>NW_028277075.1:101301500-102011000 GCF_059951505.1 Python bivittatus | reverse complement strand
ATTCTTTTTCCATGTACACTCTTGCCGCCCCAACCCCTTCCTTCCATTTGCAACAGAAGAAACCTCCAGCGTGCTTTTTTTTTCCTCTCTTCTTTTTTGGAACAGGTTGATGCTTAATACAAATGGCCTTAAATCTTCTCCAGGAATGCAAGCCAAACACTCTTGCAAGTTCCAAAAGTTAGAGTATTTTATCATGTTTATTCTTTACATTCCTCCTTTACATTCCGTACTCCTTTGCTTCAGCTGAGGCCAGCAACACAAATACCACAAAGAAGATTGCTTCACAACAAGGTTGTGCACTGCCAAAACACAGGCATGTTTGAAGCACCCACGACTCAAGGAGATTGTGGCTGGCTGCACGTTTAGATAAGCTGGAGCAAATAGCCTCAAATTCAACATAGGATCTTGGACCGAACATATTTCGGCCCATGTGGCCCATGTTTTTCTTTAAACTCTAACACAGAAAAGCCTCAGTGTCTGACGGCCTGGAATATGGGGCGAGAAAATACTAGTTTAGGCTCAAATCCCAGATGAACGAGAGGTTTGGTAGGTGATCCTACGCCATGCCCACCTGAAATTCAGCATGTTGCAGTGTTCGTTTGACCTGCCTGTTATATATGCCTCTATGTGCATATTTATGTTTCTAGGTATCAGTGTTAACACTTAACTTATTAAGCTATTGGTCCTTACAATGACCATGCATCAGAGTTACAGCTATTACATTCACACAAGTATACTGACAAAGTACAATATGGTTCTGTACTTGAAGGGGACCTGGTTATAGCAGCAATTGCACAGATATATGAGACCCAGTTTGGTGTACGGTAGCGGTTTAAGGCATCAGCCTAGAACCCGGGAGACTGAGAGTCCTAGTCCTGCCTCTTAGACACGAAGCCAGCTGGTGACCTTGGGCAGTCCCTCTCCCAGAGCCCTAGGAAGAAGCAGGCAAGGGCAAACCGCTTCCGAAAAACCGTGCCAAGAAAACTGCAGGGACTTGTCCAGGCACTCACCAGGATTCAAGACTAACTTGAAGGCACAATGTAATGTAAATAGTAATTGCATGAATACAAAGATAATGTAAATAGCAGGTTGGGACCATACTTGATCCCACATAGGAGTGGGTATGTGGGAGAGAAGTAAAGTTTAACCCATCAGCGTCCTTGCTTGGAGGGGGGAGGGGGTCAGAAGAGTCAAGATGAAGCAGAGCAAGGCTTCAATTGCACAATTATTGCTGTCATCTTGACTTTTTGACCCCTCCCCACAGATGCTCCTGCTTTATCCCTTAAATTCTTCTACAGTGCCAGTCTAGATCAAGAGGAACATTTTTGTTTACAACACAAAAAGTTTAGATTTTGACTCTGATCATTTTTCTACAAGCATCTTCTAGAATTATTCAACCATAGTCATGCCAATATAACAGTAATTAGGACAAACTTTCTACCATCTCATTGATATTTGGGTGATGCTATAAATCACTATTGGGGAAATGGCCGAATTGGTCTCTCTTTCTCTTGCCGTAATCTTGAGCCACACTGGAGGTCCTAACCTGCTGTTTACCATGAAAGAAACCCCATGCATTTGTTACTTATTTACTTTTTACATGAACAATGTCACATGGTGCAATGAGGGAGCAGGGCCAGACACACAATAGAATGCATTTGGATGAACACAGAAAGAGGGTTTAAATCTGCCAGTAATTCTTAAATCTTGGCCATAATTACATGCAAACTTCCTTCCCCTCTTGTTTTAGCCAGAGTTGCTTATAGATCCCACCACTGTGTGTGTTTCAACAGGGATTTAGAAATAGTGCTTCTGACTTCTTGTGCGTGCAGCATCTCTCTGCTGTTCAGTAAAGGGGACAGAAAGAAGTCAGGTTATTTTAAAGAAAGGCAGGTGTGCTGGTGGGAGGTCTGAAGCACTTTTTCCAAATCTTGTTTCAAACATGCCCAGCCCTACTCAGCTTAAGAGCACAGTAACTGAAACATTGCCTCTTCCCGTATGAAGCTCACTACGAGTTGTGGTTACCTTCCAAGACGCTGTTCACCTCTGAGGAAACCGCAGTTGGAGGACGTGTGAAACAGAGCCCTTTACATAATGGTGCTCAACCTGCAGAACCCCTTCAGAAGAAAATTAAGCTGGTTGCTTTTGGCTTCTGTACAAAGCAGGTGAACTAGGCCTTGACTTTTCAGTTAGAAATACTTTGAAAGGACTGTTTGGTTGTGCCTTCATTGAAATTCAGCTTTCCTTAAGTTTTGCAATGGCCTAATGTGGTTCTTTTGGCCAGGTCTGGCCTAAATGTTTTGCCACAAATGAAGCCCACCTACCACCACATCAGGGTAACAAGGTGATATCAGAGTTGTCACAAGAGGATATTGCGTCAGTTAACAGAGCAAATGTAATCCATGTTATCATATTTCCTCTCTTCAGAGGGGCAGATGTATGCCTCCTGCCCCCCGCCCCACAATCCAAGAAACTGATGCTGGGCCAGAGATGAGGGGCACAGTTTTGCTGGGCTGATGGTCACATCAGTCTCTGAATGACGTATCAAGGGCTAACTGAGAAGGGTCCAGGTTGCATTAAACTCTTAAAAATGAGTGAAGAGGAAACTGAAATCAAATTAATGAAATGTTAACAGTATTACTTTTAATTCATTCAAATTTTTAACTGCTGAATTTTAACAATTTTAATATCTCACATTTCAACTGGTCTGTAGCTTCAAAACGAAGACCTAAATGAACAAAGCCAACTGGAGGGCAGCATTTTGCTGACTTGAGTGGATATCAAAAATGTCAGCTGGACCAGACCTGGTTACTACTTAGAAGGGACACCACTAGGAAATCTCAGGGTTATAAGCTAGACTGGGAAGTAAAAAAAAATCCCAGAAAAAGCCAGTGGCAAACCATTTCCATATCAAGCCAAGAAAATCCCTGGAGGTATTTGTGAAGTCTCCAGTAGCCAAGCTGCAATTTGAAGAAGTCTTTTCTTTTTGCAAGTGACCCTCCTCTGCCAAAAATCTCTTTCTTATTCTCTGTCTCTCTCTTTCATACTGTAAATGCGCACACACACACACACCTGACATGAGAGGGGAAAAGGACAAAATATAGGGGGGGATGGAAACATTATGAAAGAAATCAATGTATCCTGTTTTTTTAAAAAATATCTTTTTAAAAATATCTTTTTAAAAAATATTTTCTCCCTTCAAGAGATATGAAAGTTCAGGAGTAAACTGCAAAACAGCTGAAAAAAGCCCTTATTTTATTTCCATTTCCTCCCTTTTCTAAATCACATTGGCTCTCTTTCAAAGGTTTGACCAAGAAGGCGATTAGATTGTGTCACTGCTTGTTTCTCATGCTCTGCTCCTCGTGTGATGTCCGCCTGTTCAACAGGCCCCATCTCAAGAGAGACAAAGGCTGACCTTGAGCTTCTTCTCCATCTTCTGTCTGGAAGTTGCACTGTGATCCTGGAATTTCTGTCCCTGCATTTCAAAACCCAAAGATATATGCTCCTTTTGGGATGAGTCAATGGAAGATGGGGAAAAAATGATGGGAAAACATAGAACTGGAACTGGCATCTGTCATGCCAGCTCGTTTGGTCACAGGCCAAACTGATGGCCTTTCAAATGCTCCCCAACCATCCTTGAGGAGGCAGAAAACAATAATGGCTGACCATTGGCTGCCCGCACTGCCAGTCCCAATCCTGTCTCTAATAATTGCAAACACCTGACTTGACAAAGCCCGAGGTTTCATACACCTTCAACCTGTCCTTGGATGGGGTTCAAGCAAGGAGGAAACACCAGTAGAAAAAAGATGTAGCCAGGTGTCAACCCTTTGAGAGAGACCAGGTCAGGAAATAAGATTCCCCAGGTTTGACTGGAACTCTACTCTGTTGATAGAGGCTCTAGTATCAGAATCTTGAAAGCCTGACTGCTCTCCCTTCCCTCCCTCTTATACCCCAGTGAATTAGGGTGGAGCCAGTCTAAGCTTCTTTCTAAGGCTTTCATTGTTTCCTCAGCTTAAAGCATGCTTTTGTTTTTGCAACCGTTTCTGCATATTTTCTCCATGATCACCTCTGTGGCTTTCTAATCAGGACATGTGTGTGTGACTGTTAGATGCAAGTGGGGAAGGGCCCTGAGAGCAGGCGGCATCCCATTCTTATTTTCTGAGCCAGAGATGCTGCCTCCCTCTCCAGTGAACCCTGCTTTGTGACCTTTGGAGCTGGCATCATTCTCATGCAATCTGGAGCCTGCTTCTAGTTTGCTCACAATTCCCCTGCTAACAGAAAGCTTTGAGGACCATTCCCTGCTCTGAGCCCTTTACATAATGCAGCAAACCTGATTTTAACTTTTGACTGGGTCAGTATTAAACACATAAGTCCTCACTGATGAAGCTAGACATTTCCAAACATCTCTGAATCCACTCGCCGGCCACTGTCAATTCACAGAGAGCCTGGGGAGGAACAAAGAAACACAAATGATGCCAAAGTCATCCTTCCAGCAAAGTTATCTGATTCTTCCTGAAGCATCCACACCCCAGAAATCAGTCAATGCCCAAAGGACAAACCCAGCTTAGGACAAACCAAGCGTAATTGAATGGTAGTTCAAATATTTGCGAATATGAAGAAACCCTATGAGAAAAATCAAGTAAATAATAGTTAATAGAACTTCAACGCACTACGAACAGTGCTTTGAGATCACTCAAAAAATGCACTCTAGCACGTTAAGCTACTTTATTATTTTTTTCAAAAGCAGAAAGCCAGCATCATCATTGACTTGACTTTGATACATTTTTATTTATCAATGAGAACCAGTGTGGTATAGTGGTTCAGGTGTTATATTAAAAATGGAGAGGCCCAAGCTATACCCTCAACTAGAAAAGTTTATTTCTATGTGAGAGAGCCATTCTGTCTGTAGGGAAAAACAGGTTTTGCACTGCACGTGGATATAAACTCATACCATTTTTTTAAAAAATGATATCATTTCCATCTTGTTCCCAGCCTGCTACTGAGGCAGCCTAAAGCCATTTCAGTTGTTCCAGTTTCGAAGTCTTTTCCTTCTCCTGACACAACATTCTTTCTCTGTTCACATTAATGTTCATATTAATGATCAAGACCTGGCTCTTCTTGTGGGCCTTTGAGTTGTGATGGTTGGCACCCTGTTTGGATGATGGTGTTACTTCTATTTGGAACACCACTTTATAATTTCATGGTTTCATTATTGTTTATCAGTATCGGTGTGGTAGTATTTTATTCTTTGTATTAGTTTATGAAGATTTTCAGGCATCCAGGTGGAATTTTCTGGAGGTTGAGTTTAAGTAAAAAATACTGATGTCAATAATGCATAGAAAGACACCAAATTGTTCTATAGAAAAAAATATTTATTATTATATAATGTTATTGCTGATGCATGTTTGGTAACTGAGAAAGCCAAAGAATACCCAAAATAAATCAGTACTTCATTGATTATGGAAACACCTTTGATTGTGTCAATCATATCAAGCTATGGAGTGTGCTTAGAAAAATGGGAATCCCAGAACGTTTCATTGTCCTCATGTGAAACCTATATACAGGACAGGAAGCCACAGTATGGACAGAACATGGTGAAACAGGCTGGCTCCAGGTTGGCAAAGGGGTGTGACAAAGTTGTATACTCTACCTTATTTATTCAACCTATATGCTGAATATATATTAAGGGAAGCTGGATCGGAAGACTGTGAGTGTGGTTTTAATAACCTGAACTAGGCTGATGACTCTACTCTGATAGCCAAAAATGCAAATGATATGCAAGCTCTTGGAACTACAATTAAATGTAAAGAAGACCAAACTAATGACAACAGGTACAACAACCAGCCTTAGAAATGACAGTGAATATATCGAAGTGGTGGATAGCTTCTATCTTCTAGAATCAACCATCAACAGTAAAGGAGCAAGAAGTCAAGAAATATGCCACAAACTAGCACTTGGTAGAACAGCCATGAAACCTTGGAAAAGATATTCAGATGCCATGATATGTCTATACCTATAAAGATCGGAATCATGCAAGCCATGGTATTCCCTGTGACACTCTATGAAAGTGAAAGTGGACTTTGAAGAAGCAGGATAAAAAGAGTATTGACACTTTTGAACTTTGGTGTTGGAGAAGACTCCTGAGAATACCATGGGTAGCCAAGGGGGGCGGGCGGAGGATAATCAAACAAATCTTCCCAGAGTTCACACTTGAGGCACAAATGACCAGACTCAAATTATCATATTTCACACATTTTATGTGAAGACCTAGCTCTCTGGAGAAGGCTCTAATGCTGGGAAAGGTGGAAGGTGGATGGACTCAGTTACAGTGGTGATTGGTGCACCATTGGAAGACCTGAAAGACCGTGGAGAAAATCTATCTATGTAGTCGCTAAAAGTCGACACCAATTTGATGGTGCATAATCACAATTATAGAACGAATTTCCATGTTTTCTACACCCGCAGCTGAAGCTATGGATTAACTTTCAAGACTGTATCTGGGAAATTTTTCAAGAATATGAGCAAATAGGCAGGCCTCGGTAGCATGTCTGTGCTGCATTGCTTTCTCTCCAGTTATTCTATTACGGTGGGATATTTCATTAGAAGGCAGCACCGTAATTAACTATTTCAGCAAGAGGAATGCAAGTCCTTGTTCATTTATTCATTGTTTATTTTACTGGGCTTGCATGCTTTTCCAATCAATATTGACTTTGAATGGCTAACCTACTCTATTTCTATAGATAAGGTTAAACATATATATAAACTTCAATAACATCCCACCATTACAATACAACTCCCTGTTTTATGCCATGCACAGGAAAGTAGAAGTTGGGTTGTTTTATGAAGAGTTGCAGCCCCTTTAAGGGCATTAATGGCACAGCTGTTAAAATTCCAAATTCTCGTTACTTGTATAAATAGCTGCTGCTCAGAACTTTTGTGCAAAAATATCTGCTGGCTGTTGTGTCTTGGTGCTATGTGATTATATTCTTCTTCCCCTCTGTCTCCTCACAGTATTCATTGGCAAAAATGTGTTTAATTGCGTTAGATTACAGGCATGGAGCCAGTGAGATGCTGTAAGTGTGCCATCTGCCTGGCCTTTGGCCTTCACTTAAAATCTGAACTGAAAAAATGCGAAAGGATCCCGCCCTGGAAAGGAAGTCTACCGTGCTGTAGAAGAGCCTCCCTCCCTTATTCACCCTGAATGAGACTAGCTATAGGATTGAGGAGATATCATGCAAGTTGCCTCCTGGGGTTTGGATAGTCCCTAAGAACCACAATTTAGTGGTATTGGTAACATTAGACGCAGTCGTAATTTCCCTAGAAAAGTGCCTGCCCTGAGATCAACTAGCCCATGAAACTGTTTTCATAACCAATATTTACTATTGTTTCATGCCTTCAAGTCAGTTTTTTGACTCCTGGCAAATGCCTGGACTGGTCCCTGCCTTCTTGGCAAGGTTTTTTGGATGTGGTTTGCCCTTGCCTGCTTCCTAGGGCTGAGAGAGAGTGACTGGCCCAAGATCACCCAACTGGCTTCGTGCCTAAGGTGGGACTAGAACTCACAATCTCCCATTTCTTTGCCTGATGCCTTAACCACTACACCAAACTGGCTCTATTTATTATTAGGTTACCTTATTTTAGACTGATTTGGATGATACTATAGCCATCCTCTGGACCAATGTGAAGATACACCTGTTGTACACAGTGAATGGTTGTGTTGCTGGCAACTGATGTAAGAATGAAAACTGTGCTCGTGGCCCATGTACCTAAATCCCAATAGCTGTATTCACACAACATGCTTGACCTGAGTATTGAATTAACCCATTTTCTGGATTCACCCAAAGCACTGAACCATAAAAAAGTAACTGAAGAGGCTGACTCTCCAGACCTATTAAGCCACCCAAAAGTGGGGGGAAAGCTAAGATGAAACGAACCAAGTTAGCACAGTGTATATATAGTTGCTTAGTCTTTAATTGGTCTTTAATCCAGTCCGGGGAGGAATAGTTGGTTCCATTCCGGTAGCCGGATGAGTATATGTTTGTACCATTCAAGATGTGATATCTGAGAACTTCTCTTCATTAAAAAACAGAAATAGAAAAGCTTTGCTGCTATTTGATCAAGAAAATCCCCATTCCAACCCAGCCTTCTAAATGCCACTGGTCCCCCCTGCTGACATTGTCCCTACTGGGGAATTCTGTCCTAGAATCCTCCCACATTGTCAGGCAGCTCTGCCATTGGCTCAAGTGGCAAAAAGCCATTTTTATGGTACTATCAAGCAGAAACTCTCAGCCCCCATCACATCATAAACAGTCAGCCCTTCTACAAAATTACTATGTTTGCCTCTTCTTTGAGATCACTCTAACCTTTAGGGATAGTCTACTTTCACTCCTCCTAGAACTAATGCTAAATCAGGGCTGATCACTTCAACTCAACCCTGAAGCCCAATACTGAATAACTTTTTTGTTGTTGCGCCAAATTGCTGTCCTCTCTAAGGAATAACCTACCAGCATAACTTGTTGGTACGGGCTGCAAACTGACATAATAACCTTAATTAGAATAATTTTATTCACGATAACCAGCCACTGAGCATACATGTTGAGTCTCCTAGCTCAAACAATGTGAGGTCCAACCATGCTGGAGTTCCAGAATTGCTCACTTTTGCACTAAATTCTGCTCTTCGTGACCTACTAAGCTGACTAGTATGTCCTTAAGTGGACAGGCTGAGAAAGGAAAACCACAAAAGCAGAATAAACACTTGCTAATGGAACAATGAACATGACCCTATGAATTGTCCAACCATACTGACAGCATGCTTAGAGAACATTTTTACCATTTAATCTAGGCATGCTGATTCTTAGAACAAACTATTGATCAGTGATAAGTAGCAGTCTTATTTTATTCAAAGGTAGATGCAGAAGATTTAATCCTGATTGGGACTGGGTGGGTGAGTGGGGCAGTAAAGGATTTATCTGTTATATGTTGGAGGAGCATATCTATGGAGTCTTATTTGTGTGGAGTTATAAATCATGGGGGGGATGCTGCATATTGAGACGGTTACCCCCTATAGCAGGAATGGACAACCCTCATTTCCTGGATTATGTGTGGTCCTTCAGGGCCACTTTCTGTGGGCACCCCAAACCTCAGACCCTCCCTCCATTTGCCTACCTCGTTGCGACTTACAGCTGCTGTAGCTTTCCAGCAGAACTAGGTTTGGGAAGGTCCAGTTGCCAAAGCTTCAACTTTTCTCCTGAGAGAGTTCTATGGTCCCTAGGTCTTGCAGGAAGAGGCTGGATGAAAAAGCCTTGTTTCCTCAAGGAATTTCATTCTTAGTGATAAAAGAGTGAAAATTGGAGGCATTACTTCTTTGTCCCTCACTCTGTTTTAATGGATATTTCATCCCCATCCCCATCCCCAAATGGAGGAGCATGTCATCTGTTCTCCCACTTTCCATCTCTATTCTGGTGCTCTTATGAACCTAAAAGGGTTAAGCCTGAAATAACCAAGGGCTGCTCCCTTTGGGACTGTCTCTGCTAATTACCCACAGTATCGTTTCCAATGAGTCTGGACATTTCTGTGCCTTTTGATAGATAGAGATAGATAAATAATGTACATTCTTGACTGTTGTCCATGTCTCGCTCCCTGATTTTGCTGCCTTTTGTCCCATTTTTGCCAGTTAAACGTTTTTGTTTGTTTGTTGGCTGATAAAAAACCATCAAGCTATATTATTTGCTAGCTGAACTGAATGGTGTGTGTGTGTGCATATGTGCGTATGTGCTCTGGTCTGGATATAAGGATCAACTGGGAGTGTGCTGAGTGCACACTAAACTGGAAAGTACCCACCATAATTTTCCAACAATAGAAATGGCACTTAGGGTTACCTTGAAACTGAACCAGAGTGAGCTAGATACCGAGCCCTGTCTTCTGGGAGGAAACACTGAAGAAATAACACCCAGGAAAATGGGAGAGTCTGAACACTGCTGCTGCTGCCAGGGCACAATGGCGAGAAGAATGGTCCCTGCATAGCCTATATCAGTGTTGTCCAAACTTGGCCACTTTAAGATGAGTGGACTTCAACTCCCAGAATTCTCCAGCCAGCATGGCTGGCTAGGGAATTCTGGGAGTTGAAGTCCACTCATCTTAAAGTGGCCAGGTTTGGACAACACTGGCCTATATTCCTGAGGTCAAATCTAGCTAAAGCAAACATACACACACACACACGCACACTCACACACACATACATATGCATGCATACACACATAGACACACACACATAAACATATATGCACTATACACACAATGGACCCACGTCTCCTTGGTTTCAGTGAGAGAACAAGTTAAGTGCACGGCTATTTTTCCAATATGAGATGATGTAAAAGTGTTAATGTTGGCTCTGTCATGTTCTAGTTCTATGAGAACTTTGCTCTATCATTAAAAAAACCCAAAACCTCATTTTATTTTTCAGGATAAAAAGTTTCATTACTATACACGGTGATCTGGCATACACAAATCTTATGAAAGGGGCTCTGCTGTTTTGAATCTCTCCCCCACCCCATTTACACAAAACAAGTTAATTTCGTAGGTGATGGTGTATACTTCGGCTCCTCTCCTCAAGGCCTAAGAGAAAAAGCTATGGAATAAAGTACACAACTGCAGTGTTGGAATAAACTGGACATGAGAGCAAAAATCTGGAAATGAATATTGAATTTGGCCTGATTCTGTCCTCCCACAGAAAGCCTTAAAAAAAAAACACCCAAGAATTTCTTGCCACAGAAAACGGGCACGAAATAGGAGAAAGGTTTGAGAATTATCTCATCAAACTAAGAAGAAACAAAAGAAAGAGGAAGGAACCATGCAACGATCATATTAATGAAGCATTTTGTAGAGCATTTATAAAGTATTTGGTTTTTTTTAAACAAAAAAAGATGTAATAGAGAACACACAATAATGTGGATTCTCGGGTGTTGTCCCTTGTGTGCTATAGTGAAGTAATATAGCCAAGTGAAGGGAAGAGAGGAAACAAAGCCTGCTGTCTCCATCTGTCTTTCTACCCCTACTGGCCCCTCCTTGCAGCATCTACAAATTGGAGTAACACAGCTGAAGAGGGGATCCTGTAGAATCTTCTCCCCAAAGATCTGATCATGCAAGAATCAAGTCTGTGAAGTGTTCCAGATGTTGCTGAACTCCAACTCCTGGCTGTTCTAGCCAGGCTGACCAATAGTGTGGGGAATTATAGCTCACCGAAATCTCAAGGGCCAAGGATTCCCTACCTGTGCAGGGATTATGGGGTTAAAAACCTATATATGTTGAGTACAATCCCACCAAAGTATTGGTGTGTAGAGAGTAAGGAATATGACCTTGATGGAGATATACAGGAACTGTTACCTAGACAACAGGGGCTGAAACATTTTTAAAGTCCAGAACAATGAGATAACATTCAGAAGCAGCTCAGGCAGACACCCCCTTAATTTAGTGGGGTATAAAAAGCAGGGGAGGGACAGCACAATCAGACTTGCAAGACTATTACAGCCAATCTTGCTTAATAAAAGCAATTTTAACCTTCCTGTGGTGTTGATTTCCTGGTCTGGTCTGGACTACTGAGTGGGACTGATACGATGGCAAAAACAGAAAGGGTGTCACCAGCAAACCTGGCATTGCTTTCTCCCTCATGGGTCTGTGGCGCTAGGATGAATACCCTAATAGGACTTCCATCTGTGTAAGAGGCTGGCGGAAGATATCTTTAAAAATACATAGCTTTAAGCATCAGCTATTTTTTTTTAATGCAAAATTAAGTGTAGGATCACTGTTTGCATCCATTGTTGATTTTCTAGAACGCCTTGTTCCTGCAAGGCCAGTGAGCATAGAGTCCATTCAAAACAACAGCCAGGAAATTGATGGGTAGGGCTCTGTGCTGTGATAGAGCTACTCCAGATTCAGAAGTGATATGTTTCTCCAAACAAGTTGCTGGAGAGCAGGAGCAGAAGAGCCCTATCGGCCTCTTGGGCTTGTGGGCCTCTGATCAGCACCTGATTGCCCACTGGACCACTGGGAGAGCAGAATGCTCCACGGGCCTTTGGTCTGACGGGAAAAACCACGAAACAATGCACCACTCAATTATTTTTAAAAGGAAGTCCAGAGAAAAGTATCAGCTAAGGGAACAAAAAATAGTAATAAAAACAAATACCAGGTCTACAGTATGAGCCAGTAACCTTGTATTTATAAGGCAAGGGTTATAACCATTGTCCTATTATAGTATTCTTGGTAAAAGAAGACACTAGAGGCCATGGTAACAATTTATTCAGTTGAGGCGGCATGCCTGACTTGGTGAGGGAGCTACCGAACTGCTGGGGTTAGCCTGTAAAGCACACCAGCCAAAACAGACAGGAGCCCTTGAGCGACAAGAGTCTTTTCAAACCACAGCAGGAAAATGCAAGGGGAGTGGGGTGAATACAGAGGGCCATCTTCAGTTCCTGTCCTCCAAAAATGGTTACTGGCTTGTTCTGGCAGCAGGGCAAGTGGGCAGTATGGATAAGCCATTGACCATATTTAATAAAAATGGTTTCAGTGGCTTAATCTTGAGAAAACAAACAGAAGTGTTTGTTTAATATATATGAGTGATTCTCTTTCTCTCTCTCTCCTGTCCTTTCGTTTTCCTATTCCCAGTATTGGCAGTGAAAGTAGACAGCCTCTTGGAAGCACTGGATCGGGAGGACGGATGTGTGTCATTTCTGGAGCAAATCCATAGGGCAACATAGGTTGTTCTGCAGAAGGAAGCTGATACTCAGGGAAGTTGCAGTTCAGCACATCCAGAGTATTCAAGACTGAGTGTTTTTAATGTGAATGGAGATAGGACTAACACCTGCTAGCTAGGGAGAATTTGGAGGACAAGAAAAACAGCAACAAACTCCTTTTCTGAACTGTTGTCTAGATCCAACAATGACAGCAGAATATGGGAGAGAGCACCATATCTACATATATGTTTATGGATGCCTTGTTCAGGTAGAGTTACCTTTTCATTCTGCCATTTCCAAATCTTTGTCCCAGGTAGTCTCTTTGTGTGGCAGCGTTTAGATCTAAATGCAAGATTAAATTAGTAGCAATGAAATGGAAGGGCAAAGCTTGCTTTTGTTAACTTAGGCCCAATAGATTTCAATAGGGTTAACATGTGAATAATATACATAGTTCATTTTGTAAGCTACTAGAAATGTTAACTTTGGAATACTTTATTTTTAATTCAGGATTAAGGAGACAATTAAGGAGTTCTATTAATTGGTTTCCAATAGAAAAGCAAGGGTTTTTGGCTCCTCCTAAACCCTGTTCTTTTTCTTTACAGAAATACAGAGAACGGCATGAATGTGACACATATGGGCACAGATTCCATGCTTTTTTGTCTCTGAGCAGTGTAACTACAAAACCAACGGTCAGTGGTTTCTTTAAGGAAAATGGTTTTGTGTGATTGTTACTTTGGGGTCATGGTAACCACAGAGTAAACCATGATTTTAAGCCCAGTTGTTAATGGGTTAATGTACAGTTACCCATCAGGCTTCTCCTTAAATAAACTATGGAAAGGAACTTTCATAGTTGTTCCAGTTGAAAGGAAAAGGAACTGAATGCATTCAGAGTGTTTCACACTAATCATTTGCTGTGGCATAGCATGGCTAATTAAATTGCTGAAAAACAAGTGGGCTGCCCACAGCCCTCAAACCACATGCAACATGCAGTTAGCAACTCGTATGATAAAGGTGCTGGGCTGGCACTGGGGAGACCCAAGTTCTGGTCTGCCCTCAGCCACAGCCTCACTGGGAGACTTTGGGCCAATCACTCTTTCTCACACTATCCTACCCCACAGGGATTTCTGGGGAAAATGGGGAGAGGAACAGTATCTAAGCTATCTGGAGTTCCTTCTCCCCCTCCCCCTCCCCCTCTTCCTCCTTCCTCCTGATAACAACAACTGCGACTATTACTCTAGGTTGGCCACCCAATCTGATTTTGGGGCCTTTGGGGAGAGTTCAGAAGCTTACAAGCAGGATGGGAATGGTTTGCATCTCAGAACCCTCCCATTCCTATTTCCACTGTAAAAACCACATAAGACAACTAAAAAAATTGACCCTCTCCTTCTAGGGACATAAAAGTAGCACCTGAGGGTCTCCTGCTGACCTCCAAAATTTGAGTAGGCCAGGTTTCAACACCCAACACCTCCAAGGCTGCCCACCCCTGCAGTGAAATGCATGAATGAGATTCTGTGGGAAAGGACTAGTGAATTTGGTTCTGATCCTCAGCCACAAATGTAATTTACATGCCAGCTTCAGCTTAAGACATTGTTTTGCATCTGGCTCCAACCGTAACCCTCCCAATTCTAGTAAAAAACCTCAGATAGATTCCACAAAAATCTGTTGGTCCCTGATGCCAGGCATCCTTACAGAGTAATTTACTGAAAAAGAGAATGGGTTTCTGTCTGCGGGAAATCTATCTGAACCAGTCCTTTTCAGATTGCACAACACAAGGAAGACTTTTACACCCCAATCCAATCTATCCAAAAGAGGAAATGAACTGAAAAGGAAATGAGTCCAATTCAGAACTTATCAAAAGATGTTATCACAACCTCTATTTGCTACAGTTATCCTTGAGAGCTAACGGCTTTACTAGATCTTGTCCCACTCTTTGCTTCTTGAGAGGAAGTGCCGACTGCTAGCTGGAAGAACCCAGATATGTAACGACTCTAGTCAGTGATGCTGAGAATAAAAACACTGCTTTGTGCTTCCCTTGTGCATTAAGATAGTGGACTTTACAAATTAATTTATTTTGGAGGAAGTATGTATGGCATTACATACTATGGCATTATGCGTAATTTTTAGCAGGAATTAGAGGAAGAATCAAGCACACAGGTAATACCCAACTGGGAATGATAGCACCCAGAAATCCTAAAAAAAAGGGATTATCCCTAGGAATTTTCTGAGCAACTCAGCAAACTGATTCCAGATAATTGGCATTCATCTTTTTCTTTTATGCATGGCTGGAATCAGATAAAACTTTTTTCAGAAGCTTCCCGAGCAGATCAATAGGGCCAATGTTCCAGATAAGAAGTAGCCAATTTGCCATTCATACACACTTAGGGTTCACCTTGGATCATTAGGCTGTATGAACCACCCACAGAGACAACAAGGCATTTTGCATAATAAAAGGTAGTGGGTGTAAAACAGTCCTTTGCAACTGTTCCCCTCATTTTGATCTTTTAGAACTGTCTCTGTTGAAGGCTGCATTTTGAATTCTTCTAGGCAGTTAGTAGTTTGACTTGAGAAGTCAGTACAGACATTTTTCCTGCCCCTCTTCAGCATAAGTTGCCTGCCTGCCTTTTTAAATCTCTCCCATCCTACCCCTTTCACTTCACCAGTTGTTCTTTATATATGATATATTGATCTCTAAATAAAACAGCCTAACAAACTTAAATTGAAAGCAAAAAAAAAGGGGGGGGGAATGAAAAGGGGGAAAAAAAACAATATAATTGTTCTACTTGTCTACAATACAGGTAAAATAATTATATCTTTGTAAAAATTACTACAACTCAATTTTTAAATATCAGTTGAATCTTGACTACATGGAATCATATTGTCTGATCTTTCCTTTTTGTCTATAAAGACTGGGAACTGAACGATTTTGTTAAGCTAGCCTTTAGAATCTGGTACACAGGAATCCATCCAGGAGTACAAAATCACATTTTTTAACATGTTCCAAACACAATATATCCAGAGCACTTCATAAACATACATTTTCCAAATTTGGGGGATATAATTTCACAGCACATGAACAGATTGACACGTTTACTTTCTCCCAAGAACCTTGTTCATCACTGCAATAATATCCAAACAATAAGAAACTACTAACGTACTTTCAATTTTATGGCATCTCCAGCATAAGAAGAATGATAACCACACTTTTTAAAACAATAAACACTGAGGTGCCCCATTAAACCTCTTCACACACACACACACACACACACACACACACACACACACACACAGAAATGTTTTAACCTTCTTTTTAGATCGTAAGGGCAATTCTGCAGTGCAATCTAAGCTGCTTCTTTCCCATTCTGCTCCCAGCTGTTTCTAAACCCAACTTCAGAAATTCCAGCCTGGATTACACAGGCTGGGCTGATGCTGAGTCTGGACAATGGCCACTGCAGAACCCGGCTGCTCTTTCGCTACTTCTTGCTGTTCCCATCTGGGCAGGGAAGGCAACTCCAAGTGGCTGTCTCCTGTGCAGACCAGTCAACCAGGGCCTGCCTTTTCCTTTTAGAGTTTGCTCTCTCCTCACTAGTCCCCGTCCCTTTCCTTTGCTTTTCCAGATGTTGCACATAGGGATGCTTTCGTTCCCTTTTCCTTTGACGCTATAGCACACTCTTATTTTCTTCCCCTTATGAGAAGCTCTGATGCTACAAGAATCAAAACAGTAGGGAACAAGTCCTTCTTTTATTCTTACATCCCTCCGTTGGCTCAGGGAAACTTTCAAGCAAGGAAGAATAGAAAGTTCACCTTTGTAGAAACAAAGTAGCAACTTGCCTATATTGCAACTTCAAGAAGGGAGGGAGGGAGGGAAGCTTTGCTGTACAGTGAGCAGAGGGTGGGAAATCAAAGGGACCATGTTTCATCCAGCCTGGGCAAAAACCAAAAGCCTGTCTGCTGGGAGATGTAAAGGCTGAAGAGAAGATGAGTTCTTGGGGTGAAGATGCTTCATTGACTTAATGGGCCATTAACAGGGCAGCAACCAGCTGCTGGAAGGGAGAAAGGGTGCCGGGCCCTGCAGCTGTTCAGAGCTGGGGCTGCTGCTAGATCAGAACAAAGTGCTGGAGATCATTCTTTCTGAAGACCTGAAGGCAGCGGGACCTTTTCCAGGCACTTTTGAACTGAAGTTGGAAAACACAGGCAAGGGCTGCATTTGCAATGGGCTGGGATGGAAGGAGACCAATGTCGTCTGTTCCTGCACTCAGGAAGCAGTGAGTAGCCCATACTGGGGATGGGCCAAGCAGAAAGTGTGGATCTGCTTTAACCAACATTTAAAATGTTTCTTAAGACCTGAGACCTCTAGCTTTGTATAATAGGAAACTCCAATTCACTACTCCCATTTTTTGTAAATTATCCAAATTTATTTTTGCAAATGTTTTAAATTATTGGTAATATTGAATTGTTGATTTGGTCTTTGTAAAAACCTTATTTAATACATTGAAAACTACTGGAGTTTCAGAAGCAGCCAAGACAGTTGGAGCAAATCAGGAATATAACTAATGATTGAACTATATGTAATGCTATTCAAATGTTTTTGTACTCCTTTTGTAAACTTTCAAAACTTTTGAAAGTGTCATCATTCACTGAGAAAGAGTAATTGTTCCATTTTCAACTTGAGTTCTCCAAAGAAAGAGGTTTCCTACTGTTTTTAAATAAATTATTCTAAAGTGTCGATTTCTGATGAGAAGTTAAGTTTTTAATTGCTTACTCATCAACACCCAAATATGTCTAATCAGCTTAATTGTTAATCGCTCCAAGACTTGGAACCAAGTTCTGGCCAGGATTTCTCTGTCATTCTCCTGCAGAACTGGATTGTTGCTGCCCAGATTACATAGCCCAAGCAAAGAGGTTGAGAAAAAAGGACACCTGTCAGCAGTTTCAGTTTCTTCTGAACGAGTGGCAATGATTATTAATTTCTTTCCTGTGTATCTGACTCTTCCTTATCCATTTTCTGTTCTTCTCATGCTCACAAAATATTTGAAAAAGTTCCCTCCCCATGGGAAACCACATTTATGCCCTACTCACAAGCATTTCATTTCCCTGAGTCAGAAGAGAGAGGGAGATTACACATTCAATCTAATCTCCAGCAAACCTTATATTTAACATTGTACTGCTGCATAATTATCCTGTTTACAATGTTCTGTACATCTTTTCTCACAGAAAATGTTTTTAGATTTGGATTCTAAGCTTCACACAAATGCCAGAAAGCTTTGGCAAGGAGATGGCCTCTGCATACTTAGGAATATTTCATGGAGAAAAAAAATATGTTTGCAATAAGGAATGCACAGAAGTGTGCTGGCTCCATTTGAACAAACCAAAGCCAGCCAGTTTAGCCTTCCAGCAAGAGGACTGTGTGAGCTGAAGTGGATAAACACAGCTTAGGTTAGAGTTATTAAAAGAATGAAGCCAGGGCCTCTCAACTCCTCCTTCAGCTTCTTGCTTAACACCTTTGGTAACTTCTTGAGCGATGAAAGAGTAGTATCACTTGATGCCTCTGAGTTTCCATCAACCAAAGATTGCACCGGGGAAAATCAGAGCACTTTGAAACCATGACAGGCCCCCATTCTTGGGTTGCTCAAAAGCAGTTTGAAGTTGAACTCTGATTAGCGTCAGGCCTTGTAATGCTGGGAACAAGGAGCAAGAATCACTTCCTCACTCCAAATCCTGCTTTAACAAAAAGTCCCTGGGCTCCCACCCCACTCAAAAGGGAAAGAAAGAACCCAAACAAGCAGACTTGGGGATTTGCCTGCAGTTTGTTCTCTACCTGAGAGAACTTGACAATTCCCTCCACCCCCCACCCCTTCTTTCACTGCTAAGGGGAAGGTGCAGGGCTGTTTAGCCAACATTCTCTTTTTAGGATCTTCTAGAGCAGCTGAAATTCAGGAGCTGGAAAAAGAGGTGAGAAAAGCATTGCTGTCAGTAGAACAAAGATCTGTCCCCAGTCTCTGCAGAGCTTCAGTGGCGTCCAGTTAAAAAACTGGCTTTGGAGCAGATCCTCTTACACTGCCACTAAGAATTAAATCGGCTGCCAAAAAGCAATGTGGAGCCCAAACATTTCATGCACAAGCACTCTCAAATAGAGGCATCAGAAGCCCAGGCACAACAGAAACTTTGTAAAACGATATCATTATTCATAATTTCTGGCAGGCCATCCTAAAAGAGATACGTTCTATGCGAATACAACATTTGCAACAGCTTTCTCCAAACTGGCGCCATCCGAATACAATTACACTTCCCAGAATTCCCAGACAACCTGGCCAAGGGCCGTCTGGGAGTTGTACAGCTGCAGTTCCAACATCTCTGCAGGCTGATTTATAACCCCAGTCCTGTGCACATTAACTGCAATCAGTGGCACTCACTCAAAGTTAAGTGACTAGAGGATTGCAGCCTTAACTGTGCTGTCTTTCCTCCTCCAACCACAGCATTTCTTTTCTGTCCCAGAACCACACCACATCTGGATTTTCCATATCTTTGGTGCTGATATAGCTTATATTAGTCTTCCAAACTTGTCAGTTCAAATGCTTTTTCCTGCCTTGCAGGAATTATGCCTGCTTCTCTTTGTACTGACTTCTTGCCATTTTCCATCCCAGCTGGAAGGAAGTTCCTTCATCCACTTCAGGTGTACCATCTTTGGACACATTATTTTATCTCCTTTCTTGGGATTATTTGCTGTTCTTCTGCCTTCTCCTGTTTCTGCTTTGTTCCTCTTTGTACCAGGAAGAATTTCTCTCCATTATCAAGCGATTTCCCTCTCTTGTTCACAATCCTTTCCTCCACATTTCCTTTCAGCAAAGCAGAACTACCACACAGTCCAAAGGTTAAAAGTAGCAAGGCTGATGAGGAACAGGGTATAGTGGATTCTGGGGCTGCCTACGCCCTTGAAATCTGGGCCACCCTCACAGTTTTCTCCCATGACTGCTGAATTGTAATTTTTAGGTAGCAGATGAGAAAATGATTAAATACTTGGGGAATGATGATAAAAAGGTATCTGTTTAATTTCAATTTGAATTTATTTTCAAATTAAAAATTCCTTTTTTTCTGGCTCTGGAAATAACTTTGTTTTTAACCACCTACTTTTGGAAGTGCCACTCCTAGGATGTTTCTTTCTTTCCTTCCACAAAAAAAGATGCATATTCCTGGAAACTCTTTTATAGGTATTGCTTAAAAAATATCTTTCTTTCTGTGAGGATTTTTTTCTATCATGATATTATTAACCTTTAAAACGGAAGGATCATGTTAGATTCCTGACTCCTCTTCTCTTTTTTTAATAGAGGAATTTTAGTATCTTAAATTCAAGATCACTCTTCTACTGAGTAAATATGATTGTTACCATGATTCTTCCTCACCAAATATGAATGGGGTTGTTGAAAAGACAACAGCTTTCCAGTCAATCAGGGAGATACTAAATCGTCAAAGCTGTATTCAGCTCTCAAAGTACAATAAAACCTTAAATCGTCCAAAATTATTACCACTTTACTATAATGAAGGTTTTTGTGTTTTTAAGAAACTTTATTTTAATTCATATTTATTTTTTTGTTTTTATTGTAAATCGCCCAGAGTCACTTCCTAGTGAGATGGGCAATGACCAAATTTGAAATAAATAAATAAATAAATAAATAAATAAGTAAATAAAAATAAATAAATAAATAAATAAATAAATAAATATACCAATGTATCTAGGGTAATGGATTTATGTTATACTAACACAGGTTTGTGGTTCAAAATTCTTCAGATGTTTTTACCATAAATCACAAACTGAGAAGTGCTTCATCCTTGCTTGCCCTAAGGCTCCTGGATCAGCTAGCTGGACAACTCACGTGAATGAACCATGACTAATAAGCATCTCACCCAGCCTTGGTGCCCATTTGGCTTTGAAGTGCACTCAGCTTGAATTGAGATTGGATGTGCAGACACTTTGTCTAGGGAAGAAAAAGTTTGGGAATTTTGGAGCCAGAAGAGAAATGGGACCTTTCAGTACATAAGAGTTTTATGTGCTGCAGCAGTCAGTGTTCCCTTATGCTTGGACCTTGGCTCCTGCTGTGCTAAGTAATTACTGCGCTTCATCTAAAAGCCAAAAGCAGTTTCTCAAGGCTGAGCCAGATTATGTGCTGGAGTAAATCTCTGAAGCTGCCTTCAATTGCAGTTGACTCAGACAACCAGTAGACTCATGGTGGCCACATGAAATTCCCTCCCACTGACCAACTAATTGTGTGAAACCACTGCCTGGCTCAGGGATAAACTGCATGCTCACCCACTGTCCCAAGTACTATCCCAAGTAGTTGTGCAAGAAGCTCCAGGCTGTAAGTGGGGAGCCAACTTGAGCAGCAGTACGAAGTGGCCACCAGAAGCCCGGGACTTAGGATCCTGATCTTGGTAAAATTGGCCACTTGGTCTTAGTTGTTACTTGGATATTTCTTCTGACATTATAGGCTATGTCAGGAACTTGCCATGCTCCATAGGAGGTTTATGACCTTCCGCTGCCTATTTAACCTGGTCAACAGGCAACGGGTTCTCAGATTTCTTCTTGCTGAATAATTATGGCGTTTCAAAAAGTAGCTGAGGATGCAGATCTCACATTGAGAAAATATACGAACTGCAGGTCTATTACTAAAGTCAAGTTCCTCTGAGAAATCAGACATATATCTTCTGCTCTATTATATCTGGATCCCTTTCAGTCAGGATTCAGGCCTGGATATGGGACAGAAACGGCATTGGTCTTACTTTTGGATGATCTCGGGCAAGGGCGGGATGGTGTATCCATCCTTGCTCTGCTTGACCTCTCAATGACTTTTGGTACTATCAACCATGATATCCTTCTGGATCAGCTCCAAGGATTGGGGGGGGGGGTGGCACTGTGTTGTGCTGGTTTGCCTCCTTTCTCCAGGGTCAATACCAGTTGGTGGTGACTGGGGAGAAGAGATCCTGCCCTCAGCCCCGACACTGTGGGGTGCTGCAGGGTTCAGGGCTCTCTACGCTCCTATTCAACATCTACATGAAGCTGCTGGGTGAGCTCATCCATCGCCATGGAGTGAGGTATTATCAGTACACTGATGATACCTGATTAGACATCTCTGCCCCTGATGAATTAAGCAATACTGTTGAAGTCTTATCTCGGTGCCTGGAGACTGTGAGGGTCTGGATGGGGAACAACAGGCTTCAGCTGAACACCAGCAAGACTGAGTTGCTCAGGATTTTGGGGCCTGCCTGTTCTGGGATTATGCCATTTTTGGTGCTTGGTGGGGTTGTACTGCCCCAAACAGATCCAGTGCACAACTTGGGGTTCTTCTAGACTCACGACTCCTGCTCAAAGAGCAGGTTGCAGTCATGGCTAGGAGGGCCTTTGCACAGCTTTGTGTTGTGTGCCAGTTGCACCCATTACTTGATCGGGAGGCTCTGCTCATGGTTACTCATGCCTTGGTCACCTCCCAACTGGACTATTGTAATGCACGTTACATGGGGCTGCCCTTGAAGAGTGTCCAGAAACTTCAGCTAGTGCAAAGTTCAAGTTATGTGTACCTCTAGAACCGCACACCTTACACCTCGGCTCTGAGAGCTGCATTGGTTGCCAGTCTGCTTCTGGGTCCAATTCAAGGTGCTGGCTTTAACCTTTAAAGTGCTTCATGGCATGAGGCTGGGTTATTTGAGGGACCACCTCTCCCTAATTACACCTGCCCATCCCAATAGATCTGGCAGAAGAGGTATGCTTTGCGCCCCATCTGCCAGGGAGCTACACTTGGCGGGACCCAGGAGGTGGGCTTTTTCTGCCGTGGTGCCCACCTGATGGAACATCATCCCCCCAAAGTGAGGTTGGCTCCATTCCTGTTAAGTTTCCAGAAGTCCCTCAAAACTTGCTTTTGCCATCAGGACTGGGGCCCCAAGGAACCGGTGAGTTGCTGAAGTGGCTCCATCATGGTTAATATCTGCTGCCCTCTCTTTGCCTTTTAATTACAATTTTTTAAAATTTTCTGGACTTGTTAATTGTTTTTATATTACTGTTTTATCATTTTTATTGTACGCCACCCAGAGTCACCTTTGTGTGAGATGAGCGGCCATAGAAATATGATGAATAAATAAAATAACTAAAAGTCAGAATGCTCAACTGTCACATTTTTCATATGTCAAATAATCTAGGAAGCAACCCCTATTGCCCCATGGCCCCCTTAGTTTTATTCATGCTATGTGTTTAAAAAGTACTTTTGATCTGTTGGTAATATTATGCTACAGGGGTTTGCTGAAAAGAATGTTACACCCATATAGACATTCCTTGAATGAAAGCCAGATTCTTGTGAGATCATAGAGATGACTAGAAACAACCAACCACATATTTTGCTAACTTTGTTTACTTCTTCATGATCCTCTGGAGGACTGGCTCATTTCCTTGAGGCATCTGGTACAGCTGTGTTCATGGTTTACCTTTTAAGGTTATTCACATCTATTATTTTTGCATGGTGATTGGACTGTTCATATCACATGATTCAGTTGTTTAAACAAAGGAGGGGGGGGGCTTGTAGCCCTTCAAATATTGCTGATTTACACCTATTTACAACTGCCTAGATAATGGTGAAGAATGTTCAGAATTGCAGTTCAAATGAGCTATGCTTATATATTAGAGATACATGATTGTAGACTCCTGCTTTGATTTTTTTTTTTCCTTCTCTGACCTCAGAAGCTAAGTGGGGTCTGACTTGACTAGGATTTGGATGGGAGATCACCAGACAAGCTGTGGTTGTAGAGTGGACTGGGAAGTGATAATAGATCCTGGAACAAAGCAATGGCAAACCACTTCTGAATTGGTGCCAAAGAAAACTGCACGAAATCACCAGGGGTTGAGTTTGTTTGGATGGAGATTTTACTTTTATTTTCTCTATAGCCTCTGTACCATCCTAATAGCAGTTAAACTGTAATTTCAAACAATTAGCCTTCATTCATTTGTTTATTTATGTATTTAATAAATTTATATAGTGTGTCAATCCAGTTAGACTTTAGGCAGCTTCCAATATAATAATAATAATAATAATAATGATGATGATGATGATGATGATGATGATGATGATGATGATGAATGATTGTGGCAAAAGAAAGCGAAGATAGTACCAATAGCTATAGGCGCCTTAGGTGTAATTCCAAAACATCTGGAGCACCATCTGAAGACTATCGCCATTGACAAAATCACCATCAGTCAATTGCAAAAGGCAGCTTTACTTGGAACAGCCTACATCCTGCGACGATACCTTTAACACCATCAAACAACAACATCTGCCTATCCCAGGTCCTTGGGAAGGACTCAATAGGTGGTTAAAATGCCAAATCCAGTCTGCCAAAACGTCTGGCTGACTCTGTGACCAACTATAATAAAGAATATACATATTGGGTAAAACTAAATCTTCAGAGCCAATTTGGTCGATTTTGTACAGTGCAAATTCATGGGATCATTGTATCTGCTGGGAGAATATCCCAGGAAGCAAAGATTGAGTGAATTTGGGACTCTTACTGGCCATAAGGAGCTAGTGAGATGGTTCTGCTATGAGCTAATGAACATCTGAATCCAAAGTTGTGTCGCCAGTCAGCTGAGACCTGGCTTGGAGACAACTACAAGAAGGAAAGGAAGTCTGTGTGTATTATTACTATTCCTAAGAAGAAACTACAAGAAATCTGCATGAATCCTATTTTCACTTGGCCAGTAAGCATCACTTGAAAAAAAATAGGTCAACAGATAACAATTTGGCTTTGGGGATGGAATCTGGTGCAAAATCCATGGAGAATTAGGGAGGGAAAATTGGCTTCTATAGTAAGAACGGATTGATATATTTCCAACCTTTCCAGCTTTCCCCACTCTTCTTTAAGCTCAAGTATAGTTTTTGTAACAGTAACTATGTAAGTGTTTGCAATATCATCCCATCTATTTCTATCTTTATTTTGTTTCAAGAGCTATTGACTGTTTTTATTTCTCTCTCCGATCATGTCATTCTTACTCCTAAAACCATTGGCCTACTGTCCAGGGTTAGGGAGGGTACAAAAAACGGTAATGGAAGCAAATAGTAGGTTATGAAAAAGAGAGTTTTCTTTTCCTTCCTTTTCTTTCTTTTCTTCCAAGAGGGAGAGACTTGGAACTTGGAGCGTCGCCCCAGGAGTCTCGGTGTGGATGCCTATAGTTATGAACAGGCCTTCAGTTTTTTTTGAGGTTAATGAGATTTACACAGAATGATTCATTTATTTGGAAAAATTAGCTTCAGCTAGACAATACACTTTTAACTAGAAAAGAATAAAAATGTAGCATAATTATATGTACAAATAGTTGTGGTTAGTTTCAAGAAATATCATGAGTCATCTATTTCTGGAAACAATTAAAGCTAACTGAAGTGCATCCTCAGAGTAATAACTTGCCATTTGTGTGTCCCTTTAGCTGGGTAATTTTATTTCATCCCCCACCCATTCTTGATTATCTGGTTGTTTGGGTTGCATCTTGCTGCTTTTATATGAGTTTTCAAATAGAGCTTATTTCACTGCTGGGATGGGGGAGGCGGCATCCCTACAGATCTTTTTCTTCTTTATTTTTACTCCAGACTTCCTCATTCTCTAAACTTTTTTTTTCAGTATGCAACTTCCTTATAATTAAAACGTTGCCTATTGGTGTTGCATACCAACAGATATTGGCATCGCCCTCCAGTTATGAAATGACCCTGAGCTCCATTTGGAATGCAGCACACAGCTGTGGTTTTCTCTTCCTTCTCTGTCTACTTTGCCTTGCTTAATGCTACTCCTGCCAATGCCCCTGTCACAATCTTTCAGTAATCTAACCCATATTTGCATGGTTTTAAAATTACGTGTAACTTTTCTTCAGTGTGTATCCTGAGTATGTCAATCAACTGTCTGTCCTACATGGTGGTTGTTATAATCCTTACACTGTATTTTGTAACTGACTACCAGGTACAGTGTAAGGATTACAATGTACAGTGCAAAGACTGTAGCAAGCACCGTGTAGGACAGACAGGTAAAGGACTGAGAGAACGCATCCACAAACATCAACTGGCAGTCAGAAGACACGGTGAAAATTCCTTCATCTCTCAGCATGTTGACAATTTCAACTGGGAAACTGTTGACATTTCAGATCAAGCCAAATCCAAAAATGCTCAGGCATTCCTGGAAGTTTGGCATTCTGTTTGGCACAAATCAACCATCAAAACCCCCCACCTACAGACCAATTAAAAGACACAACCAAAAGTCCAGGAAGGAAAAACAGCCCCAGAGTACATCCTAGCAGCCAACACCCAGATAAGCACGAAACATCACCAGCTAAACAGAAAGGGAAGAACTAATATCCTCATCAAGGAACCATCAAGGAAGGAACCACACCCTCACAAAGTTTGACAGGGCAAGCTACTATATATAAACAACCAGAAAACTTCACTCTCCCACGCATTCACATAATATTACCTAAGCCCCGTAATGAAAGAAAACAACCAAGCTCAAAGAACACCAGGAACCCAAGAAAGAAACACAGATGTCAGATTATGTCATGCCTCTGTGCAGAAGGTTTTATAGGAGTTCTACCAGCCCTATTGAATGGGGTGGGAGGATATCTCTATTTTTACACAGTGTGTATCCTGTATGGTGTTTTATATACCACCAAGAGGCAGTACATGGCCAGTTTTGTCTCATATTGGGACTCGTCAGATGTGCCACGGAGAAGAAAGGAGCGCTTATGGCACAGACAATAGTGGGGAAGTTCCATCCCTGACTAGTGCTGGAAGGGAATGGTGGTGCTGGTGGTGAGCAATCAAGGAATCTAGTCCTGACCTTGTGGCTGGCTGCGCCAGGAGAACATGCAGTTGTGGTCACTAGGAGTTGAAGACAACCTGATGGCCCATAACCAACCAACCAACCAATCATACGCAACAACTGCAGCCATCACCATGGCTCTTAATGCTGGCAACATACCTAAGATAAAACAACTAACTCCACCAAGAATGGGATAAATAATCATGACAAGTGGCAGAAACAGTTGCAGGAAGTGCAGCTGCATGAGATCAATGCCAGGAACATTGAATGATTAAGGCGACCATTGTACTATTCTTCCGCGATAGTAAAAAACAGGAATAAAAACCCTTGTCAGCGAAAGCAGTGGAAACCTGTAACGCAAGCACTAGTGAAAAAGATAGCCCCGTATCTCCAGCAGAAACGAGGTCTGTTTTCTGGTTTAAATTGACAGACTGTGCAGCACTGAACAAGCACTCTTTCAAAACAGTGCTAAACCTATGTATGTAAAGAGCCTGCGTAAGACCTGACAAACCTTTCAGAAAGTGCAGGTCAGGCATTATGTGGGCAGATGCCTCCATGGAAGCTCAGATGGGGTCAGGTCTCTCTGGTAGCCCAATTCAAAATGTCCGTGGAGGACAGTGCCCGGGGACTGCAGGGGACGGACGGCCATGCCTGCAGCAGCCTAAAGTGGCCAATCAGAGCTGGAGAGTTTCCATTCCTTGATCATATCAGCAATCGCATCTTTGGAGGAGTGTGCCAAATCATATCCATGGCCAAAACTCTATCGGGGAAGAGAGAAAACACCACTCTAAAATTAGAATGGTTAAGGACAGCTTAAAAATATCTCAGCTATGGGCTGGGGATCAGACCAAGGTAGCTTAGCAAGGACATGGAAGAAAAAGGTAATTGCTGAAGCATTTCATGTTGTAGTTAGGAGAATGTGAGGAAGAACCCTCTGTCTTGTCTGCCAGGTAATCTCTGATTCCTGAAAACTCCCTGACCCCTCCTCCCCCCAACTCAGTCTTTGTGACTCCCAGTTTAACTCTCACTTTTCTCTCTTACTCCCTTTTTGCTGTCCATCTACACCCTTTCCCCCAGAGTTCCAGAAGAGGTTCTCCACCGGTGATTTAGTTGGGGCAATAAGAACTTCTCTGTGCCTGAACATTGAGTAGTTGCTATTAAAAAAAAAAAAAGTTCTACTACCTCTAAATTATTGATCTGAAAAGTACAACTGTTATGACTTCACAGATGTCTTCAAGGCTCTGAGGTTAGGAGCTCTGTATGTGGATCCCTATATGCAGGTGCAAATTGCTGACATCTGCCCTGGTTTTTCTATATAGTAGATCAGTGTCTCTCAACCTTAGCAACTTTAAGATATGTGGACTTCAACTCTCAGAATTCCCCAGCCAGCATTTTTCCCTTGTCTGCTATTGGAGTCCTTCCTAGACCCAATTGCTTGCTACTCCGCAGTCACACTTACCTGGAGTTGGTCCATCCTGGCCTAAGCCTGACTGGTGCGGCTGGGTCCCATTTAGTAGCTTTACACCAGAGCTGATTATGTGAAGGGGTTAGTGCCTATCCCTTTTTCATACTTAATATACACTCTTGAATGGTCTTAAATGTCTAGAGGAAATGTAGTAATGGATACAGTGGCTTAAATGTGCCCCTAAAGCAAATATTTCATTAGTTTTAAATATTACTTGTTTTGGAGAGAAACACAGGCCTTTAATATACTGTAGTTGCTTCATTACATATTACATTTGTCTATCACTGCTGTTTCTTTTTCAGCTGTGCCACTAAGCAATGCTTTTCTCACCTGCAGACCAATATTTTATTGATGCAGAGAAAATTTAAAATTGCACCAGTCTAAAGGACACCAGATTATTGTATTCCTCTTAGTTTCCTGACTGCTGTTCAATCAATATTGGAAATTAAATAGGAATTTGGGTTCTACATGCTTTTCTCTAATAGTTTTCTGGGACTGATTAAATATTTGCCTGGTTCAGTTGTGATTCTTCAGGTTCAAGATCCAGGAATGCAATGGATTGCAATTCTGCACTCTCAGTTGGTGAATTTTCATTGTTCATTCATACGTAAAGTGAGAGAAGGGAAGAATATTAAATCAACAACTAAAAGGTATCTGACTGAGTATACAATTGGGCCATGAATGGGTATAATTGTTCTTTTAAAAAATGCATTCATATCTTAACGTAATGCATGCAATTATTCATACTACTGGAAATATTAAAATGGTATGAATTATCAAGGGTGGAGGTCATGCAAAATAATTGTCAAATAAAAAGGAGTAAAACGGGACCAAATGAAAGTAACAAATAGAGCTTAGAGGAATTCATCTATGTCGTGTTTTCTAATGATACATGTGGAAGTTGAACTCTAATACCTAAATTTGTTTCTGGGAGCAGAGCTATTAGGACAACAGGCATTGGATATCTTCTGGTTAGAAGGTTCACCACCTGCTTTGGTACATTGGGGCACAAGGAGAAACCCCTGGAGCCTTTCCTGAAAGTACTTTGATGGTAATTACATGAAAATGATTTCATTTAACTTTCTAACCAAAACATCAAAGCAGCACTTTGAGTAAATCCTTTAAATAAATAGAGGCAGGTATAGATTCTAGGAGCTGCTAGGGAGCGGAGACAGCAAGGTCTTAAAGGGCACAACTAGATATGCTCTGGGAATGCAGCGCCAGTCACTTATACCATTGCCCTGTCTCAGCCCTTGCACTCAGCCTCATTCCCCGATCACTGGACCTTTGGAGGCCCTGGTTTTCAGTGGCTGCTGCGCAGTTTGGTCAATCTGCAGTAAGACCTCCCTCATCTAATCACAGATGAGAAGGCTGACCTTGTGTGTATTATGGAGACTTAGATGGGTCTCAGATAAACAAACAAGCAAACTAATCTGAGCAATCCGATAAAATTGGCCCTGTAGTTAATCTGGATGGGTCATTTCCCCCCAAAGGAGGTGCTTCATGACTTGGAGGTCCTCAACTCCTGCTCAAGCTGGAGCCAAGGGGAAGTTTTGCCTGGCTTGGCTGGTGCACCAGTTAGGACCCCACTTGTTCCAGGATGTCCTGCCATTGGTAACTCATACCTTGACCATCAGTAGGCTGGTGACTGTAACATAGTTTACATGGGGCTGCCTTTGGAGATGATCAAAAATGCACTGCCGAGTTGCTAGTGGCACAACCCTGCCACTGTAACGCCAATTTAAAATCAGTTATCAGAAAGCCTCTGGACCCAGTTCAAAGTCTTGGTTCTAACATATAAAGCATTACAATATACCAGGCAATGCCTTGCCAGAATCAAGCCCACCCATCTGGTCCAAAGCTCTCGAGATGGCCTATTGAGATCCCCTTCCAAGGACATGACCAAGGTGCCAGGCCTTTTCTGTGGTAGCCCCACACTCTGGAACACTCTTTCCCTGAGGTTGAGTCAGCTCCATCTCTTTGTGCATTTTGCAAGGAGGTAAAAGCTAGACTATCCCAATGTGCCTGTCTTCAGCCCTAGTTGACTGTAGGCTCCATCACCATAGGAATGATCTTGTCCTGGTGTTCTTTTTCTTACACCTTTTATTCCATCAGTTGTTTTATTGCCTCTGTATTGTGTGCTTTATGTTTATTGTCCAGAGTCTGTTAGGCTTAGGGCAGACTACAAATCCTGTTAAATAAATAAATTACATGCAGTTGCATATGTCTGGATAACTTGGAAGGAAGAAACTCTTAAACTCCTGCAGGCAGCAACAGTCTTGGGTCAGTCCTGAAGGTTATAATTTGATGAGGTCAAGCATGGTGGTGCTACTGATTATATATTGTCTCTGGGTTGTGCACAGTCATTTTATTAAGCAAGAACTCAGGATTCAGTAGTCCAGACTTGAGTCCTGCACCACGCTCATCCTCATCTTGCTCTTTGCTCATGAAGTATTGGGAACTACACATATACTAGCATAAATATCAATATAATAATTATACTCTTGGGATGTTCAATAACATTTTTCAAAACATTTCTCATTCATGTGTTTTTCTCGAGGATTTGTTTTTATGGAATATATGGGGAGAGCTTTCAAAAGAGCCATGTGAGCCTTCCAAAGAACGGGGGTGGTTTCCCACTTTGAAAATTCCCTCTTTAAATTGTGAACAGCCCTAATGTTTGGTATGTGCACACACTTGCTGAATCTCTGCACTCTCAAATCGTAACTTTCTCTCTCTCGCACAGATGAAAATTGCATTTTGTTTACTCTCTTAGATTTGTTCTATGCTTTTTTCAGATCAAAATGCTAAAATTAAAATTCGAGGGTAATGAATGCTTAAATTAGGACAGTTAGAATACTTAGGAAAAAATGAAATTGCAAACACCCAAAGGGATTCCTTCCTTCCTTCCTTCCTTCCTTCCTTCCTTCCTTCCTTCCTTCCTTCCTTCCTTCCTTCCTTCCTTCCTTCCTTCCTTCCTTCCTCCCTCCCTTCCTTCCTTCCTTCCTTCCTTCCTTCCTTCCTTCCTTCCTTCCTTCCTTCCATGGGTCAGTTCAGATGGAAATAAGTTCTTCAGACTGCAACTTTTTCAGATAGGTAGAAGATATGCATAATGTAAAGTTGTGGCAAAAGTATTCATTAAATGCACCACAACCAAAATGAATGTACTTTCTTGCCATGGTCAATAAATCAAAAGCATAACTCTTCCAGGTTCTGAAAGGAATCCAGATTTGCCTGAGTATAGAAATACCTATGAATATAAAACATTGCTCAGTTCTTTGCAACCTTAAACATCTTTCAGAAATAAGTCCTTTGCATCCAATGGAGGTTTTACTCTGATGTGTGCTTAGAATTGCAGCCTTAAAAAATCCCTAAGTATTAATATTCTGCAAAAAAGTTTGGAGAACCTTATTTTGAACTCTTATATTAGATGCTTCTTCAGCGAATTGAAAGACACAATTTTCTTGCCAAGAAATTACAGTACCTGCGAAGGGGTGGGGTTGGTGGTGAGGGGGATGTAATTTTACATGAAAAGGAGCCAATTGATGGAAGGGGCAATAGACTGCAGATCCCCCTAGCATGGATATCTTCCGTGGTAGGAATAACCATCAGCCCACTTGGAAGGCACAGGATTCTTTTTCTGTTGCTTGGCTGGCTAAATTTAACTCTTTATATAATGCATAAATAGGGCATCTCTATTCCCTTTCCTTTCCTATCTACCTTTTCCCTTTGCCTAATCTCCACCCAGTTTGGACCTCCCCTTTACCTTCCCTTCCCTTTCCAATACTGCTACTCCTTCCTCTTAATCCACAGGGTTATGGGAAAGGCTGGGGCTGAATTTCTCCCCAACTTTTTATTTATTTATTTATTTGGTGAGGGTTAAGATTGGAAACTGGGGTGAAAAGGTAAACTGCTCCTGTTTCCATCCTTTAAAAGCTTTCAAAAATGTTTTAAAACTATGCTGCTGAATTTTGGTGGCCCAGTTTTAAGACTTTGGGGGAATTGGGTTAATGATGGGAAAGCAGCTGTTTGCCTCCTGATACCTCCTTCTGCCATTTCCAACCTATTTAAAAACAAAAATAAAACCAGCCATTTTGGCATCGAATTTTAGCAGCATGATCTAGGACTACCTGTGCCCCTTGGCCCCACTGTAGGCAGATAATTTTTCAGGGAAGATTGGCTGCTGTTAACTTTAAAGAGCCACTAAGTATGAAGACATCAGAACAAAGTTTTTCTTGTTTGAAGCACTCCCAAGAAAAATGACAAAAAAGAGTATTAAAATATCTAAAAAATTTTATTACATCCCACTACATTTTAACCAGCTTTTATTTTTGTTTCAGCTACACTGTTCAGAGGATTATGATTAATTCCCTAGGACTTTTTGGTTTCTTGTTTTAAAATTCTTTATGTGGCCTTTAATATCTTTTTTTCCTAACGCTTGTAAAAACTGAATAAAATTTAAAAGCGAAGATCTTTGTGATAATTAATTTCACCACTTTTTTAGCCACTGAATTCAGAATGTAAATGATTTTTTTCCCCCAATGGAACAATCTCAGAATAAAGCATATACTTAGTATAACTATGTGTGCAAGACTTAGCATGGAGAGGCAAGGGGGCAAAATTATGAAATGTGCATCACAGCTCTGTTCCTTTTGTACATGCACTGTGACATCATACACATACACATAAAGGGTGGAGCTTGCAAGGTGATGTCACAATGCATATTTCATCATTCTAATGAAATCTCCAGATTTCATGGGTGCCTCTGGGCACACCCAAGGTTTTGGGAGCATCATGTTCAGCAGAGTCCCTATAATTTCTAAGCCACCTGGGATTTTTAAAGTTTCTGCTGCTGATGGTGCTGCAATGGATTATGTTCCTGAACTTCACTGAACTATGGAATCCAACACATCTGGAAGGATGGTATAAGAGATGGGTGTCTCTAGCATTGCAAGGGTCTGCACCATGAAGAAACTTCAGATTCACCCAAAGCTCCACACCGAGTCTTGCAATTCCTTTGACTAAGCAAGTGTACAACTGTACCAAATTACTCAAACTCAAAGTGCTGTTTTGGCTTTGCACTGGAGCTACCTTGATAAGAGGTTTCTGGAACTGTGTAACTTTATTCTGATTTCTCTAACTTGATCAGGTCTTTGCAAAATTTACATGTTAATACACAATTCTCTCACATCTTCACAGTCCTACAGAAAAACATTTTTTCTCATGCTCCTTTGGTCACCTTACTTGCCCTCTGTTAATTAATCCAGCTTATCTAACCAAACAGATGCTACTTTGAAAAATTTAGGCTCTCAAGAAGAGCCTTGATAGCATAGCACCTGATAAGGATTTGTTCCACTCCGTAAAACTTTTCTGCAAAGAAACAGAACTTTCTTATTAACATACCTTCACTTTACTTTAAAAGATACTTTCTTAATGAAAGATAATTCTGTTTTGATTTTCTTTGCTTCCTGATCAGATGGGTCCTGTTCTTGTACTTTCGTCACCATCCCGGTTCACACCATTTAGTCACCTGTCATTCCTCCTTGTCAAAAAACTTTGACCATGCTACTTTTAATTTGCAACTTTTAGCTCCACTCCTGAAGAATTCCAATTATATAGCAGCCAAGCAATTTAGCAGCAAAATCTACACTGGTTTTTAGTAAAAATGCATTCTGGTAGTTAGACTCTAAACTTAGCCATTTGCAATGAATCTAAGAAAACAATACATCTAATTTGGTCAATTGTAACTAAATTCAGAGCTGCATCTCTCCCCTGGCTAGAATCAAGCCTTTTTTAAAAGAAAGATTTTAAAAATTGAATTGAGGCATATCTCAGTTTGCATTCCTGAAAGCTGAGATAATAAATGTGGACTGGCTGTCCTTGAGCAAGCAAATTAGCAGTTTGGTTACACACTAGTGCCATTTAGAATCAAATGACCCTCTGACTTGTGGAATGTGTATAGTGCGTGCCTGTAATGGGGGCGGGGGGGACTTATATCATTGGAGTCCATTGGAGTTGGGCAGCTTATAAATTCAAACGAACAAACAAATTTTTAATTGCACTGATTAGAAGCACAGAAGGGATAACCTCATCATAAGCATGTTTAAATGTAAAGACTTCTAGTCGAGTTTAACTCCTGGTGCCTACATGGATCCATCTATGATGTTTTCCTAACAACGGTGTGGAAGTGATTTGCCACTGGCTTCTTTAGGATTGAAATCATATTGTACTCTTAAGGGGTAATTAATGAATGTCATGTGATCCTGAATATTGTCTGATCCATCATGTCATATGAATTTCTTTATAACATTTCCAAACTCCCTAGGCTGAGAACACTATAAAATTGAGCATATATATATATATATATATATATATATATATATATATATATACACACACACACACACACACACACACATACACACACACATACATACACACATACATACATACACACACTCAATTTTATAGTGATATATATATATATCCCTACATTAACATTGTTAAGGAAAATCACAGTAAAATTACCAGGTAAAAAGCTGAAGTAGTAGCAAGGACAATTTTGTAAGTGAAATATTTGAGCCATATTAATTTGTTGTTTGTATTGTCGAAGGCTTTCATGGCTGGAATACGATGGCTGGTGTGGGTCTTCTGGGCTGTGTGGCCGTGTTCTGGAAGTTTTGTTTCCTAATGTTTCGCCAGCATCTGTGACCGGCATCTTCAGAGGGCAGGAGCATAGACAGGAGCAGTTCTGAGGAGAGAGAACCGCTCCTGTCTGTGCTCCTGCCCTCTGAAGATGCCGGTCACAGATGCTGGCGAAACATTAGGAAACAAAACTTCCAGAACACGGCCACACAGCCTGGAAGACCCACACCAGCCATCAATTTGTTGTTTATTGCTGTGGTCTGAAGGCACAGGAGGAGGACCTATGGTGAATAAGCTTTAACTACAATATTACCAGCAGATTTTTCCTTCTGGAATAAATACTTTTATTGCAGATATTATGAACTGAACAGGCTTGGATGAAGAAAACAGTCTTATCTATCTTCTGGGCCAAAGCCTCTAGCGATTTTGTGCAGTTCAAGGTATAACTCACAACTTGAATTGCATCACAAAAATTGGAGATCTGTGGAAAGCTAAGCAGTTCTGCTAGCTTCTAAATCCAGTCAAAAGTTAGGTAAAACTTTCTGTTTATAAAGACAAGTTTGGGGAAAATGTAATACTACAGCTGCTTCTGCCACTAGTTATATGAATGACAGAAGAATCCTATTCCAGAAATCAAAGGGTCTTGGCATGCATTCCTGGCCAAAGCTGTAATTATTATTATTATGGTTGGTCGCACAGTCAGCTGGATGTTTAGAGTGGATTTGGCATTTCTATCCACCTATTGAGTCCTTCCCAAGGACCTGGGATAGGCAGATGTTGCTGTTTGATGGTGTCAAAGGTATCGTTGCAGGATGTAAGCTGTTCCAAGTAAAGCTGCCTTTTGCAATTGATGATGGTGATTTTGCCAATGCCAGTGGTCTTCAAGTGGTGCTCCAGAAGCTTTGGGATTGCACCCAAGGCACCTATAACTATTGGTACTATCTTTACTTTCTTTTGCCACAGTCTTTCTATTTCTATTTGTAGGTCTTTGTATTTTGTGATTTTCTCCTGTCCTTTCTCTTCTATTCTGCTGTCTCCAGGTATTGCAGTGTCCACTATCCAGACTTCTTTGTCTTTCTTATCAACAATTGTTAAGTCTGGGGTGTTTCGTGGCAGATGTTGTTGTTGTTGTTATTTTGCCCCTCGTTTTCATTTTTCTTTCCTGGAGAAATACTCTTTAATGAAATGATAAACCATGAATTGTTTTAACCATCATTTGTTGAACAGGCTGCAGCAGCTACATTCAGCCTAGCGTTGTGCATCATAGTCAGATGATGTTCAAATTCCAAGCTGGATTGGAGGAATTTGGGACAGACGGTAATTCATGGAAGAGAGAATAGATTGCTCCAACTCACCCTGTTCTGACTCCAATTCCCCTTCCACTAACCTCTGCTTCAAATTAGTCGTCACACAACTCCAGAGCTCCTACAAATGGAGCGCAGATGGTAACACTATGACAGCCATGCCAAAAAAATAAAACAAAATGCTTTTGCAGCTTGTGCAAAGGGAAAGGAAGGGAGGAAAGAGGCTGGATTTGGTGACTGGTAAGTCTCTCTTCCCCTCAGGGCAGCCTTCTGCTCACTCCATTACATTGGACATCCCATCACAGCATCTAGGGAGGGAGGGAGGGAGGGAGAGAGAGAGAGAGAGAGAGAGAGAGAGAGGCATCCTGGGTGATGCTTCAAACTATCTCACTGTTACCCAATCTCTCATCTCTAACAGTTGCATAATAGTTTGTGAGGTGTCTTAGCTGGCTGGCTGAGGTAACAGCAGTTGTCTTTTATGGAAAAGACCCATGAGCACATTCCTCTGACTGCTCCCCTAAAAACCAGCTCTACCACATACAAGAAACCATTGTTCATGATCGTCAGCCCTTCCCTTTGCAGAAAACACTCACAGATTCCCTATCAGACACTTGCCATAGATAGGGTGGGTTTTTTTTTTTTGGATGCCTTCAAGTCATTGACGACTCCTGGTAACTGCCTGGACTAGTTCCTGCAGTTTTCTTGGAAATGGTCTGCCCTTGCTGCTTCCCAGGGCTGAGAGAGAGGGACTGGCCCAGGGTCACCCAGCTGGCTTTGTGCCTAAGGTGGGACTAGAACTCACGGTCTCCTATTTCTAGCCTGGTGCCTTCATCATTACACCAAACTGGCTCTTGCCATAGATAGTACTCATGGATAATAGGAACTATTTTCATTGGAAATTTCATCATATTTCGTCTTGAAACAAAATGTATAGGCATGTTTAACAAAAATTCTGATTTTAATGCTGCATGTCTCTAATCCCCCCCACCCCCTAGTCATGATATCTGAAATTTGGAGTTCATCCATATTTTGCCTCTAATGGTCTAACTGTCCTTAAAATTCCATACCGTTCTAATAAAAAACCATAAACACTATATCCATGTAGGTATTTATATTTTTCTCATGCTAGAAAAGGTACAGCAGAACCTTGCTTTTCCAAATTTCACTTGAGAGCTGTCAGTGGGTTGCCACAGACTCTCCTCAGACTGACCTTGGGGTTGGTTAGTTTCTTTCCAAAGTCCTTGTCCTCAAATCAAGTTGAGCAGTATCTGGACTAGTTAACATGATACCTTATGTCAAAATCCAGAGTCATCTGGAATGGGGCAGCCTACAAATTCAATCAATCAATCAATCAATCAGTCAATCAATCTATCAAATCAGGCAAACTATCCAGCTTAACATAATGTGTGAATCCAATCTGCATGGCATCCAAATCTGATGCAATGTCATTATTGTTTTACTATCTGTATGTTAACTGCCAAAATACAGGTGACATGAAGTTCTACTAGTGTTATTCCCATTTGGCACAAGCATCCCCAGGGTGGGGATGCGGAGTGTCAAATGATGAAAGTAGCACCGGGCTGTAAACTTGACCAACTTTGCATGGGTGTTATGATGTTGCCTGCGTACACAAAAAGGGTGGAATTTGCATCACAACGGCACAATGCTGCTTTCCTTGTTTTAACAAAAGTGCTAGACCCTGTAGACATGTCTGCCACTGGGTTTCTTTTCAGAGCAAAGCAGCAGCCATGAGTGCTGTTCTGCAACAACACAGGTCTCTTTGGCTCTACAGAGAACTGAGGAGAGGACAGGATATGTAACGATTAGGCTGAGTTTCCCCATTACATTAAGAGCCCCAAAGGTTTTAGGATTCCTCATGAGATGTGAACCCACTCAATACTGCTTGGAACTTGGTGGGAAGCAAGCCATTCCAGCTTTTTTCATAAGCCAAGCTTCTGGTGTTCCTAGTTTAGCCGTCATTTACCTCTGATGGTCTATTGAGGAGCACCCTCAGCAGCCTCTGCCACTTGATCCCTCCATAAGCTCTCAGCTAGGCTACGGCCACGGCCACTCCTGGTTGCAGCACGGCCTACTGAAGGCAAGTAGGCCCCAAGAGATTTCCTGCCAGAGAACAGGATTTGCCACAGAAAAGAGGTTCCCCATTTTGAAGAAAGGATTCAGATTCTTACATTGTTTCTGCTTTGGGAGATGGAAGAGACTGGACCATGCTCCTCTCTGTTCAATCTGCTCTTTCTCTGTTCAATCTGAAGTCAAAAGAGGCTGCTTAAAAAAAAAGGGGGGGGCAGTGAACAATCATAATCAAAATCCACCCCTCCCAAAAAACTGCCTATACATTTATTTCTTTAGTATAAGTGGCCGTATACATTCCAGTATATTTTTTGCTTCAGAGGTCATTGTGATGCTGTCCTCTGCCATAATAAACTATGTAGATGCACATATACTGTATGCTTTCACTCTTTGCTTATGTAAACCAGATTTTCAGAACTCTGGGAAGGTGCGTTCTAAAAGGAACAAAGGATCATTCTCTGGTTCTAAAAAAAACAAGCACCGAGGCCAAAAACTGGCTTTTAGGAAAACCTTTAGATTCAAAACACATGCTACATCAGGCCAGAGATAGTTCAGTGGAGGACGTGTGTGTGAACAGTCCCGAACTGTTTTATCGGGTTTTTTGGGAAAAGAGCGTGCAGAAATGTATCCCGCACACGCACACATACATACAACCAGACTAAGCTGCGGGTACAAATAATCGGAACAATCTGCAAGGGCTTCCCGTTTGTGGCTGGTGGGATGTTTCATCAAGCTTTGTCACCATGGCAAATACTTTATAATCCATAAACATTTGCTGTGCTGAAAATCCACCCACTCTTGCTGAAAGATGGCCAGGTTTTGTTAAACTGCATTCCATCCACCCTGCTGACTTTTGAGATAAGCTCTTGCAGTCAATGTTCCATGCGCTTGAGAAAAAAATGTGTGAAAAGTACAGTTTAGAAGAACATGGATCCTTTTTTTACAGTTCAATTTTTATGTTTTCATGAGAGAACCTCATTTGGTTTTTGTTTTTTAACTCAGACGTTCACATTTTTGTCCACTGACTCCTCATTTTCTGCTTTTCTAGGAAAAAAGCTGGGAACAAGTTATTTTGTTTCCAGATTTTTAAGCTTTAGCAGGTGTTAGATGGAGGTTTCAGTTTTAACGAGACATTCTTTAAAAAGGTTTCTGGCTGTGCCTGGCTGCGCCTTTTTAGACCAGGGGTTTAAAAAGTGTTTAGATAGATAGATAGATAGATAGATAGATAGATAGATAGATAGATAGATAGATAGATAGATAGATAGATAGATAGATAGAGTGGGGCAAAAAAGTATTTAGTCAGCCACCAATTGTGCAAGTTCTCCCACTTAAAAAGATGAGAGAGGCCTGTAATTTTCATCATAGGTATACCTCAACTATGAGAGACAAAATGGGGGGAAAAAATCCAGAAAATCACATTGTCTGATTTTTAAAGAATTTATTTGCAAATCATGGTGGAAAATAAGTATTTGGTCAATATCAAAAGTTCATCTCAATACTTTGTTATATATCCTTTGTTGGCAATGACAGAGGTCAAATGTTTTCTGTAAGTCTTCACAAGGTTTTCACACACTGTTGCTGGTATTTTGGCCCATTCCTCCATGCAGATCTCCTCTAGAGCAGTGATGTTTTGGGGATGTCGCTGGGCAACACGGACTTTCAACTCCCTCCAAAGGTTTTCCATGGGGTTGAGATCTGGAGACTGGCTAGGGCACTCCAGGACCTTGAAATGCTTCTTACAAAGCCACTCCTTCGTTGCCCGGGCGGTGAGTTTGGGATCATTGTCATGCTGAAAGACCCAGCCACATTTCATCTTCAATGCCCTTGCTGATGGAAGGAGGTGTTCACTCAAAATCTCACGATACATGGCCCCATTCACTCTTTCCTTTACACGGATCAGTCATCCTGGTCCCTTTGCAGAAAAACAGCCCCAAAGCATGATGTTTCCACCCCCATGCTTCACAGTAGGTATGGTGTTCTTTGGATACAACTCAGCATTCTCTCTCCTCCAAACATGACAAGTTGAGTTTAGACCAAAACGTTCTACTTTGGTTTCATCTGACCATATGACATTCTCCCAATCCTCTTCTGGATCATCCAAATGCTCTCTAGAAAACTTCAGACGGGCCCAGACATGTACTGGCTTAAGCAGGGGGACACGTCTGGCACTGCAGGATTTGAGTCCCTGGCAGCGTAGTGTGTTACTGATGGTAGCCTTTGTTACTTTGGTCCCAGCTCTCTGCAGGTCATTCACTAGGTCCCCCCGTGTGGTTCTGGGATTTTTGCTCACCATTCTTGTGATCATTTTGACCCCACAGGGTGAGATCTTACATGGAGCCCCAAATCGAGGGAGATTATCAGTGGTCTTATACGTCTTCCATTTTCTAATTATTGCTCCCACAGTTGATTTCTTCACACCAAGCTGCTTGCCTATTGCAGATTCAGTCTTCCCAGCCTGGTGCAGGTCTACAATTTTGTTTCTGGTGTCCTTCAACAGCTCTTTGGTCTTGGCCATAGTAGAGGTTGGAGTGTGACTGTTTGAGGTTGTGGACAGGTGTCTTTTATACTGATAACAAGGTCAAACAGGTGCCATTACTACAGGTAACGAGTGGAGGACAGAGGAGCCTCTTAAAGAAGTAGTTACAGGTCTGTGAGAGCCAGACATCTTGCTTGTTTGTAGGTGACCAAATACTTATTTTCCACCATGATTTGCAAATAAATTCTTTAAAAATCAGACAATGTGATTTTCTGGATTTTTTTCCCCATTTTGTCTCTCATAGTTGAGGTATACCTATGCTGAAAATTACAGGCCTCTCTCATCTTTTTAAGTGGGAGAACTTGCACAATTGGTGGCTGACTAAATACTTTTTTGCCCCACTGTAGGTAGGTAGGTAGGTAGGTAGGTAGATAGATAGATAGATAGATAGATAGATAGATAGATAGATAGAGATTGACAGATAGAGGCAGACAGATAATAGTGGAAGGGATCAAGAACAAATATGATTTTAATTTACAGTTAAAAGAAAGATTAGAATAAAGCTGGTGTCTTATATCTATAAGTTATAGTTTGACACATCTGAAAGGGACCCACTAAGCAAAAGTTGACCAGCATTGATTTCTTTGCATAATTTATTGATGTTTAATCCCAGAGGGGAGCAGAGCCAAAGGCAGAATTAGACTGCTTGCTCTCTCTATATGGCAAAGAAAGCCAATTTAGGCTCATTGGCTGAGTGCTGAGATCTGAGTTCTTGTCCTCATTTAAGCATGTAAGTAGCTAGATGACCTTGGACCAGTCACTCCCTCTCAGCCCTTGGAAGAAGGCAGTGGCAAGTTACTTCTGAAAATGCTGCCTAGAAAACTCCATGGGACTTGTAGTCACCCCAAGTCAAATTTGACTTGAAGGCAAAAAAAAGAAAAAAGAAAAAAAAAGCAGGGGGGAGGAACCTTGGTAGACCTTCTGATGGAGAACTAGCTTACAAAAACCTTTCATTCAGTGACCTTCATGCTTGTGAATCTTGAAAGATTTTAAATGATATTTTTTAAAAAATCTCTCTCATTTGGCCAATATCCTAATTTAGAACTACTGGCACCAGAAATACCCACAAATTAATGCTGGGGTGAAAATATTAAGCTATAATCAGAGAGACTCATCTTCCCCCATTCATGAAGCTAAATGAGTATCCCTCAGCCACTTTTTCTCTCTTTGCATGTATGGAGGGAAAATGGGTGCAAGGGGAAGGAATCATCCATGTGATATTGAGCTCCTGGGAAGAAAGTCGATAGTTGAAGAAATTCCTATAAACACGTTTTCTGTATAGACATTCCTGTGCATTTCAGTCCTATATTTGTATTGGAAGCTTGAATTAGTAGGCTTTGTGGATATTTACTGAGTAGTTTACACATATATCCTTACTATTGTGAAAAAGGAAAGCTTTATACTGTGGATACACCCACTGATGGATCAGACTTTTCAAAAGACCCAGTCCAGGAAACTCAGCAGACACGCCCACACCAGCAGAGAGATATAGCAAGGAAGGAGAGCTTCCATAGGCAAGGCCTTTGACTCTGGAGGAAAACACCTTAATAGAGAATGGGGAGAAATGTATTTACTACACATTAGAATGTGAATGTACCAAATGTCACTTTTCAAAGAATACAGGAACTCAAAATCCATTACCTTTCAAAATCTATGCCAGCTTTTTTTTTTGTTCTTCGGCTTCTCAATGGAAAGAAGAATATGTATTAGAGAAAAGTGGACCGAAATTCATGAAAGTAAAGTAGAAAAAAGCAGTATAAAAGAAAATAGCAATTACTCTGTACACAGGCAAATTGGAAACAAAAATGTGAAGTTTGAAGAAATATATTCACAAATATCTAAATATTTGAATACAGATTTGAAAAACCCTACTAATGGAATGAAGCAATTATTAATGAAAAAATAAGAAACAGAGAAACCAAACTCTCACCCATTTCTACCTAGACCTTGTAGGAGGAGAGTTGTGTTTGCCTGTGGTGGCGAAGAATCAGGAGTCTAGTAGCACCTTTTTGGATTAACTGATTTTATTAAAAGGCATAAAGTTTTGGGAGGTGCAGCTCACTTCAGAAATGCATTAAAAGACATAAGCTTCAACGGATGCATCTGATGAAGTGAGGTGCATCTGCCAAAAGCTTTATGCATTTTTTAATAAAACAGGTTAGTTGGAAAAGGTGCTACCAGACGACTCCTGATTTTTTAACCCATCTCTGTCCATTTCTCTGGATGCATCAATAATTTCCATGAAAAATTTGGAAACAATCCTTCATTTTATTTTACATGTTATTACTTGGAAGCTTGAATTTCTCTTCAGGACAGTAAGGTTAGGGATCTGGGTGGCAGGGCCGGAAGGCCCATTCTCTTCCATTTATCCAGACAGTTTCAACCTTTCTGAATCCAGACAGAGGACTTTAGAGGCACTGAAGTGAATTTTCTAGGATCCACACAGACTGTCCAAATTTCAGTCTATAGTCTGATTCTAAAATAGTAAGTATGCTTACCACTGAATTCAAAGGGAATCAAACAGAGGATTATACAGCATCACATATTGCTGCAGAGCTGAAGTGACTAGCAAGATGTAGCCAAACTTTTTTCTTTTACTTGCTTTATTTGTACAAAGCGGGAGGGAGAATCTTGCTGAAAATATAATAATACAATGATGCAGGGCTAAAAAGAGCTCACTAAAGTGAGACCCCTGCATTTGGGAGAAAACGCTCATGGTTCGGACTTCATTCTATTGAGGCTGGCTGTGATAGCTCGATTTGAAAGAATTTTCAGCCTTCTTGATTCTGATGAGTGGGTCAGCCAGGAACAAAGTTTCCTGCAGTGTGCTAAAGGGTCATGAAAATTGGTCATCTGATAGCTTTCCTTTTTTTTTTTAATGAATCCCACAATTATTAGAGGTGAATAAAAGGAATCCTAGCATATCACACAATCAAGTCTTTCTGTTTGAAGAAAACACACACACCAAATGGTACAATTTAGTATTTGGCAGAAATTCCTAATGATAAATTGCTTGTGAGAGCAAGAGCAACTCAAAACTAGGCCATTCTAAACCATACTCTAAGCCAGTGTTTCTCAACCTTGACAACTTTAATATGTGTGGCCTTCAACTCCCAGAATTCTGGGACTTGGAGTCCACACATCTTAAAGTTGTCAAGGTTGAGAAACACTGCTCTAAACAAAGGAAGTGCAGCACTGTACCGGGTACAACATGTGGCCCATCTATAGTTAACCCGGCTTGTTGGGTGACAGAGGTACGTTCATCTGCAAAACATAATGGGAAATTAACGTTTCCTTTCTACTGTGGTGTTTTCTTCCAGGAACAAGGTCATTGAAACAGAACAGGACACAAAGGACACCAATCTAGAATACAGAAATCATCTTGAAAATTTAAATGAGACCACTGCATTTCAATATCAATTTCCTAACTGTGCAGCTTATGCAATCTGGGACTCCTGATGTTTTCCAATAAATGAAAACTATGCTAAAAGCTTTAATGTGAAGAACATCTGGCAATTTAAAGTACCTCTTTTAATACTCATTTTAATAACTCCCAAATGGAGGTAGAACTAGTACAATATACTTTGTTTAAAGTTCATTTCCTGTCCCTAGGATATTTATTGGCCCTTTAATGCTGGCCATTTCCACTTTTCACTTTTCCTGTGAGCCTTCTACTAGTTTTCATTGACTTCATTCCATTCTTGACCTCTTTTCCCCTCAAGAAAATTAAACACAGCCCAAGACATGTTGGACGCCAATTAGTTTTACAGCTCTTTTTACCTCCCTTTCTTCTACATTCTTTAGTTCATTGAGTCAACCATAATGTTACAAGACTTTAGGAAAAAGGACATACAGCCACAGTGCAAAATACAGGTAATTAAAAAGATGTGAATAGCAAACAAAATTCCATCTGAAAGAGACAGAAAAAAAAGCATTGAAAGCATGAGATTGAATGATGCATTACTTCTTTCTATAAAATGTATATAATGGCAGAAACAAAGCTGGGTATAACAGGAAAAAATAACATTAAACCTGCCAATACAAAAATGAGAGGAAAACAAATACTTAAAAATTGAAGGAACAAATGTGTTTGATATTCAATGGAATACTACAAAGTACAAGATCCAATATTTAGTTGTTGATTTTTTTTTTAAAATAGCACTGTGTGTTCTGTAATGTTAGTTCTGCACATATTTTTTATTGCAGGCTTTTTAAACCGTGGGTTCTAATGGGTTACTCTTTAAACTATACACAGATGGGTCTCTGGAAATTATTATAATTCTACTATACAATATTTTAATTTACTTTGATACAAATTTAGAACAATTTCACAATTACATGGACCAAAAGAAATTAAATCTCCTGGTATTTGAACTTCTTTGAATTTTGCAATATAGTTTCTCCCTATAAATGCATATATTTGGGGATGTATATATATATATATACATATATATGTATATATATGACAATAAATAATACAATGTTTTATAGCAGACAAAGTTGCTTATGGAGAAATTTGCAGGAAAATAAAGAGTCATAGGATTTGTTTACACACTGCACAGGAACAAATGTAAGATTAGAGAAACAAAGTGAAATGGATTTATTCCCTTCTTTCTGTGCTTTCTGTTTTATCCCATGTATTATTATATTCCTTGAACTATACTTCAGAATGCTTTCAAGTATAGAATTTTAGATGTTAAAATACAATCTTTCAAATTGCTTGGCCACCACAATTAAGTTACAACTTCATACATTTGGCCTTGGACAACATGCCTTGGCTACATACTTTAAGTGGATTTACTATGTCCCAGCTTCCACTGAAGTCAGTGGGCTGGCTTCCAAAGAAATGTGCTTTAGAAGTAAATACTGATAGCTTGGTACTCACTGATGACTAGGCAGTCAAATAGTTTCTTTTGGAAGTGAGCCAAGAGCAAAAGTGCTTAAATGTCTTGGCCTCGTTTCTAACCCTAAGTCATCATGAGTTCCATGAATTCTAGACATAGCTTTCATCTCTTTCTTTCCTTCCTTCAGGTCAAGATGCCTCCCCACACATTCAAGCAGAGGAACATTGTAGGAGGAGAGCCACGTTAGTCTGTGGAAGCCAAAAATCAGAAGTTGAATCGGATGAATGAACTTGCCCAAAGGTCCGAATGATTGTCCAAAAGGAAGTGACAAGTATGCAGAATCCCACTGTTTCAAAGAAGTTCTGATTACATTTTACAGGGCTGGGCCCTGAAACAAAAATAGAAAACAACAAGAGATTGCTAATTGGATAAATGAAATAATGAGCATTGCTATCACAACAAAAAATTAAAAATATAAATACTTGGCGCATTAAAGTAGTATTAATTTTTTTTTCATGCATTTCATGCATTTCATTACTGTAATAGTTTGAGGAAGAAGATGATTGGTTGATGAGACTTCGGAGACAATGAGGTCTTATTGAAGAAAAAGGCATCCCCAGTAAAAAATTCATGTGACAAAATTTCAAGGCAAATAGCTAATTATGCACAGAGAAACCAAGATAAACTATCTGAAAAGAACAATTAGGTATTTTACACATAGAATTCATTTGTCTCAGCCTATGCAGGTTCCTTGACCAGAAAAGAAAAGTCCTAATGGATCTATATGCATAGGGCAATCAAATGGTGGTTGTAGTAAGCAGCAGAAAGGGAAGGATTTGAGCCCCAAATTTTGGCTCAGGACATAATTTAAGAAGAAACATTCAGCATGATGGAGTATGTTTTATATGAGAGTGAGATGCTATAGGATAATGATGCAACCATTAAAAGGCAGCTACAGTTCCTATTTAACAGAGCTTTAGAAAAGAGGACCATACCTTTATCTGTTATGGATGCCAATGTACTACAGCCAGGACCCCCCCCCCCCCAATATCACTAAAACCTTACCATTTTAAAAGATTCCCATTTAAAGAAAAGTATGGGGAAGGGGATGCATCTTCAGTGTCCAATATGAGCCATGGCTCTTGTGGGTGTTGTGTTGCTTTAGATGATTACCCGCATCCATACAGAGAAGATTTGAGATTCCTTTGGAATTTAATGGCAGTCCTTTTTTCTCTTAGAGGACCCAAATTTTATTTTTATATATTTATACTTACACACACACACTAGACAAGCCGTGACCCGCTGGGTCATCATTTCAGAGATATTTCCTTACCTAAACAGAGAAACAGAATGACCAAGGGCAAAAAAGCAGTGGGAGTGGGAGCGACTTAGGACTTGCTGCCGGTTTCCCCATTGACTTTGCTTGTGGAAAGCTGCAGGGAGGGTCAGAAAACTTCCTTCCTTCCTTCCTTCCTTCCTTCCTTCCTTCCTTCCTTCCTTCCTTCCTTCCTTCCTTCCTTCCTTCCTTCCTTCCTTCCTTCCTTCCCCCCTCCCTCTCTCCCTTCCTTCATTTCCATGTATAATACAGGCTTGTGCCGTTTGCCCTCCCCTCATGACCCTCAGGATAGCCCCAGTGAAGCTGCCTCCTCCCCCTCCCCCTCCTCCTCAGCCTGCCACTTTGCTGGGGGGAGGTGGAACCAAGGGAGTCCCGTTTTGTGAGGAAAACTGCACCCCTACTCTACATTCCGGCGTATCCCCAAGGGCCCCCTCCCTTGAGGGAGAAAGATGGCTCATCCATCAACCACCGGTGCTCTCCAGCCAGCCTTCCTTGCCAGCAGGCATCCAAGTCACTCCCTTGTCCTTCCCTCAATGCCCACCATTAAGACATTTAAAATTTTGACTTCATTTCCAAAGCAGCCAATTGCCACTCGCCTGTCGGGCCTTGCTGCCTGCCAATTGGGTGCAGGGGACAGAGGGAGGGGGGAAAGAGGTCAGGGATATGTGCATGATGATCATGGGACCTGGGCTGACCATGGTGGCACAGGGGCGCAACAGACCTGAAGCGGCCACAAATTTCAATCCCATAGGACTAATGGGTCCTGGATTTTGGACACATTCTGTAAGTTGGCCCATTTGAGATACCTTGGTTCAAAGATGGTTACCCTATGACACACCATTTCGTCCAGTTGAAGGTTACAGACGTGAGAATTTTGGTAGTGTGTATATATATGTATACACACACACATACACACACATGCTTAACTTTTTAAGTAAGCCTTGCCTTGCTGGTTAATGGCAAAGAGTAATTTTGATATGGAATATGCCTTGCCTCTGCTGAAGCTAAGGAGAGTTGGATCCAGTTAGTACTTGGGATGGAGACTGTCCAAGAATCCTAGAACTATAGGACAGAGTAGAAAGTTGAAAAATCATCCTGGAAAACAGCAAAGACAAACCACTTCTGGAACACTGCCAAGCAAATTGCATGGATAGAGTCATCGGGAGTTGAACTCAACTTGGGAGTGTTTTCACTTCATTTCACTCTTCTAAAGCAATTGGAAATCCTGCTTTATGTTCAGGGCTCTGTGCTTCTCATCCAGCAGGTCTGGCATTGGACACTGCTGCTCTCAGCACTTATTCACAATTTAGGCTTATATTCTCCTCATATCCTGACTTCCTGAATTTTTAAAAAATGAGGTTAGATCTGCAGCTACCATTTAAGGAGAATCTTCTCTACATTTTTCTATTCATCTACCCAACATGCACTTTCACTGAACTCTGAAATGACTTCATGCAGAGTATTAGCCTGTAGCAAGTAAAGGAGGTCATCTTAACAGAAATATGCAAGGACTGTTACCTAGGCAAAGAGGGCTGAAATATTCTTTAAGTCCTGGAAAATAAGATAATATTTGGAAGCAGTTCAGACAAACATCTCCCTGATTCACTGGTGTAGGCCACATGTGTACACACACACACACAAAGGAGTTCAGTTGCAAAAAGATTTACTTGGATTTGTGCAGTTACAAGCAGTGGTAGGCAGGGCGTGTGCGGAATCACATATAGTTTTGAGCAGTACTCACAAAGTACTCAAAGGAACAGAGGTTTCATAGGGAAGAGTTTAGGCGCAAATGGACAGAGTTTCCAATAAGCGGAGCAGTTGTTCCTAGTGAAGGATGGCCTGCTACTGGTGGCTCTAAAATACAGCCCCCACCAGTTGCAAGCAATCACTGGTGGGAATGCCCTTGCCTTATGAGGAGTTGCATAGACCTCCTCTATTCTGCCCTTTGCTCAGACTTACATGCCTTAAGGCTGGGAGGAGGCCCCAGGTCAGGCCTCTCACCCTCTGCTACTTCCAGCTGCCCAAAATGTTCTGCAGCCTCAAGCGTCTCCCTGCTGCTCTCCAAGGCAGGCTGCTGTTCCACAGGATTATCTGAAGCACCTACTACTACTACTACTACTACTTAGAGTTGGAGCTGGCCCTGACAACTGGGGTATAGGTAGGAGGGGAGGTACAGTACAATTAGACTTTCAAGATTGATGTCATCCCCACTAGTCTGATTGTACTGTGTGACCTGATGACACTTCTGGCCACTGATTTGGACTTTGGTTACTGGAAACGCCTTACAGGCAAGTTTCCAAAGGATTTGGGACTGCCAGGAAGACGAGAACTGCACTTTATTGAAATGGGCTATAATAACTGAAACTTGCAAGTCTGACTGTGTCCTTATTAACTTTAAGTATTGCAATGCAAGCTCTGAAAGAGGAAGAAGATAAATTCCAGAGCTGTCCAGACTACAACCAAATAGCAGTTTAAAAGAAACATTCAAAAACAAATGCAATACTCCAGACAGACTACAAGAGGGTGATGATCGGCTAAAAACACCTCAACCTTTGCCCCAGCAGCTCATAAAAAAGGGATAATTTGAATGCTTCAGATTAATATTATTGATTACTGGAAAACTCTAAAGAGAATTTGATATCTTCATACATAGCCCGATGGATGGATAAAACACTTAGGTTACATGTTCCATTTCATAATTTGTACAGCGAAATAAAAAGATTAAACTGATCAAAACACAGAAAGAAATAGCCAAGAAGCTGATGCACGCTCATAGCCAGACTGAAATAGTAGCACGTGAAGCCCTTAGTCCTCTGCTCCAGTTCTCCTGGCATGAGCAATTGGTCTGCAGACTACCTCATAATAGAGCCCATTGATGATGATGATGATGATGATGATGATGATGATGATGATGATGATAATTTATTAAATTTATATGCCACCCGACTTTGGGCAGTTTACAAATTGTAAAAACAAATAACAATACAAGAAACACGCACACACACAAAAACACACAACAAAACACACAAAACAAAACACACAAAACAGAACATTTTGGCACTAGTCCTCCCAGTAAAGAGACCCCCATTACAAGCTGGTTTCATACTGATAAATAATAAAGGAAAACAACCTTATTTTATAGTGAGGTTTGCACGTAGCTCACTCATTGTACATAATACACCCCATGGTGCATTGTACCTGTACACAAAACAAACAAAGAGATCTATACTACACAAAGGTGAGCCAGAACAGTGAAGTATCATAATTACATTAATAAATTAGAAACTTACAGACATGTAAAAAAAGAGAAGAATAAACCAACACTTGATATTTTTTTTTAAAGGCTAGTCTTATCTTTGTGGGCAAAATTGGTGAGGGTGGAGGAAGAGAAGGGAGGCAACCCAAATTTAAGTTCTAACTAAACATTGGAATGGAAAAAGATGGACTTTAGAACAAGGATTGGGAAACTAAGAATATCTATCTATCTATCTATCTATCTATCTATCTATCTATCTATCTAATTTGTCACAATATGTATGTATGCATGTATGTATTTGCATTATTAACCACCCCTATCCTGAAAAACAGCAGCTGTTTAGAAAGGAAAAGAATCGGAAAAGATCAGAAGCTACAAACAGTTCCTTTCTTTTATTGACTCCAAATGTCTCATTCCTTTTGCCCAGCTGAGACAGGACTATGAAGGAAGAGAGAATAACATGCAGCAAATTCTTATAGGAGACTCAGTGGGCCTCCCCAAAAGGATTTGTTTAGAGAGCTCTTGGTTAGAAAATAAACCTGTGAGTTATTCTTTCTGCTCCTCCCATTTGAGATATTTATTTATATATTACAATGACTTCAATGCTGCTTCAGTCTACCTTCAGTCTAAGCAGCAGCTTCATACATGAAAGCAAAGCAGTAATTTTTTTTTTTTTGAGATATACTTCTGCAGTCACCCAAAGCACTGAAGTGCTCACAAAATTTTAAAATGGTCAGATTTGGTTCTGTTTTTTTTTTCCCTTTAAAGATGGAATTCCACTTCCTCGGAAGAGTTTTTTTTTTTAAATGATCCCACTTCCCAATCTCAGCCTGAGATTCAGGAATTGGCTGAATCTAATGCAGGTTTTTGAACATGCATTGCATTATTACATTAATTACATTAATATATTTATAATATATAATATTATTAATTATCAAAAGTAGCCAAGTTATTCATTTAATGAGCCCTGCTGACATTGGTCCAAAAGAAGCTGAAGGCTATTTTATTCCTGAAATGGTTGGATGGTTTGACGGAGCATCTGGAGACCCTTAAAAAAGACATCGGGAAAATCCCCCCAAGAAGAGCCCAAGAATTTCAGACATTTGTGAAATAAGGTTTTAGACTTTTGTTCCTGGAGTACTTAATACTATGACAGTATGCTATAACATATATGAATTCAGTACAATGAAAACTGTGCAGGAGCCCATTTTGAAAAAGCACAGATCGTGGTTTCAGTTTCCGTTTGCACAAAGCTATGAAGGAAAGGGTAGAGATGTTTGAAAAGATTTAGGCTTTGCTGTTGCTAAGATATCAAGGGAAGAATGGAGTTTCAGAGCGTGCACGGCAACACTAACTAGAAAAGTTGCTGCTGGGTAGCACAGCTCTTCTCGATGTTTGTAGGTGGCCCCACTGAGGAGATGTACCCGTGCAATTCATTATGACCTCATAAAGACCTCGTAAGATCATGTAAAGGTGAAACATGAAAGGTGGGCATCTTTGACAAGTGGTGGAGGGTGATCATACATTTTAATGTGGATTCTGCCTTTGATTACCACACCGGTATATTTTTCCAAGGATGCAGTTATCTTTTTTCTCCCCCCTGTTCTGAGTCTGTGTTCAGCAGCTTTCTCCTCATCCTTCTCCTCCTTTTCTTATTCTTCTAATATCTATTGGTTCAAAAGACCCAGGCCATTTAATGTACTTCTAATTTTTTTCTGCACTTAATTCTTAGAACCATTATTTCCCTATTTTTAGCTATTGTAATGTACTTATTTAAGGTACCAGTTTCACCCTATTGATGCCTAGCGAAACTTAATGATGCTGCAGATTGGCTGTTTACACTGAAATCATGTGCAAGAGAAAGTCAAGAGGTAGGTAGATTATTTGGCACCGTTTGGCTTTTATTTAAATAGGCTGATTTTGGAAAACTAAACAGGATCAGAATGGAAAAAGTACTTGGCTGGGAAGCCAAGACAAAATATGGGGGTGAGGGGGGTAGGATTAGGAAGGCAGGAAGGAAGGAAGGATAGTGTGTGTGTGTGTGTGTGTGTAATTTTTAATAAAGAAATGTTTAAGAGAATAAAAACAATACAATTTTTGAAAGGAAAAGTAAAGAAAGCAAAGAGAAGTAATAAGTGAAAAAAGTGCAAAGAAAGAAATAGAAAAGAAAAAGAAAAAGAAAAAAGTTATAAAGAAGTGGCTTCTGATCTTCTTAACAGCAGTTACAAGTACATCTATATTTTATCCTCTCTAAGGTTACAACATAATTTCCTTCTTTCCATACTCTACCCTTCCTAATCATCAAACCCATAAATCACAAGTTCATTTTTTTCTTTTTTCAGCCAAAAGCCCATGGGGGGTTTCCAGTCACTAAGAAAAGTTATTGTCTGTTTTCTAAACAGACAGGTCAATTTTGCCATTTCTGCTAATTCTGTCTTCTTCGCTAGCCATTCCTCCATTGTGGTATTTCAGAGTCTTGAAAGAGAGAGTATTGTTGACAGGAAGACTGTATGGACGCCAGAAATCAAAGTCTGTTTGAGGACATCTTTACTTTCACATCACATCCTGATTTAGGAAATGCAAGCAGAATCTCAGTGCTATGCGGATGTTTCAGGTTAAGGCCTGAAATGCAAGTGAAGTACAGGAGGTAAATACGTGGAAGTTCTGTCATTAAAACAACTATTTTAGCAATCTGACTTCTGTTTGACTTTACGCTTTTGTGGCACTGGGTTTGTCATCTGCACTGCTGTAGTTTATTTCAAAAATGTGTTTAACTCAAATTTATCATACAGTTCCTTCACGTAATCAGATAAAAGCTGTAATGTAATTGCCACATGAATAATTAAGTGCTGATCATTACATTTTGTAATTTATTTTATTAAAGAAACTTTCCAAAGCTGTATGTGCGTATGTTTCTGTTAAGCACAGCCAACAGAGGAGAGGATGTTTTGAATCTTGTCAGTTGAGGCCTGGCTTCATTAACAGGATTTAATTTACTATTGACATATTTTTAAAGCATTAACTTAAAATATTAATTAATACAATTCAAACAAATGTTTCTTTTCTCCCTCCAAAATCAGTTCTACTGCTTTACTCCTACCCAAACGTAGAGACACAAAGTTGTATTTAATTCCCATGTTTTATGTATGAGAAAACATGGGCTCTTATTCCATTTTTGTCTACCAAACAGTTTTTGTCCACCAGTGAGTTCTGTAATCACAACAAGGTTATCTCTGAATGCATTCTCCATGATATAACTGTGCAATATTCATCCAAAAATAAAATAAATATAATAATAATAAAATAAAATAAAATAAAATAAAAAATAAAAATTTGCAGAACCTGCTTATGTAAAGTTATCTTTTGTCAACCTAAACTGTTTGGACATGAGATTTTATCATTAGTGGTGGACAAAGAAGGAACAAGAGCCAAAACTTGTATATTTTTGCTTTTCATGTAAATCTTAGATAGGGTTGTGCAATATTTTCGGATGGGGCTACATTTGGCCGTTAAGTGGAAGGCAGGGCAAGGCCACACCAAAGAACTGGATGAAGTAAGACAAAAACTAAATTTGATCTAATTTTTCTCTAACTATATTTTTAAATGTCAAACAATGTAAACAAACATTCACATTTAACTGAAATGAAACTTATCTAAAATAATATTGAATATGCTTATTTCTGCTTGTTTAATCATTTTCTCTATTGTGACATTGAACGTTATCATTTTGGCAGCAGCATTTGCAGGAGGTTTGGAGGTTCGTCCAAGGCTTTGGGGAACCATCTGCAGCTCTGTTGTCAGACTGTATATTTCTGCTCCAACATAAAGTTAGGAATGAAGTGAGAGGAGAAATGTAAAAAATGATCACTGTTATAATGGATGTGGTTTAAATATGGTAGGCCCATAAGATTTGTGTCCAGCAAGACTCAATACAGCCTGTATGTATTATTTTTTTATGAAAAAATGAGAAGTGTGTGCGCTTAAATTTTAACAGCATAATGTAAACTTTTACAACATACCTGTTCACTTCCCTATGCATACGTACATGCTTTGTTGCTTAGCATTTAAAAATCTACTGACTGGGGGAAAAAATCTGAGATTGGGAATTTGAGACTAATAATGCAAAAGAGTCAAGTGTCATGCATTGGGGCCATATTGTGATTATTAAACACTACTTTCTGATACGAATATTTCATGTACAGCAGCTTTGCTCCAACAGAGTTCCTATTCAGAAGGTATGGCCAGAAGGTCTATCTCTGATGACAGAAAGTTCAGGAAACCTTAGAACATTCAGTTCTTCCCCCAGGCCATGCTGATCTGGTTATTCTGGGCATGGTCTTCCAACTTTCCAGGAAATCTAGAAATCTTTAGGAACAGAAAGTATTTTGTGGTATTTCAGCTATGCTTCATGATGTTCTAAAAGTGGTATCCCAGAAATGATTTGTGACAATTCAGAAAAACTCCAGACTAGATCTGCAATTGCCAGAGGAAGAATGGAATGTTCTGGAGTTCCATGGAATGGAAACATTGCTGCAGATAGAATGTTTTACATATACTTATTTTTGAACATCCTTTTCTAGTTGTAATCAGTCACTTTTTATATCAGCTAATAATACCATTTTTGTATGAGTTAAACCTCACAAGTGATTCCCCTCCCCCCAAATTACACATTTTGTTGCACATTTTCTAGCTATTAGCTTTGTTTGATGGCTCCTTGCCTTCTCCTTCGTGACTTGGACACAGAAACTATGTCTGCATATACATGGGAGTAAAGAGCCTGGCAAGTAATAATACGCAGCCATGAAACTGGATTCCACTTAGTGGGTTACAAATTGTACAGACCTGGAATGGGGCCATAGTGATGTAAGTTATTTGTTACGTTCGTGAGTGTGTATAGCTTTAAAAAGAATTCAGAGCAGATGGATTTATTGACAGCTATTAACCATGATAATTAAATGGAACCTCCAACAGCATTCCTCAAAGAACCAGATGCTGGGAACAGGCCACCAAAAAAGGTTGCCTCCATATTCTGTTTGTGAATTTCTGGAAACAGGGTAGCTACTCTTGGAAACAGAATGCTGGGCTAAATGGATCTCAGCTGAACCCAGCAGACCGATTTCGTATAAGATCCTTTAACAGAGGTGTGGTTAGTGATGAAAATACTGTAGGTATAAGAACCGAGAGGGAGGGGGCAAGAGGTATAGAAGCCACCAATTGTTTGGTGTGAATAGTGACATTGCTAGAGCTGGATACTGGGCACAAGATCTGGGGTGCACCACACAGATGTCCCAGAGGCAGACACCAGAACATTCTTGAATGTCAAAAGAGGTGAAGGAGACTATCAGGGACCCATGGACATATGGAGGAGCAGAAGACTTCTGGTCCAATTGGAGAATATGAGGGAGGGAGGGATTCTATTGTATGATAAATGTGTATGGAGAAGGAAAATGGAAAATGAGCAGGTCATAGAATGATCCAAGGAAACCATAATGTAAAAAAACCCGAGAAATAGTGTCCCTTTTTGCATATGCTTAATCCAGTTCTAGCTCCTTACCAGGGATTCTGGCAGCACACAATCACACATTTCAGAGAATGAAGGATGCCCATCACCCCTCCATACCTCCCTGGTTTCAGGGTATGTGTGTATATGTCAGGAGCAAATGATGTCACATGCACTATGGCATCATCGCACAAATTATATGCATATTTTGTGGCTGCCAGGACTTTGCCAGTGACTTCTGTAATAGAGAACCTGGTTTCTTGAAATGTTCTCTATCTCCAGCTCTTTTCCTTAGAGACCTGACCAAGCAGGGCTTTAGAACCTCCCTACCTTTAACTACATGAAAGTTTTGCACAATATGACTGACTGGATGTGGGTACTTCAACTCAAAGGAAACCCAACCTGTTTTGAATTAAAACTATTTTCTGCTTCATTGCTGACCAGGTTATGCTGTTCTCACAACTTGCTTTCCCTGCCATTGACCCAGTTAAGTTAGTTGTATGCAGCCAGGGAGAGGAATGTGAAATGATAGCAAGAGGATCGAGAGATATGGTGCTCAGGTGTGCAGGCCAGGCAGCACCACTGGCTGTATAAAGGAAAAAAAGTTGGGGAGGGTGAATAAAAAGATGTTATTCTAATCTGAACTATAATTATAGTTAAGGGATAGGAAGGGGAAACTGTACTATAGCAGCTGGGTGATGTTAGCTATGAAAGATAAGAACAAAATATTCAGCACAAAGATATTCATGTACGTTCTCCATGAAATAAAATAGGAAAGCATTTGAATCTGCCATATGTATTTGTTGGCAATATATATATTTATATTTTTATTCTGATGTGAAAGAACAATCAGAAGAACATTACATCTCATAAACTCAAGGAAATTGTAATAAATGAGTGACAAGTGAACTGAATATAAAACCACTCTATAATCCCTGTATCATTTCTTTTTACCATGATGTGGCTCCAGAAATCCCTTTTGACTTATACTTTCCTTTCTGGATGACTCAGGGCCTTGTTTTTTAAATGGCTGGGCTTAATTTGGTCTATTCTGAGTTTCAAACAAGCATGCAGTGAATAATCAGGAAACGCTTGAGCCATCTAACATGGCATGTTAATCATGGGTGCAGGATCCAGATGGCCACTCCCTAACTACTCAATTTCAGAATGGATGCTTGAATAATGTTAAACTGAATGTACAGAAAATGGGAAAGAAATTATATGTACTGATCCCACCAGTGGACGTTATGGCTGGTCAGAAGTCCTTACATGTATACCTCCCAAAGTCCGTAGGTCACTCATTTATTACAATTTCCTTGAGCTGCAGTATGTCTTCACCTCTTCGACAGGATGAAGATCATGTATTCAGTGCTCACATACTTTGAGCCTATATGCACAGAGTGATATTTAAAGATTAATGAAGCAAGCTACCCCAGGAGGGAGTTGTGTGATAACTCACTTAGCTGAAGCCAATAGCACAAAATGACTGATCTTCAGTTATAAAGTGCTCAATGCTGCATTAACATTTATATACCCAATCAATAAATATGCAAGAAATTTGCAATAATTTGTGGGTGAATGTGGAAAGTCCCATGAGTTTACTTTGCAATCTGATATATGCCTCTTCAGAAATAAATCCCATTGTAATTCTAGGACAGTGTGTAACAGATTGTAGTCTTATTGGCTTACATGACCCGGGGGGGGGGGGGAATCCTGCATCAAAATTGCAAATTGAAATGTAGTCAAATATAAACTGAATAACAACAACAACTGACGAAGACGAGAGCTTTTCTAAACATCTTCCTAAGCCTACTATTCACCAGTGAAAAAATAAATAGGAATGTATAACTTTTCTTTTATGTGGACAAAAGCAATTTGGGAAAAGAGAATAGAAAAGTCATCACATGAAAGGGTTAAGAAGACTTTCCTCTCACACACCAATTTTCCAATTTAGACCGCAATTTCAGCTGCTGCATTTTGTAAAAGAAAAGAAGCTGGGGACAAACTGCCTATGACAAATTTTTATTGGTTCAGCTTAAACTCTGACAGAATTCAATAAGTTTGATTTTGGCTGTTACTGTATTTTTCTTAGGCTTCCATTCATATTCTAGAGTGATTTATCTTGGATAAATGCTGTCAGCTGCAGGTACTTGAATCACCAAACCACAATGGAGTTTTCTTCTTTTTTATGATGGAAGATAAATTTACAATACTGTGCAGTATGCCTGCCCAAAACTTTATACTTCAAAACTTTTGTGTCTGAATCTGTGGAGAACTGCACTCAATCAGCATAGACAAGCTTAAGCTGCTCTATCTGATGAACATGAACCACCTTCTCCTTGCCCCACAACATTTCATAACCATGGTCAATAGTTTTCTTATAGCTGAACATGGGGAACCAATCTGGGGAAGCCCCCATTCTTGGTTAGCATTAGCCAGAAACTGGAACTGTATTAACCATGTGTATCAAATTCCAGTTAGTGCTAGCCAGAAATGGTGGCAGCTTCAGGTCTAGATGACATCCGTAGCCACAAAAAGCCACCCGCTGTGAATAAGGAGCCATGCAAAATTGGGGTTAGCTGGCATTCATGTTAATGAACCAGAGTGGCTTAGTTAGGGCTGTGGTGTGAACACATTCTGAATTAGATTCTCCATTACTAATCTTTAGAAAGACAAGGAAACACAGCACACAGCTAGGGAAGCAGTCTCATGCGTCCAGCCGTCTGCACAACCAAAATCACTTGTCTTTTCTTGAAGTACGTGTCTGTGTAAATTAGTGTCAGCTGCACAAACATTTAAAATGTAAATGAGATATAATGAGAGTTATTCCTCAGCCTCGCTGTCATGCTCCTGGATTCTACTACAAACTCCGGTTCCCACTGGGATGCTGGGATTTAGATGAATAATTGCTTCCCTTCTAATTAATGCTAATAGGATTTACCTATGTTATGTAAATCCACCTATCTATCTCATAAAGCCTATTGTAGAAACCCATTCTTACGCTCCATCTAGAAATGCTGGAGACAATACATTCCTATTTCATTTAAAGAACAGAAAATCCCAAGGAATTGTTTCCAGTGGAAACAATTGGAATCTTTTCTTTAGGCATAGCTATGATCGGCCAGTCATTGAGTGATGAATGAAAAGACCAATGATTTTTTCTTTTCAAAAATAAATCCTATTTTGCTCTGTTTTCCACATTGTAGCTAAACAGAGTTTAATTGATAAAATGAGCAGTGTTTTTTTCTTGAATAATTAAAAAAAAAGTCACACAGGCATTCCTGGTAATAACTGCAAATCATTAAATATCTACATTGTCCTAGTTTCCAAGCAACTAAACTGCTTGTGAAGAAAAGCAAAAGCTATCCAGAGAAGGCAGATCACTTCCAAGCTTACAAATAATTAGATGTAAACCATATTTTCCATTATTTCTTAAAATGATACCTCCCCATTATTAAAAGTTTGGAATTCTATCATTTTAGTTGTATCTGGAAACCAGTTTCTGAAATGGTATAATGTGCAATCAGGATATTCTGGAAATCGTAAAGTCCAAATACAAAGCTAATCATGTGCAATGGATTCAAGTAGAAAATGATTGGCGTTCTAGAGCTACCAAACTAAAGATACTGATAGAGTCGAAATAAATCCTATATTTATTAATCCACTTTAGCTGGAAATGCCCCAAATGCAAGCTGGGACATTTTTCATTCAAAGCATGCAATGCATCCTACTACTGAATACTCTCAATTAGGGAGTGTCATAATGATGAAGATTTCTCCAATTATGAAAAATTCAGTAAAAAAAATATTTTTTTCTTGTGCTAATAGGATTTGGGGATCACCCAGTGAAACTGACAGACTTAATCAGAACTGATAAACTAAAGCATTTCTATAGAGAGTGTACAGTTAACTTACAAAATTATTGCTGCAAGCTGTTACGATGGCCTCCAGCTTTTTTTAAAAAAAAGCCTCGGAGTTCTCCAGGCTTTAAATACATACATACATAAATAGTCTTTTTTAAAGAAGTCATACAGGGTACACCTATCAAAACAGTCTTGAAGGACTTATCAATAGCCAATAGCCACGATAGCTAAATAGAATTCTGTGTTGAGAGAGAATATATCTTTAAGGAGCAGCAGAAAGTACCATTCTGTTCCCTGGAAACAGGAGGCTGAACAAGGCAGAGGGCCAGTCTAATCCAGCTGGTTTAGAAACACATCTCAACAGGAAACCCATCCTCTATCACAGTCTCCACATGATTGTAAATTGCAAGTAATAATTTAATTTCATGCATTGTATCCTAATTACTGAAACAGTGAACAAACCTCCCTGAAAGAGAATATTGTGTGTGTGTGTGAATGAATGAATGAAATGGCCTACAGCATCTTGCCCCTCCCCTCCAGGACTAGCAGAAAGGGCAGATTCAATTACTATGGTTGCAATCCATAAATCACTTACCTGGAAAATCCATTGGGATTATTCTTGAGTAAGTGGTTTGGGGACTAAAGCTTATGTAAAGTTTCTGTCTTTTAGAAGAGCATTTAACGACTTAGGTCAAGTGACTTGGGCCTTAATCTTTTAATTCTATTGCTTGATAAGATTCTTTGTAGGTTCATTGAACAAGGAATGCAGACTTCTTTCTTGGTCCCTAAAAGGAGTCACCAACTGGAACCACTGGAAATGAGTTGTATTTATAGAGGAGACTTGAACTGATTTGTTTCAATAGCAAGTTGGGGGAAAAAAAGAAACAACCCTTCATGCTTCTATTCATGACTTCTTTGAACAGCATGCAGACAATACCTATGTAAAGGAAGTTCAGAGGAGGTCTGAAATGCTTCTTGTGATTACTGTCCTCCTGATCATCATGGGTTTATTTTCCCCCCCTCCATATTAATTGCTTGGAAAGGCTTCCTGTTCTTGGATTTCTCTCTCTCAACTTTCACTTCTTTTATTTCTGCCTTTCTTCAAGAAGCTCATCCCATCCTTTCTCTTACAAAATATACTTTGTCTTAATCTGCTTCTCTCTATTTGGAGATAGGGGATGGGACAGAAATGGCTTTTCTTTAAATATTCCATCTCTTTTGGTGTTTAGCTTTGCTCTGTAAGAATGCACAAATTAATTAATTAATTAACTAACTACAATTCATATCCATTTAGTCCAACAAGGCTTAAAGTACATACCTTGTAGTTGGGTTCTGGGCTACCTCTATTCCAAGAAGTTATAACACACAAATTGGTCTACATTGAGAAAAAATCATTTTTAAAAAATAATAATGCACCAGTGAAGTTGTTGCTTCACCGAAACTGAACTAAGAAATGCCTGGATGTACTTGAAAGATCACCTCATTGCTGTTTCTTGGTAATGTCTAAAAGGAAACAGAGCATAAACGTGAACAAAAGGCCATACACGTTTCTACAAAATAACACCAGGAATGATAAACTCCTATCATAGGGCTCTTCCAGATGGCCCACTAACTGCAGCAGGAAGCCTTGCTAACTATTCCCAGAGAACATAATTGGACAATGTTGGCTTCAACTGATCCCTGATTCACCATAAAGCATACTGTGCTTGTCTTTTCTTGACCCGAGTGCTGTTTTCCACTTTCTGCCCACTACAAACCTTGATGTTGGGACCATTTGTAGTGCCTCATGTTGATGAAACATTAAGGGCAGTGACTAGCCCAGTTCCTAATGGCCATCAGAGGCTGTGGTAGTCAGAAAGAAAGGGGGTAAAATATAGATGTATTTATAACTGCTGTTAAGAAGATCAGAAGCCACTTCTTTATTACTTTTTCCTTTTTTCCCCTTTTTCTTTTCCTTTTTTTCCCTATTTCTATTTCTTCATTTCTTTTTCACTTTTTTATTTTCCCCATTTTTCTTATCTTCAATTGAAAATTTGTATTTTTTTTATTCTGTTGAAAGCTTTAATAAAAATTATAGAAAGAAAGAAAGAAAGAAAGAAAGAAAGAAAGAAAGAAAGAAAGAAAGAAAGAAAGAAAGAAAGAAAGAAAGAAAGAAAGAAAGAAAGAAAGAGAGGCAGGCAGGCAGGCAGGCAGGCAGGCTGTGGTACTCACCCCCCTGTCTGACCCCTAGCCATCGCTTTGGAAGGCAGCAGGAGAGTCAAGGCCCTCCCACTCTTTCATTTCTCCTGTTAACTCTGCAGGCTGCCAGGGGTGGAACAAACGCAAGAGAATGGATGGGAGAAGTGGCTTTTGAGCAACCAGTTCTCCTATCCCATGGACGTGTACTTTGGGATCACAGAGACTTGTTGTGGGGAAGAAAGTGGAAAGGAGAAGCTTCTTAGCTGCCACCCCCTGTGATAGAGCAAGGGGAAATCAGGTCTTCTGGGTGCCATTTCTCCAATCCCACTGAGTGATTACTCCATAGTCTGGAAGAACTGGCACCCAAAAGACCACCTTCCTCTCCTTTTCCACTGCTTCTCTTGCCATGAGTGGCAGGAGAAGCAGGGGATGTGGCTCATTTGGTGTTAGTCCTCCCACCCAACAGCACCTTTTGTGAGATCCAAGAACTGAGAGCAAATCATCTGTTTTTCCCCTTCCTTCCCCTCATTTGTCTTGTATCCATGATAAGAAAGAAGGTGGGGAAGCAGCTGTTCTGTGGACAGTACCTTGTACCAAAAGAGGCATTTGCAATCTCCCTCTGTTCCCCCTTCTTCCTTACATAAGCTGCTATTGTCAGTTTTGGGAGAGAGCGCCAATGAGTCCAAGAGGACCCCCAGACTGCAAAACTGCTCTTCCTGCAGTAATACAACCCTTTTAAGAGTCAAAGCTGGCACAGCCCTGGAATCAGTAGGCTTTTGAATTAACTACTCTGCCTTCCTTGAACTGAGTCTGAGTCTGTTTCTCTCAATCCAGACTCTGAGAGTGTTCAGGCAACTTCTTCCACATCTCCCACTGGACTAAGGGTAGAGACACACAGCAAGGTATCGCCAGCATATCTATGATAACTCACTCTAAACCAGTGGGTGATGTTTCCCAGAGAATTTATATAGATATCAAACAGGATAGGGTTAATGACTGAGTGCTTCAGGGCCTCAATCTCCCAACCCTTGCAAGTGGTTCAGAAGGATACTGGGGATGATGATATCAAAGGCTTCTAAGAAGTCGGGGAGGACAAGGAAAGTTGCACTCCCACCAGCTAAATACCATCACAAGTCATCCATGTAAGTGACATTATTATTATACCTAAAGGTTTGCTTCCTAAAATAAAGCAACCTTCTTACAGTTGAGCTTGATTCTTGGTGACTTTAAGACAAGATGGAAGTGAATTGTAATTTTTTTCAGGGGCATTTTTTCATTTTCCCAGCATGGTCTACAAACCTGCGATTTTCTGAAGATCTCCTATCCAAAGTATTAATCAGGTCTGATCCTGCTTAGCTGTTCAAGTCCAGCCAATCTTGACTAGGCACTGCCACCTAGCTATGAAATATGTTTCCTGGTCCACATTAAATTGCTACTAGTTCTAAACTTTAGAGTCTTAAATGGTTTGAGACCAAGCTCCATGAAATTACCTGCACCTATGTTAAAACTTTAAGATTCCAATTCAAACCTTTCTTACAAATTCATTGGTGAGAACAAATATGTCAATGAGCACATGGGGTACTCATCAATACAGTCCCATCATCACAAGTTTTTTTTAAAAAAACACTTTAAAGACTCATTAAGACAGATTTGGGGAGCTCTTTTCAGTTTTCTGCAACAGTTTTAGGTGTTTTTTTTTTAACTAAGATAGTTTTGAGTTTTCTAATTAAGGCTAGTTAATCTTAGTTACCAGTAATCTTATTAATTTATTTTGAAAAGCAGCTGGAGAGGTCACACTTCTATAGTGATTTCAAAATCATTTAAATAAATGAAATAAATGTATGTAACTATTTCGTCCTTGCATTCTACCCACTTATGACCCACCATATTTCTGTTTTATCACGCAAACTTTTAAGAGGTATTGCATAGAGAACAGGCCTATTCTTTTGCTGAATTAAATTTTAGATGATGAGAAAATGATGCTGTTTTCTAGATTATAAACTGCCCTGCAGAAAACAGCTTAAGGAAGGGGAAGGAAAAATATTTTGGTCTTTACAAGGATATATAACATTTGGGGGGGAGGATAATTCACTGAAAAAATTGCAGAGAGGAAGATGTGAACCCCACTCCTTCTTGAATCATAGTGCTCATGGTTTCTTCAGTCACACATACAAGAGTAATAAAGGAAGAGATTCTACACATTATTAGCAAATTGATAGCCAATAATTCTGAAGGTTCAGATTATATCCATCTAAGATTTTTTAAATTATTTCAATGTGAAGTTGCTGCTTTTCTAACAGAAATATGTAACATCCTTCAATTTTCAGTACAACACTGATTTTTAAAAAAGTCTACAATGGATCCAGGAAAGTATAAGCCTGAATATGGAAACATATTTTCCAGATAAATTAATAGATTGCATTATTCAGATAAGATGATCAAGCATTTGGAAGGGTTAGTCTGGCAGTAGGGAAATTTTTTGGCTTCTGCAAAGGTATGCCTTGTGATACGAAGCCTGTTAATTTATTTCAGAGCGTACACATGGAAAGGAATGGACAGGCTTTCAAAAGCCATGTGATAAAGTGCCTTTTGCCACCACCGAGTTGAAGTGCTCTCCACCCATCCTCGAGCTGGCTGAATACCAGTGTGAAATGTGCTATCCCCATTGCTGACCCCTACCCTGCCTCTGTGGCCTCTGTTTCAAGTCACTGCTGTCACCTGATTTCCTTTTGAGGTAACAGGAGACAAAGCCTGACAGATTTTGCACACCTCAGACAGCGTTGGAATAAGAGGGAAAGTATTGTCTTAACTCTCTGGAGAAGTCTCTAATGCTAGGAAAGGAGGAAGGAAAGAGGACGACCAGCAGCAAGGTGGATGGACTCAGTTACAGGGACAATTGGTGTGCTGTTGGAAGACCCGAAGGACCAGGTTAGGGAAAGATTGTCATGGAGAAAATCTATTTATATGGTGGCTAAGAGTCAACACTGACTTGATGGCATATCGTCATCACCAGTATCTTAATACCAGTACAGCCAAGAACAACTGAAGCCTGTCTTTCCAGCTGGAGATTAGATGGAGGCAGCATCATGGAAACAGGACAAAAAGAAATAAGTTGTCAAGGTATGCTTGTGCTATGGTTAGGTCTAGGTAGGGAACAGCCCAAAGTCCCTCACTGAAGGCTCCTGAGAAAACTTAGCAGTAATGAAAAATTTTTAATGACTTCATGGACATCCTGGTGGGTGGGGAAATGACTACATATACATAATGATGCACATGACATAACTTATATACTTGCATACCATTTGTATGATGATGCCATGATGCATATGTCATCATTTTGATATTCTGGGCTTGCTATGGATGCTTACGCATGATTAAGTTGTGGAAGTAACAGGTTAAATCTTAGAAATAAATGGAATGGAGCCTTCGAGTTTTCTCTTGGAACTGGTGCTTTTGAATTTGTTCATACATGATCTAGTGCTTGGAATTAGTAATGAAGTAAACATGTTTATTCTAAAAAACGTATTATGTAAGGTATTAAAACTAAAAGGAATACTGAAGAGTTTCCTAAAGAACTTTCCCAACTGGAACATGCATTAAAATGACAGATGTAGTTCATTGTAATCAAGAATAACTTATTTACATTAAGAAAAAGTCCACATTTCTCATATAGGCTGATGGGACTAAAAAGGAACACTGTTGTAGATACCTCAGTAAAAATGTTGACCAAAATATGAGTCTGCTATAAAAAGTATCAGTTCCATGTTGGCATCAGAAAGAAATTAAAAAATAAATAAAACTGCCAAGTTCATAATGACTTCATATGAGCCTATTCTGTGACAATATTTACAATACTATTTACAGGTCTGGTCATTACATTTGTAAAAGTATACTGTAAAGGTGGGAATGATACAGAAAAAGTCAGTCACAAATGACTGATCATCTGTAGGCAAGGTTATGGAACTTGGGTCTTCTTAGCTGCAAGAAAGAAAGGTAAATAAGAAGACATGTGAGAGATAATGGCTAAGGAGATACTAGACTCAGGGTCATTCCATTAAGCTAAATGATGAGAGATACAGAACAAAAGAAAGGACATTCATTTTTCCATAAGATCCTATTAAACTGTGGAATTCTCTTTCCCAGCATACAGGCACATCCCCCAACACAGAGATAGATACATTCATGAACAATGAAGCTAACAGTAGTTCATAGTCATGATGGTTGTAAGCAATGTTGAATATCAGAAGCAATAATCACTGAGGAAAAAAAGCATTTGGTTGATCACTATAGTAAATAAGATGCTGGGACTAGCTAAGTCTTTGGCCCAGTCCAGCAGGAATGTTCTTCAATGCAGATCTAAGAATCTCCTGATGCCAATTCAATAATTTAGTAACGAAAATATTTTAACGTTCTTTTACATATTGTTTAGTTCTTGTAACATGTTAGAAATAGTCCTGAATGTAAGCATTAGCAAAGTGCGGTGTCTGAACACCCAGTGAGCTGTCTGGCAATCACTAAACTCAAGCCAATTGCTGCCTCCAGTTTCTTCAGCATTGCAATAATAGAACAAATCACATTATGTGACATCTTGACTTTCTCTACTCCCATTCAGTCGGCTGTGAGGATGGAGGCAAGGGGAATGCTGAACTCAGTGATGACATGCCATATAAGTTGCTTCACTTTATGTTACGGTGAAATAGGATTTTTTTAAAAGAAAGAAAAAAGAAAGAAGAAAAAATTGTCTTAAAAAAATACTTTCTTCTGTAGCTGTCATACGATTCTTATTCTGTGTAAATTGTCCAATGGTCTTTCTAAAATAAAAGTGTAGGTATGTCACCACAGCCTATTCCTAACAAGAATGGGAGTTACTTTTCATTCAAATACTGAGAAATTACATAAGAAATAAATATGCATAATATCCTGGCTCACATAGTCTGCTAAGCCATAATGTGATTAGTTTTGATTTGTCTTGGAATGTGGTAAAATCTAGCCACTGTGATTTATAAACCATTGTTCATGGCTTGGTTTACTGTGTGATCCCAGCCAATTGTGGTTTGTTCAGTAAGCAAACCATGGAATTTGGCACAGCATTGGAAATTAAATCCTGCCTAATAGGATTTTGGAACTGAATTCTGTGTTTGACATTTTATCTCTTTTAACTTTGGAAAATCCGTGTTTGCATTAATATCAATCATTCTAGTCCTTTTGCAATTTATTTTGGCTTAAAATCCAAGCTGTGATCAACTCCACCCAGCTAACTCATTAAATCAAAAAGCATGTATCCAGCAAATGATCTGAAATTCATGAAATATTGTCTAGCAACAGGGTCTCGTTATTTAATTTTGGACAATGAGAATTCAGGATTTGTAAAAGATAGGTTAATGAGAAAGCCGCTGGTGTTATGAAGTCTTTGCGTTTAGCTCCTTGAGAGGGTTTTCTTTCATAATTATGGGTCAACAGAAAGGAAATCACAGTTGCTGTGACAGACTTGCTTTCAATGATTAATACCAGGGAGACCTGCAGCTGAGGGCTCTCCAAAGACAAAATGTGGAAGCTCTTGCAGTCACATTTAAAGAGAAAGCTCATTCAGGAGATTGTGCCTTGATGTTACAAATGAGGCAGCCACAAGATTGCCTCATAATCAGTTCTCACCCAGGAAACTATTTCAGCTTTTCATCGGCCCTTGTCAAATGCTTAAGACAACCGCTGCCATAACTCCAGTTTGTGGAAGGAGCATTTAAGAGGAACGCTTGAAAAGCTCAAACAGTCCAAATTTGGCTCCCCTATTCTCTGACAGTCCATCTCCCCCGCCCTTCCCCAGTCAATTTCCTCAAGCAGCAAAATCTTACTCTGGAAAGAAGGAAGCTCAACAAAGATAAGCTGTCCATACAAAACAAGGGCTGAAAGATTTTTCCTCCTGTTTGCTCCTTGGATGGGTAAAGGAGGTAGAGAGCAATGGCTGCTTGGCGTCAGGGCCATTTCCAGCCGGCTCAGACTTGGGGATCTGGAGACAATGCCAAGAAAGCTCCAGTCAACAAGAAAGCGGGGAGTGGTGAGGAAGAAGTGTTCTCATGGCGAGGCCCTTCCATTAAAACTCTCATAGTATCTCTGCTCAGCTCTGGGGTGAATGTAAGCCGTTCCAATGCGGTCTCTGGCATCTCTAAAGATAACAGTGGTTTGGTTTACGGAGTGCTCCCAGCCCCTGGCGAATATAACTATCCATCTTCGAACATTCAGGGCCAAGATTTACTAGCTGCAAACCTGCGTGTTATCATGATGGTCAAAATGAGAGCTCCTATTTTGACTGCAGCATTTTGGTAAACTAACATGAAAAAAGAAGGCTGCTTTTGTATATCTTGCTGGCAGAGTAGCAGACTTCTGTATTCTTGATTCTCACACTGTAAGAGTAGTTTCAGCCTAGAAATACTTACACCAAGTTGTGCCGGTCATGTGGCTTTCCCCAGTCCTATCAGAGGTCAGGGTGATTCCAGCAGAATTGTAGCAAATTCCCATCCTCTGAAACATTTCAAAGTATTTTGAGGAGTATTGATTGATCTTCGATCCCATATGAAGAGAACTAGATAGCAAAATCTTTCAGATCAGTCCCAGTAATGCAGCATGATAAATGCTCATGGAAAACAGGTATCTTGTTTTTTTACAGATAAAATAAGATTTTTAAAAATCCAGGACACGATTCTTTTCTTCCCTTTTTTAAAAGAAAGAACTACTTGTGTTTAGCTTCTGTATTTCCCCCCACCACACTTAAGCAATGCCCACCATTGAACACATGTTTGATAAAATTATTTCTAAATGATGGCTACACCAGAATGTTGCAGTCCAGCAAAAGGAATTTTGCATGTTTTTATTGATATTTTGAATTTGGGAAGAAAAGTTAGTATGATTGTAATAATGATTAATTTGATTGTAATAATGGTAAAAATATTAAGAAAGAGAACAGGAGCTTGGATCATAGAATAAGTTAGGAAAGTTCACAGTAGGATAGAGTCCTGCCCTCTGTCCTATGTGCCACCCCTGGGGCCAATCACACTTCTTCAAAAGTCCATCTGCACCAGGTTCTCTTGGGAAGTTAGGGATAGAACATTTTCCTTTCAAGATGTTGATTTTTCATGTGGTCCAAATTAAAAGCTACAGCAGCAACAGCCCTTTGAGTAATGTCACACCAGGGATTATTACTTTATTAAAGAGCTTGAAATTGCTAGATGATGCTCTAAAACAAAGCAGAACCTGCCTTCTGCCTGTACAGTCTGAGTTAAATGTTAAAGAAAAATATTTTTAATTGGCCTTTAATTGATAGCAGCTTGCTGTACATTCATATCTTTAATTTAAATGTTATTGATGGATCAAAAATGGAAATCCTGACTTGGATACATCAAATATAAATTATACTCCTTGATCCTAAGCATATCTACCCAGAAATAAATCCAACTGCATCTGCTGGGATTTCTCCCTAGGTAACTCCCCATTCTAACAGTCATGTAAATGGTAAACCTGTTTACATAACAATGTTGCATGATCAGGGTCTCCATGGCCCATATGTATCCTGGGATGCAATCAGTCCATATTATTTCACAGCATCATAGAGCTGGAAGCAATTTCAGAGGTTGGACAGTGTTTTTGCATGGGGAATTCTGGAAGTCCACCCCTCTTTAAGTTGCCAAGTTTGAGCAGCATTGATCTAGGAGAGCCTATTCAGTGCAGGATCTAGTACAGCAACTCTGACAGATGGCCAACTAGCGGCTGTCTGGAAACTTCCAGAGAAGGAGAACTCACCATGTGTCCACTTGTTCCACTGGCTGACAGCAAAATACAGTCAGGAATTGCCTGCTGGTATCTAGCCTGTATTGGCTTCTTTGTAGATTTAACCCCTTCACTCTGACCCCGGCCTGTGGGGCAGGAGAGAAAAAGTCCACTCCCTCTTCTGCGTGTCAACCCTCCACATGTTTAAAGACTGCTACGGTCTCTCCCCTTAGCCATTTCTTCCATAAACTAAACATATCCAGGTCCTTTAACCATTCTTCACATTGATTGGGTCTGGTTCTGAATTTGGAGCTCGGCCTTCTTTTGCATGTACAAATCTATTTTGAAGAACAATCATCATGTCCATTAAGTCCTGGGTGGAATTATTTGAATACTTTCCTTTTTTTTTTTTTTGGTTCTAGCAGGACCAGCCACCAGTTAGCTTTTAAAGTTGATTGCTACCAAGGTGAATAATAAACTTCCTTTTTACTCCTTCCCCCATTTTAGGGTGAATAAGTATATCTCACCCTGGTGGCATTCTGTCTAGGACCACAGATGTTTATGGTATGCAAATATACACATACAATAAGATTATCCTAACTTATCCTTTTTCTTCCCTAATATCTTTGCAGAAATGGTCTGGAGCCTTCTAACAACTGTGGGTGTGGAATTTCCTGCCATATCAAGACTGTCTCAAGAAAGCCAGACTTCAGGACAAAATGGATCAGTTCAACAGTTCACCGTTCTTTCCAAATGTACACTTTGCATACAGTACTTGCATCTATCAAAATAATTCTTGGCGGCTTGCTTTCTTTTTCGCAAGGTAAGCTTTGCTTGTTATTTCTATACTTAAATCATGTTTAATTCTGATTCTGCTGGAACGATAGAGCCTTGTTTCAGGCCAGCAAGTTCTTGGCTTTCTCATGGGCCTTTGTTAGATTGTGGGTGTTGGAAACGTAAACAAACTGCTGTAGGTCTTTTATGATGAAGGCGCAGTCAGATGACACTGTCCTGAATGCTGAATGGGAGCTGTTTGGAAAGCATTTGCACAGCTCATGGTATCCTTTTACGGTTGACCCGAGAAACAGGAATGAACTGGCTAAATAAACAAGTAGTAAATTTATCCTATCTTCAGCTGTAGGCAAAATCTATCTGCTAGTCTAGTTATGACTCATTGGGTAAGTATGTTTTCTACCATATGAAAAGCTTGTTTTTATACTAAATCAGAGAGGCCCTTAAAGACAAATAGAAAATTATCTTCAGTAATAAAGGGAATACCCTTGAGGTATTCCTGAAGGTAATTAATTGGAATTAAAGATGACTATGGAAACTGGGGGACCTGAAAACAAAAATGGGTGTTGAGAGTAACAATTGTTGCTTCAGTTCCAAAGACTATTAAATAAAGAGTCTGATTCCCAAGAAGCAATATGTATCAGCTGTCATTCCATAGAATTGAACATCTTGATTATTACTTGTTTAATTATTAAATTCCTATCTTCAAACGTTTCAAGAGCTTGTTAGAAAAGAAAGCGCTCTCTGGTAGGCCTTAGCAGTGTAATCTATTCACTCTGAAATGTTCAGCAGACTTGTACATTTTTAGCCAGTCATGAATATGTATCCACTGCCCACCATCACATCCGTAGATCAAGTACAAACTTGTAGAAATTCAGGTAGAATCCTGTTTGTAAGCACAAATGATTTGGGGCCATCACCATGATCCCCTTCTCCACCCACCTAACAATCTGGGTCTGTTTTCATAAAAGGATCAAGAGATATTTTTATTTCTTTAGATCTCTTTGTACTTTATATTATACACTCTATATTATGGCCCCCTGCATCCCTTTGCCCTCAATAGAACTTCAACTATGTTGGATTTGTAGGTCCAGAAGCACTGGCACCATCCTCTTTAGTCTACTGAACACTAGGGACATTAGGAGCAGAGCAGCAAACAAGGATTCCTTCTTCATTCCTCCCTCTGTCACTACTTTGCTTTTCTCTAATTGGAGGCTAATCCTTTTGGTTCTCCCTTTCAGCTTCTTCTTATAGGAAGAATAAAGCACTTGCATCCTTTTCCTCTCTTGGGTAGAAAAGTCAGAGATGCAGGTTTTCTCTTGGAGCATGTAACTATCTTGATCAAATTCAGTTGTCCTTGGATCTTAAGCATCTGTCTCTAGATACTCTTAATGGGTTTGGTTCTACTCCTCCCATATATGCATCCAGTTAATATGAACTCTAAACAGCAATTTTCCTTACAAGCTGGGTGGGCTTTGGGCCTTTCTATGAGCTTCCAACCAGAATGCCAGTCAACCACTGCTATCCCTTCCCTCCTAGCAAAAAGAGTTGTGGAATAGCACAAAAACGGTAGGAATTTGACTCTTGTTCATAGTTGCTCTGTTCCTCTTAGCAAAGGCAATAAAAGTAATTGTATTTTTGCTCCAATGGGAATTAGAATTCCTTCCTAGAATACCCCTGGCACACTTCACATTACGATGGAGTTCAATTTTAAAATGAATTAAATAAATTTAACATTAATTGTAAAGATGGAAGGAGGAGGATTAGGTGGGAGGCCATTATAAATTATTCCTAAAGACAGGAAGCCCCTAAGAAATATTAGCAAGATCAACAACTTGTGCTTCTCCCCATGAACCTCACCCTCAACAAGTCGATGCAGGGTGTTCAAAGCAATTATATAAATACTTAGTGCAGCTATAATCATCTTGAAGGCGACAGCCAGTGGCTACTGGGCCTTCTGTATATTCAAAACTTCCATCCTGAGCCCCACAGACCCTTTGTTTATAGCCAAGCCCTATACTGCTTACTGCTTACCAGAGAGGGATGCAACTCTTACATATTACAATTATCATACCCAATTAATGAGCTAAAAATCGATAACAAAGGCCTGATTGAAACCCAAATAAGAGGTTTATCCACACCGCTCAGTTACCCACCAACCGTTTTTGGAGGGCAGGAATGGATGATGTTGCAAATGTGATCTCCAGGAATGTTTTCCTGCCATGGTTTTAAAGTACTCTTTTAGCCTTTATGTTACCTTGGGCATCCCTGTCCATTCTGGCTGGCGCCCTTTTACAAGCTACAATAACCCCAACAGTCCATTGGCTATTTTGTAGAAGCCCAAATATCCCCTTAGCTGAGTCAACGGTTACCACAGTCTTTATGTCTGCCCTTGCCAGCATTCCTACAGTAATGCCACGGTCATAACATTTGCTTTGAAAATAGAAGGTTCCTGGTTTGAAACCCAGTAGAATTTTTTTTAATTACAATTTTAATTTCCTGAACTACTTATTTTCCCTGTGCTGCTTTTTCTTCTTTTTCCCAATGTGAAACCCTTCGATCTCAAGTGATAGGAAAAACTATGAAATGTGTACCACAAGACATAAAAAAAAAAAAAAAAAAGCTCATGGAAAAATAGGTAGCTCAGGAAAAGAAAAATAGTAATAAAATAAACATTTTTGTTACAACTCTTCCCTCATATCAATCCAGGGTACACTATTACTGGACCTATTAGCATCAGCAACAATATCAGGGGTTTATTCACATGCTGACTCTCCAATATGCTTTAATTTGCCATTCTTCATCAGAAAAAGAGGTTGATTTCAATGTAAAAAAACCCCAACCACCGAATAGGCATTTAGAAACCAGTGGGAGATGATTTCACTCCACTTCTGCTGTGAAAGTGGCAGTTCTCCAACAGAGGAAATTAAAAAAAAAACTCCAGTATAAAACTGCTTTATCAGAACTAATCGACAATTTTCATTTTAACTGTTTAGGAATGACTATAGGCAATTATTTCCTGTCCCAGTATAACCATAAAGTAACAGAGCAAAACTGAGACGATTGTATTATCCTTATATACTCCTGTTACACAGTTACATTTGTGTACACCACAGAATATAACGAAAGCTTATGCCACAGTGAGTCTGTTACTTTTCAAGGTGGATCTGAACCAAACTTTATTTGCTGCCCTCCAAATAGACTACAACTCCCAGAATTCCTAAAGCTGCACATCCTCCATTACGTGTCAAACATGAGTGTAACATTAAAACATTTTAAATACCACAGAGAAAGATTTTTTTAAAAAAATATACAAATCCTGCTTAACACTGCACTGCCGCAGGAGGGAATAAAAGGACTCAGAATAATTTCTGCGTTAAAATAAAGCTTGACTTTCAGTGACTACACGGATGTTTCCATGCAGATCTCTTGGCAACAATACAGAAATGCTTTGCCACTGCCGCCTTCTGGATTTTCCTTCTTTTCTTTTTTCTTTTACTTCCCAGTATAATGTGCAGGCTGGTGCCCTCCTGAAGACCTCCCATCCAAGTATTAACCAGATCCAACTATGGCTGGTACCAAGTCAGTTAGGTACTATCGTCTGCTGCAGACAATTTCTACATTCTTCTGGTTTCAATACTCTATGAAGGTGACTCATAGAGAATTAAAGATGACTTTTCTTACCCAAAGAAGTTTGGTGATCAGCATGCTACCAACCCATGTGGAAAATTTACCACGAAATGTGGGTAGAATATGTAGGAATTCTGTTGTTTGAACAGAGTTTCATTCTGTAATGGGGTATTTTTCTCTTCTTTTCCCCATTCTATATACCCTCCAAATCTGCTGCAGAAGATCTTCCATCCCACTTGGAGAACGTGCAGGGTCCTGCAGAGAAGAGAATTGTCCTATTAGGATTAATGGGATACAGTTCTTCCTACCAGTGAATTAGGGCTCATCCTCATATCTCCTACATGAAGTACAAATATGTCCCAGCAACTGTTTTTTATATGCCACGTCCTCAGAACATTGCCTTTGTCTCATCCCCAGCTGTCAGCTCTTAGAGGTAGTCCAGACAAGAAACACCGACCATGAGTGCTAACACTACCTTTACCGTTAGGTTACAGTAACAGAATCTTGCAAATCTGAAAGTACCTTTCCCCCACTCCCTCAGCCTTTGTGGTCCAAGAAACTAGGAAGGTCCCTTCTGAGATGTTTGCCATGTTCCCATCACTTCTGCAGGCTAAGCTGTCTCTTATCTGACTGTTGCTGTTCCTCCTCTTCCCGTCTCTCAAGGACATTCTCACAGACCATTACACCAGCCAACAACTGAAGCAGTTCCAGGTAATGTGTTGCCTTTTCTTCTGACACATTTTTTGCCATGTTTATGATCTAGCTTGCTCCATTGTGATGTAGTTGTTGATGCAACAAGGAGCATGGATCTGCCCAGGTCCACAGTACTTTAGGCTGCTGTGGGGACCTCCGCTCCCTTTTGGTCACTGCCCTCCCTGGCCATTTGCTTTGGACTGCAGGGGAGACAGGGCATATGGCTTAATCAGAGGCATCTGCTCACATAATGTCTGACCAACACTTCCCAAACCACTTGTCAAGTCTTATCCAGGCTTATTATATACACACATTTAGCACTCTTTTAAAAGACAGCTAGACCTGTGAGAGAAGACTGTCGTTCTTTCTTGAGAGAACACTAGTCCTGTTCTGCAAAGAAGGTTGATTTAAACTGGGAAAGACAGTCAGGTTCTGTTAGCTGTTGTCTCTGATTCTGTGACCAATAAGTGCATTGCAAATTTTCCATTACTTCTGCCAACAAAGTTTTTTGTAATCATACTTTTTACTGTTTGAGATACTGAGAGCGCTATCTTGACTACTCCTATGCATTTTGCCTACTGTCAGCTGAGCAATTTTTCGACTTGGGTTTAGCATTCTTTCAGAAAAGCACTACACCTCTGTTCAGAAATAGCCCAAATGGCAGGTCACAGATAGAGGTATCCACGGGGGTCCAGTGTATGTGATCAATTACGTCAAAACCAGGCGCTCAAAGCTCTGCCCCTTTTTATACGTGTGCAATGCATGCAATCATATTTAAAAGGGGTAGGTTTTTTATAGCCTGGTCATGCTTGCCATTCTGACATCAGTGACCTCCCCCCTTGTAGATACCCCTGGTCCCAGATGTGGAGCACCTCTGCTCCTCTGACCTGTTAGGTGTCTAAATTGGCCATTCTAAGCCCCTGCCTACATTTGCCCAACTGCAAGTGAAAGAGGTTTTTTCCACTGATGCTTGGTATGAAGTTGAAAGGAATCCCCAGTTGTTTTCCTTAACTTGCCCATATGAAAACAGTGAGGACTACACCACTTGCAAGCCTCCTTCCTGAGGCAGAATAGGGCTTAGCAATGAGGGCAGTGCAAAGCATACTGGCATACTTTTCTGCCTGCTCACCAACTGGTGATAGGAAGCACTTTAACTTGGCTGTCTGGCTGTGCCTTTAGATTCCTGGAGAATTTAACTTGCTTCATGTTTCCTCCCATTCATTGGAATTCAGCTCCACAGGCCTTCTAGTCTTTGCAAACTCATTATGGGGACAAAGAGGGGTGCAGAACAAGAGTCCCCAACCCCAGAGCACATTCATCAACCTCTTCTCCCTGTCCATTTCTCTTTTCGTCTAATGGCTGTGTTGGCAGCTTATCTTTGGCTGCCTTCCCAGAGACAACGTGGAGCAAAAAAAGTCAATGCCATGGAATCCAATTACCAGACTAATTAAACTTTGGAGCCACCTTGCTAAAAGCTGCTCTTTCTGTCCTGGGACATTTGATTAGAATTCCCCACATTTCATTTTGTAAAATTAGTGTGTGGAGATTCCAGTTATTCTCTATGGCTCTCTTGATTGAAAGAGCAATAATGAGAAAGCAACACATTTTAGAAATACAACCATCTCCAAATCATGCTGTTTCGATAGTAGTGAATATATTATTTTTGTCACCCTGAAAGTACTTTTTATCTTCCATGTTGGTAAAAAGAACATGCTCATTTCTTGAGAAATGATGTGAATAAATTCAGCTGGAAGGATAGATCATACAACAAAAGTACCAAAGTTCTAGAAACAGGAATCTCCTCTATTTTCTTTCAAAATAATGAGCTGTTTTCTTTAGAATTTTTTAAAACTAAATTTTCCCACATCAAGGCTCTGAGTGAATAAAAGCTAGAAATACAAAATGGCCATTAATTCAGCTATGCTTCCTTATTTTTAATATTTGAAAGGATAGATTGCATTTGGCTTTGGGCATTTAGTATCCTTGCCTTTGACTTTATTACTCATACGTGGGTTTGAATTTAAAACGTTTTTGGTAAATCCCAAATCATATAATTTATCCCCCCCAAAAAAGTCCACTTTTGAAACAGAAATTCTATCCTTCACTAAAGAAAAGGCAGCTTTTTGAACTCAACATGGCTCATTTGATTAAAACAAAACTTCAAGTACCAGAGAGATCATTCAGAAAATGAAATGAAAGATGCTAGGAGTATATTTTAAAATAGTTGGTCCAGAATACTTGAGAGACCATCTCCTGACTTTAGGCATCTACCTCCCTTTAGCCCTAAGCTGTCATTTTCCTTGTATGTAAACTCTACACAGGAGAAGGTAGAGCGGGCAGTGAGTCTATCTCCCCAAGATTTTAGACTGGTAGGGTAGGGTAGTGTCAGCCTTCCCAGGTAGACCAGACAGGAAACATGACCAGATGAACTAATTGTACTTTATTGTAAGGCTACATTAACAAAACCTTGCAAGTCTGAAAGTACAATTCTCCCTCCATCTCCTTTACAGCCGAAGAACTTAGGGACGGTCCCTTCTGAGCCTCTTGCTCTGCCCATTATGCAGCTGCGGGCTATGCCCTCTCTTATCTGACCATTCCCTAGGCAGCATCTCTTTACCCCATCTCTCAAGGTCTTTTTCACATACCATTACGGGGAGGGGAGGGGAGGGGAGGGGAGGGAAGGAAACCAGTGTCCAGACAATGCAGCCATAGCAGAACACGGCAACCTAGAGGACATTATATAGAAGTGACAAAGATTACATGAGCTTGGTTTATTTATTTTTATTCATTAAAAAATTTAAATTGCCCAATAGCTGAAACTGTCTGGACAGTTTACAATAAAACATACTACAAAAACTACAAAAAACAGACACACTAAAATGATACAATTGGAATCATTTTCCCATTGCTGTAGCTTCAGAGTGAAGGCAATTAAAGTGATTCAGAAATGTTATTATTGGCTACTATTTGGAGATGAAACAGAAAGGAAAACCATGTTTGAACTCCTTGGGTCAGGGGGAGAAAGCTCTGCATAGCAGTGTTTTTTTTTCTCTTTGTTTCTTTGTTTGTTTAAATCAGGACATTATGATTATCTTAAAAATGATTACTGGATATAGGGAAAAGGTTAAGATATTTCCATCCAAAATAGCTTGCAGTTAGTATAATAAGAATGAGCTACTATGAGCTGGGGGGTTGCACATTCTTGTAATGCTAAACCAGGAGTGGGCCCCTTGCAGAAACAAAGTTGGAAAGGAGAGAGAGAAAGAGAAAGAAAGGTTAACCCCACTCCCTTTTCATTTTGGTCCTAATTCCAACAAGCACAATCCACAATAGAAGAAAATGTTCCCCACCCCTTTACCAAACCACAGTTTAGTGTTGTGTCTGTATATAATCCCTGAATAGTATTAATACTAATAATATGTGGGTCTTTTTCATATTTATGTGTAACTTTGCATCATAACAATGATTAACAAATAACTTCCTGTATCCACGCCTAACTGCCACCACATGGACCTGTAGCAATGTGGGTATACCAATAGAAGTGAATATCTTTAGCTCAGAGTTGAACTGTGGAGTCCTTGGCGCTCTCTGAGTTTGGTTGTTTGATTGCAGACATTTCATTACCTGACTAGATAACATCATCAGTGCTCGAGAGTGTGGGGTTTGCTCCCCGTTTATATACAGCAGCTTGCTCTGCCAGTGTTGGTGAGGGTGTGGTTTTCTCCTTGATAGTTCCTTGATTAGGGTATTTTTTTCTGCTTGATTGTTGTCTGGTGTTAATCCCTGCTTTTGAATGATGTATAAATATGATTTATCACCATGTGTCTATTGATGGCTGATGTGTCTGAGTGCCAAGCTTCCAGGAATTCCCTAGTGTTTTTGGATTTAGCTTGGTCTAGGATGCTCACGGTTTCCCAGCTGAAACTATGGTTGAGTCTGTCCATGTGTTGTGAGATTAAGGAGTTTTCATTGTGTCTTCTGACTGCTAGATGGTGTTCATGGATGCACTCTGCTAGTCTTCTGCCTGTCTGTCCTACATAGTGGCTGTTACAGTCCTTACATTGTATGTTGTAGATGACTCCTGTTTTTTCTTCTTGGGCTACTGGGTTTTTTGGTTTACTTAAGATGTTTTGGAGGGCTTTAGTTGGTTTGTGTACTACACTGACGCCGTGTGGTTGTAATACTCTTGGTTGTTTCTGAGATGCTTCTGATGTATGGCAGTGTTATCCTTTTTATAGATTATGTTGGTTGAGCTGTAGTGGGTTGAGTGGTCAGGCAATTTTTGATAAAGTTGCGTGGGTGTCCATTTTGTTGGAAGATCTACAGGCAATCTGTTTCCTTTTTCTGGTGTTCTGGGTTGCTGCAGTGCATTTGTGCTCATCATATGGGATACGTATGGGATATGGGTGCATCCCACCATATGGGATATATATGGGATATGGGTGTTCTTAGTGACCATGGTACACTCTCTGTCATCAAACAGAACTTTCTTTTGGGAGCTTGCTTTCTATGGTGAGGTAACTAAATGTGTTTGGGTTCCTTTTGAATAAATAGAATATTTTTGTAGCTTAATGTGTGTTTTATGGATTGGTTTTATTGAAGGAGAAAGTTACTAGTGCAGAAAGTAACTACTGCATTAACGTAGGATATCCTTCTAATAGTTCCCCTTTTCATATGACATTAATTTTCTAATTTGACTCATGAACTGACTTTAACCCACTATGAAAAATGTAATAGCAATGTGTTTCAGCTTTTTTTTTTTTTTCCAAATTAAGAATAAACAAGCCAAGAGTGTTCATAAAACACTAGTCTGGAAGAACTCTCCAAGTAGAGAAACAGGCCAGTTGGGGCCAACTATTCCAGTGCCATAACTACCTGGGCCTCTGGGATTTGAATGAGCTTCTAGAAAGAGTGGAGAACTAATCTTGCCAACAAGGCCTACATACTAAAGCAAACAGGCTCCCCAATGAAGCCTGGGGTCTTAGGACAGCATACAGCTATTTCAAGCACTTGCTTGTAGAGGAGAGCCCAATCTTTGATTCAGGACCTTAAAAGATTGCCTTGTGTTTTATTTATTTTGGACTTCACTCCAATTCTCCTATAATTTTCTATTATTCCTAATTTCCTGTTCTCTTCAAATTCCCATCTTCTGATTTTTACTAACATAAAATGTTTATTATCAGGGAAAAACAAAACATATCTCCAATGAAGAGCTTTTCCTGACACACACTTTATAGTGCTACCCACCGGTCCACCGCCCACTCCCTTGAGTCGGCAGAAACCTATGCTGGCATAAAATACACTGTCCCCATTGCCAGTCTTTACAGCAAGTGTAGGGGGCTGCTTGGAGTGTAAATTTAACTACCTGTCAAGTTGCTCAACTAACAGGAGGCATGGAGGGGGAGGCATGGAGTAAAGCAGGAGGGAGCTGTTCTGATACTTGTCACAACTCCTCATCCGCTCCTGTGATCTGTCAGTCAGACTATTTCTGAACACAGATCTAGCGCTCTTCTAAAAGAGCACTAAGCCTCCATTCAAAATTAGCACAGGGAACAGTTCACAAGCTCAAAGGAGGAATCGTGGGTGATGTGAGAGACAGCAATCAGTAATGAGAGAGCTTCTATCTGTGATTAATGCCACAGGGGAACATTAAGGTTGGCAGTTCTGACCTGATAGCCAGTAGGATTTGGATATAGCTAAGGGTATGGACATCAAAAATAATTGTGACTGATAATAACGGTCATCAAAATATCCGCCTAAAGGGCAATCTAAGCCAGGGCAATGTTTTTAAGCATTTCTAGGGCACAGACTCTCTTTCTTTCTTTCTCTCTCTCTCTTTAAATCCCAGAACTCCTGCTCGAGAGGCAAAGCTCTAATTATAGACAAGAGTGTGTTTTTTGCCCTTAGCCTCTCACAGAAACCCATCAAATTCTTACAAAATCCTAGAATTCCACAGAACATAGTTTGAAAAATCCTGGCCTAAGAAACCATAATATGTTGAGCAAACAGCCACAGTAACTGCAACTACGTGATCCTAGTTTTAGGAGTACAAACCAGTCAGAGACAATTGAACCACTTTTGCAAGAATCCAAGAAATAACTGAAATAGGAAAAACAGTTAAAAGTATCACTGTGTAAAACTACTCAGAGAAGCAGCAGAAAACTTGTAATGCCACCAATAGGGACAGAACTAGCAGCACAGAGATTGCAGAACCTGGCTCAAAGAGCATGCTAGTTGTATTTATTAAAGAGAGGACTAATGGTTTTTCAGAAGAGCATTAAACCCATATTTATGATGATCCTCTGAAAGTGCCAAGCAGCATTATGCAGCCAGATGCCTCTGCCGAAGCTAGGTGTCCAGTCTCTTTTCCCAGCTGAGCCCAAATGGCATGGAGGTCATGGCAGCCTTGAGTAGACGATAGGGGCAGGGCAGGGCCAACCGCGATCCAGTCAGCAACAAAACCGCTTGTGGGGCATGTTAGGTCATATCCAGGGCCAAAAGGGAAAAGGCTACTTTAAAGCTTGAACAACTGAAAACAACTTTATATTCCCTCAACTGTGGACTGGAGATGAGATGAAGGCAATGTCACAAGGATATATTAGCAAAAAATGGTTGGGGAAACATGATGCAGAGCTCTAAGTAACATACTATATTTTCACGGTAAATCTGGAATATATAATGTAAGAGAGGAGCTGGTATTTACAGTTTCTAATCCTTGGCTGATTATTAAAAGAGATTCTAAAAAGACCAAGTATTTCTAGAAACAACAGACTGGCGGTATCCACAGCTTATGTGTGTGTCTTTCAAGTATCCAGAGAGCAATGTTTACTTTTGCTGAAGGTGAAATACAGTCAGCATTTTCATGGATCAAATATCATTTGAAAAGAACAGTAGGGGAAAAGGTTATTTTAAGGATTTTCTATTCAAACGAAATGAAATATTTATGCAGGCAGGCTTCTTGCACAGAGAATGAAAATGAGTGTTCATGGAGGGCTGCTGCCCTATTCCTTTAAGTGGGTAATAGACCCAGGTACAGAGATGATGTGAAGATCATGAGCTTGTTCTCCCCATTTCTGCATTTAATTCTGGGTTCACATTTTATGTAGCAAATTAGTTCACAATTTGCCTCCTGTAATATTGTAACCGTGGAAGTGAGCCTCCAAGGACTAAATAGGGCACATAGTACTATATCATGAGGAAGTGCTAATGTGCATGATGTCTCAGGATAAGTAGCAAACTCACTTGCTGCACGAAGTGTGAACTGATCCTCAGATTTGCTTGCCATGCTCAATTTATAGAACTTGCATGCACATCCAGAAATGAATAAAAAACCCCACAGTACCGTAAGTTAGAATCCCATAAGCCAGAAATAGACTATATAAGATGTTCAACACAAGAGATAACTATGCAACTTTATCAAAATGGTTTTAATATTTTTACATATTTTGATTACTATGTACGCCGCCCAGAATCACTATGTGAGACTAAAGTATAAATGTGATTAAATAATAAATAAAAAGTGTCTATCCATACAACCAACTACACATCTCATAAAAATGATAATTCTACCATATATGAAAAACATCTGAAACTACCAACAAATTAATACAACCTCTAGGCATCACAGTAGCATATAAACCAACAAAATGTATCCCAAACCATCCTAAGCAAACCCAAGGACCCATGAGCCAAATAAAATAAATAAAATAATAAAAATAAAACAGGAGCTACTTACAACATACGATGCAAGGACTGTGAAAACCACTGGATTGGGCAAACAGGCAGAAAATTGAGAGGATGCATCCATGAACATCATCTGGCAATTAGGAGACACAATGAAAACTCCTTAATTTCACAACACACTAACAAGTTCAACGACAATTTCAACTGGGACACTGTAGACATCTTAGACCAAAAATACAGGAGAATTCCTAGGGGCATGGCACTCTGATGAGTCAGCTATTAGCAGACACACTGAAGTAAGCTTCATTTACAAACCATTTAAGAAAGGAAGCAACCGAAAGTCAAAGAAAGAGGTAAACAGACCTAAGCACACCCTTCCTCATCACACACCTATCAACCAACACCCAGGTAAGCAGGAACTAGCACCAGATAAACAAGAACAATCAAAGAAACAATACTCCACCAAAAATCAATCAAGGAAGAAACAATACCCTAATTAAGCCTGATAAGACAAGCTACCACATATAAACAACCAGCCAATTCCACTCCCCCTGCGCTTGATGTTACTTAGCCTGGTAATGAAGCATCTGTAGGAAGCAACCCACAAGCTCAGAGAACTCCAAAAACCCACAATACAACCCTAAGCTCCATATATTCTCCACTATGGCATCCAGGGGGTGGAGCAATAGCTCAGAGTTGGTTTGTTTTTTACCCATGAGCTTCCCCCCCTGCCCCTTTCATCTACTGTTCTCCTGAGGAAAAATTGGCTTTAAAAAAAACTGCCCTGAAATAGCAACTCTTAATTTCCACTACTCAGGTATTGCAGGAGGTCTGAGTTGATAAATGTCTTTTTTTCCTAGCAGCATGTACTCCGTCTTCTGAAAAGGGGAATATATACTGATGCTTTATATTTACCCAGAGCCTGGGAGACACAAACTCCTTCCAAAGGAGAGGAAATGTTCAGGCTATGGCAGGGTGCAGAACAGGAGTAGCAGCAGTAGCTCTTCTCCTGTTGAACTTTTGCAAGGAATTTAGAGCAAAACAACATGTTTTTCTGTTCTATAAAATACGTCAGAAGTGTGGTCTCACAAAAACACTAAAACAAACTCAGTATGCTTTAATGAGTAGGCAACTTTCATTGGAAGGAAGGATGGATGGAAGACTGAAGTTACTTTGATAACTGATACAAACAGTTGTAGAAAGGAGAGAAATCACAGAAGCAGCACAGCCCAGTGCACGCATTCCTGAACTTCTGGCTTATTACAACCCATTTTATCTGACTAAAAGCCACATGCCTTGAACAGCTTCCAGTGAGCACAAAGCATACCCCCTCCCTTTGTTATTAAAATATGTAATAAATTCTCCTTCTCCCCAACAAGCACATTCCCCAGATATTTTGGGCTGGCTCTGTCTGAATTACCGTACAGTTGATGATCTCTCGCTCACTTAAGCAAATGGTTGAACGTTACTAGAAAACTGTAAGGCGACACTTATGGGCTGTTGCACCAGATATTAAAGGCCACTCGGCAGATGTAGATTAATGTGCTTCTGGCGAACAAGAAAGGATGGCATGTGCCAGATGGAGACAGAGCAGACAGTCCAGGCAATACCTACTCCAAGCACCATGTAAGATTTTTCAAGAACCCAGGAAAGCAAAGACAAATATGGTTCTATCAAACAATAAATAGGTCTTTATAGCAAGTCTTAGCAGGACTCTTCATATATGTGTTATTTTGCCTCTTGGAAAATGTTTCTATCCCCCTTTTCACTGATAAACTCTCCTATGGCTGCCTCTGAGCCGGTCTAGCTCCTGCAGAGAGATTGAGAGGGAGCTCCTAATCCAGATTGAATAACTCTAGATCAGTTTTTTTCAAACTTGGCCTATAAGGTGTGTGGACTTCAGCTCCCAAAATTCCCCAGCCAGCATGATGACTTGGGATTCTGGGAGTTGAAGTCCAGACATCTTAAAGTTGCCAAGTTTGAAAAACACTGATCTAGATTCTGCTAAAATGGCTAGGAAAATCAAGAAGTGGTAATGAAATGTTCCAGATGTATATAAAGGTGGGCTGAACACTAGTGGCATGGTACAGTTACTACTGAGAAAGTAAACATCTGGCATCCTGTTAAGGCTATGGAATGCGAAGATGTGAGGAGGGAAACCGAAGGAGATTTTATATACTCCAAAGTTGGATGAAGCTTATAAGCAGAAGATAATATATCCAAGATATTGCTGATTGAGAGAGGCTATTTTAAGACTGTAATTCAGTGGAGTACTCAATCTTCACCATGTTGATTGGGTTATTTAAGTTCTCCTTACACTGGAGTAAGCCTCACTGCATTCATCACTGTATTCACTTCTGTACTGGTCAGAGCCTAGTTAAAGTACTGTGTCCAGATGGATTTCAGGTGGATTCAGGCAAACTGGATGGAGCTGGGTATTTATAGAAAAGAGGAGTGAGAGGCCTGTATAACATCATTCAAGTACTTCCAGAGGTATCAACAGAAGAAGTCCATGACCTAGTCAAGATCAACTCAGAGTGCATGACATGAATCAAGTTATAGGAAGGTGGATTCCAGGTGAATGTTAAGAAAAGTGTAAGAGCAGTTTTGACAATGAGCTCAATTACTAAGGGAAGTGATAGGCTCCCCTTCACTGGATGTTTTCAAGGAGGTATTGGACATGCATCTGAATTCCTGCATGGAGCAAGGGGTTAGACCAAACAATATTAGGGAATCAGTTCTGTGAGAAGACAGTCGATATCCTGAAGTTGCAAGTGTTGGCTTGTGCGATGTTGCTGGCTTGCCTTAATAGTATTTCACTGGATGACCCATGTGTCTAAGCTCCATTATCCTGTGCTTGGTTTGGATGGAATTGATATGTGTATACAATTTTTCTTTTGGTGCTGATTGCAGAGTTTAGTTGTTGAAAGGAGAGTTTAGTTATTACTCCTGAATAGATAATAATGCATAATTAGCCTTATTTAAAGCCTAATTTCTTTCTGCAGAAATGGGTAACAAGTGTATAACTGTGAAACAACCACATTGATTTCAGTGATTCTAAGCTAAGCCAGCATATTTGAGATATACCGCATGCCTCTTGAGAACTGAGTTTGTTCTTACGGTTGCACAAATTTAGCGTAAAGAATAATTTCTATATCTGCCTTATGTAAATGAGATTTTGTTTAAAAAAAAGAGTGAATATGCTTGTTTTATTGGTTTTGTTTGTTTGTAGGTTTAACGTGGCAGAAATGCTTTTCTGTTCACAAAGCTTCTGCATATTTTAAACTGGAAAAGGCTCACAGTTTTGTTCTTCCTTTAGCAGCGCTTAAATATTTCCCATGGTGTGTATAACATATAATATTAAGAATTATAAAAATGCACTGTTTCTGACTGAGATTGCTGGCCTGCATCCTGGCCATGACATCCTACAAAAGCAACCTGCAATTAGATCCTCATACAGAGAGAGTGATCATTGACTGTAATAAAGGACTGACTGATAGTACAATCAGACTGGTGAGCAGACGCAGGCTTGGAAAGCAGAGAAACCGCCTCCTTGAAAGCATTTCCAGGTAGATGCCAGGAGCACCAGAGGGAAGGAGAGAATGCATCTTCCCTCCCCCTTTTTAGTTTTCTTTTACCATTTACCTCTTATTAGTTACAGTGGGAAGGAGTCTGTAGCTCCAGCTTCAGGGCTGGGGTTTATTTCCACCAATTTCAGTGACAAAGAATGGAAAAGGGATCAATTCCATAGCTTTCCCCAGGGTTAAACTTGCAGAGGCTTAAGGCACCTATTTCATCCATTAAAAACCTAAAGCTTCCCAAAAGGTTTTGCCATTTTGAGGGCTTAAGACACTTATTTTGCCCTTAAACCATCCCCAGACACTCCAAGGATCTAACATTTCAGCTCTGCCCACTCAGGTGATGTGGTGTCTCTGTGCATGGCCTTTAGCCCCCTCCAGCAGCTTGCAAGAATAATGCGTGCGACCTCTCAGGCCTAAAATGGTTGTCCACTCCTGTATTATGAATTGCAATGTGTGTGTGTGTGTGTGTCTGTGTATCTTAGGTAATCAACTTATAATAAAGTAAACAATCATGAATTTTAACTTGCTATTTCATATTCTTATACTTTATTTAAAAATAACTTTTCAATAAACCTCTCTGATGAGTATCATTTTTTCCACTGTTCTACAAGAAGTAAACTTGGTTAAAAGAACTAATATCCAAAGTTATTCTTACATATCTGACAGTTGTCAAGGTCTTGATGATTTCAATCGTACAGCCATTGCTTGTTGGTTCATGTGAATAAAGAACTGGGGAAAGACAAAACTTCCTTGAATGTTTAATCTTTCTAACATCCAAGGATTACTAATGGTTATCTAATCATATCACAATGCATTTATTTATTTGTAAGATTTACTAACTGTCCCAATTCTGAAGGGCTCTGTGTGGTTCTGCAGCAGAGTCAGAACAAGCAAACAAATAAAAATCAATAAATATCCACTTAACTTCTCCTTTGCCCTGCTGAAGATTATAGATTCCCCTTCTTCATAGACAGGCATAGAAAAGTTAAAAGACCCCTGAACTGAATCGTGTAGAAGTTTCCTTGAAGATCCATCGTAATCTTCATTGTTTGCTAAACTGCTACTTTCAGCCAAACTCTATTATCTGTAATTTCTTTCACGCAAATATTTCATTTGCTTTCAAATTAGATACTCCTTTTTATCTTTCAAAATTTAAAGTAAAGTAAAAAAAGAAAAGATACTCTTGAGATGAGCTTGACTCCTGGTGGCAACATGGGCATGCCTATACAGTTTTCTTGGCAATAATATTTATTTTTTGTTTGTTTATATTTCAAATTTAGTCACTGCCCATTTCACTCAAGAGCGACTCTGGGCGGTTATGAAGGGTCCACAGCCATCTTTGGAGAATGCGCTTTTGAGCTCCCCAAAAGCTGCTAGCCCTGAATTCCCTTGTGGTCTCTCACCTAAGGCCCCTCCTTAGCTTCCCTGAAATCAGCCAAAGTTGCCTAGGAGCTGCTACCCTCAGCTTAGCTAACAAAAACAGTGCATTGATTAATCTACAAAAATGGCTGGGTCTCTGTAAGAGTGTTTGGGAGTGGTCTTCTACTAAAGATACTGGGAAAAGAAAGGCTTACATGCTTCATTAAAAATACGTTAAGAAATTAACTTAACATGGATTTGATACAGAAATATCTCTTTAAAATGTCAGAGGAGACTTTTTAAAGACAATGTTGAGTTTTGTTAAATGAGCAAGTCGAGTAATTAATAGCAGAAACAGAAAGATCAGAGTTAGAATGCAGGGTATTTATTAGACTATTTGGAACAAAACAATTTTAAGATTGTTTTTAAAAATCAACATTGCCAGGGGACAAAACAAATCTAATAAAATTGGATATTTAAATAGAATCAATCTTATTTAGAAATCTTGGTATTAAATGATACAAAGCCAGGAAAAATGCTGAATAAAATTTGAGGTCGAAAGTCCTTCTTTATTCCCTGGAGTCCCACTAAATTCAACTCTTTGTTCTCCTCTGTTTCTTATAAGAAAGAGGAGGCAGAGAAACTACAGGGCTATGAGAAAAGAAGAGTTTAAAAAATAGTTGTATGAATTTGCTTCTACTCTTGTTGCACCATTGGGGACAGTCCAGCATCCTTAGCTTTAATACTGAAAAATGGCCTTGCATCAGTTAAAGCTTTGAGGGCTTCATTGCAGAAAGATGGAATATAAACTCATTTTCTTTATAAATTGGAGTCACTTGCCCAGTTTTGTCAGCACAAGCACATTTGTGCTAGTATCTCCCACTTGCTGCTAGCCTATCAGCTTTCTTTAAAGAAACAGGAATCAGAACCTTAATGATCTTATTTGAGACCAAATACCCCATTTTTAATCCTGGCTGAAACAGTAACCCTGGAAGATTTTAAGAGCAATTATTTGTGCTTATCTATCTGATGTATACAGAAAGTGAACAAGGGTTACTGTTGTAGCTCAGATCTCATCACTATATTTATGCTACTCAAGAACCAGATACTACCACTTTGGATGCAACAACAGCTGTTTATCGCTGGCCTTAAGAAAGAATATTCTTATGATACGATAATGCACTGTAAGTTAATCAGCTTTACAGTGGCTGGCCACAAATGGGTTTTCACTGGGATGAAAATCCTCTAACAGACTACATAGTTGCCAGGAGCAATTAAAGCTGTGCTGAAAAGAACTAGAGCACTGCCTTTGGTTGATGCGATCAAGTATTCTGCAATATTGATGAGATTCAATGCAGAGTAAATATGATCAACCAAACAACAGGGTGGCTTTAGGCTCCAGGTGGATTAAATGAATTGCTGTGCAGTAACAAAATACTTCTTAGAGCCTTTTTAGAACTTTCCTCTTTGTACAGCCCATACTAATGAGGGGATTCATTAGCACCTATCTGCAACTCCTTGGCAGGAACAATCCTGGGAAAAGAATCACAGATAGATGCTATCGGGGCATCCCTAAGTGCTCCAAAGCATCTTCTTGCCTTTGAATCCAAAATTCTGCACTGTCATAATGTACAACTCACAGCACAGATGTGTTTTGGGTGTGCTGCTGGTAAAGCAGATCTGATCATTTCAACTGGAGCAGATGAATGTGGCTTGTACAAATGTGCAGCTGATGTTCTTAATGTATAAGGATCCTATTCTTTGTCCAAGAGAAGATCCTCAACTCTTTGCATTGCAATTTTTCTTTTAAAATGGTAGTAGCAAGGATATTAATTCCCTTCTTCAAGAATACTCAAAGTGCCATGTAGCAAACTTACACATGTTCATTTGCCACAAACCCTGGAGAAATTTTATGGTTGTGTTTTTGGGTGATGTTTTTGTGTACAGGAAAAAGTAAGTTTGGACATCCAAGGGGATAATCATTTTTGGTTTTTAAAACATGCCTTTTTTTCCTTAATGTAGATTTTATTGCAGATTATTTCTGTTGAACATGAGCCATTTTAAAATAATGTTTTACTTCCTTTGATATCAATGGGAAACATTTAAACAGGTGCTTAATTTTTCTTTTGAAATCCATGGGACAAGCACTAGATGTTCAAAACCCATTTCATGATGCAGTGACATTTACTGTCTCGTAAATGTGCATTCAAGTGCAACCTTAAAAGTATTTTCTTTGGGCTGGCCATCAATTTTGATGATAATGATTCAACAATTTTTGCCATTTCCTTTTTCACCCATGCCACCTTCTGAAGTATTCCAGTGTGGGCCCAGCACAGATGTTTCTGAGGGAAAATGATTCCACAGATGCCAAACAGAAGGAGTGGGAGTGGGAGTGGGGGTGGGGGGCATCGATATTGAAAAAGGCCTCACTTTTTTCACTCACAAAAGCCTCTGCTAGCTCAAACAGCCTCCCTCTAAAAGAGAAGACCATTTGATACAATACAATATTTACTTCATGCCAAATTATTATTAATAAATAATGCTGCAGACGAAGGACCTGTGTGTATGTACGATCCAGTGAGACATTTCCATGGAACTCCTGACTCAGGCAGGATAACGTGATGGCAGAGAGCAGGAACAAGTTTCACGTGGTAGTGAAGTGAATGGAATGCCCACCTGTTATCTTTCCATTCACTGCCCCACCACATGTATCCTCTTGCTTATTTTAGCCTTAATATGTCTCCATCTCATAAAATATCATCTCAGTTTGGAATGAAAACCATATCCTAATTTGATGAATGATTTGTTATACATTAGATATGGAAAACCTGATGCTGGAGAGTGGAATGACTAAGAATTCTAAATTCCATGCTTTTGGGCAGTGCTTCTCAACCTCAGCCATTTTAAGACGTGTGGACTTCAACTCCCAGAATTCTCCAGCCAACACTGGCTGGGGAATTCTGGGAGTTGAAGTCCACACATCTTAAAATGGCTGAGGTTGAGAAGTACTGCTCTTGGGTAAGGAGAAAAAATACACTGAGGCTGGAGAGAGAGAGAAAAATCTTTAGTGAAAATGGCCAAGGGATTTTAGGTTGCTCTTCAGAAGTGCTGCCGAGGAAGACTTGGAATCGATACATCCTCAAGTCATTTGCAGAAGTGTGGTTTTTACCATTGCCATTTAGTTGAAATGATGTATTGCATAAATTTGAGGGAGAATTTTCTTCACTACAGGTGTTACATGATAAACAGAACAGCTGCAGTTTTGTCAGTTTTATGGAATGTACTGCAAAGGATTATTTACAATACATTGGCATACTCTGAGCAGTAGATAACTCTTATGGATCTAATTAGTCTGTTTCAGGCACGCAGATATTTTGTGTTGAGAATCTTGTTCAGAAGTGACACTGGGTTAAATCCAGATTAGTAATGCTTGCAGACTATCAGTGAAACAAATGGGATTCAGTAAGTCAGAACTAATTTACCTTTTACTGATTTCAGTGGGACTCCTCTACACACAGTTCTGTTCTAAGCCTGAAGCAGGTTGGATCCCACCTTTAATCCCAGATGGGGGGAAAGGAGACACCAAGAAATCCTATTATAAGACATGATGCTTTATGAACCAAGACTTTATTTAGTAAATTTCTACAGGTTTCCTGCATGATTATTTAGCTGATATGCCAAGATAAGTTTATTATGCAGCAGTTGTGTAGTAATCAACTTCTACACTGCAAGCATGTGAGTTGCAATATCCTGAGTAAACATACCCCAGGATTGCTGTTGCGTGCATGTGATGTTTGCTGCAGATTCATTTTTAAATAGTGCTGACAATTAGAAAATGCTTGTATCTCTGATACCTCTAATGTACAAAAGATACCACGAGAACAAAATATGCACCAAAACTTAGTGAATTTAAAGGATAATTTGCAATCCCTTGTGAATAGCTAAAGAATCTGGTTCAGTGAGGGGTCACTGCAAGACATAGACTGTAATAGAAATACATCTGAAGGAAGTTAAAAGAGATTTTATGTTGGAATGGTGGACATTGTTGCCTGAGAAACAGAAACCTTGCATGTTTTCACAAGGAAATGAGTCATTTGTTTCTGTTGGCCAAAACTTTGTTTTCTTTTCATTTCATATTTGAACTGCTTAATATATTCTGAAAAAGACCCAGCTTTCCAGTCTTCCGATGAAGATAACTTGTTTAATTAAATGCTCAGCAGAAGGTTTGCATAGTAATAACACCAAGCCAAATAAAAGTAAGAGTAAAGAAAACATTTCTGTGTCTCAGTCCAAGAAATGAAGCTGTTTGACTCATTGGTACTAATTAATATTTAGTTTAATTTCAAGACTATTTATAATGATGGGACACAATTCAGCTAGAGTTAAATGTAATCAAGTGACATTATTTCCAGTTGGAGGGCTAACATATCTGGGCTGCAGAAATTAAGATAACCACTAGATGACAGGAAGGAGATGCAAAAAACTCTTGATGCTTTGCTACCATCTACCGGTCATCTGGATTTTTGTAGCCCAGATATGATCACCTTATGAAATGGTGAATTTAGCTCCTTCATTCAAATAAATGGCACATAAAAAGGTTTACATTTCAAAATGTACTTCTGGTTGATGCATTCCTAAAATTAAATTCACTATGCTCTTGCTTAATTTTCTGGGATATATCATGAATATTGTACCAGTCAAACCAGTCAACTGACAAATTACATTAACCCAGAATACAATCCAGTTTTGACTTACCATGTTATGCAAACACAGGCATTGTGGTTAATAAACCATACTTAAGCAAACCTTAGTTTAACAAAATGTGTGAAGTAGGTTCAAGACTGAAAAAAGTCTATCTTGCACATTGCAGAAGAAATTGCTAACAACTAGAGCAACGAAGTTAAACTTATTTGATGCTTATTAAAAATAAAAGTACATTTAAAACCAAGAGATAGAACATACCTACATATTTAAAAAACAAGCTAAACTCTATACTCCAGAAGCACAGTTTCAAAAACTTTCCTTGAATGAAACACTTTGACTTACTGGCTAAAAGTACATAGGAACCTGGTTTTGTGCCAGTGTGTTCCACAGGGAAGATGATCTGATGTAAAAAGGTCAGAGTCACAAGAAGACATAAGCTCTGGAGGCAATAGCGCTCAAGTTTTATATGTGCACAACATCTACATTTCAGAAGGATGTGGGCCCTGGATTTGGAGCTTTTGGGTTGCCGGTGATTTATGAAATGCCATTTTATGTTATAGTCAGAGTTAATCAAGCATTTATATCATCTACATCTTTATATGAAGTTACTGTTTTTGCACATATTGAAGTTCTAGGAGATCTGGAATACGTGTATGCATATGACTGCATTTGTTTTTCAAAATGTCTGCCACAGTTTCCAAATATGGTAAATACCATCTACATAAACAGGAATATTAAAGTAAAATGCACCCAAATATGCATTAAGTTACGAAGAAATTGCTTGCAATATATGTGCTGGGAAATGCACACAAAAATGTGTTGAAGTTTTCATTAAAACATTTTGCAGCCATATTTTCAGACTTACTTAGAAATGAAATGAAACAGAATTTGCAGTCAATAAAATGAGAAACTGAATTAAATAGAATAGAATTAAATAGCTTGCCCATTTTTTGTGATCAGGATAAATTTGGGTTGGATAGTGGATAAACCAGGTGAGTTCTGTTTTCCTGGATCAGAGAATCATGGTTTGCTTGGGATCAAGGAAAGAGGACTCCAGTTTGGCTTTTTCAACAACGTGATAACTCTTGGTGAGCTCTACCCAGCAACGTAAAGCCAGGAGTGAACAGGGCTGCTTGTCCCAACAAGCTGCTTAATCATAGTAAGCTCAGAATATGCAACCTCAGCGTGATGTGCCAAAACAGCCACTGAAACCGTGCCTGTAGCATATTTCTTTGAGGCAGTGATCTGTCAGGTAAGGGAAATCTCCACAAGGCTCTCTCTTCGGCATACGGCCCAAGCCATCCAAGACCAGGCTCTTCCCATTCTTCCTGGTTCTCTCTGAGCTGCTCATTGTGGAATGAGGGAAAAAGCTTTCTTCCAAATGAAGCAGAACAGGATGAATCTTGATCGTGATGCAATGTTGATAAGGCAAGACACCCGAATTTCCCTCAGGGCTCAAAAGGTTGTGAAATTTTGCTCAGAGACTATGGATGAGAGCAATTATTGCAGAGGAATCCCATGAGATTGTTCAACTGTTGGAAATGCAAGCAGGCACTTAACATTGTGCAGGCATCTATTATTCTCTAGTATCGTAAATTCTGGGAGTTTCAAATACTGCTCCATGCAAGTATACACAGCTACTCACACATGCATGTACAATTTTTCACTCATTTTCACTGTTATAGGAAACAGATGATCAATTGACAAACTTTTAACATTAGGGGGTTATAACCTCTATATCTCTATGTTGACTGATGGATTGATGAAGTGCCATGAAGTTGGGGTTGATTGTTAGCACATGGATAGATTCTCTCCAGAATATCTTCAACTTTGGGCATTCATTGCTGCCATAATCAAATCTGACCACCTTACTGTTGGCTATCCTCTCTTTCTCTTTCTCTTTCTCTTTCTCTTTCTCTTTCTCTTTCCTTTTCCAAGTATTATGGACTTCTCAACAGAACTGGGTCTCTGAATGATGTATCAAAAATATGATAGATAGGGCACCTCTGTATACAAGTCCACATGTATCAGAATTCCACTCAGCTGAAGTTAAAATTCAGCCAGCTTTCCAATTAGAACGATTAGCTGGATAGACATTCCTTGTAATTACTTCCTACCCACATACTCAAAGAATGTAGGTGCATAAATCACAAAGCAAATCTATGCAATAAAATGTAAAAATTATTCTATATACAGGCATCCTGACATTAAGCATTTTGAACAGGCAGAAGTATTATATTGATGCTAAGTGCTATTATGTTCTTAATGTTCCTGTTTGCCTGGAATCCAAATATATTCTAGCTTGAAATATACCCTAATTTATTACCTCTTTACTGTTCTGTAAGCTGTTTAATTCAAAAGGATCTGATCAAGAATAAGGATAAATTCCATTTCACGCCCTGTATTTTTCCTATTAATGTTTCAATGTCTGGTAACATGAACCTGCTATTATTGATTGTTGCAATGTAACAACAAAGGCCTAAAATGGGGGTGGGGTCTGGTGGAGGAAGGAAAACCAGAAATGAAATGAAATGAAATGACATAATAACATTAGTTTGCATGCAATTGCAGCAAATATCAGGTTTAGCATCTTTTCACTGCCCTTTGCTTGGCCCCCACCCCGCAGGCCTTTAGAAAGGCAGTTAAGAGCTGGCTTTCCCCCCTGAGCCTTTGGGTCAAGATGAGCAGAGTTCCCACCTGGAAGAGGGATATGGTAGTATATTTTAGTTCTGACCACCATTTTATTGTCTTAGTTGGTTCTCATGGTATGTGTTGTTTTCTTTTGTGTTCCTTGCTTGACTTTTTTGCAGGGCTATGTCATTTAGCATCATTTTATCTGAATTGGGCAGCCATATAAATGCTTCAAATAAACAAACAAACAAACAAATTAGCACAACTCCTTTCTGGTCTGGAGACAGCAAGTTAACTGACTTGGTTTATCTCTTTCATAGGGCCTTTTTGACCTAAATACCCTGCCTCAGTTTCTGTTCCGTGCCAGTGACCTCCAGCTGAAATGCCTCTGCCTTGCAATGCTCTGGGAGCCGTTTCCCCAGAGCAGACCGTCCCAGCACCGGCTTATGTACCGGCCCGCTAAGTAGCACAGGGAGGTGGCAGTTCAGGGTGGGAACTAGGGTGGGAACATGCTTTCTCTCAAGAGCCACATACTTAGAAGAGGAGCCAGAGGGAGTGTTGGGATGGAGGCCAAACTGGCAAGTTCATCTGCTTTCCCCCTCTCTTTCTGCCATCCTTCTCTGCTCCCCTTGTGTTTCTATATGACACTAAGCTGTCATGTGTTTGTTTTGTGCACTGTAGTGGCTTAGTGACAGGGTGCCTGTAGGGGAGTCAAAAGGATGGCAACAAACATGCAGACAAAACTGCCTCTTTTTACATGTGTCACTCATGTGACTTAGGGACAGGGCTTGGATTGCACAGTTGTGATCACCATCTTGACTTTTTGCACACACCCCTCCCCAGTCCCGCTTAGTGAGGGGTGTGCACCCTATCCTGTTCCTTCTCCTCTCTCTCTCTTTCTCTTGCCTGACCTTTGAACTGATCACTTGCCCAGGGTGTTTTGCAATTAGAGGACAGGGAGATACTTGCCTAATGGAGGAGGGCAGACTGAACCCATGACCCTGGTCAGGTTCCCAGTCTTCCCGTTGTGGCAATGTGGAAGGTTAGGAGTCCTGTGGTAGTCAAGAGCACGCGCAAAAGACCCACTAATGAACTTACCAAAAAGCTTCTGTAGCTATGTTCTCAGCAGTGCCGGATTCAACATGTCTATACTGTCCTACTACTGGGCACTGCCTCAAAACCAAGGTGAAGACATGGGCTAATAGAGGCATAGAAACCAAATAAACATGTAGGCTTCTTAAGAGACAGAAGGGAGGTAGCATTAGAACAGGTGTGATGTATTTTCTGTAAGGAAGATGACCCTGATCTACCACCAAGAAGAAAGATCTAACAGAAAATAATCCACTTCTGTTATCATATTCTCAGGGAATCTAAAATGACCCTCCCATTTCAAAGATTAATGGGGGGGGGGGGGAATTCTTAGCTTCTCTTTCTGATAAATATAGAAGTTTAGTAAGAGGGATCTTCTAGGTGTGGTAGCAACCTCAGTTGACCCTGGAAATGAATCAGATAACTTTCTAAACTTAAAAAACTCCATCTGGAGCCATCTGTTCCTGTAACCAAGATGGGGGAAGTTCTGTTGGAGCCATGCTGAGTTGCACAATATCTGTTTGTGTGGCTTCCCCCTCCTTCCCTGAGGATCAGACAATGCCAGGGCAGGGAATCGCCAATGGCACTTCCAGCTCCTACAGTTGTTCTGTCCGTTATAGTTGATGTGTGAAATCCAAAATGTTCTTGTGTCTGTTAAGGTCATAATATAGTGACAGACCCTCGGAAGCTAGAACATCCAGTCTTCACCCATCATAACTCTGTTGAGCACAGGGAACTTAATCTATCAGCAGATCGAGGTAGCAAAGCAAAAATGTTGCTGTTTAAACGTGTTCTGCACTGAAGACATTCTAGACCCTATTTCTCAACTCATCTGAGCGTTTCCATTTTATGTAATGGGTTTTAACCTTCAGTATAGTCCATCCTTCCTTCTCATACAATAGCATGTCTGACTGGTCGCTTTAAAAATGCTTCTTGGGAAAGAAAAAAAGAAAATTAAATTAGCACAAATTTCTGGTTCTATTTAATGAAATTTCTCTTGGGCTTTCAGATATCTAAAGTTATTTGTTCCTCATATGCAGCGAGACCTTTTTATTATTATTATTTGATTGTCAGTGTTCCAGAAGATGCATTTATACAAAAGATTATATCATAAAAAATGCATGCAACTCATTTCAGGCTATGATAGCAGTTCTGCTCCAGAAATATGAATCCTCACAAGCAGACTGAAGGGCAAAGAGGAGAAAAATACATTTAAAACTGAGGAAGTTTTTGTTTCGTTCATAGAATCATATGTGTACACAAACAGAAAATTATTTAGTTGTTTAGACATATCCAGTTCATATACCAGCACAACCTGCGACCAACAAAGCCAAATGTTATTTTGCCACTTCATATTCTACTTTATTTGTTATTCCCAGTCAGGCAAGAGAATTGCAGTTGTGTGTTGCATGTATGGACTGTGTCGCACACCAATTGTGTCATAAGTCATTTTGGAGTTCTTGAAAAAAATGTTTTATTTCTGGAAGAGCCTATCCAGCTTTGAATGGTTGCAAAATCAAGGTTGGATCAGATTAGTAGGTGGATATGAGACCATCAGGAGGTTCTAGGCAATTAGCTATAGTGGAAGTTGAAAAAACACACAGAATTGGGAGTGACACACCCAGTTCTGTACTGTTGCCAAAACAACAAGAAGTTGAGCTCAACTTCAACCACACTTTACTTCTTCAGAAGACTCGCAAGACAAAGTGTAGATTTTTAAAAAGGCGGGCGATTTCTTAGACTAGAAAAGGTCTCCAGCATCTTCTTCAGGAGTCTAGGGTGGCATGGTTGTGTACCATAAAAGGCCATTTCCCCAGTAGGACCTACTAGTGCTAATCTGTGCAGCTTTCTTCACATCTTCTCAATTCTGTGGCTTCCAGTTTACTTGTTTTCTCTGGGCTAGCTGTCAGAAGAGCAAGGAGGAGGAAACGTAACCTCCACATTGGGTCCATCTGTGAAATGGTGCTAACTGGGTTCAGAGGGAATGACAAGCAAATGAGCAGGACCAAGGCTCAGAAGTGGCCCCCCTATGAGACACATTCCTTGGATAGCAGAGTCTGAGAATCATGAAAGGGTTAGCAAGGGAACCCTGTTCTTTCAGGTCACCATAGTACAAGTATGTTCTTTTATTTACCTTAACAAAAATAGGTTGTTTGTGAGCAGACCTGACTGCTTTGAGGACATTTCTCCCAGACTGAAGGAACTGTTGCTTCTGCTATGATTTGATCCTGGATAAACACATCAACTTGGTTTGCATCGTGTTCCAATTTGGACAGCACAGTGGATGCAGATCTGGTTGACAGGACTCTGATCTCTGTTTGTCCAATTATATTGGATGTTTTCAATTTCTACTGCCTGAGGACATTGTAGGAGCAAGAGGTTGCTGAAGTCACGTACAACAAAAGGTTTCAGACTATCTGTGAGAGTCTCAACAAACTCAGTGGATTTTAAACACATTACTGTACAACTGTTAATTTGTAAGATACTTGTATCCTGTCTCACATGTAGCCTGCATCTGCATAACCACCCTATCTTTCCCTCCCTTCCCCCCCACACCTCACCCCGATTTAAATTTAAATCCCACATCAGTCAAGCCAGTCAATGCATCTGATAAAGTGAGCTGCTGGCTCATGAAAACTTATGCCTTTTAATAAATGTGTTGGTCTGAAAAGGTGCTACCAGACATTTCCTGATTTGCTGTCTGAGAATCAGACAGAATTCTTAGAGGTGAAACCTACAGTGAGTTGTTTGGATCCTGCCTCCTCTGACTTCTAGAACACCCAAAGACCATTGGGGCAGTGTTTAAGTGAGTGAAGAATAACTTGGCATACTAAGAGTGATTCCATCATTCCTAAACATAGTAGTGAAATCACGAAAAATACAATATGTTCCTGAACCGCACTGCACTGGATAATTTCTGCCTCATCTTCAACATTCATTTCCTAGAGAAAGTGTTGGTATCTCAGTTCCAGGGGTTTCTCAATGCCATGGATTTTTAAATCTAATTTCAAGATTGGGTGTGGGACAGAAACTGCTTTGATCCCTTGATGGATGATTTACACCAAGAGCCAGGTATCCCCATTGGCTCTTTTGGATATCTTAATGGCTTTTGATAACATCAATCATCAACCCCTTTTTGATTTGCTGGATGGAATAAGAGTTGTGCATAGGACATTCTACGTTAGAGAAACATTCATACATTTCAGCTTGCCTAGAATATCAGAGCCAAGTTATAATTAGAGGCATTTTTAAGGTCCCCTTCATGGATCACTGCCTTGTCGTGGCGAAGGGGCTTGCGTAACTCAGTGAAGCCATGAGCTATACCGTGCAGGGCCACCCAAGACGGACAGGTCATGACAGAGAGTTCTGACAAAATGTGGTCCACTGGAGAAGGAAATGGCAACCCACTCCAGTATCCTTGCCAAGAAAACCCCATGGACAATGTTAAAAGGCTAAAAGATATGATGCCGGAAGATGAGCCCCTCAGGTCGGAAGGTGTCCAATATGCTACTGGGGAAGAGCGGAGGGCAATTCCAAGTAGCTCCAGAAAGAGTGAAGCGGCTGGGCCAAAGCCGAAAGGACGTTCAGCTGTGGATGTATCTGGAAGCAAAAAGAAGGTCCGATGCTGTAAAGAACAATATTGTATAGATACCTGGAATGTAAGATCTATGAACCAAGGCAAGCTGGATGTGGTCAAACATGAGATGACAAGATTGAACATCGACATCTTGGGAATCAGTGAACTGAAATGGACGGGAATGGGTGAATTTAATTCAGGTGACCATTATATCTACTACTGTGGGCAAGAAACCCTTAGAAGAAATGGAGTTGCACTCATAGTGAATAAGAGAGTGGGAAAGGCAGTAATGGGGTACAACCTCAAAAACGACAGAATGATCTCAGTGCGTATCCAAGGCAAACCATTCAATATCACAGTCATCCAAGTCTATGCCCCAACCACTGATGCTGAAGAAGCTGAAGTTGACCGCTTCTATGAAGACCTACAACACCTTCTAGAACTAGCACCAAAAAAAGATGTCCTTTTCATCATAGGGGATTGGAATGCTAAAGTAGGAAGTCAAGAAGTAATTGGAATAACAGGCAAGTTTGGCCTTGGAGTACAAAATGAAGCAGGGCAAAGGCTAATAGAGTTCTGTCAAGAGAACAAGCTAGTCATAGCAAACACTCTTTTCCAACAACACAAGAGACGACTCTACACATGGACATCACCAGATGGTCAATACCGAAACCAGATTGATTATATACTTTGCAGCCAAAGATGGAGAAGCTCTATACAGACAGCAAAAACAAGACCAGGAGCTGACTGTGGCTCAGATCATGAGCTTCTTACTGCAAAATTTAGGCTTAAATTGAAGAATGTAGGGAAAACCACTAGACCACTCAGGTATGACTTAGATCATATTCCTTGTGAGTACACAGTGAAGGTGATGAATAGATTTAGAGGATTAGATCTGGTAGACAGAGTGCCTGAAGAACTATGGACGGAGGTCCGTAACATTGTACAGGAGGCAGCAACTAAAACCATCCCAAAGAAAAAGAAATGCAAGAAAGCAAAATGGCTGTCTGATGAGGCTTTACAAATAGCTGTGGAAAGAAGGAATGCGAAAAGCAAGGGTGAAAGGGAAAGATATAAGCAACTGAATGCAGATTTCCAGAGAATAGCAAGGAGAGATAAGAAGGCCTTCTTAAATGAACAATGCAAAGAAATTGAGGAAAACAATAGAATGGGGAAGACTAGAGATCTCTACAAGAAAATTGGAGATATGAAAGGAATGTTTAGTGCAAAGATGGGCATGATAAAGGACAAAAAAGGCAGGGACCTAACAGAAGCAGAAGAGATTAAGAAGAGGTGGCAAGAATACACAGAAGAACTATACAAGAAAGATCTTAATGTCCCTGATGTCCACGCTGGTGTGATCACTGACCTTGAGCCAGACATCCTAGAGAGTGAAGTCAAGTGGGCCTTAGGAAGCATTGCTAACAACAAAGCTAGTGGAGATGACAGTATTCCAGCTGAGTTATTTAAAATACTAAAAGATGATGGTGTTAAAGTGCTGCACTCAATATGCCAGCAAGTTTGGAAAACGCAACAGTGGCCACGGGATTGGAAAAGGTCAGTTTATGTTCCAATTCCAAAGAAGGGCAACGCCAAAGAATGCTCAAACTATCGCACAATTGCACTCATTTCACATGCTAGCAAGGTTATGCTCAAAATCCTACAAGCTAGGCTTCAGCAATACATGAACCGAGAACTACCGGATGTACAAGCTGGGTTTCGAAGAGGCAGAGGAACTAGAGATCAAATCGCCAACATTCGCTGGATCATGGAGAAAGCACGAGAGTTCCAGAAAAGTATCTACTTCTGCTTCATTGATTATGCAAAAGCCTTCGATTGTGTGGATCACAACAAACTGTGGCAAATTCTTAAAGAGATGGGAGTACCAGACTACCTTACCTGTCTCCTGAGAAATCTGTATGCTGGCCAAGAAGCAACAGTCAGAACCGGTCATGGAACAACCGATTGGTTCAAAACAGGGAAAGGTGTATGACAAGGCTGTATACTGTCACCCTGCTTATTTAACCTATATGCAGAGTACATCATGAGAAATGCCAGGCTGGAAGAATCACAAGCCGGAATTAAGATTGCAGGGAGAATCATCAACAATCTCAGATATGCGGATGATACCACCCTAATGGCAGAAAGTGAAGAAGAACTAAAGAGCCTCTTGATGAGGGTGAAAGAGGAGAGTGCAAAAGCTGGCTTGAAACTCAACATTAAAAAAACTAAGATCATGGCATCTGGACCCATCAATTCCTGGCAAATAGAAGGGGTAGAAATGGAAGCAGTAACAGACTTCATTTATTTGGGCTCCAAGATCACCGCAGATGGAGACTGCAGCCATGAAATTAAAAGACGCTTGCTCCTTGGGAGGAAAGCTATGGCAAGCCTAGATAGCATATTAAAAAGCAGAGACGTCACCTTGCCGACAAAGATCTGCATAGTCAAAGCTATGGTTTTTCCAGTAGTAATGTATGGCTGTGAGAGCTGGACCATAAAAAGGCCGAGCGCCGAAGAATTGATGCCTTTGAACTGTGGTGCTGGAGAAGACTCTTGAGAGTCCCCTGGACTGCTAGAAGGTCAAACCAGTCAATCTTAAAGGAAATCAACCCTGATTGCTCATTGGAAGGATCGATAATGAAGCTCAAGCTCAGATATTTTGGTCACCTAATGCGAAGAGAGATCTCTTTGGAGAAGACCCTGATGCTGGGAAAGATTGAAGGCAAAAGGAGAAGAGGACGGCAGAGGATGAGATGGTTAGATAGCATCACTGAAGCAATGAGCATGAAACTGAGCAAACTCAGGGAGGCAGTGAAGGACAGGAAGGCCTGGCGCAATATGGTTCATGGGGTCACGAAGAGTCGGACACGACTTAACGACTAAACAACAGATTTTTAAGGTGCATATAAGAAACTTACCTTATAATAGGTTCCCTAAGCTATTTTCCCAGAAGAATCCAAAATACTGGATAAGACCCATAAAGTCTTAACAGACTTTGGTTGAAATATTGGATTTTGCTCCATATTGTTAGTGGTTTTAAATCCTCAAAAGAAAGACTCTTTCTTCTGCCTCTTCAGCAAGAGCGGTACATGCTATGGGACTCAGCTTTAAGCATATAGATTTTTTTAAACATTGCTTTATTGAAATTGGCTTTCATTTGAATTTTAACATTTCTTTTTTAAATCTGTATTTATTATTAGCATCAAACTTAGCTGAAAAACAAGATGCAAATGGAATTACTCTTTGTGTATTGCAGCTAATAGTTGTCTGGTGATCTCGTTCTTTTTTTTTCTAATGCAACTTTGTTGACAAACTTCTAACATGAAATGGATTCATTTACAATGGCTTTTTGTGAATCTGGAAATGACACTCATTTGACTGACTGCATTAATTTATTCACATGATCAGGCAGAAGATTGCTTTGCAGAACATAACATTATGAATCTTTACTTTGTTCTGTTCTAGGAATAATAATAATAATAGCACCACTTAGGTTGGGTTGGAACAGAACATTGAACTAGAAAATAGGGTTGGAACGAAATTCATTAAAAAATGTGAAGTTGATCAAAGATAAGCTGTTTAGAGCAGAGGTCCCCTGCTCTTTTGGGTCAGTGGGCACATTTGGAATGTTGAGAAACCACTTTTTTTTTTTTTCAGAAAGCAAAATGATTAGGTTGCTCCCCATCCTACTCTCTAGCTCCCAGGACACTCCTTACCATCCCATTTTCCCTAGTCTCTTTTCTGGACAGGTGTGCATACTTTCAAAGAAAGCAGTTGACTGTAGCCACTAACCATTTCTATTTTCTCAGTATGCTTATGGGAGCAATTTGGAATCCAGGCCATTCTTGGGAATGAGGATGAAGCAGCAGGAAGTTGTCACTTCGCTTTGTAACTGGTCAGCTTCCCACTTCAAAATGAAATAATTTTAGACAATTCCTAAAATTCAGGTGGGACAGAGGATCTGGTGAGTGCTATAGGATGTTCTAGAGGGATTCTGCTGGGAACACCCAGGTACAAAGAAATTGTGGATGGGGTAGGTTACTCACTAGTTGGGAAGGTATTTTCTGATCTCATTCTTGCGAAGAATGCTGTTAGATTTCCATGAATGTAGCCAAGACTGAAAGAAAGGCTAGTGTTTTAGCATGCCAAAACAATATTGCTAAATACAGCAACTTACTTGTTCAGAGAAGAGAACTTTGATGGGCAGAGCTGAACTTAAATTTTCTGTTTTTCTTAATTCTTTCTTGAGGATCAATGAAACTATAAAATGCTTGTCCCAAGATAAAAATATGTTGAATCCAAGGGAAGACAATTAATTTCTGGACAAACTTATCTAAATCAAGATCCTGAAGATTAATTATTGAGCAAGCAAACATCAAGCAAGGTCCACAAACTTCTTGCCCTGTCATTTGGGCTTAAATGCAGTACCTCAACATAATGAACTGCTTCAGTTGGCACAATCCTGTTTTGAATTTTTATGACAAAATACAGGGTGTCTGTGTCTTTAAGTCCAGATGCAGTAGTTTGGGGCACTCCAAATGTTTGGAACTTCAACAGTTCAGTACTATTTACCCAGCATGGCTTATGGCAAGAAATTGAAACAGAATGACACTACATTTCCCATCCCTGTTCTTTTGGTTCAAAAAAGCGATTCGACAGACTTTGGGTTTTAAAACAAGAACCAGCTCCCCTATAATAATACGCAAGTATTCATGCTGTATACTCACTTGGGGGATACCATGCAAACTTCTCTTCCCACTATCTGTTATAAAACAATCTTGTCATATATACCTTTCAAAAGAGTTTTGCAGAATGATGTGCTGTTTTGTCTAGCACATTTACTTTGTTGCAACAGGAGAAAAAATAGGACAATGGCAAATCTAAGTCACCTTTTTCTTCCTAATTTGCTTTGGGGATTAAAAAAAAATATATTGGGGCTACAATTCCCAGAATTCTCTGCCAGCATGATCTTGGGAGAGAAGCAGCTAGGTAAACTAGTCTGAGGTCAAGGAGCTTACACACAGCTTTTTTTCTTTGAGATCTATTGGAGAACATTTCAGACGGGAAGTGAATTTGGGGAATCTTGAAATCTGAAGCCAGAAAATGCCGATTCATCCTCAGGTTTTGCCCTGAGTGAAGAGAGGCTAACTATACTTTTGCAGCAATAGGTGTCTATCTGCTTGCGGCATTTTCCATCTCGCCCCCACCCCCAGCCCCCAGACCTGCCTACTTTCTTTCTTGACTCCCAGCCTTCTAGCCTTCAGACCTTACCAGGAGATGTCCCAACAGCTACAGAGAGTTTCTTCAACACAGCTCCTTGTCATATGACAAGGAGGCTACTCTCTTATTCCAGAGAATAGCCAGCATTTGTGTTTCTGAATTCTTATAACATATTCCCTTCATGTACAGCACAAGGAGTCAGTAATAATGCAGTGCAATCCAAAATGTATGTAGTAATAGGAAAACTATGAACATATTGGAAAATGAAGAGTGATATGCTGGGAGAGCGAGGGTGGGGGAAGTATCTGAAACATCTGACTTTTTCTCTTTAAGCTTAAGACAACACGTTTCCTTTTCTTGGTGCAAAATATTTGCTAAGCGTTTTGGAGAAAGATTGCATCTAAAGAATAAGAACAGTTTACAGTTTTATTAACAGTTTAGGCAAATGTATATTTATATTGAGATTTATAATTACATTTAAAATGCCCCTCTGGTTTCTATATTTGTGACAAAGTTGGAATTGCTCTTTTCTGATCCAGATGAAGCACTTTATAAAATGTTATTGTTTCTCATTAAATCAGTTTCTGGACCACTCTGTGTGCATGCAAGCATTCTTGAGAACAGGAATTTGATTTGAGTAAGTAGGTTCCGTAATTATAACAGAAATGTATTTATTATTAACTGACTTAAAATGACTTAATATTCATGAGATATGTTATACAGATAGTACCTAACTAATTTGGACTTTGAAGAAGCAGGATAGGAAGAACATTGATGCTTTGAACTTTGGCATTGGAGAAGACTCCTGAGAATACCATGGACAGCCAGGAAAACAAACCAATGGATCACCGAACACATCAAGCCAGAGTCCTCACTTGAGGCACAAATGACCAGGCTCAACTTATCATACTTTGGACACATTATGAGAAGGCTTAGCTCTCTGGAGTAGGCTCTAATGCTGGGAAAGTTGGAAAGAAAAAGAAGAAAGGAACAACCAGCAGCAAGGTGGAGGGACTCAATTACAGTGTCGATGGGTACACTCTTGGAAGACCTGAAGGACCACATTAGGGACAGATCATTATGGAGAAATTTTATCTACGTGGTTGCTAAGAGTTGACAATTACTTGTTAGCAGATAATCAATCAAACAATCACATATCTAACTACGTCCTATTAGGAGGAAAATCCAAGAGCATGTGTTCTGTGCCTGTAAGCCTGTGAATGAAGGGAGAAGGAAATGACCACAGAGCAGGCAGAGTGATAGACAAAGAGGGGACACAGAGCAAATCCTCTCTATCGCTACTCTTCTGTCTTCTTGTGGATCAGTAGGTCATAAGGCATTGAAGAGACAGTGCCATTGTGCTTGGACCTCCAACAATTAGGTTACATGTGAGACAGATTACCTTATCTGCATAGGGTTACAAGTTACATATTGCACATATCAACCTATCTCCCCATCCCTTTCCCTCACCTTTCTCCCCTCACATCATCCCAGTTTAAATCCTACATCAGTCTAGCCACTCTATACATCTGATGAAGTGAGCTGCAGCTCACGAAAGATTATGCCTTTTAATTAGACTGATGGTGATGTTTTGCATTAGTGATATAATCTCCTTACTAGCAGCAGTATCTATGTATCACCACTTACTTTTTCTTTAAATTGTAGAATGAACCCACTGCTTTGAATTTCTACTTCTTTCAAAGTAAAAAATAAACTTATTAAAATGACTTAATATTCATGATATAGCCACCTTACAAGATCACATACATTTTCATAAGACATTGGATATATGCAAAATTGCATTATGATACTTACTGACCTTCTAATTTAGAACCTGCTGCCAATATTTATGTTACAATTAACAGAACTGGTCTTTCTGTTTCTACCAAGCATTCGGGACCCTGGACTGCCTTATCCATTTCTGTTGTGACAGTAGCAATAGAAATTTATATTTGCAAAAGCATCTTTTATTATATTGCAAAAAGTGTAGCAGATACTAATAAATAATAACTGAAGGAGGCAAAGCAGCTCTAGAAGAGATTACAAGGATCAAAGAACGATGGACAGTGTCCCCGGCATTCCATCTGCTTGGCTCTGGCCTGGATATGCTACTATTTGGGAGTTCCGTAGCCAGGGAAATTCCTTGAGCTAAATATCCATGCCATCTTAAGCAGAGCCATGGGGCATAGTAGGAGAAACAAAAATAGCATCATCTGGTGACCAGGTTCTCTAGAGCCGTTTTCTAGCTAGATATTAAGAAAATCAGGAGAGAGAAAAGAACTGGTGAAGTTGACGTCCTACTGTTGCATTTTGATTTAAGAGGTAATATAGCAAGTGTTGGGCAGATGTAACTAAATGAATTTACTTGCTAGTTGTAGAACAGATTTGGGTTGCCTGGAAAATCTACTGAGACAAAACCAATGGAGGTTTCCCCTTATATTTTTGAGAATGTATCAGCTTCTCAGTTCCATCTCTCACACTGTTGGAAACCCACAGCAGTCCCTAATGGAGTATAGAGCAGAAGTTAAGAGAAGGGTGTTAGTCTAGCCAAACTGGAAATTAATTTAAGATAACAAGCTAAGGAAAGAGTCAAGAGAAGTTAAATTGGGTAGAATTATATAGTGAGTGTAGGGCATTTGGAATCCCACCCCACCCCCAAATTAAGTCCCATGTTCCCAAGCTTTGCTCTATGGAAACCCTGTTCTTTGTAACCTGTAGGCTACAGGTTGCCCAAATATTTCATTTTTGGGGGAAGTCTGCTCCCCTAATGAGTTGCAGGCACCACAAATTTTTGCATTCCCTAAAGCGCATTACTGCTTGTAAGATGTGTGGTGGAGCAGTTGGCACTCCATAAATTATAAAGTGATAATTATATTCGTGCCCTTGAAACAAGAAGAAAATCCTCTATTAACAGCAGATTTCTTCCCAAATGTGGTAATGAGATGTGTTACACCTCTTGAGGAGAAACCTGCAAGATTGGCACTCTGCTTCCAGCATGCAGATCTATTTTCAGCTCCAGTCCCCATTGTCGGAGTGACAGCGACTGTTTTGCTAACCCAACAAATGAGGGCTTATTATGCATGAAACAAAGCTGTTGGAGAGAGGAGCAGAGTCCAGTTGAGCTATAATGCTTCGATGAAAGGGGGAGTAGGAAAAGAAACATTTGTTGATGAAGAAGAAGTGGTTATGGAATTTTCTGGAAAGCAAATTCTGTTTAGAATTGAAAAACAAGCACACATACAAATTAGTTAGGTAAAATATTCCTGCATTTTTGCTATTACATTTTGACTTTATCTTCCTTCCATTTGATTTTTGTAAATCCTTGCAAGTGGCCTTCTCAGGGAGTTGGTGACTGGTGAAGTTTATCTAACATGCTTTAGGAGTTAGTGAAATAATCAGCTCAGGTTTGAAGGGACCTTCAGGAGAGTCCTGTCCTGTAATAGATTTACTTAGTAGCTATGGTCACCCGCAATGCTGTGATGAGACTGAGGTCACTTTGAGGAAATCCTGGGATATTTCAGCGCAGGGGATTCCCCAAGAAGGGCAACCAGTATTGATGGATGCTATGTACTGGCTTGACTCTCAAGCCACGGGATAGCTGGAACTGCTAAACATTTACAGATGTTTCCTGAAAGTAAACAGCTTTGTGACAGCAAGTCTAGTTGGGTAAGAGTATTCTCAGTGGCTTAGGATGCTTCCTTATTCTAATGAACTCTTTTAAATCACTATTTTCATCCAGGAGCATTTATTGGCCAACTGCTTGTTCAAGGTCAGTGAAGGGGACTGTGAACAGAAACACAAGAACTAATACAGCCACTTCCTTTGCTGTCAATCTACCTTCTCAAGAAAGTAAAACAATAACACAGGGGTGTGATATGGGTGTAGTTGTGTTCTCTGCACACTGTCACCCAGCAGGAAGTCTGCAAGATTTCTGATCCATAAAAATACCTTTGTTATAAAAGCACCCTGACAGTGATCCTCCCCATCTTCTTAAAATTGTGCTGCTCTTCCTCGGTGCAAGGAGGTACTGAACCACCATAGGTCTGTGTGTGTGTGAGATCCTCCATGCTTTGGGGAGAAAAATCTCATCACAAAATTTAATCTTTCTCACTTCCTATGCAAATCTGAAAAAGCTGCATGAAGGAGTTAGTACAGTTAGCACAGAGAGGATTGGTCAGAGTGAAAATCAATGGCGGCCATCCAGCAGCGTGCAGGGGATCCTGACTAGCATTCCAGACTCCATCAAGCAGTCAATAGTGATTGTCAGCTTATCATATCCAATTCATGAAAACAATTATATTGTTTGGTGGTTGCAACTATGGGAGGTGTGAATCAGCTCTGCCCGAGTATAATCATGGATTCAGCTTTACTTTAATACAAACCCTGTGATGGTGTTCCTACAACATACTTAAGAGGGTAAGGAATTCTTCCATGTTCTGGATTTGCACAGAACATTGTCCCCTAAAGTAACCAAATAGGCCACTTCTGCACATGCTAACTCCACCCCCCTCCCACAAGACTATACTTAATTCATAGATCTTTAACTGACCTCTGAACATATTGTGCTCAACAGGTCATCCAGCATCTGCCAGAGAATGCAAAACTGATATTATTAGCTAGGATGGGTTTTTTCAAACTGGGTTCCATGGAATTCTAGGGTTTCATGAGAGTTGAAGGGGTTCTGCGACAGTCTAAAGGAAAAAACCAACAACCCTCAAAGGCACTGGTCATGGTTACACACTCAGCCATTTGCTACCACCTTGACGTTGCTTTTTCCTTCTCTCTGGCTCTATGTCACCCATGTTTGTTGTCCCCAGCATTTGCCAGTGCACTGGACAGGAAACAGTTGGCTGCTTTTCTTTCACCACCACTTGAGCCCTTTGTTTTCCCCCGTGCACACACACAAGACCCCAAGCTCCAGCAAACGTTTCTAACTTACTTAGCAGCCCAAGAGCAACTGCGGCGAGTCCTTCCCTCCCTCTTCAGTTTCCACATTGCAGACATTATTTGGTCTGTTTAACCCTCAAGGGGGCATCTTGTGTGAGCCCCATTGAGCTGTGTGGGAATTAATAAAGAGGCACAAGATTGCACTGCTCAAATGGAGTGCCCGGGTGCCTCAAATCCCTTTGCAGTGGGAATTTCTCCAGAGTCAACATACATGAGAATTGCAGTTGCAGAGGCAATCAGGCAGGAGGAAGATGGGTGCTTAAGTGCTTCCGCCAGGTCTTCACAATGCCTTCAGTACTGATCCTAGATATATAGTATATGCATATTATTTTTATTTTATTTTCTGATACAGCCTCATAAATATTTTTCTGGATATGGATCATTATCTACAAACAGTTATGATTGCAGATGGTGCAGTAAAAAGGGGAAAACAGGAAGAAAAAAAAGAAGGGAACAAATTCCAGTGTTGCTGGTGTGGCTGCTGCTGCTTATGCACAAGTTTTGACAAATTAAGCTTAAGTACAAGTAAGAAATTGAAATACGAAACCAGAGATTTATTAACTTTGATTTTTACATGGCCTGGCAAGAGAGACAAACAAAATGGACTGTGTGAGCGAGTATTGGGTAACAATAGTCTGAATCCTGCAAAATTACAAAGACCTCTGGAAACAAAACATCCCAACCTGAAAGATAAAAGTCCAGAGTCTTTCAAAAGAAAAGATGCAGAACTCCATGAGAAGAAAATGGCATTCCACATATTTTTGTGTAACAAGAAAAATGCCCAAAGCATTAATTTGTTGGGTTAAAACATTAACCTCCCAAATAACTGCAAGTTTTATTTTTGCACATTGGAAACGTTAATTTTGCATTTACAATACTGTAAACCAGTGTTTCTCAACCTTGGCAGCTTGAAGATGTGTGGACTTCAACTTTAAAAAAAAATTTAAAAAGCAATAAAATGATCATCTGAGATTCTAAAATATACTTTTAAAAAATAAGAGAAAAAGGATGCTGTGCGTTGGTTTCAAGGTAGAATTTCACCCAGGGCCCATGGGCTGGTGGCCCACCACCTGCCCTTCCCTGGGTAGTCATTTTGGACCCACCCTCACTGTCGTCTGGGGAATTCTCAGTTGTGAGGGGCCAATGTTAGAGCAGAAGTTTTGTCTACATTCTGATTACACTACTGTTAGGCGAGGCATCTGTACTTTGACTGTAAAACAGCCTTCTGGATGTCCAGGTCATCTCTGTAAGAAATCTACCTACCATAGCATGTGATTGGAATTACAGTAAAGGTTTCCTCCAACTGATCTTGAAAAAACTGAGCAGAATCAGTTTTTGGTTAGTTATTGGACAGGAGACCATTGGAAATTCCAGCCCTGTAGGCTAGACAGAAACGTGAGGAAAACATCTCAGAAGGTAATTGTGGCAAATGATTTCCATGTTGTTACAAAGAAAACTATATTATTATGTCCATGTAGATACTAGGTGTCAAGCTTGACTTAAGGGAGATTTACCATTTATATCATATGGTACTGGAAAATAAATCTTTCCAGTGTTTCAACACACTTCCTATTGCTGCTCAGTTGTACAGTCGTTTACTATGTAATGATTGCATTTACATTTTATTCTCAGTGAGTCAGCTAAAGAAAGAATAATAAAGAGACACTGTATATTGCATTTTGTGATATGATTTTTAAAAAGAACACTTTAAAGTGCAATTACCTTCTCCCCTGCATCCTTCACTGACTTTAAACTCTAGCACTCTGCATGCTTCAAATCTGTAGTATGTAAATGCTTGTAGAATACATTTAAGAATAAACATTTATATTTAACATGGCTTTTATGAAAGATGAAAAAGGAAACAATTCAATAGATCATTTCAGCATTCTCTCTCTCTTTGACTCATACAAATACCCACACCCACACACATTCTAGCCACAGTTAATTTTAGATCCCATTGGTTTCATTGGAAAAGTTAAATATTCTAAGAGTGGATCTTGGGGAAAGAGAAAAGAACAGAACAGAAAAGAAAGCAATGTAAAAGTAGAGTGATTTCAGGAAGAGAAAGTATGAGTTTTGTATAAAAAGGTTCTGTATGATACCAAAAGAATGAATGGAAAGTGGACATAGACAAGAGAATTTGGAAACTGTTTGGAAAAGAGTGAAAAGAATTATGATCCAGATATAAAATGTGCCAATGAACAAAATTTGGGCTTTATGCGTGTGTGGCTTTATGCTAAGCAGGGGGGATACAGACAAAATATTTGCTCTTTATCAAGTCAGTGATGAATGGGTGAAAGTGTATTGTATATTTGTTGATTTAGAGAAAACATATAATAATATATTTGAACTATGGAAACTTTTGCACAAGTATGGAATTGAAGGTTGGATGGTGAATGCGTAAGAATGGTATAAAGTAGAAGGAAAATGTGAGAATGAATGAAATGCTTAGCAAATGGTTCAGTGTTTAGTAGGGAATAAGACAAGTATCTGCAATGTCTTGTTTAATGTATATATGGTTATCTGTATAAGGGATTGCTTGCTGTAATGTTTGTGGTCTGCTGGTTGGGGATATGAATGCATAAATACCTTAATATGCAGCTGGTGCCATTTTGTTGGCTGAGAAACTGAATAATTTGCAAAAAATATTAGACAGATTGTGTGATGCAACAAGGACTATGGATATGACATTAATATATCAAAGTCAAGGAGTTATGTTAAACAGGGAAAATGGAATGAATGCTTGCAAGTTAAATGGTTAAAAATTAGAAAAGATCATGAATGTGTATACCTTGGTTAAAATGTTTTGTAATTATGGAAAAATATATGGAGAAATGTTGTGATGTACAAATGCTGATAGCAGATAGTATGTGGTATTGTCAGAATCCTCACAAATATTTAATCATGCTAATTGCTGGCTTTTTTGCTTGCTTCGGTTCTGCCATTAAGAGACATGGGGAGGGGGGGAGCTGGAAGGTTATAGGAAAATGGATGGATGAACTGACCGTTAGAGGCAGATGGGCTCTTATCAGAGACTGTGGAAGGCTCAAGGTTGTACCAATGGGAGAATGGGAGAAGAATGGGGCATTGGGGGGTGAAGTGGGGAAGAAGGAAAAAAGGTAAAAAGCAACTTTTGACTTGTGTGGGCTCAGTCTTAGCAATGCTTTGGAACTGTATACGTATTCTCACTAAATGAACTTTTCTTTTAAACCATGACTGGTTGCAAGGAGAGTTACTGGAATTGGGAACTGTAAGTGTCAGGTCGTTATAGGTATGTAGCCAGTAATGAAGGTTTGTCAAAATAAACAAAAATGTTTGCATATAAGAGTGTACTTCAGTCCATTTTTATATGGAAGTGATAGTTAAGCCCAGCCAAACCTAATTTCTTATACACTTTTGGAATTAATTATTCTACAAATTAAGAGAGATTTTCTTTTGCGGCAGGATAAGATTCCTCTTGATGACTTTCATTTTTTTCTGGACTACAAAACTAAAAGAAGATGTTGTCAGGCCTAGCCCAAGGAACTCCAAGAGACCATGTAGATTCAGTTCAGCAATGTTTATTACCTACAATCTCTAGCAAGAATCTTCCCAGACTGAAACCCCAGTTCCCAAAGTCAGCTAGTCACAACAGTGTGAATTCCTCAGGGAGGTGCCAGCCTCATCCTCTTATCTCTCCCTCGCTCCTCAGGAGACGAAAGAGCATGTTTTCCTCCCTGAGTTTGGCCTTCATAATTCCATTCCATCATAGATTTAAAGATTAAAGATATTTGGCAAAAAGCTTAACAAGGGATGATTTAAGAAAGCTTAAAATGGACAAAGGGGATAGTTATTTTTAAAAGATTTTTTTTTTTATGAAAGTGCATTGAAATAACTGTGGCTGAATTAGGCAATTGAATTGGACCTTTCGTGAGAATGTTTTTTCCTTATTACTAGAGACTGCAGACAATTCGTGGAATTTACAAAACAAAGGATAAGTGTGTAATGTTTTTACTAATGATAGTAAATTAGCTGAGTCACCTGAGACTAAATTTATAGCTTTTGAAAAAGAATAGATGAAAGACTTGTAAAGATGAAAGAGAAGATGAAAGAAGAAGTTAAAAAGATGGGAAAACCTGTAAAACAAATGTCTGGAGATATAGAACAAGTTAATGATAAAGTGGAAATTTTGGAGAGCAAGACAGAAGTTATAGTTAGAGAGTTGGAGAGAGAACTGGGTAATTTGGCTCAGTTGGAATTGAGAGAGAAAGAATTTTGTCTGAGATTTAGAGCTACTCTAGAGAATTCTGATGGAAATATTAGAGAAAAAATTATACAAGCTTTGACAAATTTTTTGGATTGGGAAGAGGAGGATACAGAAGCAGAGACAGATAAAGTTTATAGAATAAATTCAAGATTTGAGAGAACAAGAAATGTTCCAAGGGATGTTTTGGTGCATTTTGTGAAGAAGAAGACAAGGGATCAAATTTTGCAACAGTATTTTAATACAAGATTGAAGATTCATAATATAGGTATAATTGTCCTAAAATAAATTCCTATCAGACTTCAACATAAGAGAAAAGAATATTCTTTCTTGGCTGAAAGATTAAGCACCCAAGGTAAATTACTAAACTTTTTTTCCCCTTAATTTGATGGACAATTTAGGGTCAGTAGATGTATGGAGACATAAAAATAGTAATTCTACAGAGTACACCTACATTTCTGAAAGACATAGATCCCTTTCAAGAGTAGATATGATTTGGATTTCAAAGAACTTGGCTACTAAGGTGTCTAAAGTAGAGATTTTACCAAAGACTCCTCTAATCATAATCCTGTGAGTTTGGTTTACAAAAGGAAATCTAGTTCTTTTACATGGATATTAAATGAAACATTGCAGAAAGAAACAATAGTGGAGGATTATAAAAATAAATTAAATAATTTTTTGAAAATAATTTAAATAACGGCACTAATTTATGTGCCTAACTAAATGGGATGCAAGTAAAGCTTTCATTAGAGGTTATTTGATACAGCATAATACTAAACTCAAAAAGAAGAGGCAAGAGAAAACACAGTTTATTTTGGATTAGATAAAAAAAAAGAAGAATTAAAGAAATTTCCAGAGAAGATAAGTATCTTTCATTAAATTAAACTTTTACAGCAACAGCTATCGATATTAACAGTAAGAGAAATAGAAATAAAAATGAATTAAGTAAAGCAAAAAAAAATTGAATTTGCAAATAAACCAGGGAAATGGTTACTGTATAAATTAAGAAAAAGGGGGAAAAATGATGCTGAAACTTCAAGAGGGAAATACTGTATTAATGGATAATGTGGCTATGCAAAAATCATTTCATTAGTATTATTCTAATTTGTATAAAGGACATGGTATTCCTTTGGAGAAAATAGATGAATATTAAAAAAACCAAAATCTACCAAGGATTACAGAGAAACAAAGACAAATTACGGACCTATAACAATAAAGGAAGTTTCTGAAGCTATAAAAAAGATTAAACCAGGAAAAGTACCTGGACCAGATGGATTGTCGGGTTTTTATTATAAATGTTTTGAGGATGAACTTTTACAACCTCTACAAAATACAATGAATTCTATTTTACAGGGAGGAAAGATGCCAGAGACTTGGAAAGAGGCTAATATAGCACTAATACTTAAAGTGGGACAAGATTTAACTTCAACAAGAACCTACAGACTGATATCATTACTGAATAATGATGATAAGTTGTTCACAATGATTCTGGCTGATAGACTGAAAATAATTTTGCAACAATTTATTCATGAAGATCAGTGTGGGTTTTTACCTAAAAGACAATTAAAGGACAATGTCAGAACTATGTTGGATATTTTAGAAATTTGGAACAACATATTGAAAAACAAGGTGCATTAATTTTTTTAGATGTGGAGAAAGCTTTGAATTTGAACTGGACCTTTCTGTTTAAAGTTTTGGAAGATATGAATTTTGGAGAGAATTTTATAAAATGGGTAAAGTCAATTTATACTTCACAGAAAGCACAAATTATTGTTAATGGAGATCTGACAAAATCATGTGAAATACAAAAAGCAACAAGACAGGACTGCCCACTGTCTCCTGTTCTGTTTATTTTGGTTTTTGAAATTTTGATAGAGACATAAGACAGGATGAGAGGATTGTAGGAGTAAAAATTTAAAAAGACACAAGTTAAGAGCTTTTGCAGACAACTTGGTGCTTGGTTCTCTTATGGTGCTGGTTTTGGAAGATCCTTTAAAGGGAATTGAAATATTAATGGGAAAACTAAAAGAATTTGGTGCATTAGCAGGTTTCAAGATTAACAAACAGAAGACAAAGATGTTAACAAAAAATATGAAGATACAAGATCAAACAGAATTAATGAATAAAACGGATTTTAAGATTGAGAAGAAGGTAAAATACTTGGGTATTACTATGACAAATATGAATTGTATGTTATTTCAAAATAATTATATTAAGACATGGAATAAAGTTTTTAAAAGATGCATTAAAATGGGAGAAAATACAACTGTCATCGTTAGGGAGAATTTCTGTGATTAAGATGAATATTTTGTTCAGAATGTTATTTTGTTTCAGACAATACCTGTTTTGACAAATGATGTACCAATTAAGTAATGGCAGAAAGATATATCTAAATGTGTGTGGCAGGGGAAAAAAACCATGAGTTAAATATAAGGTGTTACAAGATGTAAAAGAAAAAGGAGGATTGGGTTTACCTAATTTGAAATTATTCTTTGCAGCTTGCTGTTTAGTTTGGATGAAAGAGTGGGTGTTGCTGAGAAATAGAAGGCTTTTGGAGTTAGAAGGATGTGACTTGAGATTTGGGTGGCATAGATATTTATGGTACAAGAAAGATAAGATTAATGTAGACTTTAAAAATCATTTTCTTAGACATGCCATACTGAGAATATGGAATAGCTACAAACCCAGGTGTTGCCTGAAAATACTTTTGTGGCTCTCAGCACAAGAAGCATTTTATAGAAGAAAAATAATAAGTTAACACATACGGCTAACTTATTGTAACATATTAGAATTTTGTCAAGGAGAATGTAAAATAAAACCAAGAGAATATCTGGTGGCAAAAGAATGCACTTGTCAATGGTTCTCTTATGAATTACAATTATTACAATTATTATTAGAAATATAATTATTAGAAAGATTTAAAGTAGACAAAAGAACTTTTGGTTTTGAATAGTGTAAGGCTGAGTTTGAAATAAAACTGTGTACAAATGATGAACATGTTATTGCTAAAATGTACAAACTATTGAAATTTGAAACAGAAGAAGAACAATGGAAAGAATGTATGATAGTGGGCTAAAAATGTTGGTTACAATATGCAAATGGAACAGTTGGGAGAATATGTGGTTGAAAGGATTGGAATTTATATATGTTATAATCTTAAAGAGAATTTTTATAAAATGATGTATCATTGGTATATGTCACCAGAGAAATTGTCTAGAATGTATAAAGGTACTTCAAATTAAGTTGGGAATGTGAACAAGAGGGACATTTTATCATGCTTGGTGGATGTGCAGGATTCAAATACATACACTAACTCAGAAGATTTTAAAGACTAATATACCATTGAAACCAGAGACTTTTCTTTTGAGACTGATTAATAAACAGTTGGAAAAAAGTCATGGAACTTTGTTTTTATACATGATAACTGCAGCAAAATTATTATATGCACAAAGGTGGAAAGATTCGATATTACCCACAATGGAGGAATGGATGGTAAAAATGATGGAACTTGCTGAGATGGCCAAATTGACATCTTTGATCAGAGAAAAGTTTGTTGCTGGCTAGAAACCCCTTATGGACTTTTGGCACAAAACAGAAAAAAACAAACTTATGATATAAGTTTTTGATGATTAGAAAAAAATAGATTATAGAAAAAATGAAAGCCATGCTGTAACCATAGAGTAAGAGGTAAGTTTATAACTGCTTTAAAGAAAATCAGAAGCTACTTCTTTATATTTTCTTTCTTTTTTTTTTTCTGCACTCTTGGCTTTGTCTTTTTTTCTTTTTTCCTTTCTTTTCTTCTTTCTTTTCTTTATTCTAAATATTCGTTTCTGTTAGTTTTTATCTTTCTTTATTAAAATCTTAATAAAGTTATATTTAAAAAAAGGAAATTGTGATCATGTGACTGTGGCTTGCTGTGACATTGTAATTGTGAGCCGGGTATCAAGCACCCAGCTTGCAATCACATGACCGAGGGGACGCTGCGATGGCCATAACTCCAAGGGCTGGTTGTAAGTATTATTTGTTCAGCACTGTCATAACTTTGCTGAGAAATAGCAAAATCAGTAAGCAAATGGTTGTAACCCAAGGACTACCTGTACTACTTCTTTTCTTCACTCTGCAGAACACTGCATACCTCCAAAGAAAATTGCATGATGTATGTGATATGTAAATTTCTCCCATTGAGATCCATCAATTTAAATGAATAATGGGTTGCTAGTTCATACACACACACACACACACACACACACACACACTGTATATATATTTTCCACTCTCCTTTTATATGAACAAAATGCTCCTTATTACTGCAGTTGTAATTCTTTGCTTCAGTTTCACACAGTTGATTGGGTAAAATCATGGCCCTCAAATTTTCTGTCTGAAATTGAAGTAGAGACAAACTTGGACAATTTTAAAAAAGGATTGGACAGTTGATTGGACGAGAAAGTTATCAATGGCTGCTTATTGCCTCTTGGTACTAGATGCTTGGAAATATGAGGAAGAAGATGCTGTGGCATTCCTCCTGTTCTGCTTGTGGGCTTCCCTCTGGCATTTTCTTGGTTAATGTGGCTGGATTAGATGAGCCCCTGGGTTTGATCTGCTTCATGTTTTATATTTTTAGAACACAATCTTTTTCCTGTCTATTCAGAAGTAAAAGGGGAATATCAGATAAGGGGATAGCTGCTTTAAAAAACAATATCGTCATGGATGATGTTTGCAGGCAAGCCACTGGAAATAAGCATGGAGTCCCACCAAGAATTTGATGGAATGACACGGATTGAGTAGCAACATGATTCTTTAACAGATAGATAGATAGATAGATAGATAGATAGATAGATAGATAGATAGATAGATAGATAGATAGATAGATATTGGTGGAAATTAATGGAGTGCTATTAGCATATTATAAATCACCAATCACAAAACACCTGCTACTGATGAGGACCATCCGTAAAATTACAACACAGAGATCAAGAGTTATTTGGACAGGCAAACTTCATACAAGAAAAATGCCCAATTGCCATAAATCAAGTGCCCCTTAAAATTGTCTCATTTTTAACATTAAAATTCTGTATTGTATGTTTTCATTGTTTTTCTTGGATGCGTGATTACAAATGTCATTTGAACAATGGGTGGATGGATCAGTGTGGAAATATTTGTCTGTGCCATGCACCTTCCAATTGTAAGGTTGACCTGGCAAGTACATAGGGAAAACAGGTCAATATCAGTTTGCCCTGCATAGAATCTTTGCTGTGCTGGGCAAGAACTTGAAGTGACTGGAGACCTAGAAATATTACACTGGGTGATTGTGTAGTCATATTATTTGCTTTAGATCAGGTATCATTCCTTACTGTATCCCAGTGTTTCCCTCCCTGGGCAGCTTCCAGATGTGTGGACATCAATTCCAGAATTCCCGAACCAGCATGGCCATTGCTAGGAATTCTGGAAATTGAAGTCCATGCTTTATCCCAAAGGCTCAATACCAAATATTATCCTTGCAACAACTGCTTTTATGGATTATGATTGATTTGCTGAAAAGTAGAGATTTGCCCAATAAGCTTAATGGCTGTGGGCATAACTCAGTCTTACTGTGGCAGATTCATGATTAAAAGACTCTCTCCAAAGTCTCATTTTGTTGATCAGACACTCACTGGGCTGCTTTGGAGTCTATGAACTTACTCTTCTCCTGCAGCTCAAAACTACAGTTAGCAAGTAAAGAAGGTGTAGATCTTACTCCATTCTCTCCATCATCCCCCATTTAGTTATTTACACTGAGGGAAAAGAACACTGAATAAAAGTAATAATCAGAGTTTCATGTTCTCAGTCTTTGAAAGCAGTTGCCTGAGTCTGCTGCTAATCAGCAAGTGGGGGGGGGGAAGTTAGTCTATGGATTGATCTGCTCATCACAGTTAGTTTGGCCCTAAACTGGCCTTTGATCCAAAATCTTCTATATCTAAGCACAGTGTTATCCACTGTATCTTACTAGAGCTTGATCTCAGGCTTGATGGAGATTTGCAGATTCACTTTCACTGAAATGCATAATTACTTTGATGTAGCCTCTTAAATTGTTTTAATCTTATTTCACTTTTTCTTAACAATGTTACAATTGTCATTTATTTATTTCTTAGCCTGATATCCTACTCTTCCTTAATGCATCCCACATACTTATACTCTGTCTTCCGATTTTATCTTCACAACAGCAACCTGGTGACTGACTGGGCTGAAATACAGTGACTGTCCTCAAAGATTGTATGGCTGAGTGTGAATACGAGCCTTCCAAGCCAACCCACTATTTACTGAGTGCTTGTGGAATTATTACACTAGCAAAGAGGATAAGACTACAAAGGTTGTAATGATGGATAGTGTGAAGCCAGATTTTGACAGTGTAAGTGACTGAACTGCATTTATGGACAGCCTGGAGCACTATTTTAAGACAAATACAACGGAGACAACAGATTAACATCTCTATTGGTGTTATTATTGGGAGATGAAAATAATGTACCAAAGGAATTATGAAACTCAGCGAAACTCCAAAGCCAGATGAAAAAAGTTGAAAGAGTTGTTCACTTTGGTATGGCATCAGTAAAATCATGGCACCTCTGAATTATTGTACACCATTAGGCATCCTGTTATGTGTTAGTAATTTGCCAGACTAGCTTTCCAATAATCTGTGTAATCTTATATTTAAGGAGGCTACCTCATCTAAACTGTAAAGAACTAGACAGCTACTACTGTAAATGACCCCAAATAATTAAATCATTTTAATTAATTAATTAATTAATTAATTACATCACTCTTTGCTGCCATCTCATGCTGGTTTGGATTTTAGCAACCCAGATTGAAAGCCCTAAATTTTGGAGGTGTCGCAGTAAGAATTAGCATTCAAGAAACCATCCATATGATGCTTTCATATGCTCAGGGTTTCTCACATATAGTAGCATATTAACAATTCTAACACAGCTAGAGGGTGCCAGGTATTTAAGCTGGAGAAAAGTTTGATCTGGAAAGTCCCTCTGCTCTGCTTCTCAGAACAAATTTCACTTTAGTGAGCATTTGTGGGCATGGAACTTCACTGCTATATTAGAAGAACATTTTTATCTGATCCTGTCATAAGCAAGGTATTTGCTGTCTGCCTTCTTGATGACTTGGCCTTTGTCATCTTTTTTCAGTGCTATTTGAGGAAAGGTGGAAAGAAACCTTTGCTTTTTCTCCCTCCTGCTCCAAAGTGTTTATATTAGTGTTTGGCTGGGGAATTCTGGGAGTTGAAGGCCATGCATCTTCAAGTTGCCAAGGTTGAGAAACACTGGTTTACACTTGGAGTCCTTAAAAGCAGCCGGGTATAAAAATAACAGCATCCTTATTGCTTTCCATGGCAAGTACAGATCAACTGATGTCTCAGATCTGCCCAAAATAGTGGTCCTGTTAATTTGCCTGTTTAATTGGGTCACAGAGGGAAGTATGTTATATGAACTACAAAACTGAGTTAACTGACCTAGCCAATTAATACCTGGAGAATTAATTTTAGCTAGATTCGGTCAACTAATTTCTCCCATGTTATGCAAATTACTGACTGAAGGTTAATTATCCCTCTCCACACTCAGCATTGAGCCCCATGAAAATAGCCACACAGGGGAGAGATGAAAGGGGGTCTGAAATTGGTGGAGTGGGTACAGCGCCCTAGCCCTGTTCATGGCACCAACTCTGATTGCATCGCTTCATGTTTGCTGACACACAAAGTGAATGAATTGACTGGGGGTGGGCAAGGCTAGATCAGCGTTGCTGAGTGAACAAAGTCATCTGAGACTTCTCATTCCTCTTGATCTTTTCACTTGTTCCCAAAGTGGAGTTAGTGGTACAAGTCAGGAGTTTCTGAGTCCTTCTTACCACTCAGTGCTGTGTGCTGAGAAAAGGGTTGACACAGAAAATACATTTTTCCACACTTAAAACATTTTCTAGTAAGACAAGAAGGGGCAAAGCTGCTGACAAGGACTCTCCTGCAGTGATGCATTGTGGGTGGGATGCCCTTGAAGACAAAGTATGTTGCTGCTTTGAAACAACTTTGGAAAAGCTCTGTTTAAACCATTGGCAGAACAATGTAGGGATGCTTCAGAATGCCCTTGAAACAGTTTGGGCAGCTGCTAGTGCAACAGGAGCTGTGGTGCTTTATGGCCAATGAGTGGGCACTGGCTAAAGTTAGTCCTGCTGGGGGGACATGAAAGGGCGGATGGTGGTAATGAAAATGATGGCTAGCTCTGGGGGAGGGTGCAAAGTCTCTGTAATTTATGGGTATCTAAAACTAGCATATGATCTTACTACTCATTATTGTAATATGGGTCTGATCTGCATCAGCTGCACAATAATGATCTCTTCAGACATAACATTAAACGGGAGTGTAAATGCAAATGGAACTGCGCAAAACCTGAGGTTACACTCCTTCCCACTCCTTTTATTCATATGACTCGGCCACAAAAATATACAACAATATATTAAAACAAGCTAAGATCGAATCATGATTTCTGGTTTCTTTCTTTCATTGGTCATTTAAACTAGCTTTCGTTCCCCTCCTAATATGAAATTCAGTTCCCATAATCTCCTACATTATGGGAGGGAAGTGGCCAGGAATGATAGGAATAAGGAAGTCCATAATTATGAGACTTAAAGAGTTGAGGACAGCATATTGGATAAGGCGTAATTAAAATAACCACTGTACCTGATTTAGAAGGATCAATGGTTAATTTAAACCAGGAAAAGATTTCTTGCTTAATTTAATCTCTCTTAATTGTAAATTGTTGTTTAGTACAGGAGTGGGTTACTTATGCTGCTGAAATTTGACAATTAAGCCATCAAATAATGATGCCTTTCTCTTGATTTTCTTTAGGAGTATGAAGTGTTTAATGGAGCTAATGAGCATTTTTAAACATCTAGGTCTCCCAAAATGTGAAAAAGGAACAAAAATTCTGTCTTTGGGAGACTTCATCACATCACCACCATCAAGCCTCTTGGTTGCCAATACAATTAACTTACTACAACCTAAAGCAAAACAACAACAAAAATGTTATCACTTGATTTTGTGTTATTTTCAAGCTAGAGAAATATGTGGAAAAGGTTCTGTGTTTGGTGAAAACTTACTCTTTTCAGGTTTGAAAACAGATGACATCACTTCAGCTCCTCACATTATAGAAAAGATATTTGGGCACAAAATAAGACTAGGGAGCTGCCCTGGTTGAGCTATGTAACACCCATGGTACTTTGCATGAAGAAGATCCCTGTTTAGTTCTGGGCATCTTTTACTAAGGATGGAAGGAAACCCTGCCTGAAACCCAAGAGAGCCATTGCCAGGAGTCTGATTCAGCTTAAAGCAATGGCTGGCCAAGGCTGACTCAGTGTAAAACAGCTTCCTTTGTCCTTGTTGACTTGGCATGCTGTCCACGCTTGGATTAGTCTCTGACATCTTCAGTTTCATAGATCAGATGACATCATAATCTCTCATGAGTCATGTCTGCCTAAAAAAACCCCAGTCAACTAGGTTGACTGAAAAAAAAATTGAAAACAGCCCCCACCCCCAGCTTGGCATCCAATGAGCTACTCCTTTGCTCCTCATCCACAAAATGTTCTGCAGAACAGCTCAGACTTAACTGCCCTCTGAAAGATTCTCAGGAAGGACCTCCTGAGATAAACTATTCCATAGGACTGGAGCATATCTGGAGAAATATCATACTGTGTAGCATATTGTATAGCCTGACCCCATCAGCAAAAATATCTGTGAAGTGTGTTTGAATATAATCTTTCTAAGAGCTTCAGGTACATTACTACATTCTTGCTGCTAATATTATCCAAAACACTGGAACTGAAATTCTAATCTTAACAGTTAGTTATTGCTATCTTCATGATCATCATCATGATCATCAACACCATCATCCCATCCCATCCTATCCCATCCCGTCCCATCCCATCCCATCCCATCCCATCCCATCCCATCCCATCCCATCCCATCCCATTCAATCCATCTTCCTTCTGAAAACTCAGGTGGCTCTTTCCTAATTTTGGCACCGCAGCAAAACCCTATGAGAAAATGGAGGGATATTACAGATTGAGAGTTAGGGCTACTGTTGGTCAGGTCTTAATGCTCAGGACCTATATTAGAGCATATTAAACTTCTACAACTTACTATCAGCAACCCTCAGGAGTCTCTCCATCTTTCTTTAGACTGCTCATGACATTTTTCTGTGGTCTTGGAAATGGATTGGCTTCATCTTCACAATCCACTTACTAACTGGAATATGAAAACATCCCCTTTGATTCACTGGCATGTAAGACTCACAGCTTGGCATAGTCCACACTATCCACTATCTCTCAGGAAGAGATCCACACTAGTTTGCCAGTCAGATATGCAAACTATGCTAACGTATTTGTAAAGAGGGAAGGCCAAACCCTGCCCTCCAACACTTCTGTGACTGTACAATGAATCTAATTTCTGGAGCTCAGATTCCTGAAAATACCACTATCCAATGTCAAATCCAGTGTATGCCTACTTGAAAGAATTTATCTACAAAAACTTTTTGTAGAAAGCCGCTGCTCCTCCCTTGCCAGTGCTCCTATATTTTTTTTCAAGAACAGCAACTCCCTGTGTGAGGTCCATGATTACAGGGTCCCACACTCTGTAAGCATTAGGAATCATTGTTCCTTCACTTCATTTTCGGTCTCTTTTTGAAACTGTAGAAGGCACACTTTTTTATCAAGTTTGATCTCAGAAGACTTATAATTTGATCCTCATGAAAGGGTCACAAATATTTAACTGCCTTTGATTCTTGCTATGGGAAGTTTGAATAACTAGTAACACTATTTAGATTAGGTTGTATTCCTTTGGTCTTCATGTGATTTTATAAATAATAGGCTTTATTATTTTTTGGTTAAATTTCAAGTTGTATACAGTACCTAAATGATCTGCTGATTTATTTGAGGGATACTATTTTCACAGTGATCAGGTTCAATCAGTTCTTCAACATATTTGTGATTACAGACTTCCAAGGAAGAAATGGCCAATTGAATATGGCTCCGTTCTTTGAGGAGCCGATGCCCATGGCAATTAGAGGAGTTGGCCTCAGTCCAGCTCTTTGGAATCATCTTTAGATAAAAGAGATTGTCAAGACCACACATACGTACCCCTTACAGAGATTCCCTGTGAAGAGATTGCAGTCTAGCAATCTAGGGTGGAGTGCTCTGGGAGTTGAGGGAAACATCAAGCCCAAGCCATGGTGCGGAGCTTTCAAATGGACACTAGATTTGCTTTACTTCCTCTTCTAACTAACATCGTAAACTGCCTATTTGTGATTTATTTGGCAATTAAAAACCTCCTGAAAGACAAGTTGCTGTACACTGGGAGAATTTCCTATTATCCGGGAAGAAAGAAGACCAAAGTAAGTTTAAAGATCAAAAAGAAATATTTTAATGTTTGGAAACAGCGAAAGGGAATTCAGAATGTTGATTGGGGACAATTAAGAGACTAGATGGATTTTAAACAACTTTTTAAAGGATTGTTTTAAATGTTTAAGAAAATACAGTAAGTGAATTTGGATTTAATTGCAAGAAAATCTGCCCTGAGAAAGTTTTGCTTCTGAAAATAAACATAAGATAAGACAGAGCCTTCAAGGTTAGAAGGAATGGAGGCTAACAATATATCTCTTTTAACATAATGGAGAAGTATCCTTCTTCCAAAGAAGAATTTTTAACTGTTTGGAATCAGTGTGGCCAGGAACTATTTGTGAAATTGGGGTTAACAAAGGTTGTAGAAGAAGAAAAGATTTTACTGGATAAAATAGCAATGGAAGACGACCTGAATAAGGATTCTAAAATGGACTTTAAAGAAATGCCAGATTATATAGAGTCATGGAAGATATGGAAAAAGATGCTGTGGACCTGAAGATGGACTCAAAGTTGCTTGATTGTGACAATGATATGGAGATAGAAGCTGTAATGGACTGGAAGAGTGACTTTGAGAATTATCCTATTCCGGACAGAGAAGGGAAATACCAAATCTCTGAAACCTTTTCTGAAAATAGTTAGGAAGAGAATGATACGAGATTATCTGGGGTTTTCTTTGGAGAAGAGACTGAAGACTGAGCTTTTCAAAAAGAAGAGAAAGGAATTCAAAGTGGATTTATCAGATCAAGGTTAAATTGTCCATGTTTTGATCTTGGATTATTAATATTGAATTTTCTTTTTCTGACCAGTATTGTAAGACAATATTTATACCTGTAAAAGTGATTTATTTGGTTTAGTTTAAAACACATATGTGATTATTACTGGTCTCTTGTAGGCTTAAGGGGAGAGATCTTTTAGGTTTCACTTCTCAGAAAAAAATTAGAAGCTAAAATGCAAAATTGACCTTTTTTTTAAGCTTAAAAAAATATAGTTTATTATTACTGGGACTCCTAATCCTTTTGCTGATTGGATTGATTGTTGAATACTTGTTATAATTCAGTTATTATTGAGGGATGAGAAAGGGGATAAAGAAGGTGCTTTTTTTAGTAATAATAGAGAAGGTGTTAAATTACTGTTAATACAGTACATATACTTGTTTGGAGGGAGGGGGAAGTCATATGTTACCTTTCTTTCTTTCTTTCTTTCTTTCTTTCTTTCTTTCTTTCTTTCTTTCTTTCTTTCTTTCTTTCTTTCTATTTTTGTTTGTAGGTTTTTTAGTTTTGTATTAGTATGTGTGTGTGTATGTATGTGTGTGTGTATGTGTGTATATATTTTTTTTTCCAATAAAAATATTAAAAAAAACATATTTGTGATTACAACCTCTATATTAAGATGGAGGAATGTCCCTTTGATCTGCCTAAGTTGGAGTATTTCTTAAAAGGAATCCAGAGGGATTCAGCTAAGGGAGAATCCTTTCTATCTTGGGATTCCACTTCCCCATCAGAAATATACATCAATTTTTGGACTTCCGGTTGAGAGCCATGGTGAACTAAATGTCCCTTTCTGCAGTGGGATGGCATTAACAACCGAGATTGGCAGGGGATGCAGGATCCTGGTTGCCGAAATGCTTTCCGGATTAAGGAGAGATCTTTGAGATAGCCCACATGACTCCACACAGCCACTCCTCATGAGTAAACTGCAGGAATAGTCATTTCATGGTTTGTCTATGGGTCAAGTAGCTGGGAGTCAAGGGAGGAACCATCTTTGCTCACAGTTGTTAACGCAGCCTTTTAAAAGGACATTAAGCTCAACTAGCCTTAAACACTTTGGATTGTTTACTTATTGGATATACAAAAGAAATCTGCTAAAGTTCTGAAAGATCTTTGGCTTGGAAAACAGATGAAGAGAAAACTAGCTCTGGGATTCTTTTTGAAGGGGTTAAAAGATATTTTTAAAAACTCAGGGAAGGAATACAAGGTTGACTTATTTGACCAGGGCTAAAGGAGAAAAATAGTTACATCTGGTTCCCCTTACTGGACTTTTGCTAATAAAGAACCACTGACGAAGCATTTGGATTTTGTTTTTGTTTGTTTTTATTCAGTAGATGAGATATGGGGTGAAGGGAGATTATGTTGTATTTAGAGATAGTGTTAAGCTGTTAAGATTGTCTTTACTTGCTGGGATGGAGGGGGAAGTTACTTCTCTCTTTTTTCTTTTTCTTTTTCTTTTTCTTTCTTTTTCTTTCTTTTTCTTTTTCACATTTTTTTTCTTTTGTATTTTTTGTCTGTATTTTTTGTAGCCTGTATTGGCTTTTATTCTTTTCATTTATAATTCTTAATAAAATTATTTGGGGAGAAAAAAGAAATATACATCAATGTTTCTTGGCTACATCAATCTTTACCATGCATCAATCTTTACCATAATTTTATTCCTGACTTTCCTATGCTAATCATACCATTAACTCATATCCCCAAGAACCAGGGCACCCAGTAAGATTTTCTTCAATTCAAATGAGCATTCACTTTTCAGCCCATTCGCTCTCATCCAGATTCTACCCACCCATTGTTGTACAGGCTGATACTTTTATTTCAACTTGGGAGTTGTATTTTGCAGGCAGATCCTTCCAGCTGAAATGAACTACGATTTTTAAACAAAGGATTTTGGGCAAAATACCTTATTGGGGTCTGAACTGACTACAAGAATTTGGAATTCTTAAAGATTTCTGACAAGCTCACACAGTCCTAGGTCAGGTGGGCACAATACTTTTCTTGTTTTAACTTTTGCATTGCTTATATTCCTAATTTACAGGACAAGCAGGCTGATATTTTATCATGTAATCCAGAATATTTCTTACCCCACTGTTTTTTTCCAATCTCCTTCCTGAACCTGAATAACTTTGACATTTCCTCCCTCCAGCACCCGGCCAACCTTATGAGACTCTTGGAGCTAGAAGGGAGTTTGCTTACCTAACTGACCAAATCCATACTCAGCAACAGCAGCACAAATAGATGACCTTCAAGGCATCCTTATTTCCTCCTTCCCCACAATATACCATGACTGGTTATACATTCCCTTTTCCTTGAAGGAAGGATTGCAGCTCTGCCATGATAGCTAGCCAGATGGATTTTTTGGAATGCTCAAAACAACTCATTTCCTCCACTTTTGTACATTTGGTGGCCTTGCGTTAGAACAGATGACAAGTCATATGTTTCTTCTTGCCATGCTTGTCTCTGTGCCAAACCTCTAAACAATGAACAGTTTGGACTGTTACATTCCCTTCCCTTCCCTTCCCTTCCCTTCCCTTCCCTTCCCTTCCCTTCCCTTCCCTTCCCTTCCCTTCCCTTCCAACAGTGGCCTTGGGATACAGTATCCTTGGATTTTATAACTGACCATCCCATTTGTCATAGCCCTGGATACCATTTTGGTAGTAATTGATCTGTTCTTTAAGAAGCCTACTTCATTCTCTCTCGTGGCCTCCCCTCCAGCCCCAAAAAAGTTCTCCTGTTCATTCAACAAATTTTCTGCAGTCATGAATTGCCTGTTCATCTCATTTCTGACAAAGGCTCACAATTCATGGCATGTTTTTGGAAAACTCTATTTGAACTATTGGAAATAAAGTTCCACCTATTTCTGTTCATTGTTCACAGTCAGATGACAAAATTCACCTTAGAGCAATGCTGCTATATAAATTCCCAGCAAGATAATTGGTGTGACATTTTACCTATGAAGGAGTTCACTTGCAATAATTCAGTTAATTCTGCCACTCAGATGTTGCTATTCTAGGCTACCTTCTGGTACCACTCTCACCTACTTCCAAATGGTTCTCAACTCTCCCCTGTTCTTGAGGCCTCCTACTTTCTCCTGGAACTTCAAGCTACTTAGGAATACTTCAAGGATCAACTGGATTGTGTGAAGACCTCCTACACATGATCTACTGATGTCATTACCAGGAAAGCCCCTCCCCCAACTGCTGTTGGGGACCCTATCTAGTTTTCTACCACTTTTCTCCTTTCCACGCAACTATCTAAGAAGCTGGATGTCAAGTTTATTGGATAATTCCTTGTAATTGCACAGATCAATCCTATGGCATGTTGTCTACACTGTCATGGCCCAGACTCAGGACTCACATTCTGAATCTGACCCTGAAGAAGCTGCTGTAGCTGTGCCTGTGGAATGTCATACTCAGGAGAGACACAGGCAGGGATCACCTGAGGCTGATCAAACACAGGCACCACCTGAGCAGCTGGAGAAGTCAGATGAGGAGGACATAAGGCCTCCTAGCCCCTGCACCCAACAAGTAGAGAAGAGAGCAGAGCAGAGCAGTGAAGGTCTATTAGGCTCCTCACCAAGCAAGGAAATACATCTCCTGATTAGTAACAGCTGGCTGCAGCATTATTTAAAAAGCAGTTCTGACCCAAGCTCTTGTGTAATGTTCCTGCAATTCCTGTTAGTGTTTGAAACCTTGAACCTCTGACCTCTGGACTGGTTGACAACCCTGATCTGGCTCTCAGAACACTGGATTTGTATGTGGACTACTCTTCTGCGCACTCCAGTTTAGAAAGCAAACTCTTCAGGCAAGCCTCAGTTTTGTTTACATTCCTTTGTTCACTGTTATCTCTTCAGCCTTGGAGTAAAGTTGCCAAACTCCATATGCAACCATGTGTGAGTATGCATCATTGAAACCTGAAGCAGGATATACACTTTCTGTAAAACTCTGAAAATCCATCTGGTTTCCATCATTCCTTCCAAGCTCTTGCCCCCTATGAAACTTTTCCCACCCGACTTCCTTCTTGGTGGTGGAAGAAAGAATTTGAAATGGAACATATTTTGGATTTTCAGCACAGGGCAAGTACATACCCCACATAGCCTTAATACTGCAATACCCTCACAGACCCAAGTCTCCTGACTATAACACAATCAGGTTTTAGCCCTTATTACCAATCCTGATTCTGTGGGATAGGAGGACCTGTTTGGAGGGGAAGAGAGAGAGAACTAATGACAAAGAAACAAGGACTGCCTGTCAAAAAAGTAAAAGAGATGGTAATACCCCCTCTGCAGTCTGGTGCCAGGAAGAGTGGAAAAAGCAGAGCCAGTTTGGTACAGTGGTCAAGGTGTTGCCTAGAAACCAGGAATCTGAGTTCTAGTTCACCTCAGGCATGAAAAACCAGCTGGGTGACTTTGGGCCAGTCACTCTCTCTTAGCCCAACTCACCTCACAGGGTGGTTGTTGTGAGGAAAGTAGGAGGAGGAAGGAGTATTAGATATGTTCTCAGCCTTGAGTTGTATATAAAAAAAGACGGGATAAAAATCTAAAAAAAGTGGGGGGAGGGGTTTTTTACTGTAAGAAGAAATGGAAGTCCTCCATGCCTTCTGCGTATCCTCAGGCAGGAGGGAGGGGAGTAAAGCGGAGGGGTGGAATGTCTCATCAGCTGCAGCTGAGGAAGAAATAAAAAGGGAAAAAGGGTCATCAGAATACTCTTTAGCTAGTCACACCTAGAAGGAGGGAGGAGGAGAAGCCCCAGACACCTCTCAACTCAGAGGGGGAAAGGAAGGAGAAAAGAGAGAGGGAGGTGGTGTTACGAATGAAGCACGTGCAGCAGGAACATCAAGATCCACTTACTGCATGCCATAAAAATGTTTTAGAAATCATAGTAAAACTGGAATAGAATAAAATATAAAATCAGAACAAAAAGAAATGAGCAGGACATGCAAAGACAGGAGCAGAAAGACAGATAGGAAAAATGCTAGGAAAGAAAATGTTTGAATTATTCTGGGAAATATCAAAGGCAGACCAAAAAAAGGCTAATTGAATATCAAAAGCAAAGCGGACAAGATGAGATAGTTAAATATTTAAATTCTTAATCTTAATGTTTAATAATTAACTATTAGATTTTTTATATGATTCTGTCACTCCAACTTCTTTTTCTAAAAAACTGAAAACATTTCTATTTTCCCAGGTCTTAACTTATTACCTCATCTTCCATTCCTTTTCCTAATTATCCTTTTTTCTTGTCCTTCTGCTTCCCTTTAGATTTTAACCCTGTAAGCAGAGTTTTGTCATCATTAATCTTATCGTATAATTGTACTGCAGTGACTTATGCTGCTATTAAGCAAGACCTGGGTCTAATTTAGAGATGTTCAGAACTGAGTCTTTAACCAATTATCAAGCCTGTAGAATATCTGAAAAGTCTGTTCAAGAAATGAAAATGGTGGGAAAACAAGTGGAGTCATTTTTATTTGATTGTCTACACTAACTTTTGGCTTTGAAACATCAAAAAAAAATTTTTTTCCTTAGAATTTACATTTAAATTCTCATTTTTTGTCACATTTTAATTGTTTTGTTTGTTTCCCTTAATAATACAAAACACTGTAGTAACATAATGTACAGTAGTCTTGATTTGTTGTCAAGTTTTGATGTGATGTGATTTGTTGTTAATATACTTCAGGTTAAATTCTTATTCTAGAAAGAGGATAGTATTCTATTGAGGATCCAGTGGTTGCATCTAATGAAAAATAGTTATGGAGTACACTCATGGGAGAGAGGTAGGGTGAAAGGAAAAGGATACCAAGTCCCGTTGTGTTAATGGAAATCTTTCTGAGGAACACTTGATGTAGTTTAGGAAATACTATATGCACCATTCTTTTAAAAGTTGTCACAATTTCTTTGCAGTAAGAAGATTTTCAGTAGCCTGAGATCATAAACAATTATATTATGTGCATGAAGTGTTCAATGTGCTTGATTGAAACCTATTTTTTTTAAAAAAAGTACATTTCCTAAGCAGTTTGCACCCAAATTCAAATAATTTAAATGGAAGATTAAAATTGTCAACAAAAGGATACCGTAATACATTGTATAACATATGCAAGCTGTAATAAACAACAAAATATACAGTAAAACAAGAACAGAAGGGAAAAAATAGTAAAAAAAATTAAAATTTCATAGTGGGATTAGCAAATGATTCAAAGCTCTGGGAGGAATAACGTGTCTGAATGCCAGGCGTACCGATACTCCTGACTAGGTTGGGATGGCATTCCTAAGACAGGAGCTACCACTGAATAGGCCCACTCATGGGTAGCCCTTGTGCACTTTAGCATGGGAGGGTACCCAGAGCTGGCCTTCTGAAGAAGGCCTTAGTGTGCCAGCAGGAGGGGGCACACCTTCAGATATTATAGATACCTTACAGACCAAGCCACACCTATACCTTGACTCTTCTCAGATACAGAACTACTTTTCATGTCTTTTTTAATCACACACCTACTTATGTGGATTTTTAAAAAGACAAGAAAAACCAATACCCCCCCCCCCCATCAGTATATTCCTCTGGCATAAAGCAGTCACAGTTGATTAGTGTAAGCCATAAAATCAGACCATATATTAGAGAAGGCTTCAACTTTAACTTGCCCCATTTGAAGGCGAAGAAGGTAAGCTAGTCTCTCTGCTGTAGCAATGCACCAGATGTTCTGAAACCACAGCTGCAGCATCATAGTTTTATCTTTCTAGTACTTGGCTGTAGACATTCTGGCAGCAGTCAACAAAAATACCACCGATTCTTTAGAGTAAATATCCGCAATGGACCCTAGAAATATATTCAACAAGGAAGCTATGGACACATATTCATGATTTGATTTAGATCTTTACCAATCTCCCAGAACATCTCAGATCAGAAGGAAAAGACATGGGGCCAGGACCACCACAGATGCAAATGCAGATCCTTTCCCTCACAGTCATTCCAACATAAAGAAGAGCTTTCCTTATTCGTACATGGTAATTTATAAGGAGTCATAATAATCCATCTATTGAAGAATTTAAAACATTTTCCTTTAATTTGAGCTGAAGAAGAAGCCACTGGTTTCCATTTCTATACTTTATTCCACGCTTGATTGCTGGAAATCCTTTTCCCAGGCCATTGTTAGACCAATTACGGGTGTTCCATAATAACATCTAATTTAGAAATAAGGCCTCCAGATGCATCTGGAAAGTTCAATATCAATGTTTCAAAATTGGTCAAGGATCCATTTGCTTGGGCTTTATTTCTGAATTAAAAAAGAAAGATCTAAACCAGGGGTTGGCAACCTTCTTCTGCACAGGAGCCAAGGCCAAATCGCCACCGTCGTTTCTGGAGGGACTTGTTGCTCTGCCCGTGCTGAGGTAGCTGGTGAAGCTCTCACCAAGAAGGCTGTCCAAGGAGGTGGTGAGTGCTCTCTCCCTCTCTCACACGGCCTACATTTCTTTTGGGGACCACAGGCTGGATGATTTCAGGTGGCAGGCCGCATCTGATCCTCAGGCCGTAAGTTGCCAACCCCTGATCTAAACTGTAAATGATGTAGCCAAGTACATTTTAGAAGAGTTAGCTCGCCAGTTATCTCCAAATTAATAGATTTGCTAGAATAATAGAAGTGCTTCAGTTTGTATGATTGCTTATTAGGCCCAGATTAGAAAGTAAAGTGACAGGTAAAGGGAATTTAGGATGACTAAAAATAGAAATAAGAGGAGAACAGAGAGGAGCTAAACACTTTAGTCATTTTACCCAAGTTTTAAAATCACTCCAAGGATTGTGATCGGCTTTAAACCTTTAGCAGGGTCTAGTAAAAATGAGAAGTTTTTAATATCCCAGAAGTATTTTGGGTGGGATAAGATGTTTACCACCTTATCTGTATTATCAGTTTTATTTGGTTTTAAAAGTGCCTATTTGTAGTTGCAATAGAAAATCAGCTGCGTAAATATTGTTGATAGGCCTGTTCTGGAAAGATGCCTAAGAAACTGTTGTGTTGATAAGTTAGAGCTAAAAAGTCAGCCTGTACAAAATAAGAACTAAAAAGGGGAGGAAAAGATTTACTCCCCAACCCACCCATCACAGATTTAAAACACCCTGGTAGGAGCCAGAATACTTCATTGCTTGCTTAGCTTTTGCACATGAAATGTCATAGTTTTACTTGGTACAGGAATGAGAAGCACTTTAAAAAAAAAATAAAAATAAAGGAAAATAAAGCTGCTTTATGCTTTAGCGCATCTGACTGTGCCAAAATCAGGAAGTGCTAAAAATATTTTTTGTCAGATTTGCAATGTTCCCAGCCTCAAAGCCAGTGAATGGAACACTTGAACTGGTGTTTCTGTAAATCTCCTGTCTTTTTCTTGTCCGTCATCAACCTTGTCAACAACAAACACACGGATCCATGAAGGTGTCGTTACTGAGATGATCTTCTTGACAATGTGGAAGCTTTGATTTTTTTTTTAATTGGATAGAACGTTTGATTTATAATGCTATAAATATTAATTTATAATGATGAGGCAATTAACTCTCTGAATATATGCCAAAGGACACAGTGATGATGTATTGGGGAAAATACAGTCATTGTAGCATAAAAATGCCAGAAACCTGAACATACCAAAAGCATATCTGTGAGAATGCCCGTCTGCTTGCCTATGGCAACTTGACATGATTTTGGCCAATACACCCTTCCCATTAGGAACAGGGTGGATAAATTCCCACCACATTCTGTATAATAAGAGCATTTTCTGCTCTCCAGGAAAGTCCAATGTGAATAATCTCCTGCTGAAAAAACACAAAGAGCTTTTGTGAAAAGAGCTGTCTCTTACATTCTTTGAAACAGGGTTAGGCAGCTGTGTGATCTGTGACACCCCAGCCTCTTTGCAATCTATGTTGCTCTCTCTAAATTGCCATAAACTCTCATAATTAGGCAACAAATATGAACATTCAGGGTTGTGATGTTTCCTTGTTATGTGTGAAAATATCAAGCAAAATAAGGGTGTAAAAACACAGGAACTAGGCATGAGGCCCCTATTTTACTTAAAACTCCAACAACTACATTTCTCCAAAGTTGCCCCAAATCCAGTCTAAATGGTTTGGTGACATTCTCTCTGGAAATGCCACATTACACCTTGCCCTCTAATGACTGAACTTTTCAGTGTGGCCCAGGGCACCAAAAAGTGCCCAAACAATGATTGGTGGGTGGCAAGGTTAAAGAAGTCAATGGTAGTTTTAGCAGCATAATAAAAGCCCTGATCCATGGTTGAAACTTGAAGGAGATTTTCACAGAAGCCAAAGATGGGCAGCCTTTGGGTTGGTCAAGGGCTGCACATAACATTGGGAGGGCTAAAGGCTGCAAAAATGGGCATTTCATATTTGGTGATGGGCCTGGTTTTATTGAGGGTACAGAGTTGACAAGAATCTTCAGTATTCCTTGTCCCACTTGGGATAAAAGCAGTCTTCTTCTTTTATCTCCCACATTGATTCCATTCTACTCATTTGGTATTTAAGAAGTGTATTATTCTGTTTGCAACATTTGGGGGAACAGCAAAGACCCACATAATAAGTGGGCAAGCTGGTTTCTCATTTAGATACGTCTTATGTTGCATTCACTTGAAATGCTATATAATTATTTTTTACACACCAGAAGACGTTGAGACAAAAAAGCCCTACTCAAGCTACTTGAATCATATAAAATATTATTAATAATAATAATATTTCTAATCTTCTCCAAATGATGTTATACTTGAACCCGGGTTTGTTATGGCATTAACACCACACACATAAAAACATATTATTAATCTTCATAATAATTGGAGATCTCTGGGCAGATTAAAAAAATTACTTAAAGCAATAAATACAGTTTTAAGCGTATAATCTCCCAATGTTTTCTCAATGCTTCTTTTGACTTTTTTCTCTCTGCAAAAAGTCCATTATGGAGGGCAGTCCATTTTAATGGGGAGTTCTAAGAGCAATCTTTCTGAAGCAATGTGTTCAAAATGGCAGTTTCTCTGTTTCACTATACATCCAATTCGTTCAGTTTCTCTCTTTCTCTCTCTCTCACACACACACACACACACACACACACACTCAGTTTATTCTGTCTTTGGCTGGAGTGAGGCAAGAGCAGGAAACGTTTGTCTCTGTCCAGCATGGTCTTGAACTCCAGGAATTCCAAAAAGTATTATATACCAAGGGAATATTTTTCAAAATGACTTTGGAGTCAAGAGGAAACAATTGGCCCAACAGAGGATACAGTCAACGCAGCAAAGGTGGTATTCATAACAGTGTAAAACACAGTGCAGATGTTCTTTGGGACATAAAGATAGTGACTGATACTGGTATGTCATCCAGTTCCCTCCCATCAGCTCAGCACAGGTCTGGGAATACTGAGAAATTGCAACAGCGTCTCTTTCTTTTCCTACTGCTAACCATTAGGCCGGCCCTACTATTAGGCAGAGTGATGCTGAGGGAGGAAACAGTAACAAGGAGTTAAAAGTATGCACCATCTAGCATGGTGCAAAGGGAGCAGTAGCAAGATGTCAACAGTAGCAAGGTGCGCACCATCTAGCATGATTTAGGGTGATGATCAAGCAGAGGATTGCTGTCACAGGCCCCCAGGAAATTGCTGAATGGTGCCAGAGGTGCCAGTTGTCTTAGCAATGAAATGAAGTGGGAAGTAGCTGATGCAAAGGAAGGTAGCAAGGTTGCACTTTCTCTCCCACCAGGAAGCCTGGGTGTAGTCAGCTAAGAGGGATCTGTGATACTAGACATTTGGCCAAAGAAAGCAAGGAGGTCTAACAGAACACACATGCCTATACCGTTTTTCTTGGGTTTGGAGTTCAAGGCATCAGCACGAAGTAGGTAGGACAAACCTCCCCACCAAATACAAACCACCACATCTTAATAGTTTAAAAAAATGCATGATGATTCTTGCCTGCTTAAATATTGCCAAAAAAAAAAAAATATTGTACAGAAAAGCTATCGTAGTCGTGTTTTACATGAAAAACAAAACAAAATACAGAGATAGTGACTGATGTCCTATTGATGTTGGGTCATGTAGGAAACACTGGGAGACAAGTTCCCACCCACATTGGTATCCCACAAGTTCCTGGTTTTAATAGTATTTTTCCTACTTTTAACAGTACTTTTTTCTCCCTTTGGCACACATTGTCTGGAAATGGCAAACTAATAGCTGAAATTGATACTTGAAATGTCACTCTTGTCATAACACGGCAAATCTCATGTGTTAGGACTATAATTCAACATCCCATTTCCATCTTTAATCGTTATATTTTTCTCTCAGGATTGTGTTAACATATATTGTAACTTGAAATCAAAAGGGAAGTGTGTTTGGACAGGACCAAATAATGTGAGTCAAAAAGCCCTAACATTTCTTACAACATCAGCACAAAAAAATCGAACATCCAACCTTTTTCAAACATTTTTTGAGAAATCCAATAAAATTTCATTATTAAGAAGTGTATTTTATAGTTCTTAAAATTTGGCCATCATTTTCTAAAATGTGGTATTTTATGAAGAGCTTTGGCTTTATCAGACCCGGGGTTTGGCTAACAGAAATAGTTTATGAAGAAGAAAAATACATATTATCTTAATGTTAAGGAATAATTTCAAGATATGTATTTGTTACCGGTTATTGAAATGTCTTTAGATTCTAAAAATGAAAAGATGGAGCAGTATGTTTCTATACAATCTAAATTGAATTGTAAATTTAAAGATTGAATTAATCTCATATAGATATTTCATTGATCTTATTTTCTCCTTTTCCTTTCTCCATTTCTTTTTTCCCCCTTTGTTTATGTTCAGTTTATTTTAATAATTGTAATGTATATAGTCCTTTTTTAAACTGTACAATTATTGATGATTATACTTCACTAATAAAAATAATTTTCAAAATTTTAAACAAACTCTTGTCACAGATCTCAAGATGTCTCTCCCGACCATTAAGCAGTTGAAATTATATTATCCAGTAGGATTAAGGTGCCATTCAATACACCGAGATTGCTCCCTTTGGCTTCTTTTCAAATGTTTTGTTAAATTTAAATCTACATTATTGTATAGTGGCTATCTCATTGTTTCATGTTAACAAAGACTGAGCAAAAAAATCAAATTATGTTTAGTGAGGTGGAATTTTGTAATTAGCATGACTCCTTCCCTTAAAAAATAGGGAGTGAAAATTTATTGTAAAGAGAATGCTAGGAACATTCATCGTATTTATATAGCTGAAGTGCACTGTTTACCACAGTGATTCATTGTTACCATTTCTTTCTGACACAGTAGTAAAAAAAAAGGAAGAACACAGACAAGCCTTTGACACATTTAATTAACACATGAGTATTGGTGTGATTATACTCTAATTTCTTTTTAATTAGTAAAATTATACTGCATGGATGGACTATAATATATGGAATGTGTCTACAGAATGGCTTTGAATTCTAAGTACTATTAGGAAGACATCAAAGATTAAGAAAATAATATGTATCATTCCTCCAAACCCACTAACTATGTTCCTCATTCTTACCTGATACAATTAAAATAATTCCCTACGTATGCATTAGGAGATTTCCTTACCTGGTGCTCTTCAAATATATTGGGCTGTGTATCCCATGTTTCTCTTCCTGCACAGCTGAAACAACTCACTGTTTTGCAATATTGTAGGGCTAACAAATCTACATTGACCCATTTCACATTCTACATCTACCCATTACTGATTTAATGAAGGTTGATCATCAAGAAATACTAAGTACCCTACAATGGGCCTTCTATATAGTTTTTGTGGATTTAAAAGTGATGGTTGATTCTACTCTTAGAGTTGGAGGAAGCTGGAACAAGGAAGTGAATATGTTCAAACAAGGCAGCCATCAACAGGCACATACAGATAAACAACACCTACACACTATTCAAAAGAGACAATAGAAAGGAAAACAAAAGACCAGAACATCTCCTCACCAGCATTCATCACCCAGATAAGCAGAGATTAACACCAAGATAACCACCAGACATACAAGCAGTAAACAATACCCTAATCAAGGAACTACCAGAGGAAAAAATAGAACAAAACAAAAACCCCACCCCCACCAACACTGGCAGGACATGCCACTGTGTATAAACAGAGAGCGAACCCCATCCCATTCTAGCACTGAAGATGTTATCTAGCTGGGTAATGAAATGTTTGCAAGAAAAGAACCAAGCTCAGAGAACCCCAAGGACTCCACCAAAGCTGGAACAATCTTCAACTGGCAGTTACTGTTTATGCTGATTAAAATATTGTACAATAATGCCTCATTGCATGACAGTTTCGACCAGTTATCCAAGCAGATCCCTACCCCAGGAGGGGTGAAGCAGGACTCCATTTTTGGCTCTGCTGTTCTTTCAAATTCCTATCTATGTGCAGATTTGGGAATGGTGTCTATTGGAGGTTAACTTGGCTTTATTAATTAAACTATAGTCTCAAACTAATTTTTACCTATAGACTTCTGGCATATCAAAGTCTCCAAGGTGATTTTAAATCATCCTGGAAAAAAGTACTGAAAGGTGATATACATAACTGAAGGTTTTCTTTTACCAATATTTGATCTCACTAGCCATTAAGTAATGGGTATTGGGCACTGGTTTCCAGAAAGGGAGGAGAGTGGATAGAAGTCTGAAAAGCATTTTTTAAATTAAATATTTAATTCTTGGTGCTTCTGAAGGGGAAATGTGGCAACGCCCTTATCCCTTGACATGTACGTCCATGCAGACATGGCAACCTAGATCAGTGGGACATAGGTGTTATCATATTGCCCATTTTAAAATGGCTTCCATCATATTTATACAGTTCCCCACAAAGTGAGTATGGCTTCACAGGTGTAATACCAGAGGTGACTTTGCTAGGCTTGGAAGCTAAGGAGGGTTGATCCTGGTTATTATTTGGATGGGAGACTACCATGCAACACTGAGCTGGAGGCTAACCTGGGAAGTAAAAAAAAAAAATTCAGGAAAAAGGCAATAACAAGCTGTTACTATCCTGCCTCTAAAAAAAGATGAAGTCACCAGAAGTAAAGCTCAATTTGAAGGAGACTACCTTTGCATGGTGAACTCATAAAGCAGGACAGAAATAACATATCTCTCATATTTTATCAGATCAATGTTCGGGGTTATCAATAATGTTGCCAGATTTTGCTTAAATAACATGCATACAATATACCTCATGGTAGATTGCTTAAAGTGTTTTAGATGAATTCATATGTTATTCTTTATTAAAGTTTAGTTTATGTATTATCATATTTTTGGTATGTTATCTGGCCTTGGATTGTAATAATTATTGTTATTAATAATGGTTTGTTGAATATGTCATTATTTGCTGGACTCAAAAATTGAACTAAGCTATAAAGCCTGCTTTACAAACCAAAATGATTGGATGCACACAGCACATTAAGTAGAGCCTTGTGGCTCAGTACAATCGGCAATCACAATCACTGAATAGTGTTGTTGCCACTTAGTCCTAAATTCATTACCGAGATCAATGGAAGTCTATGCAAGAATCATGAGAAATCATCCTTCAGGAGGTTCAAATCAGCTTTCAGTGCAAATGAAGGGCATATAGATACTTGATGCATTCCCATTATTGAAATACTGAAAAGAAGAAGTTATCAGATACACATGTGCTCTATAAGCAAAGTGTTATGCTCCCAGCTAACCCGAATGAAGGAAGCGACAGGAGTAATTAAGTTGTAACTGTAGCAAACACTTAATTTTTATTGACTTCCTATTTGAAGGCATCAGGCTGTTCTGAAGTTGGATCAATCACCAAAACGCCAGTTTGGTGACAGCACAAACAGCCACGTGATCAACAGCCCTCAACTGAGCAGGCCAGTGACACAGCACTAGAGTGTCTGCCATGGATGGGAAAGAGCCAAGTTTGAATCCCTATGTGCCCACATTATGTGTCAGTTGCACCTCTCTCTCATTTTCTGTGGGGTGACCACAAGGAAAGGAACCACAGGTCCTGCCTTGATCATCTGGGAGGAAAGTCCAGATATAAATGTAATCAATAAATATAAATATTACCAACAGTTGGGCGAAAATAAGATCACATTTAAGCACATAGCTGAATGATCTCCACCCAACTTCGGCTGAGACAAAGAGGCCATCTCCATCTTGTTCACTGTTAGAAATCAACTGGAATCTGGCTGTACTCCTAGAAGGATGATCAGGTACTGCCCATCCTCTCACATGTCTCTTAACATGCCTCAGCTGCTCAACGTGCTTCTAAGCACTTATATGACACTGACAACAAACTAGTGACAATATACTGCAAAACATCCAACCTTCTGCTTCCTCACCCCCACCTTTTTTTTAAAATCAATGTTCTTTCTCCATGCCATTTCAGAGAAGAATGAAATCCTGCCTTTGTTATTGAACTGACTGACTGTTTGCTTGACCTCTTCCCATACGCAGCCCTGGGCAGAGAGAGAGGGAAACAGTGTGCTCATTTGCAAGATGTGCTGCTGGGCCCTTCACAAAACTTGCTGAGCTTTTTTTCGCTTTAGCAATTTTCTTTCTTTTATAATCGCTTTATTACATTTTTAAAAAAGAACAGTAAAAACCAACCAAAACTAATATTAAGAAAGAAGGAAAAAAAGAAAGAATTGAAAAAGAAAGAAAGAAAATAGTAAAAAGCAAAAGTGCAGAAAAGAAAAGAAAAAGAGAAAAAATCAACAATGAAAAAGAAGAACTGACTTCCGACCCACGCTGCAACAGATATAAGTAACAATATACATCAAACTCTTGTCTTGCTTTAGCCGTTTTCTTGATGGAAGAGCCGTTTGGTGAATCACAGAAGGCTGGGAGTTCTGGAGGGAATGGACTCAGCGACGGGCAGTGCCAATTGGCTGGCTGCTTCAGCACTACCATTGGAGAACTTGGACCAAGGAAGGATGGGTTAAAGGTGCCTTCTGCAAGCTCAGAGCCAGGATAAATGCATTTGGCCTCCTGAGATGGGGAGGACAATTTGGGGACAATGCGCCTTTGGCTTAAGAAGCCAGGCCAACAGAATGGATAGTAGAGTGGCAAAGTGGATTGTCTCATTGGAAAACAATTGCCCCGGTTCTTTTTTTTTTAACATAATTTTTATTATAAGAAGATTTTACATAAGCTTAAAAAAAAACCTACAGAAACATAAAAAAGTAGGAAAAGAAAGAAAGTATAAAGAAGTAAAAGAAAAAGTGAAAGATAACCAAAGAAAAAGTATCTAAAGAAGCGACTTCCGATCTTCTTTGTAGCAGTTACAAACACAGTAATTACCATCTCCACCCTCCCAAATAACATATCATGGCTCCCTTCTTCCCATAAACAACCCTTCTTAATCAATAAATCCCAAAATCACCAGTTCATTTTTATCCATTTTTAGCAAAAAGCCCATAAAGGATTTTTCAGTATTTTATAAAAATAATTGTAGTTCCCTCCTTAATCATGCTGCAGTTCTCCTTTGCGTGTCATTAGAAGGACTCATCATATAACAGCATTGAAGAATATGCCTGTGTCGGTTTCTACTCTGTTTACCATTTACATCCCAAATCCCATGCAGTACTATTTGCATACCATTTGGATTAAATAAAAAAAAAAAAGTATACAGTAGATCATCTTTTGTACTTTGGCTGGAAGGTGTTATATAAATAAAAGTAAGTAATCAATATTGGGCCAAATAAATATGCTGTCATTTAAGCAAATAATCGGCACATCATCTAATTTGGTTGTAAGGGTTTTAGGACATTTTATTGAATTAATGATGCTGTACTAGCTTCTCCTATCTAATGGTAGCTATATTACATCATAGGTACACATAGAAACACAAACATAGATGTGCACACAAAACACTACATATCCAAAGGTTAGAGATAGTCGTGAAGTTAAAATAGTAATTAAAAAAAAAAACTGTCTCAGAAATCACTTTTCAAACATTTCCTCAATTTTAATAATCTGTTTTTTAAACAAGGAGAAAAAATGAAATCAATAATTCCTGGGTGAATGTTCTTTCTCTGTGCATCAGCAAGACTGAGTATTTGTTGCAGATGCATCCTTGCACAACAGGGGAGAATCTGCTTTATTGTATACATATAAAATTGGCTGCATAATTTATACGTGTTTCTTCTAAAATTATTTTTCAAATGCACCAATACTCATTTTTTAACTCTAGGCAGAAAAAGGAAGAATGCTTCTAGGGATGGATGGATTTGAGTCCCAGGAGTTTTACTTCAACTGTGTTTTAGCACAAATCATTCCATTGCTTTTAAAGGATGTCAGATAATGCACAATTCAACACAAAAGGCTGAAACGCACTTAAAGCCATTGAAATCAATTGGCTTAAGTGCCCTTAACTCTGCATTTGGATTGGAGTTCAAATATTCATGACCTGAATTCGAAGAGCTACTTTAGGCACACCCAAGAATTTAGGTGTGCATCTTGGGATGTGCTTTTTTTTTTTAAAAAAAAAACTTTTTAATTTGAACAGCAGACACTTGTACTGCATTGTAGTTTGCTTTTATTAATCCCTTCAGTTCAAGCAATTTTCCACTTAGTACAGCATGATGGTTGCTTAAGACATGCAAATGCAAAGTTCCCTGGGGTCATAGAGCAACTCTCTGCCTTGGGATCATCCAAGGACAGTCCTCTACAATCTGGTACTCTTCTGGGATTGCACCTTCTAGAATTCCTAGCCAGTAGTCCCAACAACTCCGAACAGGATTCTTGCAGGGTGCCACATTGGAGAAAATCATCCTGGACAGAGAAGCCTTCCTCAGCCTTGACAGAATAGCCTAGAGACAACAGAAGGTTCACTTTCCATTGCTCAATAGTCTTGAGTTCCAATCATTGCACTCTTCCTTGTACGTTCCTGAGAATGGAAAGACTTGCACTGCTGGAGAAAAGAGATGATAAAGAAGTGCTATCCGCACCTAATGCCATGTCAGCCATACCATTAGGCAGAATGAGAAGGCAGATGAACTGCAGATTGAGTAGAGTAAAAAGTACCATGGGACCTGCTCTACTGAAACTCTATTCTTTCACCCATGTTAAAATACATTTCAGTCATCAGTCTGGTCATCACTAACACAATATTATGGAAAGGGAAAAGCACATTGTTGTCTTCTTGCTTCAGCCAGTGAAATGGTTTAAACAAGAGGATATGGACCTTGGTGTCATTGCAATGTATGGCAGTATGTAAGCCCCTGTAGGGAACTTTGAGATCAAAGGGCATGGTAGAAAAGATACCAACTCAACATGATGAATGAATCACCTGATAAAATTTTCATCCTGGGGATTCTGGTTTGGATCATGTTTAACTCTCCACAAATTCCCATACACACTAGTGATTCTCTGATGCAAATTATCCCTCCAGAAACATCATTGCTCCAGAAGCTAATCTATTTATGCTTTACTCCCACAATTACCAGCAGGAAAACATTTTTCAAAAAGAATCCTCTCACATAGACATCATCTGAACTGAGGAATGCTTTGAGGGGCTGAAAATGTCAGGAAATGCACCCTCAACTGTCTTGTATAATGTGTGCTTTGGTTCTTAATGCAAAATAGGATGAAACAAGAAATTACAGCAGTAGAATCCAGAACCCAGGGGATGGGGCAAGCCCACATTTTCCTACTGAGTTCCTCAGGAGAAACGAAAAGAACTGAAGCAAAAATGTGCCAACAGGAGATTGTTCTTCTCTGTCTTACCATTCACACTGTGCTTCTCTTCAGAAAGACCTCCCTGGGATTCATGGCAGCAGATCCAGCTCTCTACATGGGTCTATTACTACACCTTCCCATCTGCTTTAGCCCTTTGGTTCTAAGCCACAAGCAACCCTGAACAGTTGACATATCTTCTCCTTGCTTACCCACTGCTCTGGATGCAACTTGATTCCTTGATTAAGCTATTCTTAAAATATAATTTATGCCAGGGATTACTTATGATGGAAGGAAAAAGTGGTGATGGGAAAGCACTATGAAATCCATCAAATATTGCTGGAAGAGGGTCTAATCTTTTCTCCAGCTGTCCTGCTTAGTAGTTCCCAAAACAGAGCAGGAAAAAGAAATGCAAAGATTTAGAAAGCATGGGAGGAGAGGGCTGATACTAGCAAAAGCAAAAGGCAGACATCTGACTTTGTCTTTGCTAAATAAGGAAAAGGAATAGGATCAGTCTGATGTCTGAACTATGACATCTTTATATCAGCAAGTTAGCCCAAGAGAATAAGTCTTGTAACATCCTAAAATCTAACATATTAGCATAGAATTAGCCAATATTTCCAAACCTAGTACCCTCCAAATATGTTGGTCTATAACCCCCATGTTTTAAATTTGGCATTCACTTTCATGTACTGGAAATCACTTCAACAGATGTACAAACAGTTATCTTCAATGGCAAGTATATTCACATGGCTATAGAAGGGGAAGCAGATCACAGTTGAGTTTGCTAGAAGAGTACACAAAAGTATACAGGTAGTCCTTGTTTAGCAACTGCCTCATTTAGTGACCATTTGCAACTACAGTGGTGATGAAAAAGTAACTTTACCATCAATCCTCATATTTATGACCTTCACAGGTCTGTAAAACAAAGGTAAGAAGTAAGATCATAAGCACAGTTGTGGTTTCGCTTAGCCACAGCTTCACTTAACAACCAAGTTGCCAGTCCCAATTGTGGTCACTAAATGAGGATTATCTGTAGTCCCTTGGTTGCTAACATTATTGTTATTGTGAGGAAACAATAGACATTCCATTACAATCAACTTTAGGTAAAAACAAAGCTTCCACAATGAGGAGAAAATGTCTCCTGGAGTTCCTGCGTTATTTGAGCCTGTTGAATGAGAAGGTTGAAAAACCAAGTCAGCATCTAAATGGAATCTTACTTTATATTTAAATATATGTACATATTTTAACATTTGAAGCTCAAGCCACTCTTGTATAAAATTGTGGACACTGAGGCTTCTGTATGCAAGTAAGGGCTTGGTTTGGCAAGGGGGAAGAGGTGTCTGAGAATGTAATTTAAGTGGCTCTGTGTAATGGTATGTGGGAATGACCTTGGGAGACAGGGGGAAGAGCCACAGCCAGGGCAACAGTCAGATAAGAAGCAGCTTAGCCCGCAAAATAATTGTAGACAAGTCTGAAAGTACATTTCTCCCCATCACCTTTACAGCCCAAGAAACTAGGGAGGGTCCCTTCTGAATCATTTGCAACACCCACATTCCTTTTGAGGGCTAATCTACCCTTATTTGACCCTTTCCCTGGCTCTTCCCTCTTTCTCCCAAGGTCATTCCCACATGCCATTATAACCTGCCAGTGACCTGCAATATTACAGGATTACATTGCTGAGAAGGCTGTTGGAAACTATTCTTTTTCTCCTCCCAGAACTTATTGGCAATGAGGATATACATGTAATATTAAACCACCTTTCCGGGTTCTTATAAACTCTACTCCCTCCTTCATACCCAATATTGGTATTCAAGTTTTGGATAAAAATGGCAAGATTGCTGTAAACTACCTGTCAACTGCCAATCTTTAGTGGGGGTCTCATATCTCTTGATAATGTCCTGGGGTTGGTGCAAACACACACATTCAGTGTGAGATATCTTGAAGAGTTATTTTTGAAACATTTCACAGCAAAGAAGAACAGAATTAGAACACAAGCTTTTCCCCTTTGTTGGCTTGGTTCTTGAAAGGGTGAGGCAAACATATTGTACTGACACCTAGTTCAAATGCACTAAAATGTTAAATTTCTCCATTGCTTTCTATGATAGAAGTTTCCCTTCTATCTCTGGGGCATTTCAAAGTAGCATTTCCATATGATGTGTCCATCTACCAAAGAACTAAAATTACGGGATAGTGGAAGTAAAATAAATCAAATAATTCAGAAATTGGCTGTATCTCACGCACTCATTTTGTATCTATGTATTCTCATCACTTTTTTGCAGTTACAGTATATTCCCCTCTGGTAGATATTCTGTTTTCCTCTTTGTGCATTTTTTCCCCTTTAAGATATTTTGAACTTCTAAAAGTATGGAAGTTTTCCCAAGTTCACTACTGCCACTCTTACATATGGCTTAAATGTAGGATCAGACATTCAAAAATAGAATATACAATTGATTACTCTACAAGATCTGTCCAGGAAGGATAAATATAATTAAATATCATGGTTAAAGAGGAAGAGAAATGATACTCCAGTGACCCCATAAAATGAATTGACCATAGAGGCATCTTTTCTTGCAATGGCAAAAAGCAAAGCACTGCAGAATTAGATGCAGCTAAAATTATATTCAAAGGTAATTGGGACCCTGTGTAGTTATTCACCTTAGTTATTTTGACAGATTTGTAAGAAACTGATTTATTCTATTAAACATAATGAAAACTATTTCTTAAAAATTCCTGGCCTTGCCAAACTGAGAGTTTCCCATTCTGTATACCAGTGTTTCTCAACCTTAGCAACTTTAAGCTGTGTGGACTTCAACTCCCAGAATTCCCCAGCCAGCAATTTAAGTACACAGCTTAAATTTGCCAAGGCTGAGAAACACTGCTGTATGTACATCATGCTCCGCGCTTGTTTTCTTCATTACGTTCCAGAATGTGGTGACTTGTACACCTGCTTATGAATGCCACAGAGACACATATTTGTATTCTGGGTGATGGTTGTGCTGATGATATTCAGCTGGTCCAGAATGCAGCCACGCGAGCTATTTTTTGGGTCCGAAGAAGGACCCATATAACACCATTGCTCCATGAGCTGCATTGGGTAGCGGTTTGCTTCCAGGTCCAATTCAAGGTGTTGGTCATCACCTTTAAAGCCCTACATGGCATGGGGCCAGGTTACCTGAGGGACCGCCTCTCCCCCATGATTTCAACCCGTCCCACCCGATCACACAGAGAGGGCATGCTCCAGACCCCTTCGGCAAAAGAACTCCGATTAGCAGGGTCCAGAAGGCGGGCCTTCTCTGCGGTAGCCCCTGCCCTTTGGAACATCTTGCCCCCCCAGGTGAGACAGGCCCCCTCACTCCTGGCCTTTCAGAGGGACTTGAAGACCTGGCTCTGCCATCTGGCCTGGGATGGGGAGGGAGGTCATCAGATGTGGGGTTGGCTAGCCCCCTAAAGGCCTGGTGTTGCTACCATCGGCCTCCTGGATTTTTTCCTTTTATTTTTGTAAATGTGTCCTGTTATACATTTTAATTGTATATTTATTTATTGTTTTAATCTATTGTAAGCCGCCCAGAGTCCCCCATTGGGGGGAGATGGGCGGGGATAAGTTTGATAAATAAACAAACAAACACATTTAACCCTAAACTTTAGATCCATATAACATGCTAGACTAACATGTATTTAGCTTGCTTGGGGTTCAAGATGTATAGACTCAGCCACCAAGGATATATAGTGCTTCATATCATGGCAAATGAAATTGCCACCATATGAAGCACTATATATCCGCCCAGATCTTTTAAACTCTTATTTATTTATAAATAAGTCAGTTTAAAGAATTTATATATTGCTCTTGATTCTATCAGTGCTTTATATTACAAAACAATAAATCAATAAAACACCAAATAAAATTCTGGGCAAGCAATGAAATACAAATCAAATCAGCAAATAAATATAGTACAATTTTAAAAATTTGGGTATAAATCCAACCAATGGGGAAAAAAAAAGATTCCAAGACAAGTGCTAGGCAAACCTATGTGGGAAGGGTCTCATACAACAGGAGCATCACTGTTAAAAGACCCTTCTTTCATTGTTATAGAAAGGAGGCATCTACAGAAGACTTCAGCATACGATTTCACCTTGTCTTATTATTTATGCATATTTAGTATTTATTTGTTCACAGTGGTTTTACCTTGATTTGCTGCCTTTCAAGGAGGTTGATTCAATTGTAGAAAGACAGACCAAACATTTAGGTTCCTCAATTAATTAATAGCTCTATTTTTATTCTGTCCTTGTCCAAGAAATCCAGATGAAAGTAAATAGCTTTTCACCACATTTTATTTACTATGCATTTGCTTGTTTGCTATTTTTATTATTTTTTTACAGTTATTCAGTTAAACTGTTCTAATATTCCATAAATAATTAACATTAAAAAGTTTCAACAAAATATAGCATGGAGTGGTTGGTTAGTGCTTCTGACTGTAATTCTATATAAACTTATGTAGGATAAACCCCTCTGAATTTAATCCTTAATTAATGTAAGTAGGATTGTTCTGCCCCTTACAGATATGGAAGGAAGCCTCCATATTATTGGAAATCAACTCATGACAGTTTATTCCTACAATAAGAAGCTGGCGTGTAGGGCTGTGGATACTTTGGAAACCATTCAGATGAACTGCTTTGATCTCAGGAAGCACAAACTATCTCTGCTATTAAATAAAGCCACCCTCTCCTTTAGCTTTCCAAGTGGGCAGAAAAAAAGATGCAATTGCTTTAATGGTGGTCCTGTGAATCTTGTTTGAAGGGTGCACGGTTTTCTTAATATATAGATAAAAATCCATCAGGCTCTTCCCTTGGGGAATAAGCAATGCTATGCAGAGCACAGAAAATAAGTAAGGTATTAAAGGTATAAGAAAAAGTAAAGGAAACACATCTATGGGCCTTTTGATATGGAACACTTCCACCCATCACAGCTTTGGTCAGTCAAGGCTTCCACATAACACTTCTTTGGAAAAGAGTGAAGGAGTAGATGGTTACCAGCCTTAGTCTTACCAACCCTAAATGCAACGTAACAACCCTGCTTGCAGTGGGGACAATACCAGTCAGTTTGGACATATTTGGGCCAGGAGGCCAGAAGGCCAATGCCAAGCATATTCATGCTATTCAATGCAAGTTAGAATTTCTTATTTAGAAAGTATCTTGCAAACAACATACAATTTCCTGACCCCACCAACTAGGAGGTACATGCAATGTGCTGTCATATATTCAGGATGCCTCTTAGCAAATATTTTTCATAATTCACTTGTAAATAATTACAACAGGTAAGAAAAACCACAGGCAAATGCTTAAATTAGATGAATCGCAACACCCTAATGTGTTTTACTCGATGGCTTTTTAAGCTGAAGCAAAGATGTTCACTTCATATTTGTGAGCTCATGGAATGTTTTTAGTCCACCCAGTTAGGACTACAATGTCCGTACTGCAAGACTGGGCAATCACTAGACGGCAGCAGAGGACACAGATAAACCTCTTTGCTACCATCTAGTGGTTTTTAGATTTCCGATGCCCAGGTACAGTACCCTTAAGTTTCCAGTTGTGTGGCAATCCTAATAGGTTTCAGTGACTGTTGCAACATAGTTAATTTCCTATGATGTATGCATAAGTGTGCCTTAATTATTTCTTAGTAGCCACAAGCATACAGCTTCTATGGGAAAGGCTATCAATGTTCTCAGTCCTATCCATGTATGGTTATGAGCTGAGTGCAATATTGTTTAAGCGACACAGCAATCCGGAGAGGTCATTCAGCCCTTTGAACCAAGCCTATTTCACGTATGTGCTCTTAATGCAAGAGGACCATGCACAATGAAGATTTACAGTATTTGTTTACAGAGCTCATAGGCCACTCTAGTCAGCTGACTCTTTATTACTTACTTCTGCCAAAAACGTCCAGGGTAACAAGCCTGAAAATATCTTGTAACCCTTACTGTTAAATGTTCTTAAGTTTTCTCCAAAATTCTTGAGAGAACACATGCTAGTTTTTAACTGAAAATAAAATACTTGAATATGATGCCTGCCATAATTTCCATCATTTAAACTTTATTAATGAAGTGTACAAGAAGACCCAAGCTTACAGTTGTGTGTTTTCTATATGTATATAGGGCTGCGGAGACCATGTGCTCTTTCTACTATCAGGGATCTGCAATTTTCCTTTTGGTCAAATGACCAACCTCTTTCTCTCACACACATTTTCTTAATGTCACCTTAGACTTTTATAATGTAATTTATATGGGCATCTCTGCTGTTTCATTATTTATTTTTATTAATTTCTATTGAAGAGATTTTTTACAGAGTAAAAACAATACAAATTTAAAGAAAAAAGTGATAAGAAAGAAAAAAAAAGAGAAAAAGAAAGGAAAAAAAGAGATAAAGAAGTGGCTTCCAATCTTCTTTACAGCAATTATAAATGCATTTATATTCTATCCTCTCTCTATAATTATATCGTGGCTTCCTTATTTCCATATTCTACCCTTTGTAATCGTCAAACCCATAAATCACAAGTTCCTTTTTTCCCGTTTTCAGCAAAAAGGGTTTCCAGTCATTGATTCATTATTTATTTAATATTATTTATTACAATTATATATCATTATATATATAGAAGTCAAAGGTGCTTCTAGGGAATTACAAAAACAAGCTAAAATGAAACTGCAGCAGTAAGTTACTGTCTGGAATTTTCATTTGGCCCAGAATGTAATGCTTCTAAGTGGGACCAAGACATCAGGATCAAATAATACACCTTCTAGCATTGTGGTGTTCCTAAAACAGGGTCCCGTAGTTCAGTAACATTTGGAAGACTGTGAGTCTCAGCTGTCCTAGCCAGCAGACCAATACTATATAGTATATAGACCAAAATACTATATACTTTAGTATCTCTTGAACTTAGAATGGGATAAATTAGGAATATACCTAAGAATATGGGATCATAAAGATCTTACATAATCAGTGATCATTTCTCAGCAATGGTGATTTCACACCTTTTTCACAGTTCCAATGCATTTAATGTTAAAGGAAAGCATGATGGAATCTTTATCTGAAATCCATATCTGTAGATTGGCCATTTCTGTACATTTAAATTCTGCTTGGATATGCAATAAATGTGAAGATGACCTAAATAAGTTTTTTCTCTCTGTAGTGGAAACAGGAGGAAACATTTTATAACACTCTTTCAATAACCAGTGTCTTTTTCTCTCACTTTCAAATTATTTTCCAGCTAGACAACCATGTTCACATTCAACCACTTGTCCAGTGGTTGAATATACATTTTCATGTACATTTTCGGTATTTCATTATATTTGTATTGCTGCTCTTTAACCTTTCAGAAGCCCAGCTCTGTGAGGGCATACTCAGAAATAAGTCCCACAGAGCTTCATGGGATTTATTCCCAGGTAAATGTGACAAGGTTACAGTACAAACAAATGTTATCTTCATCTTTTCCAGTTGTAATGGCCAACACTTTCTGATGTGTCTGGTGAAGCTTCTCTGTGTTGAACATATTTCATGGTTTACGGTCCAGTTTTTTATTCACTCATCCAAGGAAAGGATGATTATTGGTTAGGAATAAGAGAACATTAGCCTAAAAACAGCAACTCTAAAACAGTTATACACGGAATTTAGTCAGTATATTAGATGAGCTTTGGAGATGGGAAATCCCCAGAAAGTCGTAGAAAGTATCTTGGGAAAAGTTATACTACAGAATATAGTTTGTTGGAACCCATTCTTTCTTCAATTTAGCTTGGGAAATTGGAAGGAAGAAACTCCCTATCAATTGCTAAACTCTAGCAACTCTATTCCTCGCTTGTGCCGCAAGTACATCAGTTAATGTACACTTGAGACCAGCCGCTTAAAGGACAAGCTGTACGTCCCTGAAAAAGACGCCCCAAAAGCACATTTTAAGACACACAGGAGTCTCCTCGAGCAGCATCGTAAAAACCCGCACTGTAAAATCCAGGGAAAAATGCTAAAGCCCAATCAATTTTGCACAGTGACAGAGGCAACGGGAGTTCTTTCTGGGAGCCAGCAAGATACGTATCCGCCTACTGTCCTACAGCGAGAATCCTGAAAAGGAGCAATCGCGGTAGGCAGCAAGCAGAGTTCCCCTCCGCCTGCTCCGAGGTTTCCAATCCGGGCGAGGAGCGCGATCGCTGCCATTCCCTTCCAAGCCCTCCGTGGACGACTCCGGCAGAGGGGTGAGTCCGAGCCCGCGAGTTCCCACGCCCGGTCCCCCGTCGCGAGGCCTCTGGGTCCTCCAAAGTATTCGCGCCTTCCTCTCCGGATCCGCTCTCCTGTGTTTGCCGCAGCGGTTTCCCCCGACTCCCTTCTCGTAGGAGAAGCCCATCCCACCCCCGGAGCCCAGACTGGGCACGAAGCGCCGCCTCCCTCCCTCGCGCGCGCCGCTCCCCTCTCCCCTCCCCGGCCTGCTTCTCCCGCCCGCCGCTCCGGTCTCCCTCTCCCCCCGCCTCCCGCTTTCCTTCGCCCCTGGCTGGCAAGGAGTCTTTTGCCGCATCCGCAGTTCGCACTTGTCTTGACCGCTTTCCAGGCGGCGCTCGGAACCGGCCGGGCGCTGCTAGCTCGTGGCGCCTGAGCTGGGCGAGGGAAAACTCTTGCAGCGGGCGCGCGCTCGTGCCCGCGCGAGCCCCCGGGCAGGGAGGGAGGGGGCGGGCGAGCGAGCGACCGAGCACTCTTGTCCTCGGTGCCCTCTGCAGTTTCTTTCTCCCGCTGCTGCTCCCACCGCCGCCCCTTCTGAGGGTCGGAAGAGGAAGGAAAGAAGGACTGGGCTCAGCGGAGAAAGGAGGAGCGCAGAGACCGTCGCCGCCGGGAAGAAAGAAGCCGAGCCGGGGACAACCGGGGAGAGCGCGAGGGAGGCAGCGAGCGAGCAGGCGCGTGCAGGAGAGGAAGCGCGCGAGCCCCCTCCCTTTCGTCGTCGCTTTCCTCCCCCCTCCCCCTGGTCAAGTGCCCTCCCTCATCCCTGCGCTGCGGGCTCCCTTATTCCAGCTTCATGGGCAAAGTGTGGAAACAGCAGATGTACCCCCAGTACACCACCTACTACTACCCCCAGTATCTGCAGGCTAAGGTATGGTACGGTCGCCGGGCAGGGTCTCGCCTTCTTTCTTGCCAGAGAAGGGCACCGAGGGCGGCAGGGCTGGGCTGGGCTGGGCTACAGTTTACAGTCTTGCTAACTATAGCCTCGGAGGAAGAGGAAAGGGGGGGGGTCCTGGGGCGAGGAGGAGGGGGCTCTTGGGGTGGCATCGGGTTACAGGCGCGCTCACTGTCGGGGGCGCGCACATGCGCCGGGAGCCCCTTCCTGACTCTGCCTCCTCTGTTCCCTTTTAGGATAGACGTGTGTGTGTGTGAGTGTGTGTGCGTGCGTGCTCGGGAAAGAAAGAAAGAAAAGAAATGTGGCAGGCTTTCGGGCGGAAGCGTTTGGGTCTGAGCTCCAGAGCTGCCTCCTTTACCCTCCTCATGCTGATGTCCTCACTGTCACCTCCCAGCCATTCCCTTTTCTCTGACTCTTGACCCTTTTTCCCAACTGCTTCCCCCTGCTCATTCGTTCCCTTCCCCCCACATTTTCTTCTTCGCCCGGAGTTAATTCGATTTTTTTCCTTCTTCTGATACATATCCCAGTTGCAACCGCTCCTCTTTTCCTCCCGTACTCACCCTCCCCAGGGTTAATTAGAGCTCAGCGTCCTGATAGGCATTTTGTTGCCCCTGAGGACGTAATGTAGCCTTCCTTTTTCTCCCCGTTAGGTTTTTATTCTGAGCAGAAATACTGTAACAGGATTAAGTTTTATTACCCTACACCCGCATTATATTGCTTTTTCTCTCTTATCATAACTTTCAACTAACCAGGAAGTACTTTAAACTCTGGAACTAGTTGGATTAGGATAGAGAATGCTATTTAAAAATACATATATTTCCTGAAGAACCCTGAGTTTATTTTAAATAATCAGTAAAATGATCCATCCTGAAGAAGACAATAAAGCTACAAATAATTAAAGCAAAATTATTTTTTTGAAAGCATCTACATAGCAGTCTGGTACTGGAATAGTTTTATTCTGCAAATTTCAAAGTTCGCTTTTAGGAAATGGAATATATTGAGCTGGGTTGTTTAAAATCAAATTGGTTGCCAGTCACTCTGCCTTACATTGTAATGGAACCCAAATTTATGTCTTGCTTTATCTGCATTACTAAAAGAAAAACTAATGGTGATGTTAATAATAATTTTTAAAAAATTGCATCCCTAATCTAGATCGAGTCCAGGCAGATTTGTTAATTTTTCCCAAGATCTTTGATATCTCTGGAATGTGCCTATGGATGTATGTGGAATCTCCAAAGCTAGTCAGTATAGCTGCTCTGGATATATCATGCTGCAAATCTGGCAAATGCAGGGTGTTTGCATCCTCTGCCTGGAATATTTGATATCTAAATGTTCTCCAGTGAATAGCACTGCATGCAACACACACACTGTGCGATATGTGAAGTATGTTCTTGTCCTTATTATATTAATACAGCACTGTGGAAATGAAGATTCACAACTACAGTTTAAAAAATTTTATTTTTTCAAATCTTAGGCACGCACCAGTAAATGTTAACATGATATAAGAAGGATTGATCTATCTATCTACTGTATCTATCTGGAGTCAGAGGATTCAGTGCTGTTCATTAAATTGATCTGTGATTGTTAGTAATCACATGGATATATCAGCAACATTCCAATTTAAGGTTCACCACTATTTAGAAATTATCTTGGTTGTGAGAATTACAACAGAAGCTTTCCTTGTGTGTGAATTACAACTGAAGCAATTATGAGTGGCAAACAGGCAAGAATGCTGAGTTTATGGTTGTAGGGAGTGGAGAGTGTTCAAGAGTTCCCCTAGCAACTATGGCTCTTAGCCTTCCGTTCTGGGAACCATGGATTTCTTTTGCTTAGTGTCCTTGGTAGTGGCAAGACACTTTCAGTTTAAACCTGGCAAATTTGGGTATGCATCTGAAATCGAATTGTTCCACATCAAGTTATGAATCATAACATTACATCAAAAGTAGCCCCATGTATAAAATGTATCAGTGTTTTCTGACATTTTGAATTTTGAAGTGATTGTTTAAAAGTTCTATAAGGACTAATACAGTAAGTGTGTCAGTTTCAGTAGTAATTCAAATACATAATGACACATGCTTTGACGTAAATGGGACTTTCTTCCAAGTAGGGGTGGTTTATGCTTACAGCTTCAGCATAGCAGTGCAAAGTAGAAGCCTGTATGTCATTTGAAAAGACAAAAAAACTTTTCAACATGTTATATTATGAAAAATTAATTTAAAAATACAGGTAAACAAAACCACATTTTTGCACAAGAATATTTTTCTGATTCATTTTTGTATGCCATTAACAGTAGAGAAACTAAATACATATTTTAATATAGCTAATGTAGTCTTTCTTGTCTTTTTGCACTGTAAATAATTGAAGAGAGAAACTGTAATAAGCTTGCACTTGTAATTAGGATATCATCTACAGAAAAGCCTTAAGGACCATCTTCTGAAAATGTGCTTCCTCTATAAAGTATTTAATATTGATTTATGCTACAGTCAGTGACATCTCCAAAACATGTATTGTAGTAATCCCTATTCAAATTATAGTCTGAAATCACATTAGTCTTCATCTCCTTGCTTGGTAAAAGAGGTGCACACAACCATTTAACCTACGTATATGAACTACTACATGCAATGATTGTGTTCACAATTCCTGTTTCAGTGAGATTCTGGGGTGGGCAGCGTAGAGATGCAGGAAAGAAAAGCAAATTAGAGACAGTTGTGATTGAAAGGGGACAGAGATCCCAGTTTATTGCTCCACTAATTTCCGTGCCTTCAGGTTTGTCAGACATCAGTAACAGTTTCCACATGCTTTACATTTTATATTGAGATATAATTTTAATAAACTTTCTGAAAGCTGTTCCAGGTAAAAATTACATAGCATCTACCCCATGGTTATCTCTCTACAGTTAGAAAGATCTAGAGGAGAGAAAAAATGAGGCAAATGTCCCAACCCTACAGAGCAGAATTCATGCCTGTAGGCTGCAGGGAAATGAAGATCTGTGTCAGATCTACCCAAAAACAGATCTCTAGTCCATCATTCAGGTCCCATAAAGGCCAACCATATGTCTGTAGCTCACAAGTTGCTTCTGTCCTCATTCCACTGCTAAGTGACTTCCACTGGTAGAGTGACATCAGTTGTGAATATGACCTGTGGCTATAAAAATAAAAGGAACAACAAATGAATTCACAACCTATGGTCAGTAGAAATCTGAGGTTCATTTAAAGAGTCTTAATTTTGTAGAATGTAGCAATTACCAATTTCAACCAAAATAGCAGATGGAAAGAGTCTATCCAATTCAAAATGTATGAAGCTGTTTGAATGATTCAGTCTCCATTTTTAATATCTTCATTGCAGATAGTCATGAAACATTCTAATTATTTCTTCAATATACATGAAAGCAAAGAGCTGTGGACCTTGCTATGATTCAGTATCTCTGTCTCCAACTTAAAGGGTAAATTTTGTGGATTAAGGACACAATGACTTTCCCCAGAATAGAAGGAGTTAGTCAAATAGTTATTGAATAAGAATTCATCTCTATAAATAGAGATAATTCATTTTTAGTAAGTTATTGGGAAGCAGAATAATTTCATTACTGACAATTCAGAGTTTAACACAGTCTGACCTATTTCAATTGGAAAACTGAGTGTATGCTTTCATTTTTCTTCTTGAAGTTAATAGCTGGATTTGGCTGGATTCTTCTCGAAATAGTTACATTACTGTGAACGGACTTAAATTTTGCAATAAAACATAGGTGATCACATTAATATTCAATATAGGCCATTTGTAAACATAGATATCTACATAACAGATCTGTATTGGTAAATCAGATTTGCAATGCAGTGCATATGCATCCCTCTAAATATTTTTTTAATGTAAAACTATTTAATGATGGCTGAAAAGGAATATCCCATCTGTCCTAAAGGATAGCTTGGGGAAGATGGGTGGCATATAAATTTAATAATAAATAAATAATAAAATAAAAATAGCTAAAATTTTTATTGTGGGCTCTCCTAATTACTATTCATTTATATTCATACATATATACATTTGTATGCTGCCTATTTTAGCAGCTCCAGACAGCTATGCAAAATATTCAGTGGGAAAATGTTAGCTTAGGCCAGTGTTCCTATTTAAAGAGATGTTTAATGTATTTTTCTACTTTTTTATCTTCTGATCATAAACTAACTCCATCATTAAATATGTTGAGTTGTAACTCTTCGTTGTTCTATTTTAAAATTAATCATTTATTCACACTGATGCTGAGCAGCACATGGTCTCTGGAATAAGATAATTATATCAATGTAGCATTTTGCATAAGTATAGCTTTTAACCCTTTTTTTCCCCTTAGTAAAACTTTGGCTGAATTGATTGTATAAAAGTGTTTGGAAGAGCCAGTGTTTCAGAACACATGCATAATGTTTGTATCATTGTGTGGAAAATCCAAGGACCCTTACACACATAGCTTTGAGAATTTAATGTTAGACCCATTTCTTGAATTAAAATTTTCCAAGAAACTCCTTTAACAATTTATTTTAGAAGAGACAGTTTACTGAAAATCTCATTTGAATGGGGACCAACTGTAGCCAGAGCAAGATTTACCATAGAAATGCGGTACTCTATACTTTATCATATTAGGGAAAAGACTGTGGCAAGATATTCCACCAGGAGGAATAGGAGTAGTTGTTCTAACTAATGGAGGGGCAACTATTCTGAATTCAGGGACAGAATTCTATTTTCCTACATTGATCTGGAAAATGAATGAATAGAACAAATCAGTTTAAAAAGCTCTAACTTTTTCATGGATAGCTACCTGTACAATAGCATTTCTGATTAATCATTAGCTGGGGCTTTAAAAAAAAAATGTGAGGATGTTTTGATGAAATATATTGTCTTTCTCACACGATAGTTCATTTTTTAAAAAGGGACTATATCTAAAGTCCTGTAAGCAGAAATCTGCTTGACAGCGGGAATTTCCCTTCCTCCCTGATTTCTTTTCTGGAACATCCCCTAAACCTCTAAAGCAGATTGGGGGAGATGGGGGGGCAGGATAATAATCTTCCAGTGTTGTTCATTCTGCTGACAGTCAGGTATAATTAGATACAATCCATTGTGATTTCCTTACATGCTAGATTATTAACCATTATAAAAAAAATACTTCTTTTGATATAGCTACTGTGGCCCAGATTAATAGGATTTACTGTACTGCATCTGGCTGTGGACTGCCAGTTGGGAAGGAGTGAAGCATGAGTGTTTAAAGGGACACTATGCTAGGTCAGATCTCATAATAAAATCACTCCCCACTTCCATTTCCTCAGAGCCTTATTCTTGAAAGAGGTGCTCAGAGGGATAGCCCAAATTCTCTTTGAGGCATCAAAATCTAAGCTTCTGAAATCTGATCAGATTATCCATTGTTTCATTGCTGTAAGGTCATGCTACGGTAATTTGTCTCCTCTGTACCAGATTGCTTATTAGCGTTTCACTCATTTAATCTCTAGCATCCCTTGGTGTGGCTCTTCTCCTGTTTCTTAGTGTAAGACTTGTTAGATAGATTAGGTTTTCCTGTTGAACCTACAAGTTAAAGACACTTTGGTTTTCAGGGAAGTGATGAACTCCAACTTAAATGGTTCATTTCTCAGAACCTACTACCTTCATTTGCACCAATGCTTTCTCCAGTTACCTTTAAAAAAAAGAAAACTATAGTTTATTCTGACAATTTCGGTGAGAGATGTAGAGCTCTATGAATGTTTTCTAGTGGACAACCTGGACTGGATGATGATTGTAATTCTAAATACTTCCCTAATTACTTCAAATGCTGGTCCTGTTGAACCTTAATGATCAGTGATTTGCAATACATTGTTCTCTTGCTGACACTGTCACACTGTCACTAGCTATACTTGTACAGTAACAGTGTTCCCTAACCCATTTAATGCTTGCAGATTTTACTGTTCTAAAGGATGGTCCTTTAAAATACAACATTAATGTATTTTCTATTTTCTGTATTTTGTTTCTCACTTTTTCAGTGTTCAGAATGAAGCCAGGTTTCCTAGAGGAGTCTGGAACATAATTACAAATTTTAGATTACGTTGTATTTTCAATATTTATGGTATTTATTTATTTGCCTACAATAAATAATTATTGCTATATCAATGCTGAGGCTTCTTCAGTGATACTGGTCATGGAGGTCAAGGATTAAAAATAAGAAGAAACCCAAAATATGTTTATTACCATTTCTAAAGATATTTGGCTTGGTTTGGGGCAAGAGGTGAAATAATACAGGTTTTAAGGTCTGAGGCTGGACAGGAGTGAACTAGCAGTTTCAAGCTACAGCTGCCTGTTATATAAATATATCTTGACTGTCTGAGGCTACCAAGAGATCCACAAGTATCTGTTAATTCAGAAAGAAGAAGCTTAATGTTTAAAACTTGAGCTCCCAACTAAAATTGTCTCCGAGGCCAAACACCCTGGGTCAATTGTCTAGCAGAGGAAGTAAGTACAGGAAGTACGTCAGATAGAACTCTCTTAATCAGTTCTGACATGATCTGGTCATCATTCTACTGACCTTCTTTTCAGCTGAAGCACGGGCTATATTGGTGGTATAGAACTACTCTGTATGCATGAAACCATGAAAAGTAATTAAACAATTGCGGATAATGTAATGAATGATGAAGATATTCTGTATAATAGCTGGATTTAACCATAAATGTTATACTTAACTGTGCAACATTGATTCCTATGTGCAATGAATATTAACTCTCTGTGAAACTGATTACAGTAGGTGAATAAAACATAAAGAGGGCTGTAGCCCTTTTTCTTTTTATGAGGTTAACCAGTTATTATTTATGAAGAGATTACAGTTCTGGCTATAATGTTTCATTGCTTGCAGCTAGTCGATAATTAATCCTTCTTTATAAGTACTGAGAAAGTTACTTGGAAAAGGACAATTTTACATGAGTTTTTGTTTCATTTTTACCTATAGCATTTGAGTGCAAGACCTTTATACATAGATATCTTTGGATTTGTCTGCTTTTTTCTTTCTAAAAATCCACTTCTGTTTCAGACTTCCTTTTTTTGTATTGTATTGGTTTTTTTTTTAAAAAAACAACCAATACAATAGGAAATATATGCGTCTTGAAATATTCAGAAGGATTTCATGGCTCTCTGTTATACTGAAGCAACAGTGTCCAAAATGATTATTTCAGGGTTATTCTGACTATTCTGGAAGGGTTCCAGGCTCAAACAGGCCCATTTTGAGGTCAAAGTATCTGTCTGAACCTGAAACAGATTTCAAGCTCAGAACACTTCCTGAATGGTCATAAAAACCTGATTGAACTCAAAATACTTTGTAGACCCCTATTTGAAGTTGTTTATCCTTAAATAATCCTTAAATATAATTATCCTTATATTTGATTCAAGTGGCTTTTCTGGACGGAGAAATCTCTGAGAATTGTGTCTTGGCCTAATCAGAGAGGCAGCCATAGAGTGATAATCTGCCTAGGATTTTTGTACTTGGTGTTAGTGACATCAGGGGAAAAGTGATACATGATACCATGTGCAAAATGTAATTATACAACCAATTTTATTCAACAGCTCTTATTCCTTTGCTTATAGCAAAGTTAGGAAACCTTTTTTTAGCCAAGCAAAGCAATTTTTTGGAGGGAAAGGGTATTTATTGGGAGGTAATGATGTAAAGTGAGTGGGAGCCTATCAAACATTAGCTGAGGCCAAGAATTTCTGGCATTTTTCTCTTACTTTAGGGCAGCATTTCTCAACCTTGGCAACTTTAAGACTTGAGGACTCCAACTCCCAGAATTCCCCAGCCAGAAGAGCTGCAACCAAGACAACTGTCAGATAAAAAGAATCTGAGCCCGGGGCAGAAATGTAATTTGAGAAGGTGTCTCAGACATGACCCTCCCTAGTTCTCATGAAGATAAAGGGATGAAGGGGGGAAGCACATTCAGACTTGCAAGATTCTGTTACTATAAACTTGTAATAAAAGTAGTATTAACTTACGCGTCTTTGGTTTCCAAGTTTGGTCTACCTTGGAGGGCTGACAGGTGGGGAGAGGACACAGTGCAATTAAAGCAGGCTTCTGGAGCATACTTCACTTCCCCTCACTTTTCTGAGGGCCTTCCTATGCATGTGGTAACATCCCTGCTATGGAAAAGGAAGTAGGATTGATTCACCCGCCTTTCTCCAGTATATTTCACTGATTTTTTTCAAGCTTTTTCAGTGATCCTGTTTTCCACCAAACAGTTGGCAGTAATGACACTGTGTAGTGGGGAGGAAGAGATTTACTATTTTTAAATGCAAAGTTTCCTCTGATTTACCTCTACAGTTTTAAATTACTGAGGTATATCTGAGTTTAATGCAGAATAATGAGCTGTTACCTTGGCTCAAAATTAGTTACATAACCTCTATTTTGTATACATACTGGTACAATTCCAATATAGTTTTAGCTAGGTTTAAGCCCACTGATTTCAATGGAGTTACATTTAGTTTCATTTTGGATTATGACTACTAGTTAATGTTTTATGACTGCTATATTTAATGTTGTCATTTTTTTAAGGTGGTCTGTTTAGCATATTGATTATTGGTGTTTGTGTAATACTCTTCCTTCCTATCCAGTCCCAATCTAAATTGGGCCCCCAGAGACTCTCCTTTGCTGGCAATGGAGGAAGAGAAGCCTGCCCCCCCCCCCCCCCCAGTCAGCACAGAAACAAAGAAGAAAGTCCCAGGCAACCAGGTGAGATCTTCTGAGAGCCTATTCTCATTTACAGGCTTGAGATTTCCTATACCTAAAGCACTTCCCATTCATTAGCTCTGTACATTTTTATACCCCTGAAAAAGAGGCCAGTACTATTTCAGGATAATAGTGTTGGGTAAGAATGAGAGTAATGCCTAAGGCAACTTAATGAGGTCATGGTTAAGTGATACTTTGAATGAAGGACTTCCTATTGTGTATGTCTTGCTTTTATGCATTTGTTACAACTGCTTTTAGTATGTAAAGTACAATGTTCAGGGACCTGAAGTGTGCAGATGGTAGATGTAATCTGTCTTTAATCACAATTCACAAGTCTCTTGAAAAGGAAATTTATTCAGAATAAATGGTACATTTAAAAATAAATGTAAAAACAAAATTATTTTTTAATTTAATTTTTTAAAACAATGTTTTTGATTTTCTTATTTATTAATTTGGTGAATTTATATAGCCACCCATCTAACATATGCAGCTTTGGGCAGCGCAGAAGATAAAAATACAACAACAACAACAACAACAACAATAATAATAGCAGCAGCAGCAGCAGCAAATTTAATGAAAACCATGAAAAACTATGAAAACACAATCTGTGGGAGAGCGCACTCATTTTCCTAGCAATACAACCATTTTGCAGGCTCCAAACCCATTACGAGATCCCCAGACCAGATGGCAAAGCTATGTCTTCAGGCCTTTCCAGAAGGCCATCAAGGTTGTGGCCAGTCTGACCTCAGGGGAAATAATGGTCCAGAGGGCAGATTTTGCTTTGTTTTGTTTTGTTTTGTTTTTTTGTTAGAAACCTTATACTTTGGATTCTATTTGCACTCACAATACTTTAGGTAGTTTGCAAAATTTAATACTATATTTAACAATGGTAAAGAAATTTCCTATTTCTAAAAAAAATAGAAATAAAACAAAGACTACAGGACAATGGTCTTGAGTGAATGCAGGTTTTAAAAATTTGCTGTTTCTGAATCTAAGTTATACGTTTATTTTTGCCAGCCAGAAGATAACATTTGGTTTTCCTACTCTTCATCTAAACAATTTAATTCAACACCCAACACTATTCAGCTATACTTTACCACTAAAGCCATTTAACATAGGCCATCTTTAAGGATTTTTGGAAATTCACTTTATTATTTTGAAATTTTAATTAACAGCATTGGCTTTAGTACACATTGAAATACTAAATCTGATAGTGTTTGAGCCACAATATCAATAACAGGGGCATTATTATCCTCCAAAATGTGCCCTGAAAATAAGCACTTTTAGAGATGTGGAATAAGCTATATTAATATTGAAAAATTCAAACGTATTACAAGGGAGTAATTCCTAATTAAATTATTCTTTTGCACTGCAGAGGACACTTGAGCATCCTCATCATGGACAAATACAATGTGCAAAGTATGAGTTAGATTGGGGAAGTTCCATTGGGAGATTTGCGTATTGTACTAAGCTATCATGTGCTTTGCTGGCTCTAGTCTAATGGGTTTGTAAATCATGGTGTATGGTTTAGTGTATTGTGGTGAACCCAGCCAATTTCTTGTGAGATGGGCAGCTATATAAATTTGATAAATAAATTAAAATAAATAAATTTGATTGAAGAAACCATAAGTAAATTTAGCTTAGCATAAAGTCTAAACCAATGGAAGTTAATCTGATTTTAACTTTCTGAATGCTTTACTTGGAAAGCTGATTTTTTCTTCTTCTTTTTGGCTAGAAAATAGAACGTGAGTTGTTTTCAGAATATTTTCATACTAAATCAAAGGGAAATGTTTCTAGCTTGAAAAGCCTTGTCTTGAATTCAGAACAGTTGCTTTCGTCTTGCGTTCATGATACACTACAACCATTTTGGGGGTGGTTCTAGCTGAAAACAGCCCAGTTTAAAGCTGAGAATACTTCAAAGGTGATTGGAGCAGCCCATTTCAGACTTGAAATAATTGTCTCAAACTTGAAATGAGGAGTTTCTAGCTTGATGTGTGTTGTGTTGAAAAAAGGTTTACATAGTCTTATGGATAAATGGGAAGGGAAAAAATGTGAAGAAATGCTTATCAGTAAACAAACTCAAGAAAATTTGATTAGATTGCTTAGAAATCCTCTTGTCTATCTGCCAGAAAAGAGCCATATTAAACTGAATTGTTCAAGATTTTGTCAACTATTGTTCATGTTAAACAAAAATGTATTCATCAGAGCCAGCTCCAGGAGTATTTTTCTCACTAGCACATCCTTACCCACTTATTCTCCAACTCTCCCCCAGTGAATGAGTTATTTTGGTGAAAGGCCAGCCACTTAAAATAGCCTACAAGCATTACAATGTCCAATAAACAATACTTAATAAAACAGAAAGTAGCAGATAATTAAATAAAGGGGGAAATTGTATTGTCGAAGGCTTTCACGGCCGGCATACGATGGCTGGTGTGGGTCTTCCGGGCTGTGTGGCCGTGGTCTTGAAGTTCTGTTTCCTAACGTTTCGCCAGCACCTGTGACCGGCATCTTCAGAGTGCAGGAGCACAGACAGGAGCAGTTCTCTCTGTGCCCAGGATGAGGTGACCCTTTTGTGGGTATTTATAGAGATCTGACGGGGGGGGATTGGTGGGGTTAGGGTGTGTGTGGGGGGGGTGGGGGGGTTGGGTTAACGAGTGGCTGCTTGTTTTGGTCAGAATAGTGTGTATCTTCCTGGGGATTAGGCAGGGTTTTTTCTTCTACTGAATTGTTAACGAGGGGCTGCTGGGGGTGATTAGCACGTTCATTGTGTGAACTGTTCACATGTCCTGGTGGTTGAGCTGAGTTCATTGACCTTTTGCAGGCTGTATTTTTCAGGATTGGTAGCCAGGTTTTGTTGATTTTTAGACTCTCCTCTTTTTTATTGAAACTGTGCTGGTGTTTGTGAATCTCAATGGCTTCCCGGTATAGCCTGGTATAGTGGCTGTTGGTGTTGTCCAGTATCTCTGTGTTTTCAAATAGGATTTTGTGTCCAGTGTGCTTGAGAGCATGTTCAGCTACTGCAGATTTTTCTGGTTGCTGTAGTCTGCAGTGTCTTTCGTGTTCTTTTATCCTGGTATGGATGCTGCGTTTTGTGGTCCCGATGTATACTTGTCCGCAACTGCATGGTATGCGGTATACTCCTGCAGCGGTGAGGGGATCCCTTTTGTCTTTTGCTGATTTTAGCACTTCTTGTACTTTTCTGGTGGGTCTGAAGATTGTTTGGAAGTTGTGTTTTTCCATCAGTTTTCCCATGCGGTCTGTGACCCCTTTGATATAGGGCAGAAATACTTTATTGGTGGGTGGCTGTTTTTCTTCTTCAGTCGCATGTTGCTTTCTTGGTTTGATGGCTCTTTTTATTTCATTCTTGGAGTAGCCATTCGCTTGTAGGACCCAATTAAGGTGGTTAAGTTCAGAGTTTAGGAATTGGGTTTCGCAGATCCGATTGGCACGATCCATGAGGGTTTTGATAATGCCTCTTTTCTGACGTGGGTGGTGGTTGGAGTTTTTGTGTAGGTACCGGTCTGTGTGGGTGGGTTTTCTGTAGACTTTGTGTCCTAATTTGAGGTCTGGTTTGCGTATGACCAACGTGTCTAGAAATGGAATTTGGCCATCCACTTCTTTTTCCATGGTGAATTGTATATTGGGGTGGATGCTGTTTAGGTGGTTCAGGAACTTCTGTAGGCCTTCTTCATACTGACTCCAAATTGCGAAGGTGTCATCCACAAATCGGAACCAGACTGCTGGGGTAACAGGTGCGGTTTCTAAAGCCCGTTTTTCAAAATGTTCCATGTAGAAATTTGCTACGACTGGGCTCAGGGGGCTTCCCATGGCGACACCGTCCATCTGTTCATAGTACTCATTGTCCCATAGGAAGTAACTGGTTGTTAGGCAGTGCTGAAATAAGGCTGTGATGTCTTCTGGAAAGATCTGTTTGATGAGTGCCAGGGTGTCCCTCACTGGTACCTTAGTGAACAGGGAGACCACGTCAAAGCTGATCAGTTTGTCTGTGGGGTTGAGTTTCAGGGTGCTGATTTTCTCGATGAAATGTCCTGAGTCTCTGATATGGGCTGGAGTCTGTCCCACGTGGGTCTGTAGAAGGGTGGCCAGACGTTTGGATAATTCATATGTCGGGGAGCCAATGGCGCTTACGATGGGTCTGAGTGGGATCGAGTCTTTGTGGATTTTGGGGAGTCCGTATAGTCTGGGTGTAAGGGCTTCTGTCTTGCATATGCATTGAAGTGCGTTGGGGTGAAGGGAGGAGTTCCTCGTCAGGGTGTTGGTTTGTTTCATGATTTTGCTGGTAGGATCCCGTTTTAGTTTTCTGTATGTGGTGGGGTCTAGTAGTTCTCTAACTTTGTCTTTGTATTCATCTGTTTTCATAATTACCGTGGCGTTGCCTTTGTCAGCCGGCAGGATGATGATATCGGGATATCGGGATGATGTATCGGGGATCTCTATAAATACCCACAGAAGGGTCACTTCACCCTGGGCACAGAGAGAACTGCTCCTGTCTGTGCTCCTGCACTCTGAAGATGCCGGTCACAGGTGCTGGCGAAACGTTAGGAAACAAGACTTCAAGACCACGGCCACACAGCCCAGAAGACCCACACCAGCCAAAGGGGGAAATTATTTGTTACACCTGTTGAGAGAGCTGGCTTATGAGTTTTGCTGGTGACCTCTTGTTATCTATTACCATAACCTACATATCATTGTACAAAATTTTGCTACGTTATAGATATACTGTAGTAAACTGCCTGTCTGCAAGGAAGAGAGTCAGCCAAAATACATCTCAGTGTCCTTGAAACTTTGCTAATAGGGGCATGATAAATTTACTGTACCAAACCTGCACTCTGTTTTTTTGCACATTGCCCAGAGTCACATACATGAGATCGGTGGCTGTATAAATGTGAATCAATCAATCAATCAATCAATCAATCAATCAATCAATCAATCATAAGAAATAGGTACTTCTTTCTCTTTTTTTAAGCCAGCATATAAACAGGGTCTGATGCTAGAGCTGTAAGTGGCAGATTTTAATCATATACAAGGAAACGGTCAGTCAAAAGCATGAAGTCACATTCAGAAGCTCAGAAAAAGAGAAATGTAAATCCTAAAGAAGAAGTAACTGTCGCTTTTGGTTATGCACATAAAGCATGAGCCCCCTTATTGTGCTGATCTTGGCAAACCTTACACAGTGTTTACAATAAGGTTATGGAAATTTGCCTAGTGCTGGAGAATGCACAATTAAACCACATAGTTCTATGATTTTCTTGTGTCAGCACACTGCTAAAAGGCCTCTATTGTGTTCCTATGATAGACATTCTTGGATTTTTTCACATAAACAGGAGTAGAAAACATCTATTTGTAACTGTCCTCTATGCTTCCTAAGAGGATGGAAGATAATATTTTAGACTGAACATACAGAAACTAGAAATCAAGTATGCATAATAATGAAATACTGAGGTGTTTACACCATCATGCTTCTATTTTTTATTTGTAACAAGGTCAGTAATCAATATTCAGTTATTACATATACTATAATATTAATCTGTATTTTTTTGCTTCATCTCATGACAGAAAGTACAAGTAAATGTCAGCATATTTGTCCTTCCTACTAGAAAGTCCCTTATGAATATAAGAGATTAGTGGACGAAAGTACTAGTATCTTACTGAACATGGTTTAATTAATTTTGATTCCAATATTGATACGTGACAGTCATGCTGATAGGTCTTCTGTAGAGTGTCAGGTTTCTTACCAAAATTCTAAGAAATAAAACAAAAGCAAACTGAGATATTCCTGTCACTTTGTATATAAATGAGAAATGCAAGAATCTATTTCTACTACGTAATTCTGTAAATGGTTTTCTAAGAAGTTGAATAGATTTTTGTAAGAGAGGGTTGTAGCAAATACTGACTGAATTCACACATTCCAAGTTATAGTTTATTTGATCATGGTTTTTGGATAAATCACAATTATCTGAGTTCATATAAAAGTGAACCCACATGAAACTACAGTAGCTGGATTCACACAGCACACTAAGCCAAAACCAAAGAAATCCCATTATAACTTAGTGATGTCTGTTTACTAGTACAGTGAAACCATTGGTGTAAGATACTCATCTACCTTGGCAGCTCTCTATGTCTCCTGTCCCCAAATCTGTTTCACAAAGTGAAGGGTCTTCTAAACTGATTTGGTGGAGCACAGGGGTGCTCCTGAAGATCAAAAGGAGAAGCATGGATTCAATATATTTTAATTCTTAAGTTTTCCTATTATATATTGAAATGTATAAGAGTTGCATTTTGTAAAAGAAAATTGAATGCTTGGACTATGTATTATATTGAAGTTATTTAAGATTAGGTGAGTTACAGCAGATGTACAGTGATAAGAACGTTATAATGTTAGTCTTACTTACTATTTTCTGGCCTGAACAACAGTTGGCAGAAAAAAGAATAATAATCAGAGTATGATACTCTGTTAAATTTCTATTGTTGTGGAACAGAATATATAAATATAGAATTGTTTCTTGTATTTCATTATACAGGGCCACTGTGTAGCTCAAACAAATATATAGAATATCACAGTAACCCAAGATTTTGTCAAGGTTATTTCTCAGTGGAAGAACTGAGAAATAATGTTATGAGCATCATCTGTTATGAGTCACTTTCTACTGGAATTTTTCACAACCGGTGAAAACAAATGGGAGGAGCCAACTAAAGTTAACATGATAGTACTTGGACTGACTCCTGAAATCTATTCAATTTAGCATTTGGGAGTCAGTTTACATTCATATGATCACCTTTGATAAATTCTGTTCAGTTTCATCTATATAAGGTGAGTAATAAAGTTAACAATTTAAAAATAATAGTTAAAAATAAACCCAGGTTATGATTATTCTTTTTAAAAATTCATAACTTTTGTGAGAAAAGCTATTTACTTAGACTCAGAAGTAAGTCTTATTGATTTCACTAAAATCACTTCCAAATAATTTGATATAGAATTGCAGTTTTAATGACAGTAGCTGGTAGCTGCTAATGGCTTTCCTTTATGCTAGTATTGTTCATTCTGAGTAGATAAAAGGTTGTCAGTATTTCTGTAATGAATCCTTATTTCAGAAGGTGGTAGAGTGCAACTCAACAAATCAGAGAGACAGTTGAATGAATTAGAAAAGATAAAGGAAATGTTTTGATGTGTGCTACTGAATTAAAGTAGGGCTGCTACATGGATGTTTAGTATCTGCTTGATAGCACACCTATGTTTATGTGTAAGTATCAACTTAAGATTTACACATCTTTTATCACACTCTTTCTTGTTGGTACTTGCCTGTTGTCCTCTGAATCTGTTTATGGGTTTGATTTATCATACAGGGAAGAGGAAACTATATTCTCTTTTTAGCCACATTGACTGGAAATTCTGGGAATGATTGGATAGATTTGTGAGATGGGCAGCTATATAAATGTGATATATAAGTAAAATAAATAAATACAATAAAATAGCATTTTTAGGGATAGTTAAATTAGACAGGCTTGCTATAGTTAGGGAGAATCTGCCATTTCTGACAAAGTCTTACATTGTTAGTTTTAATGTTGGATTCATACATTGGGCTAAATGTGGTTGATGGCTTAAATGAACCATGGCTTAGTGTGATCTCTGATCTCTTAGTGATGGAACTGTCTGTCAACCAGAAGTATCAGATGAACATTAGGCATTTTCTGTTGGCTGTGAATAATCTTGATATCTTTGATATCCTGTTTGATGATAGATAGGAAGTTTTAGTACAAATTTCTGTTTCAATAATTTAATTATAATTTGCCATGGTTAAATCAACTTTTGTATCAAGTCAGATTTTATATCAGGTTTGTGTTGGTTTTATATGCAGTATGAAAATTAGAACAACCAACTGCTTGAGTTATGACTTTCATCATCATCGTTCATAGACAAATCCTTGCTAGGTTTTTTAAAAATTATCTATCTATCTATCTATCTATCTATCTATCTATCTATCTATCTATCTATCTATCTACCTACCTACCTACCTACCTACCTACCTACCTACCTACCTACCTGGAACTATCCTTGTGCCATTGTCTCTGATCCTTTTGATATGGTTTAGAATCAGATGAAGTTGATACTACAGAAGGACTACATTTTACAGTCACACAATCCTTTTGCAAATAGTTTTGCCCGTATTCTAATATCAGAGGCCTACTGTACACACCTCTAGACCATTCTGAATAATGATATCCCAAGTTTGGAACTGGGAGATCAGCGAGCACTTTTAATTAGGCTTTATTTTGGATTTATGGGTCTTGATCACACTGTTTTATGTTGTTTTTGTATAGTTTTTTCTGGCTTTTTATTATTTTTCATCATTTTTATTCATAAACGTTATCGTAAGTCACACTGCAGTTTTTAATTGAACTGTGAAATGCTTCAGATAAATATATTAAAATGCCTATGTTCAACTGATGTCCAGTATAATAAACCAGTGAAAATGTTTATTTTCTAGAATGGATTAAGAGTTGGGTAGAGTAAGAAACATGTAGACTTAAGACACACAGCAAAGCAAAATAAATTAACATTTATTTCTACTAGGAAATAAATGGAAATTTCTGGGAGCTGTGCAGATACGGCAGATAAAGGACTTTCATGGCTGTTACCTGGAAGTAAATATCACCAAAACAGTATAATTTATTTACAAATAATGAGATTGGGTAAACCAGGATATATTTTCTCCAGTTAGCCATTTGAAATTTTTCATTACTGGAGATGAAACAGAATGTTTCAACTAGAGTTGACAAGGAGAAAAGTGATAAAATGTCTCGGACCTTCATTTTTGCAATTGCAAAAGTGTGTAGATAGATGAAAGCTCGTTCTTATAATTTTTCTAGCATGCTGTTAAAAATGCCAGGACATTTTGAAGAAGTGTATAAGACAGAAAACAATTTCTTCAATTAAATTTCATTATGAAAATTTAATTTTCTCTAAAATCCAAATCCAATTTTTTATTTTGGTCTTTTTTCCAAAATGTCTGTGGCCTATAGTAAGATTATTCTGTACAGAAACAAAACCTTGCTACAAATCTGCCTTTTTTAAAACGCTTGGTTGGTTAATGGAAACAGGGCAAAGAATGCTGAACTTCGTACAGTATCTGTGGTTAGCATTTTAGCAAGGCTATGACAGTTTGTGTTTCTTTCAGATGTTGGCAGATGTTGGGTACATAGTGTGGCATTATGCCAAAGGGAGAGTTCCTTTCCTCATACACATGAGAGATTATTTACTGGCCTTTCTCGCAATTGTGTGTTCTTCAAAAACTTTGATTAAAACACACACACACACACGCACACACACACATGCAGAGTAAGGCAATTTGTAGCAACAAAGCCTGGAGTTTCCTTGGAGATGGAATTAAGCTTATAGCTTTAGTACATTTGTTGGCATTTGAACATGTATTACCTTAATAACGTAGAAAATATTTATATGTTTCTTTACTGTTGAATACAGTATGTCTGGAACAGTCAGTCTTTCAATTTTACCTTCCAGTTGTCACCTTTATCTTACTAAGAAGATCAGAACCGAGAAGATACCAGCTAGGATATGGTTACCTATAACTTTCACAGTATTATTTTTAAAGGGAATAATAAATGTTTTCTTTAATGAAATACTCTGCCACAAATAACAAAAAAGCAAAAATATTGCAGTTCGTAGCCTGTAAGACAAGGCTATTGGAAATATGTCTTTTAAGTGTAGTAACAGGGCTTGTTAAATGTTTGTTTGTTTATTTATATTTGTTACATTTGTATCCTGTCTTTCCTCCAGGAGCTCAAGATAGCATGCAGAGCATCCTTTGTCTAATTTCCCCCCACAGTTATAACCCTGTGAGGTAGGTTGGGCTGAAAATGAATGACTGCCCCAAAGTCACCCATGGCTCAGGGTGGACAGGATCCTGAGTGTTCCAGGGACAGGGGGCTGCTTGATGATCTGCATGCTCTCAGAGGTTGATGGAATTAAGGGATTAATACTCTCCAGCAAGGAAATATTATCAAAAGGCAGATATAGTATCCCATAAATTCTCATTGTGAGATACGAAGATGAGATACTTTTTTCCAAGCGTGCCTCTGCTTGACATAAGGAGGAATGCTGCTGGCTGTTTCCAAAGTTACTATTTTTATCCATGGAAGCTCACTTGCAAATAAACACTGTGATAAAAATAGTAACATTTGTAAAACCTTGAAAAAGAGCAGGTATTTCCCATTTCTGAGATAATGAAATTTCCCCCCGTTTATCAAACTTTGAATACAAACATCTTTTCTCCATGACATGCCTAGTAAGTATATTCATTTACCTCTGAATTGTTAGTTCTTCTAAGTGTGTTCCATCTTCTCCTGTGGTATGGCTACTTTTTCTTCAGGGAGCAGAAAGACAAAACGAGTCTGGCAGCACCTTTTCCAGCAGACATATTTTATTAAAAGGCATAAGCTTTTGTGAGCTGCAGCTCATTTCATCGGATGCATAGAGTAGCTAGACTGATGGAGGATTTAACCAGGGGTGGGGGAAGGGAGCGGAAGATATGGCGGTGATGTGGATGCAGGCTACATGTAGCAGGAGCTTATCAGTTGACCATTGCAGTGTATTAAAAACCCATTGTATTTATTGAAACCTTTTTATGTATGTTCGTTCAGCAATCGCTTGCTCCATGATGCTGTTAAAGTCTCAGTTTTCCAAAATGGTCCCTCTGAGATCTGATAGAGTGTTCAATCCTATCTTCCCTCCTCCTCACCCCATCCCAATTTAAACCCAACATCAGTCTAGCCACTCTGCACCTGATAATATGAGCTGCAACTCAAGAACACTTAATGTCTTTTAATAAGATTAGAAAAAGTGCTACCAGAACTCCTTCTGATGTTCTGCTACCATGGATTAATATGGCTCTCCTCCAACAATGTCTCTAGGGAGCATAGAATTAGTATGATATTTCTCCATTATTTAATGGAAAAGACCATTCTTATGGGTTTAAAAATAAGCTGCACCCTTCTGGATCCTTCCTCCCTGGTCAATTTCAAGAAGAAGATGTTAAAACCCTTAAAAAAACTTTAGCTCTTTCCTGTTAATACATGCCTGGTTTCATTGTTGTTGGGGATTTTCCCCCCATGACTGAAGTTATGCCATTATATTGCTCGCGTATTGTTATTTATGGTTTTATGATTCTTATGTTGTTTTTAAATCCTCATAATTTATTGTGATTTTGTGTTATAATTTGGATCTGTACTGTTAGCCGTGGTGGACCAGTTGTGCCATATTGCATTACAAACATGAGAGGGAGAGACAGAGAGAGAGAAAGACAGAGAGAGAGAGAGAGAGAGAGAGGAGCATTGCTGGTTGAGACCAAAAGTTGCTATACCTCCCACAGTATCAGCCACAACCTGATGGTAACATGAGGATGTGAAGGCCATAGCAAGTTGAGCTTGAGTTCTACTGATTTTGTGGATAGATCCAAATACTGTAGTTTTTTTTACTATAGTACAGAAGTTGTTTGCCATTAACATCTTAAACATATCTTCGTTTTTTACTTTCTGGTCAGTCCAGTAGCTCTGGGAGTCATTGGACATCTCCCATCCAAATACTAAGCAGGCTTGATGCTGATTAGTTCCTCAGGTCAGCCAAGTGCTACCATCTGCTTTCATTATGTCAATAAGACTGCCTACTTTTCCTAGGCAACTGGTGTTGATTGTCTCTGATCCTAGAGTCTTTTAGCCTAATATTTTTGTCTTGTGAAAATAAAAACAGAATATCTACCTGTCTCTCTGTCCATCCATCTGACCATCCATAAATACATACTTACATCTTGTTGAGTTATTCAGCAAGAGAACAAAATATAAAAACTGATAAATAAAAGCATCAAAAATCTCATTGTTCTGCATACTATACTAGTTGTACAAGATGCTGCTCACTGAAGTACAATCTGTAAACTCTTCCAGCTATTACACTGATTAACTATTTTAGTTTGTCATGAGGGCAACTGAAAATTAACTTTATTCTGATTCCCTGAGATTTGAAAATGTGTGATTTAGTTACCTCTCTATTGTTGCTTTAATTTGTTTTTGTGGGGATTTTTTTACATAATTACTTTAAAGTAAATATGTATTGTTCATAGATTTTGCATTACGGAGCAAAGATCAAAATTTTTTACTGAATGAATTTATTGAAAGACGTTGATTAAATGAAGATGAAGAGGATAGCTTGTTCCCCAAATGTGTCTGGCCATTCCTCTTATGTTCTAAAAGTCTGCAAAGGGACGTAAATCAGTTTCTTCATCTACTACCCTCACTGGTTATTGCCTTTTTTCTTATTGTGCCAATATATAGCTATATCAAGCTAATTTCTGTTCTGTGTGTATTTTGCAACTCTCTCAAAGCTAGGGGGCTTGATTGGGTAATCTTAACTTTCTTTTTACCATATAATTTAAAGAATGTAATTTTCTATTCATCTCAAGGTGCCAGATTAGGCAATAATTTAAAAATCTCAGAGTGCTTTCTTTGTCTGCTAGAAAATGAATGTGAGCAATTAGAGAAAGATCTTCAAAATGTGGTCAGAGCTTTTGAATATGTTTTATTAAAGAAAGCTTGATTAAACAGAAGCATATCTCAACCACTGAGGAACATACTTTGTCTGGTAAATGACAATTTACAACGTTATGTTATGTTGTGGTGTTATTTGATAAGAGGTGCTTATAATCTTCTCAATCATACATTTTATGGCATTTTGTCTAAAGTCAGTATTTAATTTCCGTGGTAGCTGTGTGCTAGATGTAAAGCAAATCTTTGGTTAACAAAGTTTATGTTTAACTTCTTCCACTTTAATAATACACTGATTGCCAATAATACACTGATTGCCAAATCTAGTTTTCAACTGTTCAAAGGATATGAACTGAGAACAGCATTAAAAAGAATATTCAGTCTTTCATATCATGGTGAGGAAGTGGGAACAATATGCTGCATTAACAAAAATTAATTCTTGATCACACACACAATTATAATAGTTTGCCAGATAAACATATCCTATAGAAATAATATGTGATCCCTATCATTCCCACACAACTGACCTCCCAATTGTAAGTCCATATCAGTTCCTGAATATATTTAAATATTATTTTTAAATCTTTAAAGAATATGGCAAAGGTTTCCATTCTTCACCTCCCTCCAAATGTTTAAGACTACAGTGCTGACAATCTCTTGCCATTAGGGCTGATAGACATTGAAGTCTAACATATCTGGAATGTACCACATTGTTTATTGCAGCATTCCTCATTATGCAAGCCTTCAATATTCCACACCATACACATAAGCCCTCAGTTGGTTTAGTCTCTGTGTTCCTTGGCGAAACTCTCATGGCATTACTTTTAGATGCAGTGCCCTAACACAGTGGCAAAGCATTATAGTTTGCTTGTTGCTTGGTATGTTGTATGAACCTGAGAACTGTGATTTAACCGTGGTTTAAAAATCCTGGTCAAAAAGTGAATGTATATTTACTTTATTTTACACCATAGGCCTACTCTTAATAAATACCCAGGATTGTTTTCATTGCTTTAGATGGCTTTGGGCTGTTCAAGGACCAAATTCATAGATTTATCATTAGGGATACAAGGAGCACATGAATATTTGAAAGGGTTTTACATTCCTATGGTCATATTGAAGTATTTTATTTAAACATCTTGCAGTATTAAAAAAAAAAAATCCATTACCTTATTTGTAAAACTCCCACAACTGTATTTTGAAGCAGTAATTTTCCAAGCATGTTAGTGATTTATGCCTTCTTAAGCTATTGCAAATAGTGACTTAAGTTTGTCTTACATTGATTTCATCAGGTTTCTATAGGTGCAAGGAAGCATCAATCATTTGTTCAAGCACAAGGAAATTGCTGACATAAGTACTCAGTTGTTTTTATTTTAAAACTAAGTCATTATTAATCTTTTAAAAATGTAGCTCTTTACTCACTTTTTTGAAATATAACTTTAGTTCTCTATCTTAGATCTTTGGTATTAGTATTTTCTCTTTCATAACCTTCTATAAATTATGCAGTGGGTCAGTTGACATATGATCTATTTTTTTTCACTTTCAGATTCAGTGTATAATCCATACCATGCTATTCCATTCTATGGTAAGCATCATTATGCAAGCTGCAGAAAAGGAGTAAGAAATAGTGAATCAAAGAAATTAAAGGCATGAGATAACAAAGGAATTAAAGCTAAATCTAATTTACATAAGGACCATTCTCCATACTGTTCCCCCCTTGCTTCCACCATGTTCATATTGATTATGTGCCATCAAGTCAGTATTGACTCCGTGTATAGATTTTCTCCATGATGATCTTAGTGACCATGATGGTCTTTCAGGTCTTCCAATGGTGTACCTATTGCCACTGCAATTGAGTCCATCCACCTTGCTGATGGTTGTCCTTTTTTTTTCTTTCCTTCCACCTTTCACAGCATTAGAGCCTACTCCAGAGAGCTAGGTCTTCACATAATGTGTCTGAAATAGGATCATTTGTGTCTTGAATGAGAACTCTGGGTTGATTTGTTCAATGATTCATTTGTTTTCTTGGCTGTTCCTGGTATTCTCAGGAGACTTCTCCAACACCAAGGTTCAAAAGGTTCAATACTCTTTCTGTCCAGCTTCTTCAAATTCTAGCTTTCACTTGCATAGAGTGCCACAGGGAATACCATGGCTTGCACTACATTGATCTTTGTAGGTATAGTGTGATGGAATGGTGTTATGAAGGCCACGCTCAGGGAGATAAGCGTTTCCTTAGCCCTCAACAGGAGCGTGGGAAGTTTAAGAAGATGAGACTGGCACCACCCTAAGGAATTCACGGTGTTGTGGTTTGCTGGCTTGGGAACTTAGGTTCAGTCTGGAGAGATTTCTGTATTGAGGTGAAGCTAATAAACTGCACCGTCTCATGGAGTTCTTTGGGCTGAACCTGACATGTAGACACATTACAGCACCTGAATATCTTTTCCAAGGTCTTCATGGCTGCTTTACTGAATGCAGCATATTTCTTGATAGCTTGCTCTGCTGTTGATGGTTGATACTCACAGGCAGAAGCTATCTACCACTTCGATATTTTCATTGTCAGCTGGTCATTGTATCTGTTGTCATTAGTTTGGTGGTCTTTATATTTAATTTAAGTTCTATTTTTTTCACTGTGCTTCTTGACTAAAGCTTCCAGATCCTTTGCATTTTTGACTATCAGAGTAGTATCATCAGCATAGTGCAGATTATTGATGTTTCTTCCTCCATTTTTAAAACCATGCTCATCTTCCAATCCAGCTTGCCATAATACAGTCATGTGAGAAAGTATGCACACCCCATGTAATTTTCTTTTCTTTTCTAACATACATGGACATATCAATTTTTTATCTTCATTCAAACAGTATATAAAAATAAAGGTGATGTAACTGGACAAAAAAAAGTATGAAAAATTGATCTTGCAATCATTTATTCAACAAAAAATTATAGATATGCCATTTCCTTCCATGGAAGAAGTAAGTAAACCCTTGGTTCTAATACCTGGAATTGCCCCCTTTGGCAGAAACATCCTCAAGTAGGTGTTTCTTATAACTGCCTAACAGTCTCTGACATTGACTGAGAGGAATTTTTTCCCACTTCTCCCTGCAGAATTCTTTCAGCTGTGTGATGTTTGAGGAGTTTCTTGTATTTGATACATTAATTTAGAGATTCATACTACTTGTTGCATCATAAAATCTATCATTTGCTGCAAACGAATCAGGTTCTCAGCCAACAACATGGCATCATATTCATATAGGACTAAGCACATATTAACGTCCTCAGCCAATGCACCTTTAATGCCTCCACAACCATTCATTATACATTTATCCATAAGTAGATTAAACAAACAAGGGGGTATTGCATATCCTTGCCCTGCTTAGTGTTGAACTGTTTACTAAGCATTTCACATATTATCATATATGTTTTACATTCTTCATATCCTGCTGTTATCTCTGTTTCTTATCTTCAGCTTAATATTCATGCAAAGCATTCCATAATTCAAGCTTTCATTTTGTTACACGCTTTCTCTAAATCAACAAAGGTATAGTAAACTTTCTCATATTCATATATTTCTTGATGACCTACTGAAAAGTAAAAAGCCTGTTTTGGACATCCCCTGTCCAGCTTAAAGCCACACAGCACTTCCCAAATTTTGCTCATTTTTACCACTCTTGCTTTTCAATCAAATTTCAGCCAAACATCTTCCCATCACAGAATTTAAGAATGTAAGGATTAAAAGGGACCTTGGAGACAATCTAGTCAGGTCCGCTGCTGAGTCCACTATGTCTTCCCATAATCTTCCTTTCTCCAGGCTAAATGTATGCACTGCCTCCATGTATTCCTTATAAGCTTTTCCTTCTTAGCACCTTATCATCTTAGTTCTCCTCTGGACATGGTCCAATTTGTCAATATCCTTCATAAAATGTGGCACCTTGAGCAGAATGCAATATTCTAGGTGCAGTCTGATCAATGCAAAATAAGAGAGGAAACTGGCTTATCTTCATCTTGGCATTGTAATAAACTTAACAAACTAATCCATCTGTAGTTTTTGCATTCACTCCCGCTACCTTTCTCTTTGTATAGAAGGTCAGAATTGGCACTTTTCCAATCATCAGGCTGCAATACAGTTTTCATACTCATGTTTAAAAACTCACCCAGCCACTCAGTAACCAACCACATCCATGTTTTAACATTTTTCCAGGCACACCACCTTTTAAAAATCCCTAAATGCTTCATTTCTTCGCTTCAGCTCCATCCCAAATTATTTCATCATTATTTTTAATTCCATTCGCAATGGGTGAAACCCCCCGTTTAGCCCTTTTTACCTACTTTTTAAAAATTTCCATCAAAATTTCTCTGCATTTCTTGCCTTTTAACAGACTATTATCTGATACATTCTACAGAACTGACTTATTTCTAGATACACATTATACAATATCTTTCTCTCATCCTGTTTTTTGCATCATTTATCTCTTATATGCATTTTTTTCATCCCTAAGCTCTTTCACTTAATTATTCCTCCAAGTATCCCCCATAGCAGAATTCCACAAACGTCTGTGGTATTCTCTAATGTATCTACCTGATAGCCAGTGTGGTGCAGGTAGTCCTCAGGTTATGATGGAAATTGGGACCAGAATTTCCATTGCTAAGTTATGCAGTTGTAAAGTGTGACATCATGTGACCACATCACTTAGTGATGGCAATCCCGGCAGTCTCAGTTGCTGTCATAACCCCAGGACGCATGGGTTGTTAAGCGAGGACCTCACATGACTGCGACGTGGGAAGAAGCAGCATTCCCAGGCAAGCAGGCTGGTGGGCAAGAGCTATGGGTGGGCAGGTGCTGTGGGTGGGTGCTACGGAGCATGAATGGGCAGGTGAAAAAGCAGCAGGAGCAGGAGTAACTTATTGGAGCAACTTGTGAACTCCTGCCAGCTTCCCCATTGACTTTGCTTGTGGGAAGCCGGTAGGGAAGGTTGCAAATGGCAGTCATGTGACTGTGGGATGCTGCAACCATCATAATTGTGAGCTGGTTGCCAAGTGCCCAAATCATGATGATGTGACCACAGGGATGCTGTGATGGCCGCAACTTCGAGGACCGGCCGTAAGTCCCCTTCATTCAGTGCCGTCATAACTTTGAACAGTTGTTGAATAAGTGATCATAACCCAAGGACTACCTGTATAGTGGTTAAGGTGTTGGACCCACCATAAGCCATAGAAACTCACTGGATGACTCTCTTTCAGCCCAACCTACTGCACAGTGTTGTGGGGAAAAATGTGATTAGTGGGTACTATTTATGCCTCCTTGAACTGCTATACAAAAGTGTGATATAAATCTAATGAATAAATATTTATTCATTAGATTTATTTCATGCCTTCCCTCCCCATAATTTATTTTTATTCCTTCCCTTCCCATAATTTTTTCTGTTCTGTTTCAAGCCTCTTCTGCATCTTCTTTCCTTTCCTAAGCTAAGGAATAAGTTTGACTATGAAGCTAATTAAAAACTTGATGTTTTTAATAGGTCTGGAATATAATTTAAAATAAACTGTGCAAACCAAAGTATTACCATCATTTTGAACCAAGTTTGATGTATGACAATATTTTGGAATTTGGTGAAAAGGTAATTTTACTGCAGTCCACTTTTTAACTACAGAAAACTGCATTGTTAATGGGGAAAAGCCATAAAAATAGTTGTAGTGATGGCCAAACTGAAACTGACAGCTGCTTTTTAAAATTTTGGGAGCCAAATTTTAAATGATTGGCCTCTCATACACATTTTATCACTGCATTTCCTATGTTAATGCAAAAGCAGATTCCAGTTTTCTCTTTAGAAAATACAAACTAAAAACATGGGGGACTGGATATTTTTGCCTATAATTTTCAGGAGAGGAATATTAAGCAGATGAAGCTTTTAATTTGTCATTTGCAATAATGGGAAAAACTTTACTTCATCTGGGAAATCTACAAAGGTTCATATTGTAATATGCTAAAGGAAAATTAATTGTAAAATGCTCAGTTTGGCTAAGTAGCCAAAATTGGCCTGAATACTAACATCTTTAATAAATGATAGGTATCAGTACATGTTCTGATGAGTGAAATAATTGAAAATGTTAGATAGCGTACCCAAAATTGGCTACTTAATTGCTTGAAGAAGTTACATTTATGTTAGGATACACTTGGATTTATTTTAGTAGTCCAGAAAAGTATTTTTAATTGGGTCCTGAAGTGTTAGGAAACTTGAAAGGAAATGAAATACTTTGTTCATACTGTTTATATCTTCCACAAAATCCAGTATAAGACACATCACTCACGTGAATCCTTGGATATGCAAGGGAACATGGGGGAGCGCTGGGCTTGAACTGATGATAATCAGAACAAACTAAGCAATGCCTGCTAATCAGCATCAAAATGTGTACATCCTACATTTCAGTTTAGGCTTTAGGTCCTGGACTCTTACTAATTGTGGGTGATTTGGAACATGCACAGTAAAGGCTGTGCACATTGAATGCTTCACTTGATGAAGGTTGAGTGAAGCATTCCCTTGGAGCTGCTTTATGAAGTCCCATGGCCACCTCATTTCTGTGGGCAAAGAGAGGGCAGGAAAACTCAGCATCTTCTAGCACTTGTGCTCTACTTCCCAAGGGCAGGAAGCATCTTCTAGCTCTACTTCCCAAGGGCTCTACTTCCCAAGGGCAACTTCTAGTGTTTGTGAAAACTGGAAGAGGCTTCTGCACGTGTGCAGCATCTGCACCAAAGCTGCTTCTGGCTCAGGTGAGTGCTGCTGAAGAATGTTGAGAGAAGGCAGCTGCAAGGCAATTCCCTCCTCTCCACATTCCTCAGCTATACTTATCCAAGCCAAAAAGGCTTTTTCAAGCCATAAAAATATATAACATCAGGAATTTTCAAGGCAAGGCAGAGTGCCTCATTAAGGGAAACTAGGGTGCTTTTTTGCTTCAGTGAAAAGAATCACATCACCTCGACTGCATACCATTCTTCACTGAAGCAATTCTAAGTTACCTCACACAGACCTACTGTATGGGTAAAGTAACTACCAAATCTGATAGGACTGCCAGCAGTTAACATTATACCACAAACTCCCACCATAATTAGCAATAAGATACCCATGCTAGACAATAACAGTAACAATAAAACATCTAAGTTAAGAATAAATGAAATAAAAATACAGGTAGTCCTCATTTAGCAACCACAGTTGAGACAGGCAACTTGGCATTAGGTGAAGCAGTCGCTAAGTGAAACCATGACTGTGCTTAAAATCTTACTTCAGCTTTCCTTTGCTTTAAAGATCTGAGAAAGTTATCAATGGGAGGATTGGTCACAAAGTTACATTTTCATCACCATTGTAACTGTGAACAGTTGCTAAACAAGGCAGTCACTAAATGAGGACTACCTGTAAATAAAATGGAATAGCAGAACATAGCAAAAGTCATCACTCACTAATACATTCAAATTCAGATGGTTCTGGTCAGTCAAGAAATGGAGTATGGAAGAGCTCAGTTTTAAGCATTTTCCAGAATGAAATCAAATCTGGGTTTGGTCAGATTTCAGTGGGGTGGTTATTCCAAAGTCAGGCACTGCCAGAACAAAGTAGCACATTCATGTCTAGCTCCCCCTGACTTTATGGAAATGGGTAATACAAGCAGCCTCTCCCAGGACAACCAAATTGGTCAGGTCAATTCTGACTGAAGAGTATGTAAGTAACAAGGTGCCAAATCATATCGGGTTTGTTAGGTTTTGGCATAATGTGATGTGTAAACCCAGCTCCACCCATTGTGGTTTTGTAAGCCACAGTGTGACAATCCAGCCATGGAACCCCTGCAATAAAGTGCAGGTGGTAATCAGTGTTAGGCTGCAGCCTTATCCAGTAGAAGCAAGCAATCTTTCCAGGCCATTGGCTGTACTCAGCCTTTAAGTAGATGGGTTGAAGATTTTAAAAGTAAAGTTGATTTAATTTAATGCAATTAAGTTTAATTAAATGCAGATAATTATTCCACCATTTATTTAATAACTCCTTTGGAGATCAGCAATATTTGAAAATGATCTGGGGACCTCACCCAAGGCTGTAGCATATTCCATGTTGTGCAGTCAGTACAATATTTCAAATTATTTAAAGCATAATACAGTGATGTAGTCATGCACAAATGCTATGAGAGTGCTGCTTTACAGTGTTTCTTTCTTACAATGGAATTTAAAGTCACATTTCTTGTTATAAATGTTTCAGTTCTTCTAAACCCTTTGCTTTCTCCTCCCCACCAATCCTACCTACCGTACTTAGGCAGGGATATAGTTAGATGAGACTGGCCTGATGAATTAAATAAGGTCACAGCTTTCTTGTTTCTAGTCAGGGTATCACTTAAAAAATGGTCTAGAGGAGGAGTATGAAATCTAGCCTAGCCTTAGAGTAGAAACCACAAGGCTAAAACAGGATTTAGCATATTATCATAACTGGTGAAAAATGACCAGCCAATTTTATTTCAGTAAAATAAGCAGAGGCTTGCAGGGGAGAGGGTCTCCTATATACTTACTCTCACCAGTTAAAGTAGTAGTTAATTTAAGTGGTGTAGTGATGAAGATCCTGGCTTAGAAACCAGGAAACTCTGAGTTCTAGGCCCCCTTAGGCATGAAAGCCAGCTGCGTGGCACTCTTTCTCAGCTCAACCCACTTGCAGGGTTGTTACTAAGGAAAACAGGAGGCAGGAGTAAGATATGTTTGCTGCCTTGAGTTATATATAAAAAAGACAGGATAAAATATAACAACAACAACAACAATAATCGAAAATTCAGCATGTAACAACAGTAAATGCTGTCTTTGTAGTGAAAAGGATGAAACTATTGACCATTTGATCAGTGGCTACAGTAAAATTTCACAAACTGACTACAAGCAGCGTTATGACCGAGTTGCCAAAATTATTCATTGGAAACTTTGCCAGAGGTTTGAATGTGAATGTAGTAAGAACTACTGGGACCAACAAGTTGAGAAGGCTTTGGAAAATGAGCATGTTAAGATCTTATGAGACTTTAAGATCCAAACAGACAGGTATCTTGTTCGTAACATGCCTGATATAATGGTCATTGAAAAGAAGAAAGTCTGGTTCCTTGGTGTTGCTATACCAGGTGATGCTAAGATTAAGGAAAAGCAGTTGGAAAAAATTATGGAATACCGGGACTTGCAGATTGAAGTTGAACACTTATGGAAAAAGAAATCTGCTGTTACATCAGTCATGATTGGAGCCCTTGGAGCAATAACTAAGGGACTCCCTCAATATTTGGAAATTTTGAACTTATCGGACCTGAACACCCTAATTTTACCAAAAAATACTCTGCTTGGAACTGCCTATATTCTCAGATACTACCTTAATAATTCTTAGGTCCTTGGTTAGAACTTGAATTATTAAGTTTCCACTAGTCTTAGACTGTGAATTTAATTGTAGATTACTACTACTACTACTACTACTACTAATAATAATAATAATATACATTTGGAGTACCACTTAAAGACCATCAGCATTGACAAAATCACCATCAGTCAATTGGAAAAGCCAGCTTTACTTGGAACAGCTTATATTCTGTGATGGATACCTTTAACACCATCAAACAACATCTGCCTATCCCAGGTCCTTGGGAAGGACTCGATAGGTGGATAAAAATGCCAAATCCAGTCTAAACATTTGGCTGACTGTGTGACCAACAATAATAAACGGAAGTTATATGTCTTATAGTTATGATTACAATCCTGTTCTAATAGCCAACAGCATTTCTTTTCCTCACAATGTTTTATCCAGGATTCAATTTCCCACACATTAAGTATAAATAATGAAGTAGTGTGGATTTTTTTCTAAAGGTATGATTTTAGTACCTGAATATGAGGCAGCACAAACAAGTACAGATATATTCTTTGGAATTAAAAATAACCAATGTATAGTAAAACATAACAGCATTTGTAAAACTATTTTTAAGGACAATGCGTTTTCCTTTAGGCATCTGAAAAATAGATTTTAAGATATCACTCTGAGTTTTTTTACAGAAGAAAAATGTGAATGTGCTGCTTATAAAATATTTTATGTTATTGTGGCTTTATATCTTGATAAATATGAATCCTTTTACAGTTGCATTCAGTCTAGAATAAAATCACTTCCAGGAATGAGTAAAATTAAATTTAATATGCAAGCTTGTTTGGCCATGAGATTATGAAACTGAACATGTAGATTCTGCTGGGGTAATTTCTTATAAACGCGGTGGAAATACTGAATGTCACAAATTTAGCTAAGAATTTGCGTTCTTTAAAGATTCTTCTTGTATCTATAGCTAGACAGTTTCATTTTAAACATCCTTTTAAAAACACTTATTGGGGGCTGTGTTGATTCCCGTTCATGAATGCATTGAAACATGGGCATTCTTAACTGAAATAGCTGTACTAAACATGAGATAATGTGCATAGATTACCCTGTCAGTGTTTTTAAAATCATATAGCAGCAGTGTTAATTATCTTCAGAATTTAGGAAGATTTTTGTCTCTCTTGCTTTGCTGAACTAATCATGCTGACATTTTAAAATAACTTTACTAGATCCACATATTATGCTAAGCCATGGTTCTTTAATCATGATTTATGAAATAAATCATATGAGATATGAACAAAGCTCATGTATTTAGTATCTCGTACATTTTCTTGGCACTCTTGACATCTTAAAAATAAAGGAAGTTACTACTTGTTTCAGTTAGAGGAAAAAATGAAAGCTGACATTTTAAGAATGGAAAATTTCAGCCCCCTTATTAGTGCTGTTAGACTTGGATGAGTGAATAAAATTATTCTTTGAGCCACTGATTGCTAAGCCACTTCTGAACAACAGTTCAATTTACTTAGAAATTAATGGCTACATAAGACCAACCTGACTTGCAGAATTTTGAATCTGAAACTAACAGGCATAATATAGTTTTAACTCCTGTAAGTGGGCTCAAAATCATTGCCAGCATTGAGTGAACATGTTAACTATTGAAAATCTTCCTCTGATACCTAGCTTCTTACTACTTGAAGTGAGAGCCATTTTTAGAGCATATTTAATCCCTAAGTAACAATTGTCTTCCATGCATATTATTGTATTTTTCAAGTTGAGTGCTAAATATTCTATTTACCCTCCTGCTTTCTGACTGTTATGGAACTGAAGTTTTCTCTATGTATGTGAAATGACAAAATTATTGTATTGAGAGCATACACATGGTCCCTCCCCACAAAGCCCTTCTTTACAGCCCTTAAAATCCCCTTTAACTGGCATTGCCAAATATCAGCAGGGCAACTGCTAATAAGATAGTGGGGGGCGATATGTGTATGAGGTAGAGAAGGCACTATGTTGACTGTCACGCTGTTGTTGTTTCATTTAATTGCAGCCTCCACAACACTGGAATTTTAACAGCAGTAATATTTAGTAGGTTGCACCTATCATGGATTAGCAGATTGTAATTTCTCTGCTGTTGTACCAAGCACAGGTTTAGTAATGAGGAGTTTCATTGTGGGTATGAGTAACTAGGTACATATTTATTTCAACAACAGATAGTCTCCGCAGACTAATTGTATAAGGATCCTTTCTGTCTTCTCACATTAGCTCAAAGTTTATGGATGTTAGTGGCTCTAGTCCAAGGAAGGTTAGTCATGCTTACGTTCCCTGAAATAAATGGGACACCGGCTGCAGCTAGCTGGTTCTGTTAATCTCGGTGGTCTTTAATGTCAGCTAGTTTTCAGGATTGAGGCCACTGGGTTGATCTTCCTGCTCAGCAGAAGTCATATTTATGTTCTTTTTGAAAGAGAAGTCTCTTATTGGAAGTATAAACTATAGGTCTTAATATAAAGATGCCTGCAGGTTGAGCTTGCATCTTGGAGATGCAAAATCTTGCAGTTTTCTTGGCAGTGTCACAGGAGTGGTTCACCGCGGCTTTGGGCTTTTCTTTTGTTTTTCTTTTACTTTCTAGACTAGCTGTTGGCGGTGCTTACTCAGTGTCTGGGCCCAGATGCTAAATAGCATTGAGCTGCTTAATACTGAACTTTCAGAGGAGACCCTCAGGGAATAACAGCGCTCTAGGCTAGACTGGGAAATTGGAAAAATGTCCTGAAAGAAGGCAGCAATGGCAAACCACTTCCATATTGCTGCCCAGAAAACTATGTGGATGGGTCCATGAAGTCACCAGAAATGATTTATTTCCCCTGTTGAAATAATGTCCTCTCCATTACGTGCATTTCAGCAACGTACTCCCAATTAAAGAGACCTCTCTGATCCTAGATTCTTAAGAAGTATAAGGAGGGGTTTTGTTTCTGAGCACCTCCTTCCTTCCGATTTTATTAGTTCAATATATGTATTATTTTCTATGCTTTGGCCAATAAAACTCTGGCAATCGAGGCATCATAAAATAAAATAAAATAAAATGACCATAGAAGTTGTTTCTGTTCTTTAAAATAGATATAAGTCAAAACTCTGGATTCCTGGGAATGTGTAACAGAAATATTTTTAATCAACAGGCATTTTAATTACTATAATATTTGCACTACAGCCAGCCAGTAGAAATGTAAGCATGCATGCTGTATGCCCTGATCTTGTAATTCTTTCTGCTTGGCTAGTCTGCTTAATTGTTCAGATATTTACAGACTTCAAAGATTACATTAGAAACTGCCTGCATACATCTACTAAGAAGACTAAGGAAGATTTTGCCAATTTACAAGCAGAATGCATAAGCCAAGCTTTACTTAACAGTGGCTTTGAAATAAACCACAATTGGCTGTATTCACACAGCACACTGAGCCCTAAACAATGGTCTACAAGCCACAATGGCTAGGTCCCTCCAGTAATGTACATTCCATGTATGTTTTTAAGACTGATGTTGAAATTTGTTCAAGCATAAGTTCTTCAAGCTGTTTCCATGAATAAACTTGGAAAGATGTATGCTTAAGACAGAATATCCTTAAAATCTAAATGCTTTGTCTAGAGTCTTATGGCTAAATTTAAAGTTTCTTCACTATAAATTTGAAATTTAGAATCCACATATGTAGTGTATACATGGAAGCTGCTTGGAAAAGAATCAAAAGAATTATATTAAGGAGTACCAGAGAAGTGTATAGAGTTAACTGTAATGGGAAATAAGAAAAAGGATGCTTGGTGAAATGATTAAAGGAAAGAAACGGTAGATGAAAAAAATACATATAAGAAAATTATTGCTGCAAAAAATGAGAATAGGAGAACGACATGTATGATGTCGATATAGAGAAAAAGACAGTTGCAAGCTAAAGAAAGGAACAGTTGTGATTAAAAAGAGGCAGAGAAAGTGCAAATCAATGTTGATGGAAGTAAAAAAAAATAGTTTTGGAAATGTGTAAAGAGAATAAAGAACTTCCAACAGAATGAATTAAATTAAATATAAAAAGTGATGAAATTTTTGGGGATGAAACTGAAGTAAGTGAATGCTGGAAGTATTTTAGAGATTTGTATAATAATGTATAATAATTAGATGTTGAAGAATAGAATTGAAATATTTTTAAAATTTATTTATTTATCAGATTTATATCGCTGCCTATCTCATACAAAGCAACTCCGATTAGTGTACAACAATTGAATGGATAAAATTGATAAAAACAATCACTATAAAAGATTAAAAAGTGATTATTAAAATGCAAACATTATCAACAAGTTTAAAAATTTAAAATTTTAAAACATACAAACCTCATGGAAAGAGGAGAATATCAATCATAGTGGAGCCATCTAAGAATGTCTCCAGTTCCCAAAGACCCCCAGGCCTGATGACACAACCATGTCTTGAGGGACTTCCTAAAGGACAGCAGGGAAGGGGCGAGCCTAACTTTAGGAGGGAGAATGTTCCACAACAAGGGAGCCACAGCAGAGAAGGCTCACCTCCTGGGACCCACCAAATGCAAGTCCCTGGCTGTTGGAACACGTAACATACCTTCCCTGCCAGATCTAATGGGATGGGCTGATATGATCAGGGAGAGGTGGTCCCTCAGATAACCCAGCCCCATGCCATGAAGGGCTTTAAAGGTCAAAACCAGCACCTTGTATTGGACTCGGAAGCAAACTGACAGCCAATGCAACTCGCAAAGCAGAGGTGTAATATGTGCTCTTCCAGGAGCAAACATAACTGCCCACGCCGCTGCATTCTGCACCAGTTGAAGCTTCTGGATACTCTTCAAAGGCAGCCCCATATAGAGCACAGTATAGTAGTCCAATCTGGAGGTGACTAGGGCATGAGTGACTGTGAGCAGAGCCTCCCAGTCCAGGAACAGGCACAATTGGTGCACAACATGAAGCTGTGCAAAGGTCCTCCTAGCCATTACTGCCACCTGCTCTTTGAGCAGGAGTCACGAGCCTAGGAGGACCCCCAAATTGCACACCGGGTCTGTCTGGGGCACCCCATCCAGCACCAAAGATGATATAGTCCCAGAACTGGCAGGACCCCAAACCAAAAGCCACCCAGTCTTGCCAGGGTTCAGTTGTTCCCCGTCTAGACCCTCACAGCTTCCAGAAACTGGGATAAGTTGTCCATAGCATCATTTACTTCACCAGGGGCAGAGATGTATAGTTGGGTATCATCAGCATACTGAAGAGCTCACCCAGCAGTCTCATGTTGATATTAAATAAAGGGGAGAGCACTAAACCCTGTGGCACCCCATATAGTAGGGGCCGAGGGCAGGACCTCTCCTCCCCAAACATTACCGACTGGAATATCGACCCTGGAGAAAGGAGGCAAACCAGCATAGCACCGTGCCACCCACCCCCAGTCCCCTTAGCCGATCCAGAAGGATCCCAGGGTCGGTATCGAAAACTGCCAAGAGGTCAAATAGGGCAAGGATGGATGCACAACATCCTTCCCACCCATGCCAGAGATTATTCAGAAGTATGACCAATGCTGTTTCTGTCCCATACCCAGGTCTGAGTCTGGACCGAAAGGGATCCAGATAATCCGCTTCTGTCTGAAGCTGTTGTGCAACCACCTTCTCAACCACCTTATTCAAAAAAGGTAGGTTTGATACTGGACAAAAATTGTCCAGTATGGTGGGATCTAGCAATGGCTTCTTGAGGAGGGGGTGCACCAGAGCCTCTTTAAGTGGCAACAGAACAACCTCCTCCCTCAAAGAAGAATTAACCCACTGCTAGAGCCCACTCACACAACACCCCCCTGGGCTACTTTCACAAGCCAGGAGGGGTATGGATCTAAGGAGCAGGTGGCTGAGCTCACAGCTTGAAGGACCCTGTCCAATTTCTCGGGTCCAACAGGTTAAAATTGTTCCCAGATAACCGGGCAAGTCTCCACCCCAGGCATCTCCTCTGGACCTGCAACAAAACTCATCCAACTGCGAGCAAATCTGAGTGATTTTATCTGACAGATGCTGAGCCAATTCCTCTGCACACTGCTGCAAAAGGTGCTCCAGGCCCCCTTTACCCAAGAGGGCTTATGTCACCTGAAACAGGGCTGCAGGGTGGCAATCTGCAGACCCAATAAGGGTGGAGAAGTACTGTCGCTTCACTGCCCTTACCGCCACAAGGTAGGCTTTAATAGAGGCTCTAACCCATGTCCAGTTAATCTCGGCCTTGGTTGAGCACCAGCGACGCTCTAGATGTCTCTTCTCTGGTTTCATCTCCCTCAGCTCCTCTGTAAACCATGGGGAGTGACGGAACCCACAGGAAGGGAGTGGTTGCATGGGTGCGATCCGATCCAAGGCTTCACCCGGCCCCTTATACCAAGCAGCAACCAAGGCTTCGAATGGACCATGCAGCAGACCAGCAGAAGAAATCCCCAGCTCCCTCTGAAACCCATCCGGGTCCATCAGTTGCCGGGTGCGGACCAATCTAAGGAGGTTCAGCCTCCCCGCAATGGGTAGTGGCACTAGAGAATCCCATGGAAATCAGGGCATGATCTGACCATGACAAGGGAGATACCAAAAGCTCCACCAACTTCAGATCACGTAGCCACTGCTCTGACAGGAACACCAAATCCAGAGTGTGACCACTGTCTCGTATCGGGCTCTGGATGACCTGGGATAGGCCCATGGCCGTCATGGTGGCCATGACCTCCCAAGCTACTTCCGACCCCATTCCGAGAGGGCAGATTGAAGTCTCCCAGAACCACAACTCTGGGGAACTCCACTGCCAACCCCAAGATGGAGTCAAGGAGCTCAGGCAGGGAGGTTGCTATGCAACAGCAACAATCCCGGCTGATCCCTAGAGCCCAACTTAAGGAACAGAGTCTTACATCGGGGGACCTGTGAAGCAGTGCCCCTGAAAGCCATAAAGGATTCCTGGATGATAATTGCCACACCTCCACCTCTGCCCCAGAGTCTCGGCTGATGCCACACCTGAAATCCCGCTGGGCATATCTCAGAAAGGGCTACCCGCCCTTCTGAACCCAGCCAGGTCTCGGTAACACATTCCAAGTCGGCTGTCTCATCAAAGATTAAATCATGAATGAAGGAAGCCTTAATGCAGACCAACCTGGCATTCAGTAGCAGCAGCTGGAGGATAGGGCCACTGAAGGTCTGCTGACCAGGCACTGGGGTTGAGATCAAGGAGCTGGAATGTGGAACTGGTATGAGACATCAGTCCCTCGTTACTCTGAAATGAACTGCTCCCTGTCTCCCACCATACCCGTCATCATTGTATTATGACTCACCTCCACCTCCCCAATGGCAGCCCCATCCCCACATCCAAGACCTAAAACCGGGAACCTCCTAGTGTCCTCCCCAGCCATCCTTGGGAAGGGAAGTTGGGCAGCCTGAGGCACTTTAGGTACAGAAGCTCTCAGTGCCATCAGGGTACCCAGCAACCACCTCCTCACCTCACTACAAGACACTCACACACACTAACATCCACATGCATTCATCCCCTGCTGCTCCCACCAGCAGGTAGAGCACTCCCTTCCCATTCACCTTCTGTCAATTCCTCTTCTGGCTCTCACCCAAAAGAAGAATCAACATACACACACACATACACTCTCACACCCTAACATTCACAGGACCCCTCCCTTGCTGCTCCACCAACTGAAAGAGGGTTCCCTTCGCATTCAGCCTAATGAATTTCTCCTCTGGCTCTCACCCAGAGGAGGAAGGCAGTCCTCAGTTCGAAGTGGGAAACCCACAGTCCAGCACTCAGGCACTTAATCATCAGATGGAAGCCACACCTTTCTTCTAGCTAAGGCTACCAGGAGGGAAAGCAAAATGCCTCCGTGGGGGAGGGGGGTCGACAGCAGCCTGCCACTCCCACCCACCCACCTGGCCACCACCCATTCCTCCAAGCTTTGGCATCCAGCCCACAGCAGATGATGCAGAATGGGAGAAATGCGGCAATAGAATAGCAGAAGCAGCTTGTCCTCAGGAAAGGCCTGTCTTCCAGCTCTCCTCCAGCCTGCTCCTCAGCCTGCTTGACACGAAACTCAAGCGGTCCTCTGAAGCAGCCTGAACAGGTCCTCCAAAAGCCACCACAGTTGCAGCTAAATTAAAAAAAAAACGCTGCCAATTCCATAGATGCAGCCAGGACACCCAGTAGGCGTGGCCAGCAAGAAGGTTGTCCTTCTGCATAGCTTGTCCTCCAGTTCGCTCCTGCAGCCTGAACAGTCCAAACATAGCCTGGCAGCCCAAAACTCAGCTCTGTCCAAGTAAGTGCTGCCTCCAAAAACAAACATACCACATACAAATGCAAGGACAACCTTAGTTGGCTCCCACTCTCTCCACCCTATAATAATGCTATAAATGATGGTATTCAGGAAAAAATGTTGGAAAGGAATTTTCATAATTCTATGAGAAAACAGAAAAATTGCAGTGCTTCAAGTACAGATGGTATAACTGGAGAAGTGTTAGAATATGGATATGGTTTGCTTGTAGAACATGTTTTAACGTGTGAAAACTGCATGATTGCCTGGTGATTGCTATTATTGTTCCTCTGTGCAAAGGAAAAGATAGATTAAATGCAAAAACTACAGGGGGATTTGTTAGGTGAGCCTGGGAAACTTTAGGTAGTATTCTGATTGAAAAGGTATAAAAGAAAACAATGAGTAACATTTGGGTAGTGCTCTGCAGATTTATGCTGGGCAGGGGGTGTACAGAATAGATTTTGCTCTTCAGGAAGTCATTGAGTAATGCGTGAATGTGAAAAAGAAAATTTATTGTATATTCATTGATTTAGAGAAAACATGGTAGAGTGAAGAGGCTTGAATTATGGAATATTTTGCATGAATTTAAGGTTAGTTGCTGAGCATGAGAAGAGGATTATATGAAGAAAATTAAGCATGCATGAGTATAAATGGAATGCCTAGAAAATTGCTTAGAGCGGAGCAGAGAGCAAGACAAACTTGTGTGATGTTTTTATGGATGAATGTCTAAAGAATGGTTGTAATGATATTAAATGTGTTTTGGCTGGGGTCATGGATTTTTGCATGCAGATAATGTCTTGTTAGTTGAGTGCCCAAATGATTTGCTGTGAATGTTACACTTTAAGATGCAACAAAGAGCATGGGTCTGAAAATTAATGTATCAAAAAGCAAGGTAGTTGTGTCTGAAATAGAAAATGAAGCAAAGTTATAAATTAAGATGAAAAACTAAAGCAAGTAAATCAATTTGTGTACTGTTATAGAATGCTTAGTAAAGATGGGAAAATTGATGGAGAAATCTGAAAATATGCAAATGCTGATAGAAAGTTTATGGGTGGTCAGTTGCAGAAATGAAATCTTGAGCAAGAGGAAGGTGAAAAGTTTAGAGAACAAAATACAATGCATGAAGTGGGGTTTGGCCATGGTGGAGTAAGGATGGTTCACAAAGGATAAAAAGGAATGGAGAAGAATAGTGAATAATATTTCTGTAAACTAGTTCTACCTATGTTTCCTTTTCTTGTTCTTATCTCTTGCCTTTGATTTCTTGGTTTACTATTTCTTAATCTTTTTCTGCACTCCACAGAATGTTGCTTACCCCAAAAGGAAACAGGGTGCTGGGTATGTACAGTGGTACCCCGGGTCACGAACGCTTCTGTTCACGACCAATTCGGGTCACGAACAGCACCGTTCGCAAAATTTTGCTTCCCTTCGCGAACTCCGCACTGGGTGACGAACAGGATCCGCGGCCATTTCCCCTGCTCTGACACGTGGTCATGGCTTCCTGTAGGGAGGGGGACTCTCCCTCCAAACAATAACCACCTCCCCACCCGCCTTCCTGTCCTCCACGCCAGAAGTCGCGTCGAGCAAGGTTAGCATTCTCTCTCTTCATACTGTACTATACTATACTTTGTGTCATATTTTTGTGATTTAAAAAAAAAAAAGGGTTCAGAATGGATTAACTGTATTTACATTGAACCTTATGGGAAAATTTGATTCAGGTCGCGACCAAAATCGGTTGGTGACCAAATTCGGAGGGGTCAGAACGGATTAACCGTATTTACATTGAACCTTATGGGAAAATTTGATTCAGGTCGTGACCAATTCGGGTCGCAACCAGAGTCGCGGAACGAATTAAGTTCGTGACCCGAGGTACCACTGTATTTGTAGTGTGATCTCTAGTAAGCAAGCAAACAAACAACATCAGGATATACCATTTTTTTCCATTACTTTTAAGAAGATCTATACATATGAAAGGTTTGGAGTATTTCATTGGTTCATTACCAACTTTATTGCTATGTTTGTGTGACATGTTGAAGAAAAACCCTTACATAGTAAAAGCGTATATTGCAATGTTTTTAAACAATATTCCCCCACCCCTGGTACTCTTTTATTCAGATTTCTTTGTATTGTTGATACTCAAAATAGATACTATCTTGGCTGGATTTAATAACACCACCAACAAAAAATATTACAATACAGTTTAATACATTAATTAAATAGTGTTAATTAATTCATTAATGAGATACATGGAGGGAAGGTTATTAACTTTTTTTATGGTATTATTCCTGTAAATTTTTGGTCTCAGTATGTTGTGCCTTAGAACTGTGTATAATAGCCCTACGCAAAATTTTCCATTGGAGCATTTTTATTGTTCTGTGTTCAACTGAAACAAAATTTGAAACTCATAATTAACCTTTTTCATCCCAGGACTATAAGAGTGGTTGATCATGCTAAGTGCTATTTACCAAGCAACCTGTAGAAAAAATTAACTAAGGGGATTATTTTTGTAAAAAATGAGAATACTGAAAAAGTGCCACAGCAAGCAATAGCATCAGCAAATAATCATGTATTGGCAGCCAGTATCTGCAATCAGCAATAGAACTGTACTTAATAAATAGGCAACAGCAAAACATTCACTTCAATCACACTGTAAGAACATAAAAACAGCAAATGTATATATACATACACACACACATACATACATACTTATTCATTCATTCATTCATTCATTCATTCATTCATTCATTCATTCATTCATTTATTTATTTTCTTAAGGGTTCTTTCAAAGCACATTTGCATAGAGGACATTGTATTTGGTTTACCCTGCAACAAACAAACAAAACCATTTTTGCATTTCAAAAAATGAATATTCAGCAGTTAGGGACACTATCTATAATGCACTTCCATTCCACTTCCATTTGCATTTGGCGACTTGCTTGAAAAAGAAAGACAACATGCAGGGATATTACATTCCAACCTATGAACTCTTAACGTTGCTTTAACAAAGAATTTTAAAACAGCAGAACACATACCAATTAAGCAGGCAGCAGCCTTTTACCAAGAATTCTTATATTCAGAATTTTGCAGTAGATATGTGCTTAGCTCAGTGTCCCTCACCCCCTCACTTAGTTCCATGCATTGGAACACTAAAACCAGATCTGCTGCTTCAATGGCTAGTGTACTCTCCAAGTTTCCCTACCTCAGAGGATTTAGAAAAACAAAAGCACCAAGATACCAGAACACCAGAAATGATGTGAAGCAAAGCATCCCAAATTTAGGACAATCTCCAGAATATATTTTGTTCAATTCTCAGAGCACTCAAAATGGCTGTTTGAAGCACAAGATATTTTGCACACCATTAGAATGCCTTAATAAAAACGTTGAAAGCCAGTAAAACGCCAGGCCTTATTTATATTCTCCAGCATTAGCATTGCTTTGGATTTTGGTGAAGAAAGGGATCAAAGTTCATTTTATTCTAAAAGGTCCAAAGTCATGGAGAAAATCTATGTGGTCGCTAAGAATCAGCACTGATTTGACGGCACATAATCAATCAATCAATCAATCAATCAATCAATCAATCAAAGGAGTCACAGAAACAGGACCAGAAAAATATTTATATATTCTGTTGAGATTTCTTGGAACTCCTGCAATTCAGGAGAAGTTTTAAGAAATGATACCTTCTGTCCTTGGAATAAATGCATGTTTTGGGGGGGTTATCTTTTTCATTTTTTGTTCAAGCTATTTGATAAACTCAGCTGACATCATACAGCATGATTTTTATGGATTCCTTAGTCTCTATAGCATAATTTATAGCAGTGAGATATAGTTCCTTGAAATAAATATAAAAGAAGTTGACCTGATTACTTTTGAAACAGTTTGATATTTAGGATACATAAAGCTGAGTGTTACAAGTCTTCAAACATTACCTGTATTGCTCATTTTTACAAATACTGTGGGTTTTAACTGGTGAAAGGATGCTTCAGTTTGGCTAATATCTAAACCATAAAGCTCATAGTGATTCAGGTTTCAACTTCTAACACAAGCCATGCTGTAATTTGATATTCCAAACATACAGTTGCCTAATAAAAATTTAGCTTTTTGACTGTTCATTTTCCAAATTCATTCTGGTCTTCATGGTCAAGACCTGTAATCATTGTGCATAACAGCAAATACATTTTAGCGCAAACATTAATTTGCATGTTTCATTTATTTATTTGTCTAATTTATGTAGCCGCTCATCTCACAAAGCTGGTGATTCTGGGCAGCATACAAGAGAACTAAAACAATAAATACTTAAAACAACTATCTTTATTAATTATTAAAAATATTAAAAACTATAAAAGCAGAGCTAATACAAAAAAAAAATAGAGAGATGTTAATAATAATGGAGCCACCTCACATAATGGAGCCACCCCACCATCCTCTGAGGTCCTCAGGCCTGCTGACATAACCAGGTCTTGAGGGACCTTCAGAAGTGATGCGGACAACCTCACCTCAGGGAGGAGAAGATTCCACAATGCAGGCGCCACAGCAGAAAAGGCCTGCCTCCTAGGGCCTGCCAAATGTAGCTCCCTAGACGATGGAACCCGTAACATGGAGGGGGCACCTGGATCTGAATCCCCCTGCTTAGGACTCATTTGCAAACCACGGTGTGCAATTTATCATAAGCGTAGATATTATTTGGTGTTGATGTCTGAATGCAGCTGAAATGTCTCAAAATAATATGTGACATTAAAAAAATGCTGAAAGTAAATCAGTTAGATGAGTTTGTATAATTGAAGAGAACCTTTGTCCAACTTTGACTGTTGTGCCAAATGCAGCTGTTTCTGGAGCTGTATTATCTGGACTGAATTCTTAACACCTTCATCATCTCATGTTTGGATTATTGCAGTGCACTTTACTTGGGGCCAGCTTTGAAGACTATTCAGAGACTTCCACTGATGTGGTATGCGGCAGCCCATGTGCTGACAAATAAAAGGCATTTCAGCAGAGCAGCACCTCTCTCCCAGTTGCTACACTGGTTACCTTCTGAAATGTTGTAACAATTATCCTATAAGCACAGCAGAGATCATTATAATTCCACAACTCACAAGTTCATCCTGGATCAGTGTTGGAAGGGGCCACTTATGATGTCAAGTCCAACCCCCTGTTCCCAATAGGAATTCAAATTAAAATATCCCTGACAGATGGTTGTCTAGCCTCTGTTGAACATAATCCAGTAAGTCCAAAACTCCATGATAGAATGATAGAAAACAGGTCTTAACCCTGTTATGTAATTCATTCTTTCAGGTATTTTAAGACTGCTATCATATCATCCTGCTTTTCACAAGACTAAATACCCACTCTTTCTGTCACTCTTAATAGGACTTATTTGCCCTTCTCTGATTCCTTCTTAAAACATCATCTAACTAAAGCGGAGCTGAAATTATACTTCCATTGATGCAGCCTAAGAATATTTCTGCCATTTTTGCAGTCACATCATACAACTAGGTCACATTCGGTTTGCATTCAACTACAGTTTCAAGATCTTTTTCACAAATGGTATTGAGTCAATATATCCCATCCTATATCTTTTCATGCATGCATGCATGCATGCATGCATGCATGCATGCATTCATTCATTCATTCATTCATTCATTCATTCATTCATTCATTCATGTTTCTTAAGTGAAAAACTTTGCATTTGTTTCTGTTAAATTTCAGTCTGTTTACTCTTAGCCGATTTCTGTAATATTTCAAGATCATTTTTAATATTTCTGTGTTCTAGGATATTCCACCCAATTCATGTCATCTGCTTATTTACTAGGTATTCTCTCTGACTCTGTATCCAAGTCATTAATGAAAATGTTGAAATAGGACTAGAATTGAAACGTGTAGTATCCCACTCAAAACATCCCTTCAATCTGATTAATCCACAGTATATCCACCATCCAGCCCATTTACTAATCAGTATGTCATTGAGGATACTTTGTTAGGTGTTGCAATGAAATTGAAATACATTAGGTCCAGTAGTACTTCCACAATCTATTCACAAAGTTACCTGATTTAAAAATGAGATAAAGTTAGTCTGAAAAAGACTTGTTCTTGACAAATCCACACTGATTCCTGGTAAATATCAGCAGCAGAGGAGATCAGCTGTTTGGTGGACCTGGCAGCCAGGGGACTTGCTGGATTTGTGGTGGCACTGGTGGCATTTGGAAGTACAACAATGGCAACATCACCCAGATAAGCAAAGATTACCATCAGGCACACAATCAAGCAGTAAACATATGTTAATCAAAGAACTACCAGAGGAGCAAAACAAAACCCCCACCCTTACTAGCACTGGCAAGGCAGGCCACAGCACATAAATAGAGAGCAAACCCCATCCCATTTTAGCACTGAAGATGTTACCTTGCCGGGTAATGAAACGTTTGCAAGAAAAGAACCAAGCTCAGAGAACCCCAAGGACTCCACAATGGCAACAGCAATCTAGTTGCACCTAGCCTCTGCAGAGCAGATAGCACTGGCACAGTGGGAATGATATTGGGCTAATAATAAAATTTTGAAGTGGCCAAAGTCTCCTGGCTGCCATCAGGCCAACTGTACCAGGCCACAACCAAGAGAACGCTGGCTGCCTGGTCTACTTGCCAGTTTCTGCAGTATACTCAATGCTTGCTACATCTTTGGTGACAGAGGAACACTGAACAAAGAGATGACTCTCAAGCAGGGGATGGGGATAGATGGTCCAGCTGGACTTGAGAAGGTGAAGTAGGGAGTTCCCCCTTCAGGTGATGGGGGGGAGGCAGTAGTACTCTGTGCAGCCCCTCTGGGTCTGTGGAGAGGGACTTGTGCTCTGCCCCCACTCCCCAGTTAGTCCTGGTGAGCCCAGTGCCAAAGTGGAGGAAAAGCTGTTATGGGAGGGGGTTGCTGGCCTGTTAGGAACTGAGGACCTGCTGAAGGCTAGGCAGAAGTGGCTTGGAGGATAGCTGCAGGCAAACTGGGTGGCGAGGTTGTAATATCTGTTGTAGGGGAAGGGATAGCAAGGAACAAAGGGAGTTGGTCAAATAGGGTGGATAGGCCAGGCAGTAACATCTTGGGCATGGGAGGCAGACTGAGATATAATGGGAGGCAGGGAGGGCTGCCTGTAGGGAAAGTGTATTTGGTCTTTGACCCTGGTCCCACCTTCCACTCCCCTTGATTCAGCCCCAGTGCCTGGTCAATAAACCTGCTGCTGCTGCTGAATGCCAGGCCAATTTGTATAGAGGAATTTAGCTCTGGCTTCCAGAAGACAGGAGAGGGAAAATGGTTGCTCGGCTCTGGGAAAGTAGAAAGCATGAGAAAGAGATTCAGAACAGCTCCACCTTGATTGTGTTGTCCTTAAAAAGAGGTGGTGAAGGATTTGGAGAGGCTTTCAGGATTCTTTTAATATGCCCTACAACAATAAAGTAGATTCCTGGAATCCCTGCTATGTCTGTTCCTTGATCTAGCTTACTTGAAGGGCTGGCCATCTGTAATAAGGCCCTCCTCATCCAAGATCTTGTAAGGGATGAGAGGGCTGACCTGACATGTATAAGAGAGTCCTGGGTGGAGCCTGAGGAATATGTGCCCCTCTTGGAGATGTGCCTGCCTAGGTTTCATGTGTAACCCTTAGGATAGGGGTGGCAGAATCACTACTGTTATCTGGGAGACTCTTGCAGCTCTCAGAATTCTGCAGGAAGTCAGATGTGAGACCTTGTGTGTGAAGCTGGGCTCTAAGTTTAGATGGGAGTGCTGCCGCTGTACCAGCTTCCTTGCTGTGTAGTGGCCTCCCTTCCCAAGCTATCTGACATTGTAGCAACCATCGTAGCATGGTTAGCAGAATTATGGTGCTAGGTCTGGTCACTCATGCCTTGGTGACCTCTTGGTTATATTATTGCAATGTGCTCTACATGGACTGGCTCAGGAGGAACACTTGGAAGCTATAGAAGGTCTCTGCATCTCGGTACTCCATGTAACACTGCTCACATTACATGAGCTGCAGGGGTTATTGGTAGGCTTCTGGGTGCTATTCAAGGTGTTGGTTGAATAGGCAAAGGGCCTAGATATTTGAGGGAGATATCTATCTCCGACTGTCTGCCTGCACAACAAGATCGGTCAAGGTTGGCATGCTCCAGGTCTCTTCTCTTAAATAGTGCCATCATGTGGGAGGCAGAAAGTAGGCCTTCTCTGTCTCTGAGCCTGCCCTATAGAACAGTATCCCCCTGAGATTTGGGTGGCTCTGCCCCTGGGCATTGGGCCAGGATGTTCATGAGCCATCAGTATGTGTTAATATGTGTGAAGTGAATTTTTACCTTGGTGCTGTAGGTGTTTATATGTGGTTTTGTTGTGTTATTTGCTGTTCTTCCTTTTTTTTTTTTTGCATATTTATTGTTTTCAACATTGTTAGCCACCCAATAATTGCTTGGTGAGTAGGAAGCCATGCAAACTGATTGATTGCCTGATTAAGACCATTCAGATAGATCACTTTATAGACTGCTCTAGAAACCTTCCACCTATCAATGAGAAACTGGCTGGTCTGTAGTTCTGTGGGTCTCCCCCACCATCCTTTTTTTTTTTTTTTTTAAAGACAGTGACATTTGCTCATCTCCAGTGTTCTGGCTCTTCACCAGTTTTCCAGTTTTTCAAGGACAATATATACAGTTTTCAGCATGCCATCACCTAGCTTTTTTAGTATCCTAGGATAAAATTCATCTGGACCTGAAAATTTAACCTGGCCTCAATTTCTCCCCATTGCTACAATTCTATTGATAGTGAGAAGGAATCCTTCCAAATAAAATGAAGGTATTTCTTCCTGAAGATACAGTATAAAACTAAGTATAGTAAATATAAATCTAGTTGCATGTAAAACAAACAGCAGAGTATTTGTCTAAGTTTTACATAGAAACTCATTTTGTCATCATGGAACAGGAAGAGCCACATATACTGTCTGCCATAACTGCCTTGAGTTGTACAAATAAAAGTGGGATGTAACTTTAATAACAATAGTCCATAATTTAGGTTTTAATCAGTTTAGGAACTAAGCTTCCTTTGCCATTCTTATGTTTCTGTAGTGAATTTGGCCCCTGTGTGAATATTGGTGAGAGGCTGGAGTTTGGAGATTTTTTGTGGAGGTTTTGTTGTGTTGTATAATAATCGAACAATGGTACCGTGATTCTTGATTGCCCTCCTTAAAGAGGCACGTCCAGGATCTTTTGATGGATTTTATACTGTTGGCTTTTGTTTTATTATTTTTCTAACTTGAATGCAAACCCTCTGTTGCATTTGATTACAGATATTTATTATTATATTGAGCTACATAAAACATTGCAGAAGTGGACTTGTGCTATCCATTGGAGCTTCCTTTTCCTTCTCTCCATCCTACCCACCCTCATGTCTTTTGTAAACTCCAAAGCAAATTAGGGGTGGGAATGGTATGGGGAAAGGGAGGAGGAGGAATCCGACCTACTTGGTGGATACTGGGTCACCAAAGGAAGGACAAAAAATCAGGAGTCTGGTAGCACCTTTTCCAACTAACAAATTTTATTAAAAGGGATGAGCTGGAGCTCACTTCATCAGATAGGATGCATTCCACTGCATTTCTGTATAGCTTTGATCATCCTTTTGTGCACTGCTCTAAAACCTCTGGGTGAAGGTCTATTTGGTAATTTTTAAAATACAAATAATTTAGATTGCAGTCCTGTTTAGTTACGTGGGTTTAATTCTAAGTAGTTGTGCATAGGATTGTACTGCAATGTAATTGTTTTCTTTATGTCAACCTTCTGGAGCTTTTACTGAGATATTGCAGAAAACCCTGGAATGCTTTCTAAGTAATAGCATCCTGTGACACAAAGGGCAAAGACTCCTTTCAGAGCACTCTTTTCAGGATTAACCCTAATCCTTTAATTCCTATAATTGGGTCTAGGTATCATAGGGACTAGAGTTTTAGGAATAACTAGAATTGTATATAGAATGCTTGCATTTCTCCAAATTCTAATTTTAGTTCAGAAATTTAAAAAAATAGAGCATTTATGTTTTTATGGAAACCTTTGTCTTCTGGAAGCAAAAGAATAAAACTGCAGGATCTCCTCTTCCATTCCACTTTGTAGATTAGTTTAGTATGGATAAAGTATATCAAAAGTCTAAATATTTTTTGACCGTCAGGACCTTGAACCCTAACGCTAGAGTCCTGTAATCTACAGTATTAGATAAAGCAACAGCAAATGCTGACTTAATTGTAATGTATGAGGGATAATTAACTGAACACTGAGTTCAGTGTCAGTTCTCTTACAACGCTGTCCTACCAAAATCTGCACATGCTAAACTGTGGTTCACAACTGCAATTGTGTCTTCATACAACACGTTAAGCAAAAACAAATTACGTTTGTCTTAGTTCCTTGTTAAGAGCTGATTAAAAGAACACATTGATGGTGGAAGCAGTTTGAGTACCAGTGGTGTGAGAACACAATCTGACCAATACAAGAGGCCACATTCAAAATATGAATTTCTGATGAGATTCAGTAGAAGTGAACAGTGAAACTAACTGGACTTCCCCTTACTGCTTTAAGCCATTTCTAAGGAGTTTATGAGTAACTTTCTGTCACACTACAGAAAGATCTGGACAGTGCTGCACTGTCATTCAGGTCTGGATTTAGAATGCAATTGTAAGATCTGAATGTAATTCTTGATTCATTTGCTATTTGGTTACGAGGCACAGTAGTTGCAGTTATACAGCCCCAAGTCATATTTTGCCAGAAATAAAATATTTAAGTGCCAATGTTTCTAATTCTTCATGAGTAACGGTTAGAGTGAGATTAAGCTTCCCAAGTTACCAAACTCTGAAGCTGGCATAATTCCTTAGCTGTGCAATATTACAAGGCAGTGATGGGTATGTGGCAAACTTAGGTTTCTTCCAAGATGCTTGTATTTAGCAGCTCACAGGTGGTGGAGATGGGACGGGACAGAAAACCAGTGCACCTTTACTTCGGAATAAGTCCCAATGAACATAGTATGCCTGTTAAAATATTCATAGGGCCACTTGGCAGGGCTTTCAGTTTTCCTCAGGTTAGTAATCTTTTACATTTCATAATGACCAGTATGCTAGAGAGACTTTCTTTAGAGTAACTTGGACTAGTCATTCTCTCTCAGCCCTAGGAAGAAGGCAATGGCAAACCACTTCCAAAATCTTGTCAAGAAAACTGCAGGGACTTGTCTAGGCAGTTGCCAGGAGTCAACACTGACTCAAAGGCACACACATAATTTTTTTTTTTTTTTTTTTGCTGCTGCTGAAATTCTGGAATTGGGGTAAAAGTAATCTTGCCCTGCAGTTTTTCAGTCCAGACTTTTAACTCTGCTGTCAAAAGCCATCAGTGTCCCCAAAGCATAAGCAAAGAGCCAGGTCAGGAAATTGTTTCATTCCAAACAACTAGCAAGTAACCGTTACAAATATATTTTCCTATCCCCATTTATCTTTTTCCTTCTCTGTATGAAAAGAGATAGTTAAGTCTCCTATCCCGAGTTTTTAAATCGGAACTAGATTTCTGAGTATCTTTCCTTGTCACGTAATATAGTTCCCTAACAGGGCAGTTTGCACAGAGATGCCACAAATAAACATGAAGCACAGTCAACGTCGCATTGTACATTTGATAGGTGCATTTATTCATCTTAGTGCGTTGTCTACTAAATGGCACCTCTTATGCGTACTTAATCGTCTGTTTAGCAGGACCTGCTCGCTCGACGAACAGCAGGGTCTGGCGCTTTCAGAGCAGTTCCACATTCCTGGTCTGCGCCCGTATAAGGATCATGTTACTGGAGATCACACGACTTCGGCCAAGCTCTGGAGTTCCGTCAAGAGTGGGTGGTGGCTTCTTTTAATCCCTGCATGTTCGCCGTCCTGCCACAAGGGCGCTTCGAGTGAAAGAGAAAGAGCTCTGCGCTTTAATTTCAGCCCTTGGTGTGGCGCTAATCAGAAGTTTTACTTCAGATACTCAAACTGTTTACGGCGGCGCGGATTTCTCCTTCAGGAATTTTTTTGGTTATTGGCTTTCCTTCATTATTGGCACTGGCATTGCCCTGCCAGTAGATTGGGTTGGAAAAAATCAAGGCGTTCTGCTAACGTCCGTATTCACCCCTTGTTTCTCCAAACCAAAGTGAGCAAAGGATGGACTTATCCGGTGACACTTAGAGAAAAACCTAAGCGGAAAATGGTTGCTCCCTTTTCTCAGCCCCGCCATTGCTCACATGCCAGCAAGAACCTCTAAAGGCAGCTGGGCTGTTTTTCTCCTCTCCCACTACAGTATCGTTTGAGTCTTCTCGGTGGCATGGCTCCTGGCTGAGCAGCTCCAGTTCTCAGTAGTTTCGGGTGGTGGTTTGTCTCAGGAGAAATCGGAGACACGTTTCCTATCAGGTGGCTATAGTTTGCCCCCGGCGCCCCTGAAGTTAATACAAAATTTGCTTCGTGGCCGCTCACCCAGAAATTCACTTTGCCACTGCTGTGCCCGCCGCTGCCCTTTCCCCCCAGCCCCCCCCCCGGTGTCGCTTCAGTGCACGCGCGCATATGACCCCCGTCTTGGCTCGTCGTTCGCGCGGCCGCCGAGAGAACCGCCCGGGCCCTGCCTGCGGAACGTGGTACTGCTACCCTTGGCGCGCACCGCGAATCGGAGAGCGCGCCGACTGACTGGCTACCCCGAGGAATGCGCGGTATGCAAGAGGCAGAAGCAACCATTCGACGGGATGGGGAGGGGGGACGGGAGCGGCCCAAGTCCTCGGCGGCCGCGGAAGCACGCGCGTTTCGAGCCGTCGCGCGCGGTCCCGAGGAGCAAGCCCGCGGCGGCGTGTGCCCAAGACGCCAAGTAGCCGCCGCCGCGTGGGAGCGGCGCGGTGCCTTCCGATTTAGTTGTTCCGACTCCCCCTTCCTCTGTTCGGTTGCGCGCACTCTGTATGTTTTTCCTCTCTCTCTGGGCGGTGGTTGAGGCCGCTGGTAGTTAGGATCGATTCTGCTGTTGCTGAAGTCGCCGCGGCGGACAGCAGCGGCGGCTGTGTTAGGTCTACCAATGAAGGGGCATTTATGGCAGGCTGGACAGCCGAAGCTGTAGGCTCAGCGCGGCTTCGCTGCCGCCGGTGACCCCCGGAGAGGGAAGGAGGACGACGGGCGCGTTGCATGAGAGACTCAGCCCGGGGAGAGGGGGGTGGAGGCAGAGCAGGCGGAGGCGTCGAGCCAGCCAGCGGCAGGAGCAGAGACCCGTCCCAGCAGCCGGGGAGAGAGAGGCGTTTTCCAGCGGTCGCCTCCCTGAATCGTGCCCCAGCCAAGTTGCCTCCAAAGTTGATTCCCGGCCGCAGGGGAAGTTCGGGCTTAGGCTGGGCAATGATCTTCCCCAATAGCAGCAGCAACTCTGCGGGCGGCAGCAGGACTCCTTATAGGAAACAGGTAAAAAGAGAAGGAATCAGATTGCAGTTTCGGCAGGGCGGGGGGCAGGTTTACAAGTAGGGAGGGGCGCGGAGGAAGAAGAAGGGGTGGGGACTTAAGTGTAGTTGGGGCTTGCTCTGGAGGATCTTGTGAACCGAGCGCTCTTTATTTCCCCGGGTTTAGAGACAAACCTAGCTGTCGTTTTCCTCTTTCCCTCTTGCCTTTTTTTCCTCTCAGATTATGTCACGCGGATTCCCACTTAAAAAAGAAATAACGCCGCCTCATTGTGTTCAGGCAGGAGATTCCAGATTGGGGAACGTACAAGTCCTGCAGAAAGCGATGTTGTTTCAGTATAGGGAAGCCCTCAATCAGTAATAAGGCCCCCTCCTCCCAGTTGTTTTCAGGGAATTAGAGTCTACGGACAAACGTCTTAGAAAACGAAAGTTTAAGGCCAGGAGTGTCCATTTTTGTTGAAACAGTACACAGGGAGAGACATACCCCAAGTAAAAAAAGCCATTTTTCTTTTTTTTTTTAAAAAAAGACAAAATTAGGCTCAGCATTATACCATGGAGTTGCATGAGGCGGATGTGGATATCATGCCAGTGTGGGGGTTTCTCTAAGTTAAAATTAATTTGTAATAAGACACCCCTTTAAGTAATTCTCAGAAACGTGTAATTGAAATTGTGTACAATAGTGCCTTTTATCCATTTGCTATCTGTATTGAAGAATGGTTAAAATGCCTTACACAAAATTACTGTTGCTTTATTTGTTTCCCCTTCCTTTCCAGACTACAAGAAAATTGGATTCTAAGAAATATGATGAGTCTCAGTCTGACATGTTGATTTAATTCTGCCCCAAACAGAGACATTCTAGTAGTCTGTGCTCCTAGAATGGTTATGTCAATATCCTGTTCTTAAAAAAAGAGGGTGGTTGGAGAAAGGATGTCTAGCTGTCTTCCAAACTGCACGTTATTCATATAAAACAGATCTCTCTCATTCCATTTTAATTTAGAGTCTTCATAAATCTGTTTGTCTCTTCTGGGCATGCACATGCATTTAGGAACAATTATCCTTGTTAAAAGTGAATAGCAAGAAATTTGACTGGAAAAGAATTAATCAGTGTCTTTAGAACTGGACTTTTTATCATTAGAGTGGTGATCCTGATTGCTTCAGTGAGATTACACCATAGTTAAAGAACTTGGATTGTGCTCGTAACATTATAGACTTAGTAGAATACTCCTTTATTTTAATTTAATTACAAATAAATGTAGAGGTAATTAATGATGTTGCTAAAAGTTTCATGGAATATTGGTTTAATCTTTAAATGCTTCTCACTTTGTATGTGGCTTGATATTAACAATTTCATAAAACATTTTGAACAATGGGCAGATTTGTAGCGTACTTTGCTAAGTATTAAGTTCTGATTTTAAATTAATTGATGGGTTGATTTAATTAGTGGGAGGTCTTCCTTCTAAAGAAAGAATTAGGCTATGTAAATAATACAGTACAGTAGTATCATAGTCTTCCACTACCTTTTTGCGAATAGAATGTAAACAAGTATTTGAGGGAGTCTAGAAGTCTGAAAAGAAAGGCAAATCTTTTTAAAAGTTCCATTGTTCATTGATCTGTAAGGGATACCATAGGAAGGTAGTGATGAAGGTGAAGCTGCTGGGAGAGAAAAGAGGATGAACCTTTTACTGGAAGGCTGTATGTTTTGCATGCGGGTGCTAGTCGGCCTACTGGTCTGGAACACACCGATAAGATGCTCTTCTTTTCACAGTCCACTCCTTGAATGCAAAGAGCTAAAAGGGCTGAATGAATCAGAAAAACAAACAGACTTCCCTTTCAATGGGGAGAAGGAGAAAATGAATGCAGGCCTAAGACCCTGGGTACCAAAGGTTTGTTTCATTGGCATCCAGCCGTTCTTTAGTGAAACACTTCCTACTTAGGCTGAGGAAGGCTGAGTGTGCAGGCTTTCTAGTCTGTATAAGCTCCTGTTGATTTTAATTGGGGCAGACTTTGGCCCATTGTCATTCAAAAAGTGCTTCTTTATTTCTCATTCTCGCTGAAGTCTTTATCAGTTCATGTAATAAGAAGAGCTCAAGAGATTTGGAGGGGCTACTTTCAAATATAAATAAATCTGGTTCTAGTGTGCAAATAATATTGGTTGTACTACTGTATAGATTACAATCATGAGAATGATTTTATTTTTAGCAGTGATGTATTTCTGCAGGTTAAGTATTTTTTTAAAAAGCATTAAATGAAATACTTATTCTTGCTGTGCTAAATTCCTTTTTTAAGCACCTCTATGTTGCTTTGAGCCATAGCATAATTTAAGGAAAAGTTTTTCTTGATGGTTTCTTATATTTATTAATGTAAAAACGAATCTTACGTTAAGTTTTCCAGAATAACATAAGCTTGTACTGATATCTGTGTGACTTCTTTTGACTACATTTGTAATTTATAGTGCGGCCCTATAAATATTCATTCAAAAATAAATCCAGCTGACTTTTGTGGAACTTACTTCTCGGACTGTAGCTTTGATTAAGCATGGAGAAGGATAATGAGTTGCCCAAATTGATAATTTGGGGCACTGTACAAAGCAAAGCAAAGATGTATTCTATTAGATGGAAATTACCTTGTAATTTGTTTCTGTTCAGCCTTTGCAAATATGTCTATGTTTCTTCCACATATGTAGGAACATACTGCCACTTAAACAAACTGTTCATGTTATAAAGCAATATGTAATTAAACTACAGTACTTTGAATAGACCTGCCATGCTACTTTCTGTGTTTGTACTCAGTTGTAGGAGCCAGTAACACACACTCACACACACACACACCCTTTTTTTTTTTATCATGTTGGACAGAAGGAGATGGTGCCAATTTTTCTTGTACTCCATAGTGTTATAGCCAGGAGTGCACATAGATCTTTGAAGTCAACTGTTGAACAGGATTTTCTTACATCATGGAGTGAATGAAGCATGCTGAAATATTTCTCTTAAGGCTTAAGTTCAAGATACTTGAAAAACTGCTGAGGATATTGATAAGTCAGCTGATAGTACAGATTTATGTTTAATGTAAATGTACATATTCCCCTTCTAGTTCTTTATATTTAAGACAATTGTGGTTCTCAGAGTTTTAATTGTTTCTCAATAGATAATATTTAAAAACATTTTACTAATAAAAAGCAGCACAGCATAATCCAATGTTAACTGGATCCAAATAATCTTTTTCTGGGTTGCAGTTTTGTTGGAAATGTGAATGTGAGTCCAATAGATTTTCACACATGTAGATCTGCATTTGAATTACAGTAAAAAAATATACTGATTAAAGCTTTAATTATGAAAACAAGATTTGCTTTCCATTCTAAATGCAGCTGTTGTATAATAAGTTGGTAGGGAAAAGTAATGATGGATTTTTAAGTTCAAGTTATTAATATTGAGGCTTGATTAATATTTTTTCAAAGAAAGGTTGATGATACCATGCTTATTTTATTAATTGTCCGTAAATGTTGGTTTGAGAAGAGTTGTTATAAGACATCTTGCTTTGTTGAGTATTACTTCACCCCAAGTAACAGTCATTCTTGTTGCTTCTTGTTATATGTGATGAGTGTAACATTTACTTTACTAGTATAAGTAGTTTGTTGCTTTCAAGAAGATTAATTAGGAATAGTTCCATATGAAGAATTTTACATTGATTCAGTGGTTGGCCTTGTGGAAAGGCCACATATAACAATGTTGGTTAATCTTGTTATGCATAGCAGGATTTACATGATACATTGATACATTGTATCATACATTCTAAGTTGTGCTAAAATATTGAAGATTGATAAAATCATCCCAAAGAGATAAGCATTTATTTTGGGGTCCAAATTATAACTTTACTGCCTGCTTTTCTCACCCTTATAAAGTTCATTTTTCAGTGTTGAGAGACAGAGTAGATATGTTGTTGATTTTCTATGTTTAATAAAATAATTTTTAAGAAAGATCAGATATGTTTTGAAAATTTGCGCAGCAAACTTTTACAAAAGAAGTAGCCACTTTTCTTGCAGTTTAATTTTATTCTGAGTAAACTTAGGGACTAGAATTACACTTTCAAAGTATATGCCCACACATTTTCTGGATTAACAATTCAGTTATCAATCCACAATCATTCACTGAGGAGTAATCCTATTAAAAATGGGAGTGAGGAATACTTCAGCATCCATTTCTCGCACAGAATGTAATCTCAGTAGAGAATACCAATTAGTGTTGTAATCATAGAGACATTTCTGTTGCTCTACCTGAACATGAATTTCTTGAACTAGAAATAGGCTGGCAGTTTTCCATGTGTGGCTGCATTGCATACATGCATCATTATGTACCCATGGTTTTCAGTGAGATTAGATTTGTTTCCTTCCTTTCCTCTAGGAGCTCAAAGCAGTGTATAATACACCAATATTCAACAACCCTGTAAGGGAAGCTGCCCAAACCACCTTCTCAGCTTCTATGGCTGGATAGACCTTTATATGGACTGCATTGGGTCAGGTGTCCCTCCATAGAGCTGTTCATTGGTTATAGCAGTAGTTAGCAATTTCCTGTTCCATCTGGGCAAAAATCTCCAGGAATATATTTTAGGAAAAAGTTTTAGAGGAGAAGAAAGTATTAGGGTATATCACAGTCCCCATGTTCCACTGAGGAAAATCATCACTGAGTCAAGGATTATTCCGGTAATCAAATTACTGAAATTCAAGTAATGTACTTGAATGTGTCTGACCAGTTAAATTTACAGGAAGGCTTACTGCAAATCCTGGTGCCTTTCCACAGGCAGAAATAAGTCTCATTAAATTTATAGGATGTACTTCGAAGAAAGTTGCTTGGGGTTTATAGTCTAAATCCACTGCAAAGACTTGAAATACATTAATAATAAATATTTCTTCATGTTGTTGCTATAGCTAATGTTCAATCTCAGTGACTATTCTTTTTTCTCTGTTAGAGAAGCATTCAAAAACAGCAGGAATTTAAAAATATTCTAATGATTAGTAGAACTTGATCACTTAAAAACCCTAGAGCATACCATCTTCCCTTTTTAAAAAAGATTTTGAAAAGATTGCACATAGTTAAAAATTATTAATCTGGTAGTATATGTATTATGTATTTCTAGGCAAGTAGATTGATCTCTATACAGTAAAAAATCACATCTGAACTGTAGACAGATTAACAGAAAATATTTCATACAAGAAGTAACTAATTATTTAACTGGTGCTAAGTATCTGTGGGAATGCAAACATCTTTTGAAATTCTTCTCTTTAAGGAGTAATTGTAGCTTGCTGGAGGATCACCTCCTATGGGTGCAAAGGTCCCAATTTCAGTCTTTTGGTGCCTCCAATTAAATTATATAGTAATAGACAATGGGAGGTATTTTGCCTGAAAATCTGGAGAGCTTCTGCCAGTCAGACTTGATCAACTGACCTAAGTGGACAAATATGGCAGATTCTGCATATGATGGGTTATTTAGCCATTTCTCTCTGATCAAGTAGGCTGAAGAAGTACCAACACGAATGCAACAATCACGGAAGTGTTCTGGTAGAAGAGAACTCTGCCTGTATGCCTTGAGCTTACTGTTTTCACTTTACGAAAGGCAGCTCCTTGGAAGAAGGCGATTTCAAAGGGAAATTTTACCCAAACCATGAAAACTTCTCTTTAAAAGGCACTTGGCTGAATAGAATGAAGAGCTGAAGCAGCTGCCAGGGGGAAGGATGGACTGGATGACTGCATTGTAATAAATTTAGCTGCACTCTGCAGAAACCTCTCAATCTGCAGTTTCCTGCTTGCAACAGGAAAAGGAAGGGATGTACTGTGGAGAGAAAAGAGAACTGAGTGAGAACTACTTGTTTGGCAGGGACTGTTAAACTACCAGCCTGTTTAAATATAGGCCTATAGCATGGGGTTCATTAGATTTATTCTGAACTGGATTCATCTCGAGGTTCATGAGGATTCAGTTACATTATAAGTGCACAAACATTTTGGCATGATACAGCATTTTATCTATAACAGTGCACACTTTTAGTTTGGTTTCACTAGATTTTACTGTATTGAAACTTTGCCCTGTTCTGACTTTTGTATTCAATGTCTGCCACTTCCTTTTTTTTTCCCTCTTAAAAATTCTAATTATCCTAACAAAATATCCAGTCATCTTATTGTTTAAGATCTAGCCAAACGACAGTGCTTTGCTGTCGTTTTTAAACAATTTTTAAATTGTTTTCAAAATGTAGAAGGTCATAAGAGTTAATGTTCATATATGCAGAGTATTTGTGTACCTTATAGATTTACTGAAGCAGTTGTAATTTTTTAAAATTATAAAACCCTTGTATGACAGTGCTTTAACTATGTTAGCAATTTGATAGCTTCTTTGGTTTGTGGAAACTAATTTTCTTTCGGTTGCAAAACCTTCCTTTCAAAGGCACCTGCTGGCAATCCCCCCCTCCCCCCCCCGTTATTTTGCAGGCTAGTCTTTTCTAAAGACTTTAATGGAAGAAGGAGCAACTAGTTTGTATTATGTTATAGCATGTGAAGAAGTACTTGATACATTTTAATTTTCTTTTGTATAGTTACACTTTTGTTCATAATTCTTTTATTCGATCTCTCCAAATAATCTGTTTGCAACACCTTTGATTTTTAATTTCTGTTTTAACTGAGGAGCACTGCTACCAAAATATGAAATCAGCAGGCCTGGAAAATAAGGGATTCCTTGCACATAGAAAGAACTTCTGAGATCTGCTGGAAAATACTTTACTTTTTAAAAAGCCCCCTTCCCTTCAAAGAAGGCCAAGAGACTGTGTCTCCTACAAATGAAAACATTTTCATTTGAGGCTTTCAGAAGACAGATTCATTCGGAGAGCTTGCAGCGGGATGGTGCATGCATCCTCCAAGACTGTTTACATTCTACCAAAAATAACTTTCAAATTCAGCATTTGAATTAATCCTTTGCATTCAGAAGTCCCAGATGTAATCTTGTCTTGATGGGCAGGGCTGGGCAACTTGCCGTGTTTGGGCTGCATGTAGCCTCCAGTCAAAGCCATCTGCAAGCAATTTAGACTTTTAATTCTGTGGCAGCTATTAGGAAGGAGAAAGGGAAGAGGGAGTCAGGAAGAGAAAAGTATCATAAATAGGGGGAAGAGAGTGACAGGTAGGGTAGACTTTTGGTTCTGGTCCTATATACAACTCCCTTCATATAGCTTCAAACAGTTTATCCATGAGGGAACCTGTTCCGTAATTGAGAAAATGTCTCTGTGGTATAGGCAGTCGTGAGTGAATTTACTTTTAGTGTTCCTAAACTCCCCTTTCACAGGTTAAAGACATTCTAAATAGCTTCTTTGATGGGCCCTGGTTTAACACCTCTGTCCACAATCCACAAGTGATTTCACCTGTCAATCTTTCTCACATAATCACTTGTCTTTCGTGAGTCAGAAACGGTCTGTAACTTCCTGTGAAAGAGTATAGAAATATTGATACATTTTAGAAAATTGAGTGGCATTCTCAGTGCCAGTTACTTTAGGGCACTGTTGTCCAAACTTGGCCACTTTAAGATGAGTGGACTTCAACTCCCAGAATTCCCCAACCAGCATGGCTGGCTGGGGAATTTTGGGAGTTGAAGTCCACTCATCTTAAAGTGGCCAAGTTTGGACAACACTGCTTTAGGGAGAACGGCAGATTGTTCTGTAGAGCAAGGACTAGTGAGGGCAGATTTTGTGGTGATTCTTTTTAAGGGAGAACATCACTACATCCATTATGAACCATACAATCAGGCCTTAGCTCTCCTTATAGGTTTATCATCTATTAACTGTACAGTTCTCATTGCTAGGCCTAGTGGCATAGTTGGAAAGTCAGAATCATAAAGAGATTTGGCATACTGTGAAATAGCTGCATATTACTGTAATTCACAGTTCCTTCTTATCACCACAGAGAGGAATAAGCTTCCATTTGGTTTGCTTCTGGTTCGCATGTAGCAGTGATAAGAAACCAGGGGTTTAGCTATTTGGGATTTTTTAGCTACTTTTACTTCTAGAAAGAGCCAGGCAAGAATCATCAAGATATTTTCAGTACCTTGTGGTGGTTTCATGGTTAAGTAGGCTTCATTTGTTTGTATATGCTTATGTGTGTGTATATATATATACACATATATGCAGTTCTTGCCTAGTGTGACCTGTCAACTCATTTATTGAATATTTGCCAATATTTTCAGTTTCTGTTGAAGTCTTATCCAGTTCACTACTATCTTGTTGGTATGTAAATGTGTTAATGGAACAGTTTGGAGGGAACTAATAATTAGCAAACTCATGCTACTTTTTCTTTATGGAATGTCAGTTGTGATATTTGATTATATGTAAGGCCCAGATCTGAGAATATCATAAACATTATGAGCAGATGAGAATTTATGGCAAGTGCCCAGCTCCTTTTATGGAACTTTTTCATACCATAAATATTCTCGGCAGTTATATTTTCAGTCTCACTTAGTGATAGAGATGGGGCCTGTGCAAATCATTCAGTAAGATACTCCATTCCTAAACAAAGCTTCTTCCAGATCTGTGCCTCAAAGTAGCCACTGGAAAACTCAGCAAGGCTTCTTCAAGGCCCTGTCAGGGTTGTCTAAGCAGGCACACGCATGTCCACAAGATTGTGAGAAAACCTTAGTCTAGCCAAACCTGCATTATTTTTCTTGCCTTATTTAATTAAATCAATATTTACTGAAGCAAGTTAGCAGTATAAACAAAAAATTGTATATGCAACAAACACAGAACAATGATGTACAAAGTCATCATATATGACCATGGTATATACGTATAATTTTTATATGCTTTGGTCACATTTGTGCTAAAGAACAAAGGTGGTGCTACAGTATATTTTTAGATATACCATTTTAAAAAATAAAGTATGTCTGAAACAAAAGCATATGATGAAGGAAGACATCACACTGGGTGTAACGGCCTTACTGATTGTATTGTAACTTTCTACTGAGCATCATATGTCACAAAAATAAGTTGATTACAATGTAATGTGCCCAAGGAATAAATGGATAATTAAAAAAAATAGACTGGATTGTGGGAAGCATATTCAAACTTAAGTAAGAGGCTGCAAGGAATTCAATCTTCATCATATTATAGCCTAAACCTAAGCAATAGGTATGCTATTCATATTTGGAATGATGCAAATTTAGTAACATTAAACAATAAAGACTTACCTGGGAGTAAGTGCCACAGAATTTAATGGTCCTCTCTCTGAATAGACATGTTTGTCCTATTCTATAGACATGTTGAAGTCTTGTCTGTTACTCTGACTTGCCAAATTTTCTGCAGCCGTTCTTACAAAGCAGTTACTTAATCATTTTCCTGTAAAAAGCATCTTGGCAGCCACAGCTATGGGAGTTACCAGACGTCTTTTGTGAAGTGACATTAGCCATAAGACAGGCCATTTAGCAAAGACTATAACGTCAGTTTTCAGAGTTCTGTGGATGACTCATTCAGCAACTTTCTGTATTTTTTTTTAAATAGAATTTCTGGGGCACATTCCATAACGTATGCATAAGATCAGCTAATCTCTAACACTGCATAGTATCTAGCTGATATGGTGTATAATATCACCGAAAGACATGCGTACAAAAAAGCACCATAAAGATTTCTGATTTCTAAAAAAAATAGACAATCATCATTACTAATAAATGTCTATCAATCTTTTCCGTAATTATTTCTAAAGCTTTGAAGTATCCAAGTTAGCACTGTATAATTGTTTATGACCATTACCTTTGATTATTAAATATTAATAATAAGGATTTATTCGTTGTTTTAAAATGTGTGTTTAAATGTGTTGTTTTTAAATGTGTACTTTTACCTTAATATATCAAAATGCATTTAAATCTTCCCTTGATTCAGAAGAAGAAATCCTTTCAGAGGAAGAGAATCTTTGAGTGTAATTCGTAGAGGAAAGGGGGGATTCTCTCAGTTTAATCTTATGTCTTCAGATAATAAAATTATGAATATTTATAATACTTAGAGAAGCTGCTTTTCTTCTCATCAGGACAAGTATCCTCACATATATTTGCCATGGATGCTATCCCAAACCAATATATTTCTCCATCCTTACTGACATTTGACTATATCATGCTTCTTTTTTTGGCCACATAATACTTTGCATCAGGCAACATTTGAAATAAATACTTTCCCACTTATTACCAATACATTTGTGGAACATAAAAAATAGAATGCTGTGCTTGGGAAAGGCCAGCATAAAATGTTAAAAAGATGCTGTAGTGACCATATCACTGCTTTTTGTAGCCTTCCTGGGAATCACATTCACAATTGTGGGCAGTTCATGAAGATACACTGACTTGACTGGTCCTGATAAGATTGCAACGTCCCCATCAGCTTCTGTCCAAGACAGTTAAATGAGTCTGCCAACTGATCATTTGATGCACTATTGCTTCAAATAATATAGCCCTTCAGCTGACACACATGAAAATTCTCTTGATCTTTTCTTTTTTTTTTTAATCTTATTTTATTTTATTTTAATCAATAGTTATACTGAGCTAATTGCTGAAACATTTATTTGGGGATACAGTTCAAACATTGTTTTCTACTCACAAAACAAAGCAATCAACCTGTACTGGGGAAATAACACTTCTTGAAAATGTAATAAAATGTATTTTATTCAAGTGGATTATAAAATTCGGGATATTTGTTCTTAGATGTGTGATTCTGAATTGCAGACACATAGTAAAGCCTGCAAAACAGTTAAAACCACCCTAAGCTTCAGATGATGGTGGTGGTAATGCTTATTAAATTACTTAATATTATATATATCAGCTGAGACAGTGAAGCTAGGCAGAATTTTTTAAAAAATGGTTTTGATTGCCTTTCCTTGACATTTTTCCCCTTAACTTATGGCATTTCTCCCATGCAACCCTTGCATTAAAAAGAGACTGGAACAGGCTTGCTGCTTCTTAGAATGTACTTTTGTTTAGAATTTCTAGCTCTACTTCAGTGATTTATAATTTCAGAATAAAGAGGAAATGTTGCAATGATTTAAGATGAGGATATTAGCAAGAGAGATGTTTCTCAAAAAGCTTGGAATGTTACTAGAATCTAGATACAAAGGTCAGATAAATGCCATGATTGCAAATAGCACTAGAAGCTAGAAGTTCGAGTTTAAGAAATCTGTGCCTTAATTCTATGCATATCTATTTTGATATACTAAGTCCTATCAAGTTCTTGATGTGTTTAGGATTGCAGTCAGAAATATTTATCAGCATGCTTTAAATAGGAACTTGTGGGTGGTATTATTATTATTATTTGCCATCAAGTTGTTTTTGACTCATAGCTACCACATAGATTTTCTCCATGACGATCTATCCCTAACCCCTTCCTTCATGTCTTCCAGTGGTGCACTCATCACCACTGTAACTGAGTCCATCTGCCTTGCTGCTGGTTGTTCTCTTTTTCTCTTTCTTTCCACCTTTCTCAGCATTAGAGCCTTTTCCTGAGAGCTGGGTCTTCCCATAATGTGTCCAAAGTAGGATAATTTGAGCCTGATCATTTGTGCCTCGAGTGAGAACTTTGGGTTGATTTGTTTGATGATCCATTGGTTTGTTTTCTTTGCCGTTCACAGTATTCTCAGGAGTCTTGTCCAACGCTAAAGTTCAAAGGTGTCAATACTCTTCCTCTCCTTCTTTAAGGACCAACTTTCACTTCCATAGAGGATCACAGGGAATACCCTGGTTTGCATGATTCTGAGCTTCTTGTGGGATTTAGATGATTGCAAATTAAGATGTATTATTTCACTATTTTTAAATTTTTTTGTCATAATTTAAATTGCTTTAAATGGAATTATCAAGTTTAAAGGGATAAATTTGTAGGAAAATATGGGGGGGGGGAATCCCATGTCATTCTTGTATTTCTTAGATGTTTCTAAACTATTTCTTGTTCTTAGCATTTTAATTAGATCTCAACCAAATACAGAGTAAGACAAAATATAATACTCTGCCTTGAAGTGGTAAGTTGGTAAAAGTAGTATTTTTCAAAACAGCAAAAAAGCAGCGTGGAGAGTAAAATGGATTCAGATTTATTTGGGGGTTAAAGTTACCGTATTTTTCCGACAATAAGACGACCCCATGTACAAGACAACCCCCACTTTTCCAGCCCAAAATTAAAAAATCAATATTTTAAAGATAGTGCAGAACACATTTTTATTTAGTAATTAGTTAACATTGACCTGATAGACTCGGTGGGAGGAGGTCCAAACCGTTTCTCTGCAGCTCTATTTCCAGGCTCTTTTGCATAACTGATTACATTCAAGCACGAGTGAAACTGCAGATAGCTTGTCTCTGCAAATAGCCTTCCTCTAATTGGTTTGTTCAGCATCAGCTGATGTCAGTTACATCAGGCTCGTGATTGGAGGAAGTCTGTTTGGGAGACAAGCTATTTCACTCGTGATTGGAGGCTAGCAATAGGAGGAAGCCTGTCTGCAGAGACAAAGTATGGGCAGTTTTGCCACCGGGCGGTTCTCTCCTCGGCTGACTTCTTTGAATAAGATGCCCTTCAATTTTTAGGGTAAGGATTTTAGAAAAAAGTATCATCTTATAGTCGGAAAAATACGGTAAACTCAGTATCAATAACTACTGTGAAATTCAACACAAATGTTTGTTAACTTCTGATTGCTTTGATCAACAGTAGTAGATTTTCTTTCTGGAATAACTGTAATGGTTGTTTTGAGTTGACCAGAAGGAAGCAAAGATTCTGCGATCAATTCAACACCTCCCCCCTCCCCCCATTGATCCTGATTATCTTATTTTGTTGGAATTGCCTGTGAAAGAATTCAGACAAAATAAACCACAAGTTCATTATGAATTCAGGCAGTCCTGGATTAATGTAAAGACTTTTTTAGTAGCATTTTTTAATGAATTACTGATCTGGTTGAACAATATTTACATCTTATTGTTCTTTCCTTTCTTTTAAAATTGCATAATGATGCAAAAACAGAGTGAAAAGAATAGCTATGTTTCGCAGATTCATAAGGCTGACATGGGAATGCCATGTCTGTTTATTATGTTTGAATTTGAAATATGTATTTATATCTGGACATTATAGGATAAAATTTGCATCTATACAGAATAGCTTTTCTAGCCCAGTCATTCCTATGACTTCCTTCAGTGAAAAGAAGTTACAGAGCTGCAATATAAAGCTTTGTCTTCAGAAATGAAACAGGGAATAACCATAACACAGGGTTTTTAGAATGATCTGGTTATAGCGTGCTAATATGAAGGACCTTTCCTCGCCTTGACTGACTTGGACTGAAAAGGAGAGGCAAAGATGTGTTATCTTACCTTTTAATACATATTTTTGTTGTTGTTTAAAGCTGCTTTTATTCATACTTTTATATTATTGGTATTAATTTTTTAATGGGCGTTTGATTCTTTAATAACCATCCTACCAGTTCTAATCCATAATGATCAGACCCAAAAGGAGGTGGTTGGGGGCCTCCCAGGCTGCCTGGCACATCACATTGTTTTTAAAGATTCGTTTCATAAAAGAAACCCAGTAGGAAGGTGGCTTGCTACAAAACAAGCCTGGTTATAGTCTGGGATACCTTTGGTGTGAATAGAAGTCACACTGGAGTGGTATAGTGCCTTCTGTAGGACTAGTTCACCTTCTTATTAAAAGATGCTTTGTGACTGGCCTTGCCCATCGTGACCACCGTTTTATAAATAAGCAGGTCTCCGTGGCATTCATCTTGTGAGTGTTCCCGCCATACGGGCCCTTGGCCCTAAACGTTTGCTTGATTTAAGGAGACCTACAGTTCTTACAAAAGGCAAGATGCATTTCTGGCTTCAGGGGTCGCTGTTATTTTTTGAAGAGAAAAGGAAACCTTGCCTTCTTTGCTTTTTGTTTTCTCTTGTTAAATTTTATGGAGTTTGGCATTCTTGCTCCCCTGCCCTCCTTACTAGGACTAACAAGTGGGCAGCATTCAACTCTTGCTTATAAAGACTAGATTAAAATTGAGGAACTGGTGGTCCTGCTTGCTCAGGAGGAGAGACCAGGCCTCAGAGGAGTCCTCCTGTGGCCCTGCAAAAGAGGAAGCAGCTGAAAGGAGCTGAATGAAAGGACTGTGTACATCCCCCTTTACAGAAAGGTAGCACACTGGATTCATTATATCAAACTCTTATTTTCTCCATTAGTACTTTTTCATCACTTACAAAAATTATAACTGAATTCTTACTAATTTGATACTTTGTGCTGAATCATCCACCTAACCACACTTTAAATCTAATTCACCAGACCAAATGACTTTACGATCAGATCAAGTTGCACATCATATGTTCTGTTTTCCTAGGCAGGGGTTGGTAATGCAATGCTTGGAAATGCTGAGGGGTCCCTAAGGCTTTGAAGAGGCACCCCAGTCCTCAAAACCAATTTAAAACATCACTGGAAACTCACAAGAGATCACGGCCGCCTTATATTGCATTTGTCACGAGTATGTGCTTCTGTCTTGGTGCCATCTTGATTGTTAGAAAAGGGTGGTGGTGTCTTACAAATCCTTCTCTGCTCTCTCTCAGACTCTGTCAGTATTAGAATTACAGCAGCAAGTTAATTGCAAAGCTGTAAGTGGCTGTATGGGGGAAGGCCAAGGGGACGTGTCTTTCCTCAGATGTACGATACCTTTTACTTTGAAAGTGAATCGCCTTCCTCTCAGATTGTTGCATTTCTGTTTTTGAAATAGCTTCAGCTGCACCTCTGCCATAGAAATGAATCCTTTTAATGTCAAGTTAATTTAGGCATTTCTGGTACAGCCTAAATTATATATCAGGAAATAGCATAAATGGTACAATTATGTCTGCAGGCAAGATTTGCACTGCTTTCTGATTTGGTAATTCTGCTTTGTGAAAAGGAATGCCTTTTTTTTTTTTCTTGTCAGAAAGGTTTAGTGTAAAAGATCACCCATTAGATAGGGCCTATGCAAATATAAAACTGGATAAGTACAAACTTAATACATGCAGTCTCTTAAGGTGAGAAGTTGGAAGCAGACTAATCAGGTGCATTCTGTAGCATGAATTGTCTGTATCTTTTCTGCCACCTTAATTATGGCCTTTAAGACTACATCAAATCAACACTAATTATTGGTTTTATCTTAATCAGAATTTACACACCAGTTTAAACTGTGACTGGAGTTCTAGTTAAGAGGATACCTTGTTTAGCATTAACTGTTACTAATATCAGCATGATATAATGTTTAACTATGGTTAGGAAAGAGATATTGGAAGAATAGGATGGCTGGGGCAGGCATGAAATCTCAGCTCCTGACTGTAGGGATATTAGTATCTGTCCACAGTGGAGAATTTGGAGAACATTGTTAGGTATCCTGGCCATTTTTTGCACTGAAATATTTTTCTTGCACAACTTTTTGAATCTAATCAAGCTAGAAACAATTCACTGGTAAGTGATGAATCAGACATGAGACTGACTTTGTAGCAGTTGGCCAAAATTTTCTTTTTTTGTTTGTTTGTTTGCTTGATATTTAAAGAGGGCACTTTGGAGGAGAAAATACTTTCAGATAAGTAAAACCATAATTATTCCCCCTCACATCTTTCTTAAATGTGCCTTAAGGAAAAAAATGGACCAGTGTGTTTTCCTTTTCGAAGTACGGAATGTACTTACGCTGTTCTGTGGAATGTATTATGTTCCATTCAGCAACGTAACAGGTCAGAATAGAGCTTGCTTCTTACCTTTTTGATCATTATCATTCTTGTCTTTTTGTTTTGTTCAATTTGGTTAATCTCACAAAAAGCTAAGCAGGGCCAGAGCTAGTTAGTGCTTGGATGAGAGACCATCAGGAAATCACTAGGCCATGGGTTAAACTGTAAGCATTATTTAAGAGTTGCCTTTAATCAATGGATCCCTTAAAGCAGTGGCATCTCCCCCCCCCCGCAGGCTTGGGGGGAAGCCTGAAAAAAAGTGGCTGCTTTAATGAATAGCAAAGAGTATTGTATTCATGCGTGGCCTGAAGAAGTTCTTCCCAGTGTTTTCCAAGTGTGCACAGGTCTCTTATAGATAAGACGTATGTGAATTTCTTAGGTTAACATTAGATTGTTTATGAAAACAGAGCATGAAGGTCAATAGCTCTATTTTGAATGTAATGATAGGTTCCTCAACTCACTTACATTTGGTAGCCAAGCCAGCTTCTTCAAGTACTAAGAAATTATTTTTTGTGGAGATACTAATCACAACTGGTCTGTATTTTTCACCCCTTTATTTTCTGTGTTCTAATTTAACAGTAGAAGAGTACTGCATAGTGTAATCCATGGGCAATTGGGGATGGTTGAAGTTCTCTTACAGTGCAGAGAAAGAGCAGTAATGTTGCTACGGCAGGCATAAAGTTTATTTTTGAGATTTCACTTCCGTGGTGATGAAACTCAGTAGACTCTTTAGAAATAGGTTTTCTGAATCTGTTTGCCCAGTATCAAAAGTTAGAGAAAAGAGAAAATACTGAGGACTCTGTGCCAGGATTTGGAATGATAAAATTACTCGTAAGATGGGATTGAATTTGCACCACAAAACCTGTAAATACTTGGGGAAGCAAGAATATTTGGAGCGCAGGGTCATGGCACCGTGAATGGCAGGGTTCTTAGAATAGCTGTATCCGCAAGATACTTTCAGGTTTGTCTAGTGTGCCTTCAAGCTACTCTCCCTTCTGAAACAGTCTTCCTTTCATTTTGCAGCAGCCCATTGTGCCTGCCCATCCAATGGCTCCTCCTAGCCCCAGTATCACCAGCAGCAATAACAACAGCAGCAGCAGCAGCAGCAACTCAGGATGGGATCAATTAAGTAAAACAAACCTGTATATCAGAGGGCTGCCTCCAAATACCACTGACCAGGACTTAGTAAAGCTATGCCAACCGTAAGTACACTTGTTGAAAATAAATTGAGAAATGCATGGTCGAAGATTTAAATTGGATGGACTTATGGAAAGGTCTTTTTTTCCTGGCTCTGCCAACAAGACCCATAGAATTAAAAACAATTTTAGCACAGAAATCTGTTTTCTGTATCAGAACTGAGTGGAGATCATAGTTCTACAAAACAGGGTAAGATGAATAATTTTGCACTGACTTTGATCATTCTTCATATAATTTGAATGGAGAATTATTAAACAATTGGTAGTTAGAAATCCAGGCCTGTCTTGTGGCAGTGACAGCGAATTCTGATCTGGACCCTCTAAAAAAACAGTTTGTCGATGGCACATAAATAAAATATGATGGAGATCAAGAATTATTTTTATTGGTTTTATTAAACGTTGTAGATTCTTTTTCTAGTTTCAGAACTTCTGAGCCAGGTCATTGGTACATGTATAGATTTCAACTCCCAGAATTCCCCAGCCAGCATGGCTGGGCAATTCTGGGAGTTGAAGTCCACATACCTTAAAGTTGCCAAGGTTGAGAAACACTGGTGCATGTGAACAGTAGAGCCTTAAGGGTTATCGGTCTGATGAAGTATTTACCTGGAAGGCCTTATTAGCCTGATACTGATATACTTAAGTTTAAGAGAGATGTTGATTCTGTATGAACTATTTGAGTAACACTAAGCCAAAATTGTCTTAGCAGGTGGCAGCACCTGATTAACTTTGTCTAGGCCCAGAAGCTGAGCAGGGCCTGGCCTGGTTTGAACTTGGGTGGGAGATCTCCAGGGAATATCTTTGGAATAACCTTCCTACAAACAGAAGAACTGTCCCCTTCCTGATAAGTCTTCTGCAAAGCCTGCCTCTTCTGGAGAGTATTTGAGGAGGAATGTTAAAAGTACTCCCCAAGATGTCGGCACCCATTACTGCAGTCAGAACAGTATGTCATGGATGTTTTCTGTGCCTAATGGTTTGTTAGTTGTATGGTTTTTAATCTTATTACTGTAAACACATGGTAAGCTGCTCAGAGTCTCCTAATGGGTGCAGCATATAATCTGTAGTAAATAAATAAATACCGTGGCTGTAGGTTAGACTGGGAAGTTGAAAAAACATTCCAGAAGGATGTTCTCAGTCCAAGGAAAACTACATGGATGCATCCATGAAGTCATCAGGAGTAAAAGTCTACCTTTACTTTAAGCCAATATTTATGCTGCTTGTTTTTGGTTATATGGTTAGACCCCAAAGTGCTTTTTGTATGTAGCGTATTCCATTTATGAAAAGACTATTTTATTCCTCACTCCGAGTATTGTAGCATTTGTAAATAAATCCACTATTCTTCTGCAGGTAAAGGAGCTTGAAAAACCAGAAATTTAAACAGATATTGCAAAGCCACCCTGTTATAACACTTCATGTAAATGGGCAAGTTCTTTTTCCATGAATCTTGGTGACTGTTTGCTTTTGACTTTATAATGAAATCAGTTGGGTATTATGGAGACTGATGATAAACTTATTTGAGGAAGATCTCTGTATAGTTCTTCTAGAGTTTGCTAATTGAAAACACAATATTGTGAAAGTTACTCTGCAAAGCAAATGATTCTCGGTCTTTACCAAGCTGACCAGCTACCACAGTTCCAGGTAGTTTTTGCTCCTGTTTAACTTTTCTCTTTGGAATTCCATCTCTTTATTACCTGTGCTTTATTTGTACCATAAATAAACCATATGACAAGTGGGGATAGAGTGATCCAGCTTTGTCACATTTTAAATAAAATGTATAGATAGTTTGCATTTCTGTTCTGCCTTCTTGGGCATATTAATGGTTCTACAATTATATGAAAGGAGACAACTCTTGTGGAATTTGTAATTGGCAGATCCTGTGGAAGGCATCAGGGCCAGCAGGCTAAGTGCTGTGTTTCAGCAGTGTATAAGATCCTTAACCCTGAACTTAGAAGATAAGACTACATTAAATCCTCCTTTCAATTGCTCTTAACCTGTTGTGTTTAGAACTGTGTAACATAGAACATTGCACATAATTCTAAATACATTTTTGCTTTCATAAACTGCATGTTAAGACCCATTGGCTTTTGCCCCACTGCCATTTTGTGTTTTGCACTACGTATAGAGCCTTATGTTTTCTTTCCTTGCATGGGTTCTGAATGCAACCCGTTTTGATGATATGCTTTTGGGCCACACAGTCTGATTCCTGTATTGTACAAGTTGTTGTATTATGAAACTGATGTCACAAGTATCCACTAAGCTGGAAAGCATTTTTATCATCTTCTTGTTAAAAAAGAGAAAGAAAGAAAATTTCTTCTTTGCCTGCAAATATTCCCGTGGCTGTCTCGTCTAGGGATGAAAAATAACAAGACAAGTGACACTTCAGTGTGCAAGGTATTAACTGATCTGCATCAGCAATGTTTTCTCATGTTTCTAACTCAACTGCAAAGGCAGACTTTATGCAAGGTATGTGTACCCAATGTTAGTTTCAGTTCTGAGCTATGCTAAATGAGCAAATGTTAATAGCAACAAGGTTTAATTTCTGCTCTGTAAATTCTGTAAATATTTTGTGGCCACCATAATAGATGGCTAATCCATTCATAACTGAATGGAACTGGGTTGTTGAAGGAAGTTTTTGTGTATTTACACAGCTCTTGTGCTTCAGTATCTACTTGTTTCTTCTCATTGTTTTATTCAGCTCAGTTCTGGCATAGAGGTAATGTCCATGATAAATTGAACTTTTTAAAAACAATTAGATAATCTTCGGCCTTTTGAGAGAATTTTACCTAATTGCAGAAGTGTTGCATCTTAATTGTCTTATTTGTAGAATTGCAATTTAAAACTTTGCAGTTTTTTAGGTACTACTTTGTGCATTGTTTTTTGACAGATTAATATGGAAAAGTATTTCTGATGGGGAAAATGTTTCTTGTTGCCAGCTTTTTGTCTTTGGATTGTTTCCATTTCCTACTTCTGTTCACCTGGCCTTTGTAACTAGTTTTCCACTTGCATTTTTCTCTGCCAGATTGCAACAGATGTTTACACTCACCTGGGAGAGCAGATGTTTTCAGAGAGTATTAGCAAGATTCTAAAATAATTTAGAGGAATAAAAGCCCTGTTTTCAGTAAGTTGCCATATGTTGAAATACGAATGCGTTTGTTTAGTTTTGCATTAGGACATCCAATCCCTCCTCCTCCTCTTTTGGAGGCAAATGTTAGGCTTGTGGTATGATTTGGAGATGCAGTACCAAATTGGTTGTACTTCTTTTCATATTCTTTCATACAATCAGTCCTTTTTCAAAAATGGCATTGTAATACAAACACTCTGCAAAATCCTATTAGAATATGGAATACAATTAAGCTTAGGAACTATATAAATAGTACCTTTGTGCCAGTCTTTTATTTTGTACCTTAAGCCATATGTATAGGTGTTATAGAGCAAAGCCAAATTCTTCTGTAAGAATTTGAGGCTGCTGCAGCAACAAAACACCTTCTGTAGTCTTTTCTCCTGTGTAATTTACTTATATCTGGTAGGAAGGAAAGTTCCTTGATAAGAGATGCTCCAAGATAAAGGAATTTTTTGTCTGGTACTTTAGAAAATCGTCTAAAACATTGAATATTTCACTTAAATTGTCTCTTTATTAAAATATTGCTCTTGTTGGAACCATGGAGACATTAAACTGGCTTACATGACTGCTTTATGTTGATAAAATTAATAATTACCACCATAGTTCACCGGATTCTTTCAAAATGAAAGGAGCAATGGGAAGGTTGGATTAATAGCATATGAATTTAAGAAAATGTGAAACCCTTAGGTATATACTTCTGTAACCCACTCAGTTTGATGAAAATTGAATGTTTATATATCAAGGAAGCAGAACACACACACACACACCCACACCCCAAACAGTTCTTGCAAAGTCCTTAAAATAGTTCAGTAGATTGTAGTAATTGCCTTCAAAAAAAATAGCTGATTCAGGAGAGGACTTCCTTGCTAGAAGCACTAAGGAAGTCCCAAACCAGCCTGTAGCGTTTCAATTTAAGATGTGCCTGCAGCCCCAGAAAATCCCATTCTATTGTGGCATTTTTCTCTGAATGCATCTCGGATTCGCTATATTTTATGTTATTTGTGGGCTTCTTTGTTAGTGATTGTAGAGTGGTTTTCAAGCCTAGGCAATTCATTAGTTAGAAAAATAAAAAAATGTTTTAAATGAATTCCTCAGCACTTGATGCAAGATTGCCATTACGGCTAGGTTGCATAGCATTTTACTGCTTTTTTATAGGAGTAAGAAGTATACAGACTATAGCTAAAGTAACAGGATATTTTCAGGTTCAAAGAAAAATTTTATTTTGGAGTATACATGGGCAAGAACATAGCATCTGTCAGTAAATTATGGCCCCAGGAAAAGACACAGCTAATACAAGAAGTTGCTGAGAATGTTAAATGAATGCTCTTCAGCTCTGAAGCGCCATTTTCCCCTCAAAGCTGAATCATTGCACAGCCTCAATTTTTTCTGTCCCTCAACTTTCCAGTTTAGAAAAGACACTTAGCATATGCAGATCTACTAATCTCTTAAGGTAACCCTTTTCCAGCTACGTCCAACAGGAAATGTTCTTGTGCTAGTGGTTTTACTTAAAGAGTGGTAAGCTTTTCTAAAACAAAATTAACATGCTTAAATGTAATAAAGAGCACAGAGGACTTGATATGTGCAAAGAAGGTAGTAGTTTTCCCTAGCCCCAGTTAGAGAGGGATTGAAAGTTCAGATCATGGCTGGGTGTTTTGCTGGATGTAGTGTCAATCTCACGTGAATTACCTGTCAACAGAACATTGATAGTATTATGATTCATTAAATAACTCTGATCTTAAACAAATTTATCTTAAACAAATGATCTTAAATAAATGTATTTAAGGTGCTATAAACATTGCTACAATTGTCATCTTTGCTGACTCTGTTATTCTTGGTTGATAGGTGGGTTTCCAGTTAACATTAACATCTATTTGATGTTATATCATAGGTGGCATAGTATTAAATTGTTCTTGCTCATTGGTATTTACTTCTGCACAAATAAGATTTGGTGTTATATTTTGTGCAGAAAATACAATATTCCACTACCAGCGGCAAAGGTATATGCCTGAATAGCTGATTCTTTCTCCTTTTCATCATTTCCAGTAAGATGACAGAGTGGGAGCCAACTAAGGCTGTCCTCACGATTGCATGGGGTATGTGTGTTTTTGGGGGGAGGGGAGCAACACTTACTTGGACAGAGCTGAGTTTTGGGCTGCCCAGGCTACATGTGAATGAAGAGAGGGCCAACCTGGCATGTATTACCGAGACCTGGCTGGGTTTGAAAGTGGGGGTAGCCCTTTCTGAGATGTGCCGAGCGGGGTTTCAGGTGTGGCATCAGCTGAGACTCCGGGGCTGGAGTGGGGGTGTGGCAGTTGTCATCCGGGAATCCCTTGCTGCTTTCAGGGGCGCTGATTATGATTCTGGGGCACTTCAATCTGCCTTCTCTTGGAGTGGGGTCAGAGGTGGCTCAGGAGGTCATGGCCACCATGATGGCCATGGGCCTATCCCAGGTCATCCAGAGCCCGACACGGGACAGTGGTCACACTCTGGATTTGGTGTTCTTGTCAGAGCAGTGGCTACGTGATCTGAAGTTGGGGGAGCTTTTGGTATCTCCCTTGTCATGGTCAGATCGTGCCCTGATTTCCATGGGATTCTCTAGTGCCACTACCCATTGCAGGGAGGCTGAACCCATTAGATTGGTCCGCACCCGGCAAGTGATGGACCTGGATGGGTTTCAGAGGGAGTTAGGGATTTCCTCTGCTGGTCTGCTGCACGGTCCATCCAAAGCCTTGGTTGCTGCTTGGTATAAGGGGCCGGGTGAAACCTTGGATCGGATCGCACCCATGCAACCACTCCCTTCCTGTGGGTTCCATCACTCCCCATGGTTTACAGAGGAGCTGAGGGAGATGAAACCAGAGAAGAGACACCTAGAGTGTCGCTGGTGCTCAACCAAGGCCGAGATTAACTGGACATGGGTTAGAGCCTCTATTAAAGCCTACCTTGTGGCGGTAAGGGGAGTGAAGTGACAGTACTTCTCCACCGTTATTGGGTCTGCAGATTGCCACCCTGCAGCCCTGTTTCAGGTGACATAAGCCCTCTTGGGTAAAGGGGGCCTGGAGCACCTTTTGCAGCAGTGTGCAGAGGAATTGGCTCAACATCTGTCAGATCAAATCGCTTGGATTTGCTCACAGTTGGATGACAGTTTTGTTGCAGGTCCAGAGGAGATGCCTGGGGTGGAGTCTTGCCTGGTTATCTGTTGGACCCAAGGAAGTGGACAGCGTCCTTTGAACTGTGAGCTCAGCCACCTGCTCTCTAGATCCATGTCTCTCCTGGCTTGTGAAAGCAGCCCAGGGGGTGTCATGTGGGCTCTAGCGGTTCTTCTTTGAGGGAGGGGGTTGTCCCTTTGCCTCTTAAAGAGGCTTTGCTGTGCCCCTTCCTCAAGAAGCCATTGCTGGATCCCACCATAATGGGCAACTTTTGTCTAGTATCTAACCTGCCTTCTTTGGGCAAGGTGATTGAGAAGGTGGTTGCATGACAGCTTCAGAGGGCCTTGGATGAAGCAGTTTATCTGGATTCTTTTCAGTAAGGATTCAGACCTGGGTACAGGACAGAAACAAAATTGATCACACTTTTGGACGATCCATTCTTCCCCTCCTTAACCTATCTGTGGCTTTCAACACCATCAACCATTGTATCCTTCTGGATCAGCTCAGGGGTGGCACAGTGCTGTGCTGGTTTGCCTCCTTTTCCAGGGTCAATTCCAGTCCCTGATAATTGGGGAGGAAGAGTCCTGCCCTTGGCACCTACTATGTGGGGTGCCATAGGGTTCGGTGCTCTCCCCTCTTCTATTTAATATCTATGTGAGGCCCCTGGGTGAGCTCATCTGTTGCCACAGGGTGAGGTATCATCAGTATGCTGATGATACCCAATAATACATCTCTGCCCCATGCGAATTAAGTGATGCTGTGAACAGCTTATCCCGGTGCCTGGAGGCTGTGAGGGTCTGGATGGGGAACAACAGGCTTCAACTGAACCCTGGCAAGACTGAGTGGCTTTGGGTTTGGGATCCTGCTGGATCTGGGACTATACCATCTTTGGTCCTAGATGGGGTGACACTGCCCTGGACAGACCTGGTGCGCGATCTGGGAGTCGTGGCTAGGAGGGCCTTCACACAGCTTTGTGTTGTGTGCCAATTGCACCCCTTCCTGGATTGGGAGGCTCTGCTCACAGCCACTCATGCCCCAGTCACCTCCAGTTTGGACTACTGTAATACACTCTACATGGGGCTGCCCTTGGAGAGTATCAGGAAGCTTCAGCTGGTACAGAATGCTATCTCTTGGTTGTTGTTGCAGATTTATTGATGATTGCTTTTTCCTTCTTTCTTCCCAGATTGCTAAAAGGTTACATAGAGGCTAATTCAGCACTGCAGTCCGTTATTTTGAAGCAATGCACAACATGTTTTGAATTTGATCCATTTCAGATTTGAAATTGCCCATTATAAGCTCAAAACAGTTGTCCCATATTGGAAGGGCTGGAAGTGTTACGACAACAAGTGTTTTAGGACACTAGAGGACAGTGGTTGGAAAAGGGTTACCTTAATACAGTAGATTAGTAGATCTGCATATGCTAAGTGTCTTTTCTAAACTGGAAAGTTGAGGGACAGAAAATAGTGAGGCTGTGCAGTAATTCAGATTTGAGGGGAAAATGGCGCTTCAGAGCACGCAGAGCATTCATTTAACATTCTCAGCAACTTCTAATATTAGCTGTGTCTTTTCCTGGGGTCACAGTTTGCTGACAGATGCTCTGTTCTTGGCCATGCATACTTCAGAATACCATTTTTCCTTTGAACCTAAAGCACTGAATAGCCCCCTTCCCCATCACCAATACACTTGTAAATATTTTGTTAATGCATTGCTTGAAAATCGACGATTCTCTGTAAAGTAGTGGATATCCTGCCGTGATAGGCTAGATTACCTTTGAGAAACTTTCCAGCTTGATATTCATTCACTTTTATGAAATCTTAGTAGCTTTTGGATATTTAAATGTTCTACTTAGTACCATTTTTAATAAATTTTATTGCTTTTTAATTAATAACAAAAAGGAAATAAACACAGAAATAATAATATAATAAACACAATATAGTAATAAAATAAACACAAAAATAATACATAAGAAAGAAAACATCAGAAGGTGATATTACAAAAAAAGTGACAAAGTACAAGAACAAAAAAAACAGCTGTAGCATACATTATACAGTAAATAGTTACACATCTATATATATTTATCTAATGCAAATATTATTCAAATGCATATATATTTCCAATACATTTATATAACTCATTTTTAACCCACTGTATTTTGTATAAATGAGTCCCATATTTCATTATACTTTCCATATAAAGTCTATGTCTATAGGCAATCCGCTCATAAGTAGCAAGTGTAATCAGGTCTTCAGTCCATTGACTAAATGGGGCCATACATTTATCTTTCCAATGTTGCAATATCACTCTTTTGGCCATAGTAAGGGCACGGAGAATCCATTTACATTGTCCAGTTGTCAAGTTCCATGTACTAAGTATATAGTTCAAAAGAATATTATCCTCTGAAAATTTTAGCTTTTGTCACACAATCATATAGTCCAGGACTTTCTCTCCAAACTTGCTAAGTATAAGACATTGTAAAAATGTATGTTTTAAAGAAGCATTGTCCTTATTACATCTCCAACAAAATGCTGTTTTTGACAATCCTTTTCTATACATACTTAGTGAAGTCCAATAAGTTCTAAATATTATTTTTTGTTGTATAAGTCATAATTTAAGGTCCATGGACACTCTTGGTATAGAAGTTAAAACACTCTCCCATTGTCTGGGCAATATAGAAACCTCTAATTCTTTATTCCACTCAATAATCTTTATTGCATGCAATCTGCATATCAAATTGATTTATTGATAACAAATATCTATACAAACTAATAGTAGGTTTTTAGTTTCAAAGGATTTAACAAGTTGTTCTAATATCTCAGGTATCTCAGAACCTGAAAATGCTGCTGGTCCAAACAATGTTGTTAACAATGTTCTAATTGTAAATATTGCCATTGGGTTACATCTGGTAGATATTTATCTCTTAACACAGCATACATTAAAAATTCATCTTTATCATCTATCAATTGGTCCAGAGTCAATATCCCCACTTCCATCCAATTTTTCCATATCACCATCTTTTTCCCAATTTTTAAAGTTGGGTGTCAGTTTGGCATGGGAAAAAGGATCAAATCTTTTTTTATCAGACATTACGTTCCATAGCTTTCTAACTAATGAAATTGTTTCCAGAGATATTAGAGTTTAGTATATTTCAATCCTAATGCTGTCCATCTGACCAAAGATGTTTTTATATATATATTCCAAAGTTGCCCAAATCAGAAACTTAACACCACTTGTTGGCTTCCAGTATTTAATACTTGACAATAGGTAAGCTTGATGATATAGCTCCAGATTTGGGAGACCAAATCCTCCCTCATTAATTGATAATTGCATTTTCTGTAAAGATTTTCTTGGAATTAAAGAACTGTATAGAAATTTTCTAAACAAATAATTTATTTTCTGAAAATATTTATTTAGCACAATTTTTTGCTGTTGATGTTTTAATTTTTTTCGTAGAGGGATCAAGGAAGAAAATTGGGTAGTGTGCGTGTTCTACTGTATACAGTAAACTTTTGGTTTAATGGACTGCAGCTTCACAGACTTTGGATACCATGAATAAGTTTTTCTTTTGGACCCCACTCCTGTTTAATAGAGGATTGTTTACCAAATCAAGGGTTTGTCCATTTAATTGTTATTTTACTGCAAATGAAGCCACTTATGTGAATGAATACAAATTATGAAAAACGATGAAATTTAATGGACATCTCTTCCTCCAAGTCTTTAAATCAAAGTTTTACTGTAATGTATGCATACTTATTTCATTTCATTTCATTTCATTTTAATCCTTGAATAGGAATGAGCAGGTTATATGGACAGGGTATTGCATGATCTGATGATCTTTCAGTGTATCTATTTCAGAAACAATAGCCATGTTTGCTTATAACTTGCAACAAGCAGCGGGCCGCTGTATGTTGCTTGGTTCTTTGTGTGAGTGGGTGAAGCTAACAACCTTGTAAGATTCCATCCATCATTGGCTTATTAGAACATGTGTAGTACAGAATGTAGCTTGTTCCTTTTCTGAGTACTCAGATTTTAAAACATGTTCATTCTTGGCTTCTCAATTTGGCTTATTTAGAGAATAATAATCCAAGCTTGTAGTTTGCAAAGAGAACACAGAGCCGCCAGTGGTTGTTAGTTACACCCTCTCGCAGGGAGAAATCAAGGGTGAGGAATCAAAGGAGAGGGATTGAGCTATTTGCCAGTTTGTTGCATATTCCTAGAAAAATCAAAATTCTAAAGAATTTTGGCTTGATGTTGAATGTAAGCAGGCACCACTGAAATGATCAACCAGGCTTTCAAAGACTTTCTGAAATGGTTACTGTGTTTATATATTTATCCTTTGGATTGAAAACATCTTAATGTCTTCAGTGTTGTAGTAATGGTGGTGGTAGTCATAAAAGAGGAAAAAGCTATTATCTGTCTTCTAGTCATAGGAAGAAAAAAATCAATTTAAATAGCCAAGAAATACTTTATTTTGGGTTTAAATATTTCCATTTTGCCTGGAACCAGTTTCGATCTCGACTAATGATTTTAAGTAGAACATTATTCAGTGATGCAACTTACATTGATGTGCTTACTTTGAAGTCTTGGCTGAATAATTACAAATAATTATATTGGTCAGTAAGATTCAGCAGAGAATTCTAACTGTTCCTTCAACTGAAATTACTTTGGCATCTTCCCAGGTTCATGGTAAATGGGCCCCATCATTAAGTGTGTTGGTGCATTTGCTTCAACTAATGTGTTATAAGCCAGAATCAGCAGAGTCCTCTGGATGAGACGATGGTTGGGATTACTATAATTTTTTTTCTCCAGTGGGAGAACTCAAGGGGAGACTAACAGGAGACTGTCTGGAACTGATGGATCCTCAGATTAGTGGGACTTCTGTTTGGAGGAAAGGGAGGGGGACTCAAGTTCCTTCTTCTAATCAGTTGGTTGTATATTTGCAGCAGTTGGTTGATGCAAAAAAAACATCCCATTTCTTAGGATAGTCTTAATTAAGTGAGAGTTTGGCAGTGCAGCTGCAGGAGATGAATACATTGCATGGATAAAATAATCAAATGTGGAGATTCTGGTTCTTCTGCCTGTGGCTGGTGATTTGTTCTTTATTTTTTAATCTTACATGATAAGGATCAAATAAGGAATTCCAGTAATTTAAGCCCCTCCCTCCCTCTCTTCCTTCCTTCCTTTTTTTTGGGATTAAAAAATTGAGGTCTAATAAAGATTTCCATTTAGGTATGTCCAGCCTCCCCCCCCCCCATATTCACACCAATTTACTGTTTCCTTATTTTGGGTTGGCTTTAGTTTCTCTTGTTGAATCAAACATAGGCTTTTTCCTTTATATCACTTAATACTTCTCTGTATTGTAAATGCTTTGACTTTGTCTCTTAATTTGATTTTCATATGTGTTTTTATTAGCATAATCTTACAAAGAGAATAATGCAGGATTCAAAACTTAAGCTTTAATAGTTACATTATTTTTTTTTATTTCTGTCACTCATACATTTTCATAATAGAAAAAAATAAAAATAATTGTAAACATGTAATTCAGTGTTCTTAGTAATCCCATAGCATTCTTATTCTAGAGAAACCATTTCAAATTTAGACAAATGATGTGAAATTTTGAAATTATTAAATGAAATTAGTGTAATTTATTAAATAATTTGTGTACATTAATAGTAATTTTTAAACTATTTAATTGATTCATGCTTCCTATGTTGGAAATACTTTGTATATGTTATATATATCTAAAAATATTCTCCATTAACCAGATGAACTGAGTTTTTAAAAAACAGATAAGAATAAATTTTATGATCAAACACATTTTACAGCTTTGCGTGTAGATTATTTTTATAGTTGTACTTGAAAATAGCTTAAAATACTAAATATATGACAGTATATGCTTCCATATACTGTACTTGGAATGTGAAGAGGTGGCACATAAATACAAAGAGACTTAAAATCAAACACATTTTAAGTCTCTTCGTATTTATATTCCACCTTTTCACTTTACTGATACTGGGCATAATAGTTGGAGAAACCCATCTTGAACTCAAAACATTTCATATTTGCAATGTTTTGCACACTCTTATTCTGGAGGGCTCCCTAATTGGGCATTGTAGATACAGGAAGAAAAGCCAATTCCCTAATAATAGTCATTTGTTTCATAAATTTAGTTACAATAGTATCAGTATATTTCTAAAATAGTATTTTGAAAACTTCTGTTACTAAGTTCCATCCCACATCATTGATTAGTACTTACAGAAGAACTAGCAGAAATTAAGTAGAAATATATGCCACATGGAAATATGACATAATTTTTCTTGCATTTTATTTCAAGTTCTATAAGGAACACAAGAGCACAATTCTATGATACAACAAAAGAGCACCATTAAAAAAAATAAACTGTATCTAAGTGGATAGTAAGAATGGGGAATGGAAAGCATTTAAAGCATTCCCAGTATCAGTGTTAGGATGCAGTCTTGTTGTCCCTAACAGGATGAGTGGAAAAAAAGGGTTGCTGGGGGAGGGAGGTCCTTTCTTGATCCCTGAAAGCAAGAACAAAGATTAAAGCAAAAAACAAAATAACAAATTTTGGCAATTTGCTTAATTTTCGTTATGCATTAATATGATATTTCCTTATCAATTGTTTGTAAATAAAGTACTCTTTTATCATTTACATTAACGTTTATCACAATCTGCCACATGCTATTTCTTTTTTACATTTAGGATCATTTACTGCATTTTTCCTTAATACAAGTATCAGCACTGATTTTATATTGATGATGTATTTCTTACTTCACTGTCAAGCAGTAGGTAGCAGAACTGAAAAGAATGTAGTAGAGCTACATATATTCTCTTCTGTTGGAAGAATGTAGTTGAGCATGTAAACTTATTTGTCTTTAAACAAGAGTGATAAAAATTAATAGACTAGATCCTTAATTCAGTGAGCAATAAATTGTTCCATTGTAGCAATTGGAATATGACTTTGATATCCAGATATAGATGTGATAAAGGCCAGGAAGTTGGATAAACTGTGAATGCAGAGAAGTTGGAGACAGCAAAGAAGAAAAAAACAGTGGATTGTGGAAAGAACATGAAGATGAAGGAGAAAAGGAAAGAAAGAACAAGGAAGAGTCCATTAGAGTTGAGCAGCTGATAAATTCAAATAAATAAATTAAGAAAAACTGCACAAAGGAAAACAGAGGTAGAAAGAAAGAGTGGTGGGGTGCAACATGATTAGAGGGATTGTGAGAGCTCTAACTCCATTCTGATGTGAGAGTGAAGGCTTTGAAAGGAAGGACAAGGAGGGTCTAGAGTTTCCTGGATTGTGGGGAGTTATGGTAGATGGATTCTGCTTGGGGGCTAGTAATATTTTGTTGACTGGCAGAACAAACAAGATTAGCTGAAGGTGTATATTAATTAATTGAGGGGATGAGAATATGTAAGTGGTGGGCAGGTGCTACATCTCAAGGTTTGGGTAAATGGGCAAAGACTGGGCCATTTGAGGAAGCCTGAGGGTGAGAGGCTAATTTTGACAGGGACCAGCAAAGATGGTGTGTGACAGTAGGTACTGGGCTGACTGTTATGTAAGAGGGATGGACAATTTGGTACCAGTCCCCTCTTTTTTACCTCAGTAACCTGTTCCTTCAGTCCTGGGCATCACATTTGGAGCTGAAAAGGAAATGCTATGGAGATCTTGACCCAATGTCTGGAGGCTGCAAGGGTCTGAGTGCAAGAAAATCGGTTGAGGTTAAGAAGGAGTGGTGGTTTGTCCAGCAACCATGTGGTGGCTGAGCGGCTCCCCTGCTGTCTATAAAGGTTATTGCCCTTTTCCCAAAATAGCAGGCCTGGAACGTGGGATGGAACTCAGCAGATAGAAGCCACAGACAAGAGTGCTTTTGCCTAGATTAGTCTGATGCTCTGTCACTCATGCCCTCATTTCCTCCCAATTGGATTGTTCCAATGTGCATCACCTGGGGCTGTCTTGAAGACTACCTGAAAATTGCAATTAATACAAAATGCAGCAGCCACACACTGGTGGGCACAATTATCAATATAACACCTAATTTGTGGGCACTGCACTGGCTTCTGGTAGGTTTCCAGGTACACTCAAGGTGTTGATTTTAAAGCCCTACAGGGTAAAGGTCCAGGATATCCCATTGTCTCTGAATGGCCTGTCAGTTCTGTTCAAGAGAAGGTGGACTGATTTGATCTGAAATCTCTAGACGTGTGATATTTCGACAACCCAGAAATGCAGTAAATGAATAAATAACTATCCATGTTCTAAGGCAGCCAGATTCTATTAGTGATCTTCAGATGAGTTGGACCACAATATCCATAATTCCTAAGCAAACTAACCATTGTTCCCAGTAGGTAGGATTTATTGGAGGGAGATGACTGAAGGGAATGTCCCTTTCCTTGTACTAGGAGAATGAGAACTTGGCAGGAGTAGGAAATATATTAGGGAAGATTTTCTTTATACCAAGAAATTCTGAGGTCATTCCTATTCAAACTTCAAAGGAAAATCTGCGAAGGACAAAGCTCGGTGTCACTGCATGTATTTTGCAACTACAGCATCTACATACCCTGGTCCCTCTGGAAATCCTCTGTTGTTCAAAGTAAACAATAGTAGTCAAGATGACTTAATGATCTGATTTGCTGTAAGGCAGATTTCTGCATTTATGTGAAGCTTGATTTTTGTTGTTTAAGCACAGAGTGTGTTCTTGTCAAGAGAGGGATTAAAATCGCCTTTGCCTTGTTCTGATAAGTTGCTCTTTATCCCTTTAATCAACATGGGGCTCTGTTTTTTGGCAACCTGGTATATAAAATGGTAAGAGGGGAAAGATTATTTTCAAAAGTTTTTTTAAAAAAATAAATGTAAACCTACAGAATTATTTTTGCCAGAGTTGCTGACCTTGCCAAGTTGCCTCCCTGTTTCTCCCCACCCAGGATTTCCGATCTTTGGAGCAGGCAGGAAGAGCTGTAGTCTGACTTAAATGCTTGTGTATTGCTTCACTTCTGAATGACTCTGATAGTAGGCTAGCCAGCCATTACATGTCTTTGTTAAGGAGCTATTCTCTTTAGACTGAAGGGGGAGGATATATGTGATGTTCCTTCTTAATTTATTTCCTCTGATCCTTTTTGTACAGAAACATTATGTTCTCAAAATTCTGTTCACTTTTTGTATCTTGTCACCTGGATTATTCACTTTATGCACATTCTGTCATTTAGTTGTAATAATTTATTCATTAATTGCAAAATTCTTCAGGAAGATTTGCTTTTGCAAAGCAAAAAAGGAGTGGTGGGAAGAGGGAAAAGAGACTTGAGTAGGCCTAACATATTTGGGCTATAAAAATCTCAGATAGCAGGAAACAGAAAAAACTAACTCTTTGCTGCCCTCTCAGAGACATGCAGATTTTTGCAACCCAGATGTGATAGCCCTAGAGTTGGAGTTCTTAAATTTGGAAATGATTTTTATTATGACTGAGCAGGGGTCCAGACTGAAGGGGGAAAGGTGATTAACATCTCCTGCAATAAGTTGTAACTTCCATTAAATGATACTTCTGATGTAAGGAGACGTATACACTCTCCAAATCACTGTTTCTGCTTTGAAGCTATATTGCTGTATAGCTCTAATTTTTATCACCAAGAGGGAAACTTGTTTCTTCTTGACATCTACTTAGCATCACAATGGTAGAAGAGCTTAAGCTGATTGAACTTCTCATAAAGAAGGATGCCACATAAGGCATTTGTTCAGTGTTTCTAAGGTAAAATCCCTCACACAGAACACTTAACTAAATGTTTAAATATAATATTTACCCCACATATCATTAGAAAAAGAAAATAAATACAGTAGCAGTACACTCACATTAACAAAATGCCTACTGGAGCAAATGCTTCCTTAAAAACTTTTAAGAAGTCAATAGAAGATGGGAGAATGTTCATTGCAGTAAGGAAGATATTCTACAGATATGGAGCTGGTCAAGGAAATGGCCTTTTTTTACATCTTTGACAGTTTCATAGCTTTTACTGGAATACCAAAGAGCAGACCCTCAGATGCTGACCTTAAATGTAAGGCAACCTGTAGTTTGCAGAATAGTTGTAATGTAAAGTAAATCCCTGATTCCTGCATTTTAATAAAAATAAATCAGATCTGGAACTTTCCACACTGGTTTCCTGGGTGCTAACTTGAATAATAATAGATACATTTATTAATGTGCTCTGATGCAAATTATAGGCTATCACAGCTGAAGCTCAGTAACCATGGCTAATAAGTCATGCAGATATTCTTCCAGGGTTCTCTGTTCTGAGCAGTTGTCTCAACTTCTGTGATATTTGAGAATAACCACTGTGCTTCACAGTCTTTGTCTGGCTGATCCAGGTGTTTTTGGTGGCACTTTTAGTTCCTTTCCAGCCAGGTGGACTTTGCTTTTCCAGCAATCACCTAGGCTGGCATGCTACATCCATTGTGCAGACATGCCCAAAAGAAAGTGTGATTGCAGTGCTAAGGAGGAATATTATGTCACTTAATCAAATGGAAATCTTTAAAAAGTGTATCAGATGGAAGGTATGTTTTCCTGGAAAATGTTTGTTACAGTAACTACCCATCACTGATGGCATTGCTTCATAGATGCTATCTGGAGTTTAGTTGGCAAGCTCTTGGCTTGGATGGATCATGGCTCAATGTAGCTCTGGCATTTCTATGCTCTTAACTGTAACATAATAGGTTATGCTTGCTTTAGCATTAACTGGCTAACACAAACTGGATTTTCTTGTAGGTTTTACATACCCATCTCAAAGGTTGGCTGGGTACAAAGGGATGGACTTGTTTATTGTAATCACAATTAGCAGCAGTACTAATACTACACCAGGTGAAGTCAAGCCAGAGAAAGAAGGAAAATCCATGTGAGCAAGGAATATGCAGGCATGTGGCATGATTCTAATCTCCCCTTCGTGACTGGGCAAGAGGGAACGTTGTATCCACAGCAGGCCAAACTAAGCAGAATTTCAGATGAAGATTTGCTAGACCCTTCGTTTGCTAAATTGCAGAAAACAAGGTATAAATTCTCCTTATGTGGATGTCACACCAGTGTTTCACGGTTTACTAGAGAATCTCAGGCATCTTTTCTAAGTATGTGTGTTGTAGTCAAGTTATAAATTATTAGGGTTGGGAAGGGATTGCAACTATGCTGCTTTGGACGTGCATTCCGTTTGATCCATGTGTGCCCTCCTTAGTAGTATGAACATTAATGGACCTTTTTTAGATTGTTTAGCCTTTTGCACAACCCTTTATGATGGTAAAAGAAGGCAACTTTGGGCATAAATAGTTGCCTATATATTGCAGCTAATGAGATGGGTCCTGGTTCATGAACATTGATGTCATAATGTATTTTAGGCATTAAAAATTGGCAATGCTTCATTCTTGTTTCAGCTGATTTACAGAACTATCTCTCTTCACAGAGAACGGATTGGGAAATTTGGTATCCTGGTGATCAGTGCTGGTAGGAATTCAAGGTATAATATTGCTGCGTAATGTGTGGTATGAATATTAGCTCTTCACATCAGAACGTAGCACCCTGCCCCCATTAAACTCATAATAGCTGTAACATTCCCTAGCAATCAGCCATTTGGAGTATATTAGCTCAGGGCTTTTTTAAAAAGATAATACTTTTCATTTCAGTTTATTCCCCTCGGTATGTTTTCTGTATCTTAAAAGCTATATCCTATAAAAATTGTGGCCTGGCTTCTTTATTTTACGTTGAACAGTAAGTACATTTATACAGAATTACATCACATACCAAATAACCCTGCAGCATGCACAAATGACCTATGTACTGCAGCATTAAGTAGCTGGGATAAGGGGGGGAAAAAACTCCCCAGGGTTCCCCTTTTTAAATACTGACTATGCATCAGTTCAGTCATTTTTTTCTAATTAAGGAAAAATCCTCTGATAATAAACAAAGAACTAGGGAAACATCAGGATGAAAACAGAAAGCATTAATTCAACTATTAAAAACCATTTTAATGAAGCATTCATTTATTTTTTAAATGCATATTCTTCAGCAAGTTCCCTGGGCATATTATAGGAAATTTAAAACTGCAGAAAATATATTTTAAAACAAAATATTTAAAAACACTGTTTTGTTTTCTTTTGCTTTGTTTTATAAACTAAAAAAGAAGAAAATACAAATGTCAATTTTGATACATTTAAAATGTTACCAAGCCCCATGGTTTAAATAGGGTAAAATTGACATGAGACGGTTCCATGGGAAGTGGCATAAAATACCTTAAATAAGATGTAAATATTATGATAAATGAAAAATGCATGAAAACCTATTATTGTGGAACACTTAAGGAAATTTCAGCAAATTGCTTCAAATCCTCTCTCTTGCGCTTCTGTGAGAAAAACTTGATTATACATTATACATACATACATACATACCTACATACATACATGTATAAACATTTCAGTGATCCACTTTAGCTTGTCAGTATCAATTTGCTTTTTTCATGTAGTGAAACTTGGTGTGTTAAGTTCCATTTATAGGGAACATAGCCAGGAAGAACATGTGCACTTTGCCAAAACAGTGACGACCGTAAGGTCATATTGACAGTTCAGTGAATTTCAAACCAACAGCAAAATGTTTAAAAGCAGCAAAACCATAGTCAGCAGAAATAAAACAAATATAAATCCACATAAAAGTTACCAGCTCAGATAATACCCATTGGATTAGGAAGTCTCAGAAAATGCAAGGGTTTTCAGCTGGTGCTGGGAATGTCGTCCCTTTTGGTACAAGATGAGTCTCTTTAAGGAGAGTACTTCCAAGCAAAATTAAGCCCCTTGGGAAGCTCTTTTACCAAAATCTTGCCTTACCTGAACATGAAGAAAGCAAGATGTAGCCCTACCAATAATAGGCTGTGTGGATTATGCTAGCTTCCACGTTTTAAAAGATAGGCCTTGCAGATACACTCAAAGAAAGAAGCATAGATAATGCTGCGTACAAAAGCATATTTAGGAGAGAGTGAGTTAAAATCACTCAACATGTTTTTCGTTGCAGATGCTGGGAACTCATAGAGGATTTTCCAGAAACAATATAAATGCTAGACTGTTGTGTGCAATTGTAATTACAGCTATTTTTCCAGACAGTTTCAGCATTAAGCTAGCTGTAAAATGTAAGTGTGAATAGCCTCTAGACATGTGGTCAAAAGTTAAAATGCCATTGAACTGTAGTTACCTGTGGTATTACACATGACTCTTAAGGATTTCTTAAGTTATTATTTTCACAGGAAATTTTTACCCAGGTTTGTTTGCTTTATATATTATGTGATATAAAAAACTAAGAATAAATACATATTTTAGCTACATTGCCCAAAGTTAGGAAAAACAAAGTGTTACTTAATTTTTAAAATATATTCTCTGTTCCTAAAATGTTGAATTTCTTTTTAATTTTATATTTTATTATGTTCTTTTTTATTACAGGGTGGTGGGTTTTGTTAATTTCAGGGTGTATATCATACGAACATGGTTTTCAATAGTTCAGAAGGACAACCTTCTAAATGGAATGTCTGCTAATTTTAAAGAAAAAAAATTATCTTAAAATACTGTTGTAAAATTGCTTGGCTTTTTGCTACTGTGTATCAAGGCAAATAAAAATCAGTGATTTTTAAAAATCAGATTTTTTATTTAAATCAGAACCTAAAACAAATATTTTGTAAAATTAACTTAGCTTAAAGATACTAACATTAATTTATAATTACATTCGTTTCTGTTTGCTAATGCTAATAGAGAGGTGAAATGAGAGAGCAATGAACTCACTACAGCAGACTTCTCTCTAAAGAACAAAGAGAAGATAAATAAACTGAGAATTTGATATCTGGCCAAGGAGGAGGAGGAGCCTGGGTACAAGTGCAAGAGGCAAGAATGAAGAATAGCATTAGAAAATGAATTGATGGTGTTTTAAAGAAAGTCATACCAGTGAGCTGGTGGAAGTCACTGAAATATTTGGATGCTATTATTATTAAAGTAATAACCCAGTTGTAACAGCAGTAGCTTCTTCTACTGATCTGGAAAGAGTGGACTCTTCCTTTGGAGGAATTCATTCTACAGGTAGTCCTTGGGTTATGACAGCAATTGGGATCGGGATTCCCATCTCTAAGTGATGCGGTTGTAAAGCGCAACGTCACATGACCACATTGCTTAGCAACAGCAGTCCCTGTTGCTGTCGTAACCCCAAGACACTCAGGTCATTAAGTGGGAGGAGGCTGGAGTCCCAGGGAAGGAGCGCAGGGGTGCTGTGGAGGGGGGGGAGGACCTGGGATGGCTGGTGGAGGCTGCGTGTGGACAGGGGTGTGTGCTGCAAGTAGGAGAAAAAGTGGGAGCAACTTACTAGAGCAACTTGCGGCCTTCCCTGCCGGCTTCCCCATAGAGATTGCTTGTGGGAAGCGTACTAATTGTTGAACAAGATTATCCATGGTAAATCAGTGTTTAAGCTATAGGCCCAAAACACTGAGATGAAGTATATTACATTTTAGCTTGGCTTAAAAAGGAAATGGTTTTGGTAAACTTCTCAAAAAAAACAGTTGGAATATGGTTTCCAGAGGTAGATTGCCTCACTAAGGTAAATTATTTATTTTAAAAGTACAACAATAATTGATTATTTTCTGAATGAATTGATTATAAGAACATGGAGAGAGGTATTAAATAGGAAGTCACCAAGATCAATCCTGCATTCTACTCTTCACTATTTTTATCAGTGGTTTGGATGAATAGATGGAATTCTTACCAAAATATCAGATGCCACAAAATTGGATAGGATAACTTATATCACAGAAGACAGGAATAAAATTCAAAATAATCTTGATGGTTTAGAGAAATAGCTGAATATAACAGAATGAAATTTAACCAAGATAAGTAGTGAGTTCTTAAGAAACAAAAATCAAATGCACACATATAAGATAGAGGATGCCTGGCACTTGTGAAAAAATGTTTTGGAATAGTAGTTGATTGCAAAATGAATGAGTCAGCAGCATGATATGGCTGTAGCAGCAGCAACAAAAAAGGCTGCATTTCCAAATTATGGAAAATAATTCTGCTTTCATCAGACTCCCCTCAAAAACCAGGAGGAGTCTGGTTTGGCTATCATAGATTAACATGGCTCTTTTCCTACAAACTCCCAAGTATTGCATCCAGTTCTGGGCACACCACACTTAAAGAGGGTTCCAAGAACATGGAACAGCTTCAGAGAAGGGCAGCAAGGATTGTCAGAGAATAAAAAACTAAAGTCTGTAAAGGAGCTGGGCATGTTTAGCCTTGAGAGAAGAGATGAGTGAAAGAGAATGTTATAACAGTGTTTAGATACCTGAAAGAGTATCTCAAGAATGTCAAGACCTATTCTCATTCCAGAGTATAGGACACAGGATATTGGATTTAAGTTACAGGAAGGCTGATTCTGATTGAATGTTGGAAAACATTTCTTAACAGTAAGAGTCGTTCGACAGTGGAATCAATTACTCGGCAAGGTGATGAGCTTCCCTTCATGAGATGTGTTCAAGCAGAGGCTAGACAACCATCTGTCTGGAATGCTTTAATTTGGATTTCTACCCTGAGCAGAACAGTTGATAGCCAGAGTAAGAGAATCTAATAATGAGTGGCAAATAATAAATGTTCTTTTAAATATGCAGTTATTTTTAAAACAAATGCTTCTATTTTTATATGTTTCCTGAATTATTCTTTGCCTGATCCTTTCATGAAATAATGTTAGTTTCTACTCTTTTGAGGAAAATTACTGAATGGTAATAAGGGTGCTTGGAAGTCATATATTTGACAAATCAGTAGAACAGAAGACTTTCTGCTGTGATCAGATATTTAAGTGCTATACTGTTCTAGTAGGATTTAATTTATCAGCCTGATGCCTATGAGACTGTAGATTTAAGTGATTTACTTAGTAATAAACTGCCCCAATTCCTTCATTAAAAAATAGCTTTTATATATATTAGTAGAACATTCTCAAGTGATAGGCTGAACACATCCAGCTGAGATCATGGCTAGACCAGTAGTTTCCAGGTAACAGTCTGGGACTGTAATGCAAGTTTCTGGTGCAGGTACAAAATATAATTATTACTACTACTATTTGATTTACATCCCCTTTTCTCAAATAATTAAAATATGTATGTGTGTATGTATGGATCAGAATCTTGGGAGACAGACAAATTTTGCAAAATTTCAGATAATGCCAAACTGTTCTGAGATTTGGTGACCTCATGAATTTTGGACAGGTTTTTTTTTTTTATTAGTGTAATTTGGGAACTTGTGAATGTCATCTGGCAGAATCCTATATGCTATGGTATCTCTGTGGTAGTCCTGAAAAACTTTTGATGATGTAGTTGTCTGCATAAAAGGAAAGCCAAGAAATCTCTGGCATGTTATATAGGATTATTTTAAAAAACATGTCAGAAAGCTCTAGTAGTGAGTTGTACTGCTTGGATTCTTCCATATACTTTTCTCTTTCCAGTTATTTCAGTCTTCTTTGGCCCTGTGATTGGGATTTTAGGAGACTTGATGGTTTTCTACTCCCTAGCCCCAATCCTGATTCTGCTTGAAGTTGGCTCTTTTGAAGCTTAAAACAAGCTCTGAATTTCTTAGAACATTTAAAATAGCACAGAGGAAAGAAGAGCTATCCTGACTGTATCCTAGAATGTTCTGCATCCTATTGAATTCTGTCTTGCTCTGGATGACTCGTTTATAGGGTTGTGATAGAAATACAATCTTCAAGTAAATACTGAGTTCTCAGATGATAGAGCTCAGAATTCTTAATTGTATGCCTTTAGCTGAAGTGAGGAGCTGTGCAAATCCAATGTTGTATAAAGAGAGTTTAAAAAAAAATCAAGATATGATGTTCTTTCTGTATTGCATCTTATAAATGTAGGGCATGCATGTTTGTTTGCTTGATACATTTATATGGCCACCCATCTCATTAGACTGGGCAGCTAACTGTTAAAAACAGAATAAAAATATAGTAAAAAATCCCCCAAACTTTAAAAAGCAACAGAAATAAAATAACATAGCAGCCAAGAACACTGAATTAACACAACCAAGACCAAGAAACAGGCTTACCCATACTGTCAAGGCCCCAGGTTTGATGGCAAAGCCAGGTTTTCAGTGCCTTGTGAAAAGCCAGCAGGGTCAGGGCAAGTCTCATCTCTGGGGGAATGATGTTCCAAAGGACATGGTCCTAAGAAAGGACTTTAAAAAGGAGGCATGCTGAAAGAAAGGAAAAAGGCGGTGGTGACATATTCTTCAGGCATTGCCACAGCCATTGTAGAGGAATGATTCTGTCTGAATCAATCTCTCCCTTCCTATATCTCCTGGACAGAAGGGACTCGGCTTAAGGAGAGGAGGAAAAAAGAACTGAGAAGGATATGTACTTCAGCAGTGGGGTGTTTATATTTCTTGGCAAGCAGCATTAGAGAGAACAAAAGTCTGAAATATTGCAAACTGGAATTCCACCTATGTGCACCTTTGTGAAATGACTATTTAGAGATTCAAAGAGGGCTCAGTGTAAAATACATTATTTCCACAAGATCAATTTTATTTTTTTTTCCTTTGGAAAAAATATAAAAAATTTAAAAAAACAAAACAAGAACTGACAAAAGGAATAATATTGCTATTACAAAAAAATTGAAGAATGTGATAACGTTTTTGGGAGCTATTCTCAAAATACAGACCATGTTCTGGCTTTTCTATCATATACCAGTAATTTCAAAGACGTTAAAGAGTTGAACATTTTAATAGTAATTTTACTAAACATTACAATTAAAAGATAAGAACTAATACAAACTAAAAAGAAAAAGAAAAAATAGAAAGTGCAGAAAACACAAATAGGAAAAAAAGAAATGTATAATGAAATGACTTCCCCCTTCATAACAAGTATAAACAATTTTAGTAACTTATCGCCTTCTCTTAAAATACAACAAATGATCTCTTCTTCCCATATCCTATCTCTTACCTATAAACAAATCCTTAAAGCCTCGTCATTTCAGTCTTGATTTCAGCAAAAGTCCATTAAGGGTTACCAGAGATAACAACATATCTATTTTAACCTTGATCAAATAAACCAACTTTATATTCCTTCCTTTTACTTTTAACACTCTTGATCTTTTTATATTCCTTCCCTTTACTTTTAATAATCTTGATCCTTAATCCCCCCAAATAATGTCCTATAATTTGATTTCATCTCATTTTTTTCTTTGTCCCTTCTCACAGAATTTTTCAAAACTTTAGTAAGTTTCTTTTGGAAATCCAATATAAGAAAGATACCCAGGTCACTTTTTTGATTTGGTAAGAATCAACCAGTTTCATTTGCATATCCAGTGTAGCATCTCCTTCCACATCATCCCCATACCCATCATTCTTAAGTCCATTTTCAAATCGGTCACAGTCCTTTCTGGTAAAACTTGCTCCTCTTTGAAATCATCTTTCAAACACAGTCTATCTGTAATGGTGGACATTTTTAAAATTAACTTCTGGGTCCATTGTTCAAAAATATCCTTCAATACATTCAATGTACTTTGCTCCATTCTGTATTAGTAAGTCAAATTTAAGTGCTTGGCTCCTTTAATTGTAATCTTTAGTTCCTTCTGGTTCCCTCTAGTGTCCAACCTTCAAAATCCTATCTTATCATATATTTTTTTAAAGTATTCAAAATAACAGTATTTTCCCATGGAAGATATTCTTATAATTAGTTTCAAAATCTTACTTCAAATCCATCTGGACCCTTAGTCCATTTGTAACTTTCCAAAATCAATGTTCTAATCACCCTTTTGCTGTTTATTCTCCCTCCCCCCCAGCCAAAAGAAGAATTTTTTAAGTCCTTAAACTTGTATAAAACTTCTTTTGCTAAGGATTGAAGGAAAGTCACCTGGTGTAGTAAAACTTGCCGTTATGAAGGTTCCTAATATCTGAAAAGCAGTTCACAGGCAATTTCCAAAAGTGATTAAGAAAGGAAGTATGCAAACCCAGTGTCCTTCTGAAGGTGCCAAACTCTGGTTTGGACTATGATGACGTTCCCTCATCTCCCAGAGTTCTAAACCTGTTGGAGACCACTGTTTTGTGGTGTCCTTGTGACGAACAACTCTCTGGAACACTTGTGGGCAATCCCAGTCCTCTCCTTGTCTGGAAAGGAATCACAAAGAGTTGGTGCATTCACTAGCTCTTCATTCCATTGTTGATGTCATTTCAGCATTTCTTCCCTGGAAGGCCTCAAGAGTTGAAGATTTTTATAGCTGCCTAAATTTCTTTTTGCTTGTGGTAAATGAGAGCACCTAGCTGACTGTGGCTGATGCTAAAAAGCTAAGCAGAGTTGCATTTAGTTAATACCTGGTGAGAGACTGCCAGGAAATATTAGGGCTATCAGCTAGACTAAAAAAAAATCCTGGAAAAAAAAAACCCTGGAAAAAAAAAATCCTGGAAAAAGGCAATGGCTAATCGCTTCCTTATTGTTGCCAAGGAAACAACATGGTTGTGTCCATGTAGACACAAGGAGTCAAGTTCACACTGAGGGAGCCGTCACCTTTTTAAAGAATTATTTTAAAAATCTTGCGAATTGTTTCCTTAAACAATCTTGCAAATACAGTCAATCCTTTATTACAATCAGTGACCAGAATTCCACTTAAGATAGAAATCAAAACTTACAAAATAAAAGAGGATAAAAAAATAACAATAACTAAATAAATATGACTGGTTACATAAAAATTTGGCTACATTCAAAGAAATTGAATCATGTAGGCCAGCTAATAACTACTGTACATAAAATAAATGTAGACAGAAACTTTAAAATAAATGTCTATGTACATTTGACCTGGAGATTTAATAAAATGGATATAAAATGTAGCCATGTATTGTTAGGAAATGGCAATTCAATGGGTCTTATTTTCAGCTGCCCTTCACCACAAGGACAGAATCTTAATAAGGGATTTCCCTGAACTTTATTTCAAGGACAGCTGTTGGAAGTGCATTAAAACATGCTAGGGTTAGTGCTCTGCTAAATTTAGGGGTGGATATTAATTTAAATATCGTGCTGATCTAAATGAAGATCAGCTGCAAGACAATCCAACCAGAATATGTGGTAAAACAATGGAAATTGGTGGGTTTGATGTGCATATTTGAGCTGTCCACTGGATGTCTTTGAAGGAAGTGCTATGGTTCAGCTTTGTTGCATAGCCATTTGTGAATGCTACAATGAACGGATTGCTTTTTATCAACCAAAGTTCTTACAATAAAGAGTGGGATGATAATAGTAAAACAAGCCATTGTATTACTCCTGACTGAACATAACTTACTACTTTTCCATTTTGGCCTAAAATCCAAAAGTGTATTTATATTGTCCATATCTTATTTTTCTTAGCACCTTTATGGTGAAGACAACAGAGCAGAGACATGAATCTTATCCATAGATTTCCCATTCACGTTTTTTTAATCAAGAAAAACTAGTTTGACCTGTATTTCTTGAGTGGGATGAACGCATTCTGAAATACTATGCTTATTAAAGGATCTAATTTCAGTAAAATAGTTTAAGTGATGCTACTTAAAAGGCTGTGAACTTGAAAACTGCAGGAGTTCTGCATGCAGAATGAGCTGTACTTACTTGGGAGTTTATTATTTGTGGAAAAGATTAGTGTGTTCTGTTAAGCATTATGCATATTGGAACTCTGTAACATCTTGTGCCTGGGCTCGGAAGCCAAGCAAGTTGGCCTGGATAGTACTTGGATGGGGAGATCATCAGGGAATACTAAGAACTATAGACTAGACTAAGAACCTGAAAATCCACACCAGAAGAAGGCAGTAACAAGCCACTTTATGGTTGATAAGAGATTGACATGGATGTGTCCATATAGTCACTTGTCTTGAAGGAGACTGGGCCTAAAATAAATAACACTCATAATTGACAATGTGGACTTGCCCTCTCATAGAATAATATGTGGAGGCACTGTATTTGAAGGAAAGTGTTTCATATTGTATTCCCCCAATTCACATTGGATATGCCCTCAGTGCAGTGCATAAAAGTAGTGATAGGAATATTCATGAATGCAGTGTACTATAATTCTGAGTGTCTTCCTGCAGATTTACAAAACCAATTTAAAAAGACAGGGAGAGATGCAATGCAATCCTGTATGATTAAGGCAGCAAGCATTATGGCAGACTAAAATGAGGAAAAAAATCCAAACAATATGGATGTGAATGAGGAAATGTGCTTGAACCTTTGTCAGAATCAGTGTGCTTTATACAAACTAGAGAAGGAATACAATATGTCTTAAGGAATTGTCAATGAATTGTGAATTTGAGGGAGAAAATATATACCTATAAATAACATGTAGGAGCTGACATGGAGGAGTTGTCAGTGGGGGAGGGGAGGGGACAGCATTTGCAAATATTCTCTGTCATGGAAGTTTTAGTTTAGAGACTCCTTATTTTATATTATGATGTTATAATTGATTGTAACATATTATTGTATCAATTGTTTTATTGTATGGTTAGCTATAAGTATGTAATAAATAATAGTATAGTACTGTGCTTTGGAATTAGTCCAGAAGGTAGGTGGGTAGGTGTCGTAAAAGTATTTAATTTCTCAATACCTAGTTGCATGTCTGTGTGAACGTATGACATTGTCCAAGGCCCATATACACTCCTGCTGGATCAGTGTTTCTCAACCTTGGCAACTTTAAGATGTGTGGACTCCAACTCCCAGAATTCCCTAGCTAGCCACACACCTTAAAAGTTGCCAAGATTGAGAAACACTGTGCTGGATAGTCAGGGGCTGTGGGCCTAAACAATGCAGTTTCCTGCTGCTTATGGATAAGAGCATAAAAGAACTTATTTTCAGTCACTTCCTAGATTTTTGTAATTTTGCTTTATGCCATGCTACCTCTTTGTTCATTGCTAGATAGAAAAATTATTTGTATCATTACTGGCTAAATAAAACATAAACAACTAATTACATGGCTTTTAACTATGTCTTTTGAATCAAGCTCTGGAGCTCATCAGATCAAGATGGTAGTGAGGGTATCAGTGGTGCTGTAAATTTGTTCAGTGGATCCTTCTAACAATCATTATATCTAGATTGGACTGAATGAACCGACATCTCCTTTTAAATTATCATCACAAAGAAATTCATATTCATTAAATATATACCTGTGGAATTCATATTTCATTAAATATATACTTGTGGAATTAAGGGTTTTAGAATGAAGTATTGAAAGTCTTTAAGATGCTCAAGTGTGGATTCCCTTTATCTTCATCCATTGCTTTGGTCCCATTCACCTTCCTGTAATGTTGGTATTAATCCTCTTACAGCAAAATGGATACTCCTTCTAATGGATAATGTTCTGTGAGAATTAGAAGGAGGTAGCAAAACCAGCTGGAACCGCTTTAGGCAAAGCTCTACAAGAAAAGAAGAGAGTTTCTCTTTTCTCTAGAACCTGCTTGCAGAGTTTCTGTTCAGTATTCTGTCAGCATTCATTCCTTGTCCTTCACTCACACATATGCCTCAAAGGTACTGTGATCTTTTCTTTCTAGAAATAGAGGTGACATTGCGTGATAATTTTGAAATTTGGGTCTGCCCTAGGATATACTTAGGAAGGCATTAGAAACAAAGCTGTATCACTTTTATCATGCACCTGTCTCATTTAATATGGAGACTTCCATGTGTTTTGGCCCCCATCTTGGGGTGGGGCTTGCCAAAAATTGTAGTACAGAGAGTCAGTTCCTGATCTTACCACAGGCATTAGCTAGACATATATTGGGTTGTGATTTGTTTTCTATATTGATGTAGGAAATAGTAATTGGAGGAATGAGTGCTTCTGTAACCATAGTCTGATCACAGTTTGGACTTTTTATTGTCTTTGGGAATATTTCCTACAGTTAGTGTTGGTAGTTCTACTGAGTCTCTAAACATTGTTGAAATGGGGAAATTATTCTGGGTTAATATTCACAAAAATACTTAATCCAACTGTAAAGGCATATTAGCACACTGCAGATCTGAAGGCTATGAAATGACTAGATAAACAGGTGGTGGTGGTGATCATCATCATCATCTAAACTGCAATCATCATTGGACACAGGTAGGAATCAGTTTGGGGACCTACTGTGAATTTGTGATAGTGCTAAAGAAATCCAGTTTCTCCACTAACCTGCACAATGTCTGCCAGCAGAACTTTTTTGAGTAGCAAAAAGATGTTCATTTTAGGATCAGGCAACCAGATGAACTTTTAAAGGCTTACTAGGGGCAGTTTAAAATATATTTGCAGATAAAATTGTTCCAATTAATTCCAATTTGAATACCGTTGTTATGACAGAATCAGAGAAGGGTGATGCTAGAGTTTAATTTAGTCATATTTGGATAGATTTTAGCTTGTGCTGTCTGATGATGTGGACAAATTACTTGGAAGTTTTGAGACAAATAATATTTTTTTATTGTACTCCCCATTGATTCCGCAGCGTAATCTTTATCTTAAGAATACTTTTCAGCAGCCTTCAGGAGCACAGTGTTATAGTTGCTGTAGTCCTTTCTGAAAAAAGGAGGAGTATAGAAACCTTGTAAAATACAGTAGTGGTCAAAAAGGAGAAAAAAGAACTTATATACATTGGTGGTGCTTAAAATAAATGAAACACGACAAAAAAGGGGAAAGCTGAAAAAAAAAGATCCTTATAATATCCATTTAGTATCAATAAAAAATGAATTCCGTTCTTAAGGTCTTTGGCTTAATCCAGACATGAGGGAAACACCGTGGGTGGAGAAATATAGATAGATTTTGTTTGTTTGTTTATTATTACATTTGTATGCTGCCCATCTCCCCCCAACAGGTGACTCTGATATACATGTATAAGTCATCACAGAGTGGATTGCACATTTTGTGATGAATCAAAAACATGATTCAAGAGTTTGCCTGGAACTAGTACAATGTATGGAAGTGCACATAACATTGATTATCAACCATGGGTTTTATTTCTAGTTATAGCTTATTTGTCAGCTATATAGAACTTGATAAAGCCACGTTAGATTACTATTACAGGACTGAGCTGCCACAGTTAAAGTGGTGGTGATCACTTTTAAAGCCCTAAATAGTTTAGGTGCAGGTTATTTGAAGGAATACCGGTATCTTCCTCGGCCCTCCAATCTCAGGGCTATCCCTGCCAATAAGATTTTCTTAAATGTTAGGGATTGCTAAGAGAGAAGTATCGTGCTCAAAACAGTTCAAGAAAGCATGCTATAACAGGTAGTCCTCATTTAGTGACTACAATTGGGACTGGCAACTTGGTCGTTAAGCAAAGCCGTCACTAAGTGAAACCATAACTGTGCTTATGATCTTACTTCAGCTTTCCTTTGCTTTACAGACATGTGAATGTTGTAAATGTGAGGACTGGTTGCAGAGTTACTTTTTCATCATTGTAACTGGGAACAGTTGCAGTCTGAGACAGTCATTAAATGAGGACTACCTGTAATCCTATGCAGTGCCAGGATTATGAAGAGAGGAGTTCACATTTGGGGTTCACATAGTGTTGGACCATATGCTTATCTGAAAACAAAGAGGAAATTTAAGTCCTATTGTATCACTGTACCCTAGAAATTGAAATGAAAACTTAATGCTGAACTTTCCTCCCACAGCCTAATGAAAATAAATCTGGCAGAGAAGAAGTATCCAACAAGTACGAGCAGAGTGTGTCTTGAGATGCAATTTATTTATTTCAAAACAAAACATCCACAGTATAGATCTGCTCAGCCACTGCAGTAATCATTGAAGGCCTTCCTGATTGTGTCAGGCTTGAAGACAGTCTCTTTAGTGGGGGCACCCATTATTTGGGAAGTTCTTTTAGAATGAAAACATGCAACAACTTTGCTACATTTAAAGTGCATGCTGAAATTACTTTGGATTCACCTTGGTACTTGATAGGTCATGGCAGTGCAGCTGAAATAGTGAAGGAGGGGGCACTGGGTATGCCACCTGGGAACTCCTGGAGGAAAGATGGGAATTATATCAAATACAGCCATTTGATCTGTTTGATTACTGCATTCTGCCTATATTTTTTTCTGTTTATTTCAGATTAAAGCAGCTTTTAATTGGAGGTGCTTTACATGACAGGCAGTACTTAAATATTTCTTTATCCTTCATCTTGAAAATACAATAACCCCTTTGTTAAAGTCAAAGTGGTTTCCCCATTTTTAGCAAGACATGCAAGTTCTTTAGTAAGTAGAAAGCAGATCAGGCAGACGATCTTTGTAGTGTGAAGCAGTATCACCTTTGAAAAATCTGAGAAGTCTTTTGCGTGCCATAGATAGAATATAAGGACAAAATCATTTTCAGCATAAAGCTGTTTCACCTATTGTGTGTATGATTTCCAAGAACTTGAGTATTATGGAAAAACCATGGATGTTATGATCTTCTGATCCTGGGAACCTGTTGTTGCTTCTTCACTGGTTTGATCTTTCTAGAATGGGATGCTGTGGACAGATGCTGCTGCTATTGGTGGTGACTTGAATTCCATTAAAGGTTTGCTTGACTAGTTAAATACTGGTGCAGAATTATGTAATATCGGATTTCTCAATTTTCTATTAATGAAAGGTTTGCTGAGTAGACCATCTCTGCACAATCTGCCCAATAGAACTGATTTGTCTGTAGACATTTTATCACAAGGCTTTAATCTTTACTCTAGTTAGGAGAACTAGAAATAGAATCAATGCTGCTTTGTTGGAGGTAAAAGGTTGAGTAAATGTATTTTTTTACAAGTGCAAATTTACATAAGAATATTGCAGCTTCATTTGATCACTGAGATTTCGTAAGGTAACTTCTGGTTTGTTTTTAAAATTTTAGATATGGGAAAATTGTATCTACGAAAGCTATTTTGGATAAAACAACAAACAAATGCAAAGGTATGTTCATTCTCAATTCCTTTTTCAATTTTGAATTTAAAATCACCATTTCTTTTTCTTTTTAATGTATAGTAGCTTTGCATTACATTGAACTCATTTCTCCCTAGTACAGTTACAACATACCCTTTGAGTTTTCTCTCAGGGAATGTCACCACAAAGACACACCTTTTCAGTTGTTGCTCCCCTTCTCCCCAAGATCCATATGGCCCCAACCCTGCTGAGTTTTTGGAGGGTGAGCAGAACCTGGTTACTCCAACAGGCCTTGGGGATGGATATGAGGTGGTGCATCTGTTGTTAATGGAATTGTGTTGTTCCTTAGATAATAAGTAAAGGCTGATTCTTTAGTTATTTTATCTTTTCTTATGTATAGGTTTAATCTTATTTACAAAGATGCTCAGAATCAGCAAAAATTAGAGTGGCATATAAGCCCAATAGATACATAAATAAATTTTTTTTAAAAAAACTTTTAAAACCCACATGGATGCTTATGACGACTCCAGACAGACTTAACAGGCATGCCACTGTGTGGCATTTAGCCTCTGCTTCAGAAAAGAAAGGGGAGTTTGAACATGAATTTTCCTTGCCTGCTGAGTTGAATACCATTTGACTGTATGAAGTATCCAGAAAGATTACACATTGTGTAAATTGGCTTTATTAATTAGAATGGGTGAATGTTAAGTAGTTCTTAATTGCATGTTCCAGTCCCCTAATTGTGTTTGTGTTCTGTTCGTTTCGAATATAATGGAGAGAGGGTGAAAGGGTTTCATTTTCACTGACATAATTATAGGTAGGAAAAATAATAAACTTCTTTCTCTGAGACACTGAGTACATTAATTTGGTTTGGTGACCTTCAGCATTCACTGTGATTATGATTAGATCACTTCCTAACGAAATGAGTAGTAAGTAGAATACAATACCAAACACTGACATACTGAGTTTCAATCGTACTTTCCAAAAGGGGATGCATGCTTTCTAATCAAGGGAAAATGTCAGTCCAGTTAGCATTGTTAAAATTGGTTCCCTCCAAGAACAGAGACACAACTGACAACCAAGAATAAGAGAAATTGAAATGCATGCTTAGTTGAATTGAATTATTTTATTCAGAAAAGCTGGTGGTAAGAAGTAAGTTTTTCCATAGTATGCAAAAGGATTTTAACCTCAAGAGACTTGGTAATCTAAAACTTGTATTTTTCCATATTATATTTTTGTTCTAGATCCATGACTAATATCAATTGAATTTGTTAAAAAATGTATGTAGAAGTAAAAAGGTGTTTAAATGAAATTAACTACAAACCTGTGCCAAGATACCTAGGAATATGCACCACTAAATTCATTGAAGACCTACTTTTGATTAGACATGTGTAGGATTACATAGGGTGTTGTGCATATTTGTTATTTCTCTCCCCTCAGAATTTTTCTTCACAGCATATTCTAGTTTTCTAAGTGTTTACATATGGTTTATTAATTGTTCTTTTTTTAATCCATCCCATTTTGAGCAGCGGGGTAGCACTTAAACTAAGTTGGCGTTGATATCTTCCTTTTTTAGGATGGGCTGAGTGGGCTAAGGATTCAGGTCCCAAGGATCTCTGGAGCTACTTGAGATGTACTGCTTTTCTCTTGCTTGGCCTTCCTAAGTTCTGAGTTTTTGAACTGAGAAAATGCTGAGCCTGGAGATCATTGCAAGAAGCAGGAGGTAGATTTTCCCTCTGCAGGCAGCTTTAGAGAGGAAAATATAAAGAATAAATCAGGAAGAATTAAGGCAGAACATTTGTCAAATATAGTTTCCCTTATAGAATAAGTTATTCAACTGTGGCTTGTTTGTTGTTCTGATGTGTTATTTCACATCAGAAACGAAATCATAGGGTTGTGTTAATTTTTGTAATTGTAATCTGTTACTCATCATAATCAACACAATATGAGCATAGTCGAGATACTCTTTAAGTTCAGACATCTTAATTAGTAAATACACCATCTTTTCTCTGTTTGTCTACCTAACTCTGAGGGTTAGATGTCTTTTCAAAACAGCAAGCAATTCTCAACTATATTGAAAACAGAATGTTTAGACTTATTGAACATGAAAGGTAAATTATTAGCATAGTGCCACTGGACCCTAAAGCGAACCTAGGTTATTTTCTAGATTAGTATAACCAATATATGACCAGTAATAAGTTTAGGGAAAAAGTTACTGTATTCCACCCAATCCATAAATCAATCAAATCAAATCTTATTAAAGTCAGACCCAATCCATAGATTTTTTTAAAAAAATATCCTGAATATGTGTTGTTATTTAATATTAATTAATTATATATAGTTAGATAAAGACTTAGTCTTCTCTGGAGGAAAAATTGTTCTTTCTCTTAACAAAGGATTCTGGGATCCACTGGAATTTCCTTGCTGAACAATGTGGGGGTAGCATAGTTATTTTTATCTAGTCTTCCTTTTCATTGTAGCCCCCACTCCTCCCATGTTACTCTTGAGGGTCCCTCAATCCAACAATACAAAGGGCCTGTAAACCCGGGGGGAGCATGGATGTCAGCAAAAAACTACTCTCTTCCTAACACAACTAACAGAGTTATATACCTCAGAACTCCAAGCTATAACCCCTGGATACAGTATCAGAATGGGTCTATGTATAAAGTTCTTGTATAGTCACCTGTTTTTGTATATATATTGATAACATTACATATGCTTCATGGTAAAATTTGGACATCAACAGTTTTCATATTTAAAGACATTTTGTAATAAAAATGATTTCTGTACAAAGATTTGAATTTGTCTGGACATTATTTTTAAAACCCACCAAGTTCTCTTTTTGTACCCTTACCCAGTCACATATTTCAAATCAGACTTGGACTGTTAAGAAAGTTTTTGAACTATTTGTATCACATTTACTACCTCTATGAAATATAAGCCCATTAAACATGCTACGTGAGAAATTACACTTATGTGTGCGGGTTGTTGTTTGGATCTATGGAAAATTAATACTACTGATGAATAGCAGTACTTACTCTTTCTGCCCACTTCTTTTTGTAGTCTTTTATTTATTTAATTCAATTTGGATGCCGCCCGACTCCAACTCTTTGGAATCTTGAAGATTCTTTCCTGGAATGTGAATAGAGAAAATCCCAAATATTTGTTGTATCACTGCCACATATAAGAGGTGACAAAGTCATTTAATTTAGTATACAAGGGGTCCAGATGTCATCTCCTCATTAGTGTACTGAATCAAAATTTCAAGTACAGATTTTGACCAGTTTTATTGTTAGTCTTGGACCTTACCCAATTTGTTCTATATTTTGTGAAGAAGCAAGTGCGCTGTTCTTGTAGTGATATTGCAGTGCATAACAGGACAACAAGGAACTTAGCATAAATAACGTTTAGCCATTTTGTCCAGGGGGAGGAGATACCGCCATTCTAGGTTATGAAATGTCAATTGCATATTCAGTGGATGAGAAATGAAAGAGTATATGCTCCTAAAAATGGAAGCTGTGAAGCGTAGCTGGATACATAGTAGTCAGTGGGAATTATAAATATTCTGTAATGAATGGAGTATGCTGCAATAAACAACTATATCCAGATAGACATCTCAAGTTTGTTTTTAACAATACGACACCATTTTCGAATTAGAACAACCTTTCATTTACTTGTAGCTTACATTAGCTATTTACAGTAAGTTGTTTCATAGGCAGTTCTGGTTCTGCCATCTTACAAATCAAAGCATAAGCACCCTTGAACTAAGTCTGAGATTGACTACTCTGTTATGAACGTATCAGAATTAGTTACTATTATTCTTTTGCTAACATGGAGGATTAAACTAGCACATATGACTGGGTCCATAGCATGATTATGTTTGTTTCCTTTTAATGGTTCGCATGAATAATATCATGCCTTAATAAACTAATTTTAAAAGAACTAAAAATAAACTATACTTCTATTAAGCTCAACAGAATATTCAGTTGCTCACATTACCCACACTATATTTATTTATTCTTATACTAGCTGGATATGACCCTTTGATCTTAGCTTTAAGCATTTTTTTCCTTATAACCAAAGCAAAAGTTGTGGTTCAATATTGGTTTCCTAACCAGGATGAGAAACTGGTGATACTAAACTAACATTAAATAGAAGTCTGATATTTTGAGAGTAATGGAAAACTAATTCAAAGTTTTCATAAGAAAAGTCAAGCTAGACAGACCCAATATTCATTTAGAAGAAGAAACTTTTATTTTGGTCAATGACCAGCAAATAGCAAAGTAAATTGTTTTAGGATACAATAAGGCATCCATGCAACTATGAATACAGTAATAAAATAGAACATAGAATTACAAGCATTGAATCTGTAAAATCAGTATGACTAATCTAAATAACTAAACCTGAAAGGAATCTGTTATCCTAATATGTTAGAACTAACGTTTATGCTAATGCAACAAAAATGCTGACAATAGAATATGAATACTTTGTTACAGTTAAATAAACTAAAATAGAGAGTAATAAAACTATGAATATAAAATACTAGGGTACTATGCTCTCACAAATAATTGTGCAATTATTCACTTTCAATATTTGCAGATAATATAACAGTATTTAGCAATTTTTATAGAGACTGTATCAATTCTATGAGACAATAAATACCTGAGATAAAATCAATCTGGATGGCCTGGATAATTTGATATTAATCATGTCAAATAACATGTACGAATATCCTGATAAAATGAACAATATAGAATAATTTTTTTTTTAATTTATATATCAAATTTGTCACTGCCCATCTCATTAAAAAGCAACTCTTGGGCAGTGGTTTCAACATGGCTCTTCACATGGGCAAAGCCATTTATGAAAACGAATTTTCTTATGCCTCCTTACCAAGACAGCTATAGGCAAAACATTAAATCACGCTAATATAAATTTTATTTTATGTGTGTGTGAATATAATATAATATAATATAATATAATATAAATGTGTGTGTGTGTGTGTGTGTGTGTATATATATATATATATATACACACACACACACATACATACATATACATACACACACATACACACACACACGCTTATATTTGAATATTTCAATCTGCCTCAGGTATCTGGCTGGACTAAGGTTAAAGGGCTGAGCACCCAAATAGACCTCTACTGGCCATAGGATTCAGCTTCCTAGCTTGGCTTTGGCTTGACCAAAACCTAAGACTAGTATGGCTTCCAGAGAGTAGCCACAATGATTCAACTTATGTAAGATGGAGTTTTTCCATTTGCTGATAAATTTATCAGAGATCGGGGGACCAGACCACTTAGGTAGAAGACTGTTTCTGACCAGTAGTTCAGGGTATCATCATCATATCAATTCTGAATATAACAGCTTCCAGCTGGAGAGTAACATTGGGTACACATTGTGGTACCTGGAAAATATTTCTCAACAACTTAGGCTGAAGAAACTCCATCAGTGGGATGTTTTTATAGAGTCCTATCTGTGCACCATACAGAAGACTCAAAAGTACTCGGGCTTCATCTACTCTTGCCTCCAAAGTCCATATCAATAAAAGTGAAGGTGAAATAAGTTTAAGGCCTGCATAACTATTTATAAGCTTCTAAGAAAGCTAGGATGTAGGAGAACCAGCTTCAGATCTTCAATTCAGGCATGACATTTGCTGAATGGCATTGATTAAATCCATATCTGTAATTTCTAATGAGATCATTATGAGGATAAAATAAAATATTCATATGTTATAATAAGACTCCAACTCTGTGCCTTTAAGTAGAATGAAAAGTGAACATTTCTTACTAAACAAAATTGTTTTAAATTTCAGGTTATGGTTTTGTGGACTTTGATAGTCCAGCTGCAGCTCAGAAAGCCGTATCTGCCCTGAAAGCCACTGGGGTTCAAGCACAGATGGCAAAGGTAAGATAATGTATCAGTGAAAGATAATGTATCATTGGTACAATATAAATAGTATCTGTAGAGAAGAAGAGAAGAGAAACTGCACTTAGATTAATCATCGAACTATTCCATTGTCTAATCTTCATCCAGGTTGTGCCTTTATAAAACCTGGAAACAAGCTCTTTGTGTGTTCCCTAATAAAGAGATTTTGTTTAGGCTTCTGTATTAATTTGTTTAACTTCATCTAATGCAGTGTTCCCAACCATAGCAATTTTCAGTTGTGTAAGGTTCAGTACCCAGAATTCTCTGTAATTACCGTGTGGTTGGAGAATTCTGGAACTTAGATCCATGTATCTAGAAGTTGCCATGATAGAGAAATGTTGACCTAAAGCCATATAAACCTTTTCCTATGACAACAAATTCCTTAAAATCAGAAAGAATCACTGTGTCATAATAGTTCAATTTGTGCTTGAGTTCAACTACAGTGGAACCTCGGGTTACGAACGCTTCTGTTAACGAACTTTTCGGGTTACGACCAGCTCTGGCCGCAAAATTTTGCTTCGGTTTGCGAACTCTGCCTCGGGGTACAAGCAGGATACGTGGCCATTTTCCCTCCCTTGACATGGTCCGCGGCCATTTTTCTGCCCCTGACACGTGGTCTGTGGCCATTTTCCGCCCCTGACACGTGGTCCGCGGCCATTTTTCCGCCCCTGACATGTGGTCCGCGGCCATTTTTCCGTCCCTGACACGTGGTCCAGGGCCATTTTCTGCCCCTGACACGTGGTCGTAGGGAGGGGGACACTCCCTCCAAGCAATAGCCGCCTCCCTGTCCTCCACGCCAGAACGGATTAACGGTAATTACATTGAACCTTATGGGGAAATTTGCTTCGGGTTGCGACCAATTCGGGTTGCGGCCAGAGTCACAGAACGAATTAAGTTCGTAAACCAAGGTTCCACTGTACTGTGTAAATATCTTGCCCTAATTTTGAAAATGAAAATTGTTCATTAATTGTTTTAGCATCAGCTAGCTAGATTATTGCCAAACTCTAAATTAGAATAAATTAAATTCTAATTTAAAATTTAAAATGGAAATTTTCTGCATGCTTATTGAAGGATTTCTAAAGTGAACTAACCATTTAAACTCTGGTAATAACAGACCTATTGCATACAGGTGGTACTAAATATTTTGAAAAGTAACTATTTAGGCTGCAGCCTTATATAATAGGAGGAAAACCTATTGAACTTGGCAATGCTTACTTCCAAAGACAAATGTATAGTATTGCATTGTAAATGGAGTGTCTCATGCAAAGTATTATCTTTGGAAATGTTCTTCTTGAGATAATTTGATTTTGTAACCTTGGATCTATAGTTCTTGATAATGTGGCTGTTGTAAAGAAACTAAATATTCTCTCTCAGAGACCATTTACTTTAATTGGCAGGTTATCTGTCTGGAAAAGAATCCTTTTATTTCCTCCATTTTGTCTTAGAGAAAAAGTTGGAGAGAACCATTGCAAAGCTGGGTTTATTTGTTCAGAAGTAGCATAATTTCTTCTAAGTTTATTTTGGGGATAAATAAACATAATTTAAAATTTCACTGCTGCCATTTCAAAATGATATACGTAGGCAATTTCTCACTAGTCATTTACCAAGTCTTCTAGAATTACACAGGCATCATAAGGCCCAGTTTTCCTCAAAATAAACTTTTTTATAGTGCAAATTACAAGCATGAGGAGAAGCTGGTTCTGGATCAGGGCTACAGTGGTAGGACAAAGCATTACACTGCAAATCCCAATGAGCCTTCCCATCATTACTTTAGTAAGGCGGGGGGGAGACATTGCTGCATGCAGAATATTAAAGACAATGTGTAGAATTGCCCCAAGATATTCCTATACAAGCTGTTTGAAGCAGGCATTTGACAAAGCCCCTGAAGGCCAATTTTTTACTTGTATGTTAGACTCTCATCTGTTCAATAAATGGTACAGAAGAAGGGCATATGGAGAAAGGGATCTGTTGCTGGCTTTGAATAATACATTGCTTGAACTACACTATTTCATTAGAGCTGATGTACATTGAATCCCGTGTTGACATGACAGACAAGTCTTGTGCATACATTTAGTAGTTATTCTTTTAAGATGTCTCCTTTCAGGTTTAAAAACCTACTGCTGTTTTGAATTTTTAAGTCATTTATTGTTATTGTGTTTTAGAAAGATTAAACGTGGGCCAGACATAGCCTTCCTAGAATATTATTCCTGTTCTTGAGTGTAAAGTACTGTGGCTTTTTCAGCGATGCTGTATTTTCCCTAGGATTCTCAGCTGAGGAACAGTGGAGCTAATAGAAATGTCCTTGGATGAATTCCAGGAAAACAAAATGTAAACCATATGTGTATTAATGCATATTTTATCACATGCACAAAAGCATTTGCTCTTCCTCAAGTCAAATGCAGTGTTCCTTGTTCTTTGGGTCTCTTTGATAACGGTAGTGTCATATTGTTTAATGTCTATATATGTGACACAAAACAAAAATAGAACCATTACATGTCTCCAGAGATACTGAGGTCTCCTCATGCACTGTTATTACTGTTATAAAAATTTATATCTTGCCACATTCAAACTACTCTAGGTGATTCACAGTTATAAAAACACACAAACAGAATTAAGTGCCATAAAAACGATACAATTTCATGAATCAGATTAAAATTAAAATTCCAAACCCAATTACACCTTAGTATCCGTCATCATTGAGAATGACCCAGAAAATAAGCAATTTAAACCCCAAATGCCTACAGGAGGAAAACCATCTTTACAGCCATCCTAAAAGATAACAATGAAGGACAGGATTATATCATGTGGACAAGATAGCCACCAAGAAAGCATGCCTTCAAGATTCCCACCCCACCCATCTCTTAGAGGGGGCAGATCTGAAGCATCCCTTCCTATGCGGAACACGCAGTTCAAACAAAATAATACTGGAAGTAAAGCCATGTAGGGCTTTATAAAACCAACACTTTGAAACCTGTTGATAACCAGTGCAGTGCCCACAAAATTGGTGTCACCCAGCTGAAGCTGCCTTTATTTGCCCCAACAAGCTAACGGATTTTACACCAATTGTGGTTTCCGGGTTATCTTCATAGGCAGCCCCAAGTAATTGTCTTCTATCAAGAGGAGAAGGGCATGAGTAACTATTGACAAGGCCTCCTATTCCCAAAAGGGCTGCAACTGGTACATTAGTGGAAGCTGGGTAAAGGCTCCTGACCACAGATTCTACCTGCTGGTTAATTAGTAGCTGTGGTCCAGGAGATCCTCAAGTCACCTCCTTTGGCAGGGGTATGATTCCATTCAAGACCAACAGCAGAGCCAACATGATTCAGATGAATAGTACCTCCGTCTTGCTAGGATTCTCTTTTAGTTTATTTTGTCCCATCCAGTCCCTCATAGCCTCCATACCATGTGAGGATCTCCGCTGCATCTCCACATCAGCCCAGGTTTGGGATGTACAACTGGGTATCATCATACAATTGTTAAATTGCAGGGGAGAGAGCTCCAAGTCATATGGCACCCCACAAAGCAATAGCCTGAAGTTCAGCTACTCATCTCCCAACATTACCATCTGGAACTACCCATTCAGGAAAGAATGAACCACAGTAAAAGAGTGGCACTTCCCGCAGACCTTCACGGGGAACCCAGTAGGATACAATGATTGACAATATCAAACTCTGCTGAGAGGTTTTATAGGACTGAGAGAGCTATTCTCGTTTTGTCTGGGACCCAACAAAGGTTATCCAATAAAAATGACCAATGCATTCCCTGAACTCTGAGTGAAAGGAATTGAGATAATCCATTTTATATAGGAGATTCTGCAATTGAATGCAGTATAATGGGGTCCATTTTCCTTCTCATAACATTTAAAAGTTTTGACATTATGATATAGCTGTATGTTTCCTAGTTTTTAAGCAGCTCTATGTGTGTATATATAATTTTAAAATATGTACTGTTTATGTGGCATAAGATGGAAAGAATGCTTTTTAAAATGTACATCACAGTAGTGACATAATTTGATTTTGTTAACCAAAGTAACTCTGTTATAATCTGTGATAAGTGAATGATGTCTGATTTAAATATTTGGCTTGAGTAGAGTCCCTCCAAGCAAGCAAGAAAGAGCAGAAAATGCATTAATTTTGCATGTAAAGAGACTGATCTGACTCACTGCTGTTACCATATTAGTTCCAACGTGCATAGACAGGTGCTTTGTTTGCACATCATGCTAAATCACAATGTAGTTTATTATTTTGTAGTAGATTTATCAGGTTGCATGAACCTAGCTATTGTGGTTTGCAAACATGGTTTATAGCTTATATTATATGAATAAAAAAAAGGATACTTTATTCAATAAATCATGATTAAACAGGCCATAGTTTAGCCTGATATGTGAATCCAGACATATTTTAGATGTGGCCATTCCTTGCAAACTGATAAATCAGTGTCTGATTTGTATTACTTTAGACTGCAAGCTTAGGTTTCTTTTGTTTCTCTCTTTTAAAAACATCTGTACATAAAAAGCTACTGTGTCACAGAAAAGTCTAATTTAGGACTTGTCCCTGACCTCTAGGTTTCTCTGTTGAGATGATGATGATGAAGAAGATGATGATGATGATAGCATATCCAGTTGTGAGCCATAGTCTACACTGATACGTTATAGAAATCTTAACATACACGGATTAGAAGGGGCCTTAGAGTTCACTGAGGTACAGGGCCCCAGTCAAAGTGGGTACAACCCTGTATTTTTGTGGAATAAGGAAAAATAGTAATATTCAGTCTTTAACTTATATTTGCATTAGCAGTGCACAACAGATTCTATTTCCTCACTACCAAATGAGGCTAATGTCTATGAAGACAATTTTTAAAATACTGAATATAGGTAGCCTACATGTTGTAGTACTTATGCCTAAAGTAATTTTAAGTCCAGAATTGCCACAGATTTATTTTATTTATTTATTATATTCCAAACTGCCCAATCTACCAAAAACTCACAGATGGTACACCTGGAAAGATCCCTAGCCAATGCTGACTCTTGTGTATAGGAATGAATGTATTATTACATACTTCTTCGATACCTTAGCACCTTACAGGTTTAAGCATAATTGAGGGAGGGAGGGGACTTAGAAGTTTGGCACAAAAGGAGTTATTTGAGATGAAGCCCTTGATTTGATTATTCTGAGTCTCATCTAGATTTGATGAAACTGTTGATTAGAATGGAAATCAACTTATAATTTTTGGTTGGTGAAAAATAGTGGAGTGCAAAGCATTTCAGATTAGAACTGTTTCAAGTAGAGGCACCCACAGAATCCAACAATTTCATCAGAATGACAAAATGAGCATTGCAACACAAGCTCTGCTCCTGGTGTATACAGTATGTGTGCAACATCATGATGCACTCATGAAGGACAGACACTTATGGTAGGATATTTCTTTCATCATTTACAGGTGAAACTCGAAAAATTAGAATATCGTGCAAATATTCATTTATGTCAGTAAGGCAACTCAAAAGGTGAAACCAATATATGAGATAGACACATTACATGCAAAGCGAGATATGTCAAGCCTTACTTTGGTATAATTGTGATGATTATGGCGTACAGCTTATGAAAACCCCAAATTCACAATCTCAGAAAATTAGAATATTACATGACATCAATAACACAAGGATTGGAAATAGAACAATATTGGACCTCTGCAAAGTATAAGCATGCATATGTACTCAGTTCTTGGTTTGGGCCCCTTTTGCAGCAATGACTGCCGCAATGCGGTGTGACATGGATGCTATCAGCCTGTGGCACTGCTGAGGTGTTATGGAAGACCAGGATGCTTCAGTAGCGGCCTTCAGCTCCGCTGCATTGTTCAGTCTCATGTCCCTCATCTTTCTCTTGGCAATGCCCCATAGATTCTCTATGGGGTTCAGGTCAGGCGAGTTTGCTGGCCAAACAAGCACAGTAATCCCATGGTAATTGAACCAGGTTTTGGTACTTTTGGCAGTGTGGGCAGGTGCCAAGTCCTGCTGGAAAATGAAGTCAGCATTCCCCGTAAAGCTCGTCTGCGGAAGGAAGCATGAAGTGCTCCAAAACCTCCTGGTAGACGCCTGCGTTGACCCTGGACTTAATGAAGCCCAGTGGACCAACACCAGCAGATGACATGGCTCCCCAAATCAACACAGACTGTGGAAACTTTACACTGGACTTCAAGCATCGTGCATTGTGTGCCTCTCCATTCTTCCTCCAGACTCTGGGTCCTTGGTTCCCAAATGAGATGCAAAAGTTGCTCTCATCAGAAAAGAGGACTTTGGACCACTGGGCAACAGACCAGTTATTTTTTTCTGTAGCCCAGGTAAGACGCTTCTGACGTTTGTTGTTCAGGAGCAGCTTGACAAGAGGAATACGACATTTGAAGCCCATGTCCAGGATCCGTCTTTGTGTGGTGGCTCTTGATGCACTAACTCCAGCCTCAGTCCACTCCTTGTGAAAGTCCCCAACACTTTTGAATGGCCTTTTCCTGACAATCCTATCCAGGCTGCGGTCATCCCTGCTGCTTGTGCACCTTTTTCTACCACACTTTTCCCTTCCACATAACCTTCTATTGATGTGCTTTGATACAGCACTTTGGGAACATCCAACTTCTTTTGCAATTACCTTTTGGGGCTTTCCCTCCTTATGGAGGGTGTCAATGATGGTTTTCTGCACAACTGTCAGGTCAGCAGTCTTTCCCATGCTTGTGATTCCTACTGAACCAGCCTGAGAGACCATTTAAAGGCTCAGGAACCCTTTGCAGGTGTTATGGATTCATTAGCTGATTAGAGTGGGACACTTTGAGCCTAGAATATTGAACCTTTTCACACTATTCTAATTTTCTGAGATTGTGAATTTGGGGTTTTCATAAGCTGTACGCCATAATCATCACAATTATACCAAAGTAAGGCTTGACATATCTTGCTTTGCATGTAATGCGTCTATCTCATATATTGGTTTCACCTTTTGAGTTGCCTTACTGACATAAATGAACATTTGCACGATATTCTAATTTTTCGAGTTTCACCTGTACATATACCGCCCTTGTCTACCTGTGGATTCTGGATTCAAGTTTCAAATACCTTGTTGAACAGTGCAGAACAACTATTTTGAGCATGAAATGGTAGGTTGGTTCATTGTAGAAGTGTTCCAGATTTTATATAAATCAATTTCTACCTTGGAACACTTTGGAAATGGTCAAAAACAAACCACATTGCACTCAAAATTGCTTTTGACATTTGAAACAATCATTTTGAGCTCAAAAGGGGGCATTTTTAATTTGGAATGTGTTTACATGCTTAGTAAAGAGGACTGAATCTAGAAATGGGCACTTAGACAACATTATAAAACTCTCATATTTCCAGAAATGACAGTCTGTGCTTGCTCTAGAGCAAATTGAACACAAAAATGAAAAAATAATCAGTGGTGGTTTTAATAGGATTACTGGTCCTGTGCTTCTGGCCAGTAGTTTTTGGATTCACTGAATAATAATAAGGAAAGAATAATATAATTCTTTTCTTGGAATATTCAAGTATATTTTCTAGAAATCACTATTTTTTATACAGATTTCAGGTATAAAATGTTGCCTTATCTAAAGCACTTGTTACTTTGACTTGCAATGTTTTATCTAACCCATTGCTATGTTGACTTTTTCCATCTGATGATTATCTCATTTGTGAAAGCATTACTTCACAGCACCAGAAAATTTGCTCTGAAAATTTGCTAAGTAATATCGGCTTAAGATCATTAGAAGACCTGTGTTGGATCCACACAAAGAATTCTGTTTCCACAGTAGCCAAACAGGGGTCCATGGGAAGTTCATAAGTAGGACATAAGCAAAATGGTATCCTGCACCCCTAGTAGTTAATATTCAGAGCCATGTTGCCTCTGGTAGTCATATTATTTATATACTATTCCATGAACTTATATGGCTTACCAGTGTGCAGTATTGATATGTCTGCCTAAACCTGACCCATTTGCATGTCATGATGAAGTAAATACTGAGTTTCTGTCAGGTAAGCGGTGTGATGATTGTGGGCAGCGACCACAGACAGATTCCTTCATGCCTGCTAGGTTTCATGCCCTATCTATTATTTTTGTTATAAACCAGTAGAGAACTGACATCCTGCAAAACAAAGCATTGGACCGTGGTATTGTCTTTATCTCCATGACTGCCTATGAGGCCCCATTGGTATTATTAAAGAATAAAAATGGTGGGAGGTAGCAGAGTTTTGGGGAAGATGTAGCCCAATAGTTGAAGGAAGGCTAAGCAAATTCAGGTAGTAGTCCCAAGAAGGTGGCAGCCATTTTGTGAATAAGTAATGTTCCCCCATTGCAACAATGTTGAGGGAGTGCTCAAAATCCCAAATGTGCCCCCAGACCCCAAACATCCCCTCATCCCTGACTATGTAATTCATTGCACAGGTCCTTGAAATAACTAACTGCATTTTCATGATGAGCTCTTATAGCTGGTGTGCTCTCCTTCCATTAATGCTAACGGAATAGATTGAGCATGTAGTGTTTCACCACCTTGTTTTCTTAAAGCACTGAACAGCTTCTTCATATATAGACTTTCCTTTCTCCTAATGGCACTTAGAAATGACTCCATTCTCATGATTTGAAAAGAAACTCTGTTTCAGATTTCTTCCACTGTGTTCTTGTACCGTAACCCGGCTAGAAATAAAGGCGCCTTTCAGCCATGCTTCTTGCCTTGTCTGAGTGTCACTATAATCAGGAACGAAAGGGCGCCTTTTTGTTTTTACATGCATCTAAGAACAGTATGAATGGTGTACCATTTTCCTCTTTAAACAATGCTTTCCAGCCAAAAATTCCATCATGAAATTGAATGGAGGGTCCTTGTAGTCACGACAAGTGGATTTTCTGCAGTTCAGTGATAGTCAGTGCTGAGTTTAATCAGTTTGATCACCGTGGTACCCATTTGCCAAAGCTCCCGGTATCACTGTGGACTGATTCATGTGTGATTTGTCATATGATACTTATACTAACATGTATATAGAAAGAATGCAGTCCACTGTTGAACGGCTTTCCAGAGTGATAACCATGTGCAATCTGTTAAACTGTGATAGGCTCCACTTTTAAGGGTGGAAAGGATTTCTATGATATGACCTGCCATGAACTGTAGTTAATGGCATCATATGCATGGAGTGCTAGCTTCAGTTGGCAAGGATTTCAGCAACAGTAGGCAGATTACAGGCCCTATGCCATCCTGAACTGGGAGGGGGGCAGTACCTGGGAAACACTCCATTGAATATTGGTGGCATACCAACTGTGGATGTTTTTGAAAAAAAACAAGCAGCAATCCTCAGCTGCTGAAAAGTTGCCCTGTCTCACCCTGATGCTGTTTTGAAGATTTATCTGAGCATTTCCTCAGGCCATATGTCAAGATATGCTTTCCATTGCTAAAAACACCCTGACCTCTCATGCATTACAGACATGAATATACCTGGCACTTTTTCTTGCCATTCTGTGTTTCAGTAAATCAGTTCCAGTGTATGCAAAAATAAAGTTCTTACCATTTTACTAATATTTTTATAAAATACTGATCAAATCTTTTCATATACAATTAAACTATCATTGTTTTCAAAAATCTCCCTGGAACCAGAGGATTTTGCCAAGTACCACCCCCACCCCCCATGTCACAAATACTTTTTCTGTGCAGGATGCTTGAGAGAGTAACTGCAGGCATTCTTGGAGGATGCCAGTAATCTTGGTGCTTTTCATTCTCAGTTCAAGCCTGGTTTGGGGACAGAATCAACAATGTTTGTCCTAAGAGATGATCTTCTGCACAAAAGTGAGAGACTCTGTTGATCCTGCTTGATCTCCCAAAGTTCCGCTGGGGGGCCTCTGGGAATGGAGAGACCATTCCAGGGGTCCCATAGCTACTTGCAATGACAGTCCCAAAGTGTAGCATGGGGTGACTCTGCCTCTGCACTCTGGCAGCTTTTATAAGGGTGCCTCTGCACGCTGTTCTATCCCTGGTGCTATTTAACATCTATATGAAATCTTGGGTGGGGGAGGGTTCATTAGGGGGTTGGAGAGCTGAGTATCATCAATATGGATGTGAGACTTAGCTGTACTTCTCTAACATCTGAATCAAGAGAGACTGGATATGCTCTGAACCAGAGCCTGGACTCAGCAATGAAGTAGTTGAGGGCCAGTAAACTGAGACTGAATCCTGATGAAACAGAGATTTTGTGGATGGGTGGTTCCCTGATTTGAGAATTGGGGAATCTTAGTGAGGTTGCACTCTCAGGAAAGGAAAACAGGTACAGTATATATGCTTAGACCTATCATTGTCATTGGAGGCCTAAGAGACCTCTGTGGCTAGGAGAATCTATTGCCAGTTTCAGTTGTTATACCAACTATGCCCTTTCTTGGACAGAAACATCCTAGCTGCTGTTTAGATCACTCTTTCTCAACCTCAGCAACTTTAAGATGGGTGGACTTCAACTCCCAGAATTCCCCAACCGGCATACTGGCTGGGGAATTCTGGGAGTTGAGGTCCACACATCATAAAGTTGCTGAGGTTGAGAACCACTTGTTTAGATCACTGTAATGCACTCCAGATCCGCCCACCCTTGTGCTTGGTCTGGAAGCTGCAGATGGTACAGAATGTAGCAGCCAAGCTAGTAAATGGGGCACCTGATTCAGCACATAGAAAGCCAAATATTTATTTATTTGTTTGTTTGTTTGTTTGTTTAATAAAATAAGTAAGTAAGTAAATAAGGTTTGCATTGCTTTAGACAGCATGGCCAATTAATCCAAATGATAGTGGTTACTAATATTTGTACTAATCCTTGTTAAATCTTTTTTGAATGATCAAGAAGTCTTTATATAGGTAATAATAGTTTTTTAACACATCAAAAAGGATTGAAGACAATTAATAAAGGTAAAGCAAATCAGATCAAACAATTGTTTAAAGATCTGCTTTTAAAATATCAATAAAAAGGAGCAACCCATCAAACTGTCTAAATCTGGACAGATATTCAAAAATAAGTTTTGCCTGTCAGCTGTGGCTCATTATTGTTAAAAGATAATTCCATAAGGCAAGTGCCACCTAAAAGGAAGAATGATGCATGTTCCTTGACAAATAATCTGGCCTCTAAACATGAGATACATGTGTCTACATATCAAGAAGTAGGGAACTATATTCATAATAGTTGCTGTTCATTCCTCAGAATATTTATTTCAGGCCTGAATTCTGCTGTAAATATCACAATCCTGACCTCAGCTGACTAAACCCTTTTTAGTATTTTGTGTACCTGTTATTTTTCTTAGGTTAAATACAGTCCAAATCAAATAAACAGAAGGTTTAAATTTATACACAGAAGTTCCTAGTCCTCAAGTTACAAGGCCATAGTATGGAAAATGTGTTTCTAAAAAGAATAGGGAGGGTGTGTGTGTGAAGGAGAAAGAGTTTTTAATAATAGAGGCTGTGATTCAGGAGTGAAATCTGTATTCTCTAGCATCTTGGAGCATAGTTGTTTCAACTTTATGCTTCATGTAGGTTTCTAAAGAGAAACATGCGCATGGAGGCAATAACCATATGATTAAACAGTTAACTTTGCTGTTACTGTTTCTGTGGTAATGGTATTTTATTTTGCTGTATTTGGGGAAAAACAAGTAAATTCATCAGACTAAAAGTTTTATGTATTACCTTCTTCCTTCCTTTTATATTAGTAGTAGAAGAGGCACCTAAAAGGTGCCAATGCCTTATACTGCTAGATACCTAAAAGTGCAGTAACTTTTACTGTTTTTTTTTAAACTGAGCAATACCTTCATCAAATTGCAGAGACAAAAACTTATGCAAATCTGAATATTTTTCTAACCACATTTTATTTAGTTGTCTTATCTTTAATATGTTCATATCTTAAGTCTTTCCTGAATGAATATTCAGAATTTATGGCACATAAACTGTGATCTTAAATTAGTTTTGCTTTGTTATTACATATGTGAATTAGTTGATTTAATATTTTTATAGAGCTAGAAAAAAGTGTATTTGTGTGTGTGTGTGTGTGTGTGTAGCAAAAGCTGATTTCCCCACTTGTGCTTTTCCCTTTATAACCTCCTAGGCTGTAAAAATGCTCTCTAGTCATGGACTGCAGCACAGAGAGCAAGAGAAAAATGAGGTTTAAAAAAAATCTGGCAAGGGTAGTTTCCATAAGTGAAACCCGCATATGCTTTGTCTTTAGGAATTTAGAAAAGTGTGTGTGTGTCTGGGCGGAGACTGAACTAAGAAAAAAGAAAATGTAAGCATAGCGTTTATGAACAAGTTTGAATCTAAATATTCCATTGAAATTCTGTGTGTTCCCTTTATGCCTGCGGCTACCCACACGTTTTAGGGACTCCAAGAGTGGCTTTCATGGGGACGTTGACAGTGCCATTAATAAAATCTATGAGTAGAAGAATCTTCATCTTGCCTAACAGAGTCTTTGAACACAAGGCATGAATTTTGACCCTCTGCAACATTGTAATGGATGCTTCCTCAAAGTCATTTTTATAATATAAAAAAGAGGAGGCAGACCATATACATGGCAACTTTTGTCTTTTGTTTTTCATGTGAATCAGCCTAATCAACTAGTTATAATTGAGATAATTTGGTGTTGGGGGGGGGGAATAAGCAGCACAGCCTTCCATCTTTGATTTCTGTGGCATTGTGCAGCAAATGCTTCTCCTTTTATTTGGGATTTTCTTTTTCATTTGAATGTAATTGTAGAGATAATAATGGCTTACATTATTACCAGAAGGAAGAGCTTCATGCTGTGAATGCTGGTAGCAATGAATAGATGTAATCATAGGTTTTGGACACAACCATTTCTCTAGAGAAGTTTCATTGATCTCCCATTGAAGTTTGGGAGACTGCTGTTTGATGACTTCAGAATTAAAAGTTTGTTGGCAGTAGCCTATATTATTATTAGAATCACTTAATTCTGGAGACTTTGGTAACAGATTAAGTCCCCTAGAAGCTATCTTATATTCTATATAGCTCATAAATGTCACAACTAATAAAATAATTTCAATTGCTTTTCAGCAACAGGAGCAGGATCCAACTAATTTGTATATTTCCAATTTGCCACTTTCAATGGATGAGCAAGAGCTTGAGAACATGCTAAAACCCTTTGGACAAGTTATCTCAACAAGAATACTTCGTGATTCCAATGGCACAAGTCGTGGAGTTGGCTTTGCAAGGTAGGTTGTCATTCATGTAATTTTTGAAATTGTATTTCTTGTGGAGTCCTTGATGCTCACTGAGCTTTGTTGTTTGCTTGCAGATGTTTCATTACCTGACTAGGCAACATGACTGGTTGGGTAATGAAACATCTGCAAGCAGACAACCAAGCTAAGAGAGCACCAAGGACTCCACAGTTCAACCCTGAGCTACAAATACTCTCTTCTGTTGGATTGTGTTTCTTAAATAGTATTACATCACATTTTTTCTAGTAAAAGGGCAAAGAGATGCTGAGCTGCAAAAAACATGTCTGGCCTTGCTACAAAAATGAATTTGATTCAAAGGTGATTATTTAAACAAACAGTACTGGGTCAATTAATTGGTCAAATAATATTCAACCATTTGAAGAATAAGATTATAAGAGATGAGGTATTTATATGAAGTATGTATATCTGTTGACTAAATCATATATTATTTGAATCTAAATGAAATGAGTCTTGGCTCCTAGGAAACAACGTTGTCCCTCATTTTTATTTGCTTTTGCAAGGTTCAGTTTAAGTTTTATTGATGTTGCAATTGAGAGGTAGGCCATCACTTACATAAGAGCGATTTAGATTGCCATCAGACAAATAGTTAATTGACAGGCAGTTCCATTTGCATGCTTTTGTTAGTGAATATTATAGTCAGTTAAGTGGGTTCTTATGTAGAGAAAAACTCAGAAGTATTACAAATATTTGACTTTAAACAAGCAGAACAAAAATGTATTGATGCTTTTGGTGTTAGAGAAAGACTTGGAGAAGACTCTTAAGAATACCATGGATAACCAAAAGAACAAACAAATGACTCACAGAACAAATCAGTCTACATTTCCATTTACATCCTGCCTTTGCTCAGCTATTCCTGGGAGGTTTCATTCAGCAACTTCTGGAGAATCGTAAATACCCCACATTTGCCATAGTACGTAAGACTGCTTTTAAATGTGTCACGGAACAAATCAATCCAGAGTTCTCACTCAAGCACGAATGACCCAGGCTCAAATGGTCATATTTTGGACACATTATATGAAGATCCAGCTTAAAATGTCCATATTGCTGGAATGTGTATTTTGTTAGGACACCTGAAAGGCCCGGTTAGGTCCAAATTATGATCATTTAAGCTTGGTCATTTGTGCCTCAAGAAAGAATTCTGAATTGATTTGTCTTATGATCCATTTGTTTGTTTTTTGGGCTGTTCATGATATTCTCAGGAACCTTCTCCAACACCAAAGTTCAAAAGCATGATCAAAAATTAATCTTTTCCAACTTTGAGATTGGGACAGCCTGCTTTATGCACCCATAAATATGAAAGCTCTGGGTGTAGGGCTTTTTAAGAGGAGGGGCCAGCCCGCTGGACTACATAGCCTGGCAAAACAGGGAGAGTTAAACCTTTAGGGCATTAAAGAAGAGGGCATGAAAACTTCTCCTAGAACTGAGCAAGAGAGAAAGTAAAGCTGAAGCATTCAATTACATGCAGTTGTAGGAACCTAGGAGGCTGCCCTAAAGTGAATCCTTCTCACTCTGTATTAACTACACCAACTGTCAGGAAACTAGGTTAGGTGCTGTGAAAATGAGCCTTGGGCTTCTGTGTTCTCTCATTCACTTCCAGTTTGCATGAAAATTAAAGGTAGCTCAAGGGAGGAAATCTCCATATTTAAAGGGAAAAGGGAGCACAGAAATGTTAAGCCTGACCAGTAGTGCTAATCTTTGATTTTATTCTTTGTCTGTGAATCAAACAGTTTCACCAGAACAGTGTAATCATACAGTACAAGAACTGAAAGTAATGTACATTAATAATACACTTTCTATATTTTTACACAGGATGGAATCAACAGAAAAATGTGAAGCAGTGATTGCTCATTTTAATGGGAAATTTATTAAAACCCCACCAGGAGTTTCTGGTAGGTGGTGTGCGTGTGTGCGCACACACATGTACATGTTTGTTCATTCTTTGGAAAATACACAGTTAATGAGTCTTAGAACTAGAGTATAAAAAGTGGGAGGCAGAATACAATGTGGCTGTTGTATTTTTAGAGCAAAATGCTCTTTGCAGTGCTATTCAGGCTTGTGGGGGGAGAAGTTCTGGAGGGAGGGAGGATAGAGCATGCCTTCTGTTCCCACCCTCCTCTGACATAGTCCCTCCCCTATTAACTTAATTAACATGAGAGGATGCTAGCCTCAGGCCAACTCAAGCCAATCCCCTTTGAACATGCAAACAGCCCATTCTTTCCTTAGCAGACAGTCATGTGGACAAATGCAACTTGTGAATTAGGCTATTGTCAATGTGGCTGGCCATTCTTCTGTATCACTTTTCTTGTACACTGAGTACCCTTTTGAAGAAATGTTCACATGGTTGCAGAAACTCTGGAAAGGTTGTTGGGTGTGAACAGGGAGATTACTGATGCTGTTGTCTCCAGCACTCAACTATTCAGTAGTGCAAGCATTATTCCGTTTACTGTAACCAAAAGGAGACCAGACGAAAAACCTGAATGTTAGCTAATACCATGATAATATTCTCGCACTAAGGCATATGTGACTTCAAATCCCTGTAGCTGTCATAATTCTGGAATGGGTATGCAGGAAGAGGAGGGATCCAAAGAGTCTTCAGTTTTCAATTAGTCCCCTTTTCACATAGATTTGTTTGCTTGCTAGCACTGAATGTGACTCTTCATTTGAAATCTTGGTACCCAAATATATAATTAGTTGAAGCTGATCTTGTGGTTTTTTATTTCTGGATTTTTGTTGTTGCTGCTGCTGTTCGTGCTACAGTATCTTATATGTTACCACTGCAAAAGCTTGTCAGGAAAAAATCCCATAAGAGCTGCTGTTAATGAAAATTAATGTATTCATTGACTGCTATTAAAGTCCCAGCCCATTCTGTGATAGACAGCTGTCAACTTATGATAGCTCATCTTACTGCTTTTAGGAGCCAGAAGTGAACACCCTTTCATTATCAGCATCTGCCAGATAGGAGTAACATATTTCTCTATAGGATTAAAAAAATAAAAATAGTGAACCAGAAGTGCAGTGCAGGGTCAGAAGGCTCTTAATATACCAACTAACCAATCAATCAATAAGAAAGCCATTTTTAACTCAATCAATAAGAAAGCCGTTCTTCTACTTCCCAGTGACATTAAAATAGTATGACATTGGGAAGAGCAGGCTAAACAGCAGAATTTAGATTAAGAAAGAATTGGAAGTAAACGTAATTTATCTCATAATTGTTACATGTCCAAACTATGTCTTCAGCATTGTAGAATTTGTTATAATTCTCTTTATGCATTAGAGGCATATGTTTGTTTTCCATGTTCCTACCAATGATTGTTGCTTTGCTCATTGATGTTCTCTGAGCAAGTTTTGTGGAATTAACAGTTGGGTTTCTGAAATTCATTACAAGTTCCCTATGAGTAATTCTGACTCTTCCAGAATATTCAGGTTGATAAAGAATAATGTAAATACAATAACAGTTACTGCTCTAGCTTTCAGGAAAAAAAAAACTTAATTAGCTTGTGGTCATCATCTCTGGTAGGAAAGGCTAGATATCATCCTCCATAATATTGGATACAATATTTACTAATGCATGAAGAGAATAAGTAGACTTGAGTTAATGCAGAGAAGGATTTGTAACATGACAGTCACCTAATGAGGGTTTAATGTGTTTGCTTTGTCCTTAAAAGTAATTTTTAAGCCATCTTTTATTTTTATTTTTTATTTTTTATTTATTTTATTGTATTTTTTAATTGTTGTGAGCCACCCAGAGTCATTGAGAGTTGGCCAGCATACAAGTTTAATAAATTATTATTATTATTATTATTATTATTATTATTATTATTATTATTATTATTATTTTGATATAGTGATCTATTTTAATAGTAATAACTCAATTATCAAATTTATTAGTTTGGCAACCAGCTGATTGGCATAAGATAAAATGAACTCTCTAGAGCCAGACCAAAGAATTTGCCTTTTTTTTCCTCTGCCTTCTCTATAGCATCAAATTCCTTGCTTATGTGTATATGTCCACATGGTGTCTGACTAGTGGTCTGAATTTGAACTGTTTGAAGTTGACATCCCTGTTTTGAGCTTGAAACAGCTGTTTTGAGTTCAAAACAATTGTTTTGCTTTTTAAGTGGATTGTTTTGGGGCACTTTGGAATGACTGAAACAGATTATTTCAAAAGTTATTTTGAACTCAAAACACAGCTGTTTGAATTCAAAATGGTTTACATTCAGAATGTCTTGCACATTGCCACTTCTGACCTGTCTTGTTCTCTTCTGATGTCTGGCTAGCTTCAAAGGTCTTTTTAAATTCAGTTTTGCTTCTTGGCATAGTGAAAAGGGCAAGGTTTGCTTCACTCCAGCTCCAGAAGAGGCAGTAGTTACTTTTTGTTAGCAGAGCTTACTTCTGTGTAGGGCAAGGAATAAAATATATTAAATATAACTAAATCTGCCAATAAACAAATTCCTGCTAATGGAGGACCCTTGGCTAAATCAGCAGCTCTGATATGGATGAGAAAAGTCTCACAAACAGAGAAGTCAAGACAGATGCTGAACAGATCTGGGCAGAAAAACATTAGCCTAAAAAAGTCATGCCATCATATTCCGTCTAAGCTAAAAGAGCCACCTGGAATCAAATGCAAAATGGCCAAATGGGTTGGCAGGAGATGCTGGGACTCTTGGACAGCAAGAAAAAGTTCAGGAAATGCTATGCAGATACTTCTAAGGAAACCAGGCCAGATTCTTTTTTAATCCTTTGGACTTTATAAGAAGCACTTATTTAGAAATGCTTTTATATGGAAGTGCGCAAATGAAGTACTTGGAAGGTTTGGGCACCTGTCCCATTTGTGAATAGTGAGTAGCTACAATTGTAGAAGTTCCTAAAAAGAATCAAAAGCCAGAAAAGTGACAATCATAGTGATAGTAAATCTATTTACCCTGTGCTTTTAACTAAGCACCATACAGACATAGGATAAAAACAGCAATTAATACTGTAACATACTACAGACATTTCTAAAATCACTTTATAGAATAAAGAACCTCTAAACTAAAAGGCTCATGATAGTCTACAGTACTGGGACTATTCAAAAAGAACTAAGGAATCATTATAACCTATTTAATTCTAGCTGTTGTTGGAATAGAATAGATGTAAAATTAAAGAAAGTCATGTTATGGTAGTGTTAGAGCGTATGATGTGTATGAAGGTACAGTAGCTGAAGAATTATGCTGTAATAATCATTGTTAGAAAAAAGAACAAACTTGGAGAAATGAAGAAATCAAAACCATCTTCATATGTGTGAAATCAAAGTATTCAGATTAGGACTAAGAGAACAGGCCAGCCCAGTCTTGCCATTGCGTCTCCATTCATTTTCTTTGTGATCCATTGTATGGGAAGAACAACTGAATGAATTTGCCCATCAGTGATTGATAGTAATGATTGTTCAGGGTCCTCCCACAGGAAGAACCAAGGCACATAGGGCTGGCTTCCTCTCCAGGCATCCCACTTGCCATTACTCCATAATGTGTAATCGATCAGAAGGAGGCATTAATTTGCATAGTGAGTATTAATAGTGTGATGGAGAGCATGCAAATAATGGTTGGTTCTTGCTACCCAAATGAGTTACTTCAGCAATAAAACAGGGCATTAAATGTTATTCCTGAGTGTGAAGGAAAAGGAAGGAATAGCATTGAGGCAATTGCTACTCTCATTCCTGATTTTTAAATAAACGAGTCCCGGTATGTGAGCCCAGTTTCAGTAAGCTTGCTTAAAACGAATTCCAGTAAGAGGAACATAGGTGTAAATAGGCTATGGTTGAGGTCCTATAACATGTTTTGTTTATGAGCACCTGAGACATAGTTGAGTATTTAGAACTCAAGAAATCTGCACCAGGCAGAGAAGGGAGAGCTTGATGTGGGAGTATAGTATAAGAGGCATACTAAGATCCTCTGTTTTGGTAATTCCCAGCATACTGCTGGGGTACAGATTTATGTAATCTGATAGCCAAGAATAGGAAAGCAATTTGTATAATTTTGTTCTATGAACCATTCCAGAATTCTTGGTTCTCAGGTTCTCCATATGCAAGGTCAAGTGGGATTTACACCCTTACAGCAGGGTGGGGAGCACAGTGATGGTGGTGGTGGTGGTGGTGGTGGTGATGATGATGATGGAGGAGGAGGAGGAGATGGAGATTTCCATTTATATCCTGCCTTTTCTCAGCTATTCCTGGGAGGTTTTATTCAGCAACTTCTGGAGAATCATTAATGCCCCACATTTGCCATAGTATGCAAGACTGCTTTTAAAATGTCTCATAGAACAAATCAATCCAGGGTTCTCACTCAAGGCACAAATGAGCAGGCTCAAATGGTCATACTTTGGACACATTCTGCAAAGACCCAGCTCCCTTGAGAAGTCCATAATGCTGGGAAAGATGGAAGGAAAGAGAAGAGGACAACCAGCAGCAAGGTAGATGGGCTCAGATACAGTGGCGATGGGTGTACCATTCGAAGACCTGAAGGACAAAGCTAGTGACAGATAATCCCGGAGAAGGTCTATCAAGAATTGACACCGACTTGATGGCACATAATCATAAAATGTCAATGTTAGATAAACCTATGAAATTTTTAAACAGTAATTTGGAAATTAATAATTCCTCATAAAACCATAGTGTTGGAAGGACCTCAGAGATCATTTTGTCCAGCCCTCTTCGGTTCTCCTTTTTAAGAAAACAAAACAGTTGCTTGAAATTGTAGATTTATTCATTTTCCTACTGATGTATCATTTAACTCTCATTACTCTGCAGTTTAGTCTTTCCCATACATTCTTACTTGCCTGCATTTTGTTTAAAACTCTACACATTTTGACAAAGAGAAAGTGTAGCCTGTTCCTTTATTCCAAAACACGACTACATGACTAGAAATAATAAAGCCAGGAAAAGAGAATTTTACAAAGAATAGTCAAACTACATCGCATTTTGCAGTCACTCCTAAACTGATGTTCTTTTTCCAGTTTCATGCATCCGTAAAAGCAGAGATGGTTTAGCAATATACAGTTGAAAAGATTGGGGTGAGGGAGGAATTCATTAGTCCTTTTCTGATTTTGTTACTGGACATCTGAATCCAATGAAAGGATTCAGTTACAGACCTCTCACTAGCAGGATAAAATAATTTTCAACCTAACTGGTATCCTAAAATCACGTTTCTTGCTAAATTATCTTTGTCTTAAAAAGCGTGTGTGTGTTTTACTGAAAATGAGGGTTAATTAGGTGTTAGTCAGGGAGCTGGCTGAGAGCATACTTCAAAGTATCTAGCCCAAGTAATGCAATCTGAATGTAACTCAGTCCAATCTCTGTCTTTATATTCTACAAAACAGCAAACTAATCTTATTGGAAATTGATTAAGTAAATAATTACTGGAACTAATAGATAATGGAGAAATTGCAAATAATAAAAGAATTGTTTAGGACAATTTTAGTATTGCTCCCTGTAGAAACATGTAATAAAGAAATAATTCCCTCTAAAACATTTCCTACCATTAGGAATAGCATTCAATTCAAAATGCTACATGAAATGCAAATTACTGTACTGTTAATGCAAAATGGAAGCTAGAGTAGTGGGGATGATCAGACATCTCAGAATCTTCAAGCTCATGGTTTACATAATTCATGTTATATTTTGGAAGAGGGTTTATATAGTCCATGGGATGTTGTTTGCTGAAAATCTATGAAGCAGGAAAATTATTGGTTGAAAGTATTGACAACCAAGTTTATAGTAGTGCTTCTACAGAATCATTAAGTGTATTACAAGGAAAGGGAGGAACAGCTGTGTTTTAGTCAAAATAGTTCTGTTCAGTCAGCCATTCTATGATAAAATCTGAAGAAAAATGGAACCACTAAAAGCCCACGTAAAAGTCAACAGGAAAAAAGCTAATTGCATCTCCTGGGGGAAAGAAATTCCATATATATAGTGTCACTGCCAAAAAGGACCTTTTTTTTTTTTTTTTTGTATCTGCCAACTTCCACCCGTCATGTTTGTAGCTGATCTTTGTAGCTGATATATTCCTTTTAACATGAACTTTACAGTTCAAATTACATTTGCAGACTATTTTCAGGTATTAATTCATCATTCTATTTCTTCCCATATAGAAGTATTTAAAAATTAAAAGATTATCAAGATTCAGCCTTGCAGAGCTTAAAGCTACCTTCTCCTACTCTCTAGATATTTATATTAGAATTTCCTGGAATTCCTAGCCATTGACCATATTGACTAAGATGGATAGAAACTTTAGTTCATAGTAAACATGCCACAATCCCACCTGTTATAAATCTGATTTAAAGGTAAAAAAGGGTATGGGTGGATGGGGAGAGAGGGAGGGAGAGAGAGAGAGATCTGTATTTGCATTCAAACCATGTAAGTGTCAATGTAATGTATCTCAGAGTATCCTTTTCAGCAGGAATCCTGGCTACTAGAACAGTGAGTGGGTGGGAAGTGGTTGAATACAGCTGGATCCCTCTGAGGCTGTTTAGGCTGTTAGAGAACACAGACAGACTTGTGATCCACAGAACTTGCTTATACAGTAACATGCTCACGGTCAATTCTGCAAGATTCTGTTGGATAATAGATATATGCCAAAACAGGCATTATAGAATGCTTCATAATATCATTTTAATTTCAGGTATATAATCCAACAGAACACCTATGTAAATAGTACTCAATGTATATCTGTATCTTATTGACATTTTTTTTTTCAAAAGAAAGAGAAGGGGGTTTCCTCTAAATAATTAACTGTAAAATGGGGGGGGGGCATTATTAAGAAGAATGTAATAGAGGAAGATACTGTTGGATGGGAAATGCAGTGTTACTGAGAGTCAGGAAAAAGGAAAAAGCTGTTGCCAGGAGGAGCACACTTGTTCTGCCTTTCTCTTTTTACTCCTCATGTGTAAACTGTGAGTGTTTGAGTACTTGAAGCTGCCGAGCATCCTCTATTCATTAAGGTTCTCCATACAAATGAGGACAATGAAAACTCAGATTCCATAACTGGTACAGAATCTCCATGGATAGGGAGGCTCTACCCTGCAAAGGTCCATCCTCTATACTTGGAGGGGAATGAGAGCATGCTGACTAAGCAGGACTAGAAGTTGTAAACATACTTTGGACTAAGAGCCACTAAATTAACTGGGACTTAATGCAGCTTGATTGAAATGACTCTCTGCCCTTTCCTTTTTGCAAGAAGAAGAAAACAAAAATAGTGCACCTCAAAGTCTGTTGCCAGTTTCTACCCCAGCTTACATTGGCTGGATTGAACTCAACAGATCCAGTTGCAGCATAGGAGTGTCCTATGAATACATACATAGCAATATATGCTGTTGAATTCCGTGGGACTTACTGTAGAGTAAATATTACAGGCTTAAACAGGTAATCCTCGGCTTACGACCACTTGTTTAATGGCCATTACAACAGTGCTGAAAAAAGTGACTTACGACCAGTGCTCACACAACCATCCCTGCAGTCACATGATCAAAATTCAGGCACTTGGCAACCAGCATGTATTTATGATAGTTGCAGAATCTTGGGGTCACGTGATCACCATTTGCAACCTTCCCAGGGGGCTTACAACAAGCAAAGTCAATGGGGGAAGCCAGATTTGCTTAATGATCACTAGATTCACTTAATGACTTGATTTGCATAACTGCCCCAGTGATTTGCTTAACGACCATGGCAAAAAAGGTGGTAAAATTGAGCACAACTCACTTAACGACTGCTTCACTTAGCAGCGGAGGTTCCAGTCCTAATTGTGGTCATAAGCCAAGGACTACCTGTACTTGCTGAGTCCTGATTCTACAAATAGCCTCTCTTTCTCTGCATGTCTATGCATATACATGTAGTCCTCACTTAATGACCATTTAACGATGGTCCAAAGTTACCACAGCCTTAGAAAAAGTGCTTTACAATCTGTACTTGTTCTTACGACCATCGCAAATTGTCACCCCCCCCATAGTCATGTGGTTGTGATTTGCGACCTTGTTATAACAGTTGTTAACCAAATCACATGCCCGTGAAGCGAATTCTGGAAAAAAATGTCCATTGGAGAAGCTAGATTCACTTAATGACCATGTGAGTCGCTTAACAACTGTGGTGGTTCACTTAACGACCATTGTAAAAATAGTCATAAAATTGGGTCCAGTCATGTGGTGACTCACTTAATGACTGCCCCACTTAACGACCAATTTTCTGGTCCCTGTTGTGGACATTAAGTGTATGCCTGTGTGTGTGCAAGAGGGTAGTTTTGAAAGGTTCATATCTGTATATGAAGATAGAAGAATTCAGGTCCTGTCTTAATGAATGAGAAAAATTCTAAAGTGAATGTGCCAGAGCATTTCTTTGTACCAGTGAATAAATCCTACATTGGTGTATCTGTACGTCTACTTATATCACTGAATAGTGTACAAAATGTACAGTATTCAAAAGGGGAAAAATTAGTAATTCAAAATATACTGAGTTGAAATAAGCATTCTCCTACTTCTGTATTCATCTTACTTTTGGCTTGATGTAAAGATAATAGTCCTATTAATTCAGTAGTTTGCACACATTTATGTAGACTGGGTTGCTGATCTAGATAATTAAGCTAAGTAAGATGGCAGTAAGACCTTTTCAAATGGTGGGAAGAATCTTTTAAAATATATATCATTTTGCAATCCCAGAGTACATCAAATTAATCCTAAGGGATTTTGTTTAGCTCCTGCAGAACCTTTGTTGTGCAAGTTTGCAGATGGAGGACAAAAAAAGAGACAGAATCAGAACAAATATATACAAAATGGAAGAGCATGGCACAGAGAAGGCGAGGTGAGACTTGTAAGTTCTCATTTCAACCTTTTAATGTTTATGTGGATGTGGGTTAAAAAAGTAATAAAAAATGCATTGCTTTGCCATTCCTCTGTATTGTGCAATGGGGTTTTACATTTCTGGGCTATTTGTCGTCTTGATAATATTAGCATTGAAATTAAAATCATATGTATGTGATCCCTTTTTAGGAATGTGCCTTTGTATTTTACTTTAATTTTGTTTAAAATTATCTGCTGCTTTGTGACTAAGAGTCAAATCAATAAGAACAGTAAACAAAATGCAATAGAATCAAAATTGCACATCAGCAAAGGGGAGGAAATGGCAATCAGATAGCTTTAATTGAATCAAACTGTAACCTAATCACAGCACGGTGAACCAGAATAGCCTCCAAGTCATGTCAGAAAAGCAAGGGGTATTGACACACACCTTCAAAGTTTCATCAAACGTTTGGAGGCTCTTAGCATTTCAGTGAGTTGGCGCCTCTCAAGGGAAGGAGCTCCAACTACAATTACTGTATAGCTGTTCTCGAAAGTACCCTCTTTCCTAGCATGCATGTGTAGTGCATATTGTATGGTTGAACAGCTCAGCTGTATTCTGGCACATGGTTATATGAGCACGTCTCTATCATGAGTCAGCATATCCTGAAGAGTTCAGTAAATAACGATAATATATATAGTAGCTGAGATTTGTATGGGCTTTCAGAGCATGCTTGTGAAAGGGTCAGTGCAGTGCAGTGGGGCATTGCAAATGCTCTCATTGGGGATATGCTGTTGGGTGCCAAAGCTGAATTAATGTCCAAATGTGTTTTGATTGGGACTCTGTGTCTTAATGAATAAATATGGGGATTCCTCAATATTTTTCTTCATATATCAATTACAGTAAAAATTATTTCTTGAAATACTGTGCTAGCTTGTCATTGTATCAGTTTTTATTAATTCAGACAGATGGGCTGGTGTTAATGTTTTGGTTGTATGTAACCACTCTCTTTATTGATGATTAATTGCTCCTTTTCCTAAAGGCTGGGATGACACTTACTTATGATCCAACTACAGCTGCTTTACAAAATGGGTATGTAGATTAAGCACTTAAGAAATGCAATTGATGCTCTTGTATCTTTTAAAAAGTTAATAATAAAGATGTATGTATTTTCTAGATTTTACCCCTCACCATACAGTATTGCAACAAACAGAATGATCACTCAAACATCTATCACGCCATACATAGCTTCTCCAGTTTCTACATACCAGGTGTGTATTTCAAGTTCAGCAGGATAAACAGTAGAATTACATTTTCATTGTAAGTGGCTCATCTGTATTATACATGTTGAAAAACCTTATCAAATCTGGGCATATCTGTATGGGTAGCTCTCAGGTCTCAAATCCCCCAGCCTTCAAAGCCATTGATAAGAGTTCTAGAAGTTAAAGTTATCCATCTGGAAGGCAAACAGGTTGGGGAAAGCTGGTGTAGAACAGCAAAGATAGTGAAGTGCCACGTTGAACAGCTTTTGTGTAAATTCCACACAAATTTCTAAGTACATTGCTTCTTGGTTTCCTCTTGTACAGAACTGGATGTGTGCAGCATGGTGCCATAAAAGCTTCTGTCACCTAAATGTATTGCTAAAGTAGAGGTAATGCACTGCGTTTCAGGGAACCTTGAAAACCTCAGATTCTGTATCAGATTTTCCCAGAGAACAGTCCTGCCCCCCAAAAGCTTCCTTACTTACTAGGGAGCAAAGGATTTCCCTAAAATTGTATCATGTTAGTGTGTGCTACAGGAAAAATCCCTGGAGTGTTTATAGACTATAGATCGCCTGTTCACTTCCTTTCCATTTAGCGCAGGATCCCACAAAACGTTGGGGAATAAACCCAATGAAGCATTATGATAACTCAAGGCTGAAGAAGAGGGTCAGCATGCTCACATTTTCTTTAACCTCACATCTCTCATGAGAGGGATGTGTAAGAACCGAGACCGTGCTAGCTTAGAGAGGGAAGGAAAGAAGAAAACAAAACCAGTGTTACAGAGAACTGCTAAACAAACACCTTTTCCTCTTGCCATCAGGGAGTGAAATTGGGTTGGTTAAGGGGAAAGGAACTTTGTTCAGCCAGCGTGGGATCCCTGCCCAATCCTGTGGCTCTACTCAGGGTTGGGATTGGCAGATGCCCAGTGTGCTTGGAAGAAAGGCTCTGCCAGACAGGAAGGCCCTGGGAAGTCAATCCCACATTCTGCTGAAGGGGGCTAATAGCTTTCACAGACGTTACTGGCTACTGCTTCTGAGTCCTCCTCCAGATGGAGGTTTTCAGCAAGCAGTGTGGATAAATGGCTCCATTTCCCCCTAAATCAAAGCTGGTGCGTGTGTATACAAAGAACAAAGAAGGGGTTGCAGAGTTGCTTCCCTCTACAGGCTATTGTGGGTGTGCATAATTTGTTCATAAAGGCAAGTGTAATTTGTACCCGTGCTGATCCAAACAGGATATGAACCTGTGGAACTTGCCATTCTGAATCTTCCAGTATGCTGTTTTACAGTTCGCTGTTTGAAAAAGAAAGTGGACGCATTAACACCTAACAGTTATTACAGAATAAAGAGATTCAAAGGCAGCAAATTTATCTTAGGCAGAAACTTTTTAGAATTTTTTTTTTTTTCTCAGAATGTCCAGATGATCCTTACCACAGCTAAGGTATACTTTCCTCCAGTTCCATTGTGTGGCTGATCTGCTCTACTGACTATTCCTTTCACCCAGAGTATTCAGCCCAAATAAAAGCAAAATAACTCTCAGTCACATTTACAAGAAACTCTTGAAGTTAACTGCAGTCAGAGTTGGGTAACCCTAAGGCTCAACAAGCAACTTGCTCTACTGTAAATCCCAGTCAGTCTGAGAAGAAGGAAACAGATGTTACCGCTTAGCCAAACCCCTCCCTCTGCTTGGTGTCTGTGAAAACTCCACCGAGAAGATCGCATCCTATACTCTTGCAGTGCCAGACCGGGATTGCTGGTGTTCAGCTTACTGCTTATACTTAAGCACAAATGGAGGAACCATTTACTGCTTAATCATTTATCATCTGATTATAGCCTTTGAAGGTACTGCCCTAATACATTTTTGGTGGAGGGGATAATGGTGTCTTCCAGGTGATGGATAGTGTGAATTAACTCAGGCTTTCAGGTTGTCCTATATTGGAACTGGAATTTCCACCTCCTGCAGCCAACCTATAAACCAGCTCAAGCCCAGTTCCCAACCTTGAGGCCTCAGAGGATGGTCAAGTGCAGTGCTGACTGAGGATGGTAGTCGTCATCCAACGATAGTTATGAACTTAAAATTGTCAGAGGCTAGTTGAAGATACAATGAAACTTGTATAAGCTATTCATCATTAATACAACTTTGTTGTTAAAAATGTTCATTATTTTCCAGGTGCAGAGTCCCTCCTGGATGCAGCCTCAACCATATATAATGCAGCATCCTGTAAGCATGCATGGTTTCTCTTATGGTACTCTGAACCTGCCTTTGGAATGGGGATGGGGAGGAAATGGTTTCGTTCCCATTTTTATTGATTTACTTTCTATAGCAGGCACAACCTACTGCACACACTAAACAACCGCTCAGAGTTGCTGGGAGTTGGGCGTATTATTATTATTATTATTATTATTATTATTATTATTTACTTAATATAACATCATAGAACCCATCACTCTTGATAAAAAAAACAAATAATCTCATCTTATCCTGAAGCCCTGTAATCTAAACAAGTAAGTGGCTGTTGGATCAATTCCAGCCACCTCTGTTGAAACAAAGTAATAGCTGTCGTGGAAAACAAAGGTGGAAAGCTAGAAAACTGGGATGAAAACCTCTGGGTCTTCTATAGTCCCTGGAAGACACTAGGATGGTTTATCACGGGTCCCTTCCACATTTGAAGGGCACTAGTTTGGGGATAGCTATAAATACATACATACACAAACAGACAAGTGTTTGTCTGTGTCTTTAGATACACAGTTCCTGATGGGGAATTCTAGATACGTCACTTCTGAAGCTTAGGAGTTAACTTTGGAAATGCATTGTGCTCGCTTCTCATGCTGAATTTAGTTTAGAGAAACTTGCAGTCTACATTTGGGGGTGGGCAATATTTGTGGAGCCATTAATGGAGCCCAGTGTAAATACTTCATCAGCTTTACTGGTGAAATTACTTACCCAGAAATATTCTTACTAATAGAACAAAATAGCCCGGCTGGATTAGACCAATGTTGCATTTAATCCAGCATCCTGTTTCCCGCATGCTGCAAAGCCCCTTCCAGTTCTGTGCCGGACGGCCAGATGCTTCAGGGAACATTTTCCTCCTAAAGAGCTACTGCAGTGAATGGAGCCAGTGACTATAACATCCATTTTCTTTTTTGGTTGAGGAGGGGGAAAAAACTGTTATAAAAAAACAAGAGTTGTGCAAAAGGCTGAATTCCCAACTATTGTAATAGCAACTTTAATGTATGCTGTGTTTTATCTAGAAAAAAAATTGTCCTTTATAAGGGTTAGAAAACATTCAGGAAATGCCTTGAAGGTGACATTTTCCCTGTGGTTGAGGGAATGGAAGATTCCTGCTCCTATAGCATTCAGTGGCATCCCACATACTTATTTGTGCCTTAAATTGAGATAATCTCTCAGTGCACAGTAATTTCATAATGACATGAATTTCATAACGTTCATCTTCCAGCATGTGCTTTCTCAACCAGTCATTTCAAAAATGAGTATGCTGTTTTAATAAAGATCCATAAATGGATCTTACTGAAACAGTCCTGACCCAAAATCTTTTGTTTTCTATAAAAATGTCTTATGCATGCAACTTTGCTAAAAAAGAAAGAAACATCCACAGCAAGAAGTGTTTGAAATCTGTCCCTTTCCTTCTGGCAGGGGGCTGTATTAACTCCTTCCATGGAGCACACCATGTCTTTGCAGCCAGCATCGATGATAAGTCCACTGACCCAGCAGATCAGCCACCTTTCACTGGGCAGCACTGGAACAGTATGTCGCAATTCTAATAAGCTCTGTTCATAAGCACTGCAAAAGTTACTCTCTGTTTTACTGCATTTTCACTACCTAGTAACAGTGCATCCACTAGAAACCCTGTCCATTTGCCTTAAAATTCCTAAAGCTTGCCATTTTAATTTTTTGAAGAGAGGAGCATGAACATTAGCAGATTTGAAGGGTGAATGCAGCTGCTTTTCTTCCCCATATCTTTCCAAAATACATGATTTTACAGCATCCATATTGATAGTGGTAGTGTGGGCATACATTGTGAATGAGGTATTGAATCTACTATAATTTATCCATCTCTAATCTGCCAACAAGAACTGGCATTACTAGATGAAATACCTTACAAAAAAAACAGAAAACACTGTCACCAGTGTCTTTGTTAAAACTATTTTGGGAACCACAGCCTTTCTTTTTTGAATAATCTGAGAGCGTACATTGATTAGCTAAATTCATCATAGTTTATCTGAATAAGTTATAACAAGCTTGGGTTCATGCATTACTCCATCCTCTCCATCATACATTTGGATGAAAGTTGTATGTACTTTCAAATACCCTATGTTGTGTTTGGAATTAGCAAATTTGAACCTATGTTAACCATGGTTTGCCATTTCAACTAAAATTATGAATCATGGCTAAGCAGAAGCAGAAGAGAACCCTTCCAAGCAAGTCATGGTGCACATAAGTCCCATTTTTATTGGGCCTTATATGTAAGACACTAACATGCTTGAATGTGTTCCATTGAGCTGAATATATTATCTGCCTTTTTTGTAGTACATGCCTGCCACAACAGCTATGCAAGGAGCCTATATTCCCCAGTACACACATGTTCCAACAGCAGCTGTTCCAGTTGAGGTGAGAAAATCTTTACTAATCCAAATGTATTACACTATTGTTGTCAAGGTGCCCTAATAAATAAATGAGAATCCTACATATGTCTTCTTAAGCATTTGCTTGATAGAGTGGGCTAAAAACAACTATGGCAAGAGAGTGTGTGTGTGTGTGCTTGCATGTGTAACCTTTGTAGAGAAGCAATGATGGAATTTGTAAGCAGAATGGCAGACTGCAGCAAATAATTCACTACATGATATCACAAATATTAGAAACTGTCTTGATACATTATCATGTAAATGCCCCACAGCATAATTTGGAGAAATAATTAAAAACACCTTTCTTACTATAGCTATTTTTTGTATTTTTACAGGAGGCCAGTGGTCAGCAGCAAGTTACAGTAGAAACATCCAGTGATCATTCTCCATATACTTATCAGCAAAACAAGTAATTTGTGAGGTAAAGTTGTTAACATATTTCTTCAGAAATAAATTGTAAAAAAATTCTTAATCATCCCAAAATAGGGAGAAATACAGACTCTGCTAATAGTTTTATGAAGCCAATGTGAAAAAATGCTGAATTAGGTATACTGAATGTTTTCTCAGTGCCTGCAATATATAAACAAAAGTTGTCTGCTACAAGCATGAACTTGTCAAGGAAACTTCTGTTGATTGTAGAAAAATACATTTTTTGCAGCAAATTCTGATCAGCTTGCTTAGGATACTGACCTCTAGAGTATCTATCATAGAGACCCACTCTCATAGTGCCATATTGTCAAATTTGGATTTAAGCATTTCCCTGGATTTTTACTTGCCTTCCAATTAACATTTTAGGAAAATGCATTTCTAAGTATCTGTCATCTATGTTTTAATTTTGTAAGATGCCTTACTCTCTGCCTGAAAATGACAGAAATATTGTATGCATAATTGGGAAAGAGAAGCTTAGTGCTTCCATTTTATCCATATAAAAATATAAAGCATTAGATCTCACATCTTCTTAGAAATTTTAAGATCAAATGCAGGTTATATGCATGCAGACATCAACTAAACCATGGCTTTTTCCACCAACTTGGGGATTCTTTTTTTTAGCTATTCTTGTCTCTGTGAATGTGTTAAAGGCCTGGAAATGGCGCAAAAAGAAATGGAAAATAAGCCAAGAATGTTTTTTTTAAAGCCAAGCATGTGCTTTTTTGGCAGGTCAGGTCACTTCACAGGTGCACTTGGTAAACCAGTCATAAACCCTTGTTTTAAACATATATACTGTCCTTCAGTATTCACTGTCCTTCATTCATACATACCTTTGTGCAAGGTATGAACCAAGCTCCGCACACAAGAGTTTCTCCTTTTAAGTTTATAGCCTCAATAAAATCCTACAACAGGCTTAGATATTAAGAATGAGATATTTGGGAATGAAATGTATTTTTTTCTTCTTTTTTCAGATATGTGGTGGTGACCTTGCCTAGAGAAGGATGCAAAGGCTGAAACAATCATGGATTTTACTGATCAATTGTGCTTTAGAAATTATTGACAGTTTTGCACAGGTTCTTGAAAACGTTATTTATAATGAAATCAACTGAAACTATTTTTGCTATAAGTTCTATAAGGTGCATAAAGAAAAAGAAAAAAAAAAGATCTTAAAATTCATCCTAGTAGCTGTTCCCCTTCCCCCCCTCGAGCAGGTTTATTTTAGTAAGAAATTTTTTATCAAGTGTTATGACGCAAAAAAAAAAAAAAACTTAAAAATAATTCCGGTCATGCACAGATCGAAATGGAGACACATCCATGTGCATGACAGAATCCGTCTCTTGGTTTATTTTTATTTTGTTTTAACTTTTTAAAAAATGTATAATTTTTTTTTTGAAGTTTAAATTAGTAAAACATCCACGCTGATGTTCTGTGCTTGCTGTGTGAGTCTCGCTCTAGTGCAGTGTTGCAATTGTAGGGTCTGTTTTCATAGCTTTCTGTTTTTTTTTTTCTTTAAAAGTAGTCTGAAGTGTCTCATCTTTTTTCTATCAATTCCAATTTGCCTTAACTCTTTTAATGCTGTAGCTGTTTCAGTACGTAGTCCAAACTAATGGTGTAGAATGCTTTTGACCAAAGCTGGTCTATTATGCCTTGTAAAACAGCAGGATAGGGCTTTTAAGAGGTAGTCGATAAAAATTGCTGAAAAATCTGGCTTTTTAAAAATGTGTAGTAAGTGTTTTTAATGAATTTTTTTTCCTCACATAATAATGTAAGGTTGTGAAATGCAAGATTGGGGAATAGGAAATGTTTTGTGTGAAACACATTTTTCTGACTGGGGAAATTTTAATAGAATAAATTGTTTGTAAGGCCTTATGCCAATTAGTTTTCCTCTGCTAGTTAGGAACTCTGCTGTATGATGCAATGTAAAAAAAAAAAATCTTTTTGCCTTTTTTTCCAGAAGCTAATTATGTTTTAGTTGTAGGGTGGGTTGGGGGAGTTTCGGGGTGGGGAATCTGCCGAATGTTTCTGTCCTTTCTAGTCATGATAATGCTTAAGAACAATGCTGTACTGAGACCTAGCAAATAGAAGCATTTGCTTTTACAGCAAAGGCAAAAGCTAAAAGACTTTTTTCGAAATATAAGCTGAGATTTAAGTAGAAAACGTATGAGATTGGGTACTCGCTCTCTATATTAGGTAAATAAAGACTTGGCACTTTTTAAAGGTAACTTTACCAAAGAACAAAGAGCCAGTAACCAATAATTCTGAATTGTCTCAGCAGTTACGTCTTCTGTACTCTTTTATTTTTTTTTTATTTTTTTTTTTCTTTTTGCCGGACCAGTTTGCGGTTAGAAGAATGTGCCTTTTTTTGTACATTTGCATTTAGGTTTTATAATTTTTAATTGATGTATGGACACAAACAAACAAACAAAAAGCATGAAGGAAGACTTGGATCCAAGCAGTGCCACGCTTTACATCATCACTACAAGTGTTCAGTGTAAAGAAAAGAAGAAAAAAAAAACAATTTTGAAACTATGAAATTCCTGATTTCACAAATACACTGTTATTTGTACTTTTTAACGTATTAGATAAAACTCACTGCTCTTAAAAGCTCGTTTTTATTATGATCGCATGTGTAAATTAAGTTGTCTTCCAAAACTGTGTACTTGTCTGGTCAACTGTGTATGATCAGTTATCTACCTCAAGGCTTATTTCCTTTTCTAACGGGACAGGTTGCTGGCCCTCCCTGTTACCACAGACCAAATCACCCTAGCTCAGGAGCTAGGCCTAAGCAATTCTTTCTTTTCACTTTTTTTTTTTCCTTTTTAGTTTTTAAATTTTATGTGAGTATTCAAGTACAGATGTCAGTGACATTTCATAGTTTCAAAAGTCAATGCTGCTCTGAGAAGTGTAGATTCTAATAAATTACATAGTCATAAGAAATATGTTTTGTTTTTGTTTTCTATTTTTTTATTTTTTAAAGAAAAAAGTTGTGGTATTATTGGTTCTATGCTCCCTTGAATTGACTGCTTTGTCAGAGTTCAGATTCCTTGCAACTTGTTCCCTGGAGCTGGCATGTATCCAAAAGAGAGGAAGAGGAGTTAATTTGCTACTTGATCTTTTCTTTCAATTAGCTAAACGTTGGGTTAGAGCAGTGTTTCTTAACCCTGGCAATTTTAAGATGTGTGGACTTCAGCTCCCAGAATTCCCCAGCTGTGGCTGGCTGGGGAATTCCGGGAGTTGAAGTCCACACATCTTAAAGTTGCCAAGGTTGAGAAACACTGGATTAGAGGGAGGGAATAGATGCTGTTGGAAAGTCTGAACTAAGTGCCATACTCATAATCTGCGTAAGATTTGCAAAATGTATCCTCTGTACATAAAAAAAAATAATCAGTTACTTAAACATCACATAGTAGACAGCCATTAAATTATAAAAAAATAATTTATGAAGAAAGACCTTTTGTACAGATTGAAAAAAAAAGATTTTCATAGAGATATCTATATGATCAAGAGAGTTAATTTTTTATTTTTGTTTTACTAGTGCCACAAACTTGCCAGTGGTAACTTATTTGTCCGGTTCAAGATAACTCTGTCATTTTGTTTCCTAGGACTTGTTGTTAAATGCCAAAAGACATTTTTGAACTGTAAATTTGATTAGATTGTTAGCTTTTTTCTGTTTTATTTCTTTTGAAAACTTTTGAATAAAAAACATCAAAACAAAACCAGACTTTCTCCTGCTTTTTATTATTTTTAAACAAGTACAGGATTCGGGTATCTCATAGACGAACTTTATAACGTTCCCAAAGGTATAACAATATATTGCTAATTATTTGAGTATGCTTTACTGATATTTATATAACCTATCAAAATATTTTTTTCAAGAAAAAAATTAAATACAGCCAAGGGAAGCAAAGAGTTGGCATTAGTTTTGGTGTTTCCAGTCATTCCTCAGCTGCCAATACCCAAAACTGGAGAACTTAACTTGTTACTGCATCTATACACTGCCTTTCCTCTGGAAACTCAAGACAATGTTCAAAGCTTTCTGTCTTCCAGAGAATCAAAACTAAGATACAGCAGCTTGCCTCAGAACATCCAGTAAGCTTTCATAAAGGAGGGTGGATGTGAATACGGGTCTCCTTCATCCTCTCCAACTCTTGAACGACTACACCTTCTTTAAAATGTTTGCTTGCTTTTTCCCAGCAATTTTGAAAGAGCCTCTGTTGCAATTTAATGCTATTCTGTGCCAGTGAAAATCCAGTTAGTAGCGTGTTGGAGGTTCCTACCCACTCCATCCTACACTAAACATTACTGACAAAGTTACAGGTACCAAGTCAAAGCTATACTGATATAACAAGTGTCATAATATGATCATCGAAAAGATCCAGATGATTCAGTGTATATTTGCATCCTGATACAACTGGTGCAAATTTATATAATTTGTAATGGTTGATGACATGATGGATGTGACATCGCTTGCCTGCCTCCTCCCTGCACACACTTAAGAACATGGTTCCAAGAACAGCCATGTTCCCCCCTCACCTTTTTTTTTCTGACCAATTTATCCGATGAAGAATTCTTTATGGTAAAAGTATTGCTTCTGTGGATTCTAAACAGGGGAGTCTCCGGAAGTTTTCTCTTTTGCCAGAATAGGAATATGGTTTTCTCTATAATTTAAATAAGTTGGCCAAATATAAAGAGAGCTCTTTTATTCCTCCAAAACTGCTGCAGTCACACTCCTTGTCTTCAGAGTTCTCAGAAGCTGGACAATTTGCTTCTTCCTAAACTGGCTCCTTGAGCTGGCTGATTTTGCACAAAGATTATGGGGCACATGGTAGTGTGCATAACTTGGTTCCCCTGGGCAGACAGCCAGGGAAGAAATCTGGCAGATTGCAAAGTATACTGAGCATCTGCTCCAAATGCATGGTCTGGCATATTTTCCAATTAGTTTTCATGAGCTTCTGAGCCATGAATTGGAAAGGAAATTGCCAAGTTTGCACAAGGGACAAAAGGATTTCCGTTTTTGCTCTTGTATACTTGCATCTTGATAGGTGAAGGACAATATGGGTAGAAACAAGTTTAGATTTTATTTTTTAGGTCCATTCCTATCAAAGGCTGAGAGCCTACTTTCCTTGCAACTGTGTATAATTTAGTAACACATGCCACCTTTCTTACTTAGCTCATTGTAACTCAACTGCGCTCCTGGGTAAATCAAATCTGGAGAAGAACTGTATGATTATAGATGTATTCCCCTTAATCTAATAAATTATGTATACCTGCTGATGAATAAGGTTCCTGTGGAGAGAACAGTTTAACCATGCCCTCTGGCTAGAGCAGTGTAAAATACACCCTTGATGCAATGACTTGCTAACATGGCACCCATAGCTAATATTAGTGGACACCTTAAAAATGGCACTGCTGATTGGAGTTGCTGGGACATGTCTCCTTTGTTAGCAGGGGGAAAAGAATACGAGATTGGCACTTAGATCCTCTTGCTTTTATGGGAGACTCCCATTTAAATGTTCATGTCAAGCTCCTTTCCCAAAATGGGTTTCAAGAATAGGAGCTACCAGTCCTTGCTGTATGCTGCCACTGTTACAAGCCAGTTTGCTAAATCTGGGAATGGAGAGGAAAGCACGAAAAATGCAAAGTGTCTTTAAGCATCTTTGGTGGCCAGAGAGAAAACAGTGACATTACAAAGCTTATTACAAACATGTGTAACAGAGTTACAACAGGGGACTGTTGCCCCATCTCAGTGTAGGGGTAGGACAGAAATGTTGAGCTGGTTGTGGCCCATCTACAGATTTGTTCTAGTGGATCTTACACTACTGACTTCCAGTTTTATATGTACCTGTTAATTATGCCCTATTGCTGCTTCTCTTGGGCTCCTTCCACCCATATTCTGATATCCTCTGCTGTAGGGACACAGGCACCTCGAATACAGACTTCTCAAATCAGGGTCTTTCGGATACGTTAGGCCTGTAATTCCCTTCGTTCCTAGATGTCAGGGCTCTCTTGTGCAGGTTTGCTTTAGTATCTGAATCATAGAATACTAAGAAGTGACCCAGATTTCGTCTATACTGCAGTTAATCTTTCAACCACTGGCTGAATTACAACATTTTTGTTGTGTTGGAACCTTATGGCCACTAGGACACCCTCTTATTCTAGCTCCATTTGAATCAAGGTGTTATTTTCCCAATGTATCATAGGAACACATCCATCGTACTCCTGTCCTCCCAAGTATGAATATGGTTCATACATTCTACAGTGGACATTTGTTACTTGCCCACTTTGTGACTTGATCTACAAAACCATCAGCCGCAATGGTTTGATTCACACAACGCATGAAGCCAACAGCAATAAACTACATTATGGCTTAGCAAAATGGTTCTTAAACTGGGGTAATTGCCCCCAAGGGGGCAAATTGGGCATATCCTGGAGCAATTTGTAATTGCTTGTATGTGAATCAAGGATGCACTTTGGGGCTGCCGCTGCCCAGACGCTCGTGTAAAACAAGGGTCTGTTTTTTGTGGAAGTAATGACATTATCCAAGACTGGGAAAAGGGGTTGTTGAGTCAGTTTAAGAACCACTGGCTTAGCACAATATGACAATCCAAGTAATATTTTTGGGGTCGATGTCCACAGTATGAAAAGTGAAAGCATTTCTTCATGGGCATGTTGCAAAGTCCTTACAGCAGTGTTTCTCAACCGTAGCCACTTAAGATATGTGGACTTCAACTCCCAGAATTCCCCAGCCAGCCATGCTGGCTGGGGAATTCTGGGAGTTGAAGTCCACATATCTTAAGTGGCTACGGTTGAGAAACACTGCCTTAGAGCAAGCATAGGTGCATGGCCTATATTCATAGAGCCCGCGTACATCTTCTTTGTCTTAAAAGTGCTCCTCCCTCATATTAAACCAGCCGCCATGCTATGAAAAAGTATCCACCTCCTTTGCCACCTGTCCATCCGCAATGAACAGAATGTCTTTTACAAAACGGAGGAGTTTGAGGGGTGGGCCGAAACTGCTTTAGTTTGAATGCGGGGGGGGGGAGCCGAGCCGTCCTGCTGAATTCTCTCCCCGAAACCATTTTGCAGCTGCACTAAAACGTCTGGAAAACCCGCTGAGGGAGAAAAGCACCCGCCGCCGCCTGCCTTTTGAAGCGGGGAATGCGACTCTCATTGATTCCAGACGGCGGTCACGTGACCGGCCCTCCAGAGCGCGGGGCGGGAAGCCGCCGGCCCCTCGTACCTTAAACGGGAGGCTTGCAAGGCAAATGCGTGGGGAGGTCAAGCTGTTCCCAGAAGAGCCTCTCTGCCTTCCGGGCTGCCTCTTCCTGAAGTGTCCTCAGTTTACTGGCAGAACGGGCGTTTCCTCTTTTGGCTGCTCTGGGGACAGAGCGAGTGAAGTACTCCAAACCCCAAATCCCCTTCTTTCTCAGAAGGGGGTGGTTTTGAAAGCGTGGCTTCCTTTCCCCACTAGAGGGCAACTAGCAAGCAACAATCCACTATTGCTGTGTTTACCTCTGGTTTGTATATTCAGAGTTTCCCATTAAAGGGGCTGGGGAGAGAGACGGGTGATAAACTATAATCTTTATACTGAAGTTGCAAACACATTTTTTTGTAAATAGTCTAACCAGCCCTACATAAGTGGAGGCAAGGTTGCTAGGTGATGTTCTTTTAAGAGAATTAGAGGAAAGCACTGAAATTGTGGAGTCCTTGGTGCTCTGAGCTGGGTGGTTAGCTTGCAAATTTTTCATTACCTGACTAGGTAACATGACTGGTTGGGTAATGAAACGTCTGCAAGCAACCAGCCAACCTCAGAGAGCACCAAGGACTCCACAGTTCAACTCTGAACTACAGAGATTCTTTTATTGGAAGCATTGAAATCGCTTAATTCATCTTGCCTTAAAAAGTACTGAGCTACATGATGACACAATTCAATAAACTCGTAGAAATTCCCAATCCTACTAATATTGCCCTCACCTGACAGTTAATTTATTTTTGGAAGAGTCTTTTCAACGTCTTTTGGCAACCCCACAATTCCCAATAATGTATAGAGATTTCGGGAGTTACACAAATATATTTACAATATCATTACTGTGCTTCAATTATGTGATAAAATAGCAAAGATTACTAATGTGACTTAAAATAAAACCCATCATTTAAAGCAAAAGTAAACAGATCAAGGTTATATGCTCTTCATGGTCTGTTGCTATTTGCTTATCCCTCTACAGTTTAAGATTATGCATAGTAGCAAAGCAATAGTAGTCACTGAATTTTGGAATAACTAGAACTTGTAATGCTTATTTTTCCAGCCCAGTTCCATTCGAATATGAACTGAGAACTTGTTCCTCAAGCTTCTTTTGTGGGTCAGAATCTTGAAAAGAAATGCTAGCTGTTTGTAAAAAAAAAAAAATGTATGTGAGCTTCCTGTATGCATCAAATTAGCTATTATAGGACAAAAAATGCTAGTGCCACCACTTCCACTCCCCAAACCTTCAAAAACAGTTTAATGCAGATTGGCAAAGGTCTTCAAAACTGGAAACCACCAGTATCACTTCTTCCAGCTGATCAATAGATCACAAAGAAAGCATTCAAATCCCGCCCCCTTCCTGTTTTTTCAGTTTTTAGTTCAGGTTACGTTCATTATTCTGGTGGTTTCAAAACAAAAACTATCTGAATGTTGCCAGTGAGGGGGAGATGCATAGCGAATGAGGCACTATCTCTCAGTTGTAGGTAAAAGATCTCACCCCACCCCCCGAAAACCTAACAGTTATTATAGGGAGAAGAGACAGGTTGGCTTGAGCTCAGAAGCCAGGAGTCAGATGAAACAACAGTCCCCCTTTATACTCTGAAGAATGTCAGAATGTCTATTTTCCATACTGGAGAACAAGTGACAAAATGTGTATCATGGCATCATGAAGGAAAACCTGTGACTTACATGCTTGTGTCAGATGTTGGGATGCAAGTACTTAAGGAAAGAGTTCACATCATGAGATCACTGCATGTTTGTTATCGTTTTGACACAATCATGTTTTTGCTGTAGATACTTATGTTCTGTGTGGCTCCAGATGCAACACAATGGATTTGGGGAAAATCAGCTCAAGTTCAAAACACAAGACAACAGCATGGGATGACAGAGATGCAGTGCTGATTGCAGCTCTAAAGGAAAGCATGCAAAATTGTAGCATTTCTACGGAAGCAGAAGTGAAGTCAGTGGTTAATAAGCATACCAACATGGTGTTGGAGGAGGCAGCCCAAAGCTGGCACAACCTTGGCATGTAAAAAGACCAAGACAGAAGAAGAGAAAGTAATATTATAGGGTAGGAAATGATCTTGACAGAAAAGAAGAAGCATGTAAATAATTCCAACCCTTTTCTCCCAAGAAATTACCTCTAAATGGATACCTCCTCAAAAGGAAAAAGGAAGTCATCTTCTAAGTAGTGAAGATACATCATTGGACCTTGGGAGGCCTTAGATCTCACACAGCCTAATACTCTTTAGGTAGCTCATCAAGCAGCATTTAGATGGGCTATCAGGAATATGATTCTGAAGGTATGCAAAAAAAAGTCCTCCCCACACTCGCTCTTCCCAGGACAAAACTGAGAACTGGCTGCCTTCTGACAGACGCACATTGGCCAAAAGTGGCCAGAAAAACCTGAAATGTCTTTGACTGACACCACTATCTATAAGCATTGCTATGGGTGGAAGATGTAAGATCTATTTAGTTACTCAGCTTGATCAAATGAAGAGTATAATCTGGCGGGCAATATAATGTCATTAATCGATGAAAATAAAGCCATTCCTCAAATATCCCCTTTAATGGATTTTTTTTTTTTTTTTTTTTTTTTTTTTTTGCTGGTCAGTAAGGGCCAAATTAGATAACAGTTTGTTTATTTTTTATTTATAAATTGATATGGCTGCCCATCTCAAGTACATGACTCTGGGTGGCTAATAACTAAAAACAGAATAAAAACAGTAAACAGAATTATAAATAACCTAAATAGCACTGAGAAACTGCATGAATATAATAATCAACAAGGGTTAATAGCTTTTTACCCCGGTACCACAAGCCCAGGAAAAATCTTCCTCCAAATTTGCAATTAGTTATGAAAGAGAAAGCATCACCAGCACCCATAATAGCTTTCTTCTGTGGGGAAAGCAGGAGCTTGCTTGGGGATTTTTCAGCAGAACTGCAGTATAGAAAAGAGCAGTTGATGCCCCCCATGCTCCATGGCACCTGGTTTCTAAACCAAACAGGAGCAAGGTGGTAGTGGTGGTAATGGCTGTTACTGAAACAAAGTAGGCAGTAATAAACACTTCTTCACAACTCATTAATTTCACTTATGTATGTTTGTACTTCTTGTGTAGGGGGGTCTGTTATGTGCCACGTTGCAAAATCATGGGAAAGTAGTAAGGCTAATGGCAATCATTTCCATGGCGAGAACAACTGCAATAGGGTCCCCTGCTAGCAGATGACTACGCAGCACCTCATCTGCCTTTGTCCTCACTCTAAAGTCACATGGTGTTTGCATGCATATGCGGGTGCCTGCAGTCACATATGCACGCAGAGTAAAAACAACCTATGTCACCTAGAGCAACAATGTGAAGAATAGCATTACTATTGTTGGAACAGGAAGAGGCTATAAAATCCCTGTTCTCAGAGTCATCACATTTTGTGAGGAAGGATCTTCACAAGTACAAGGCTGCTCATGATCCAATTCTGATAACCAAAATGCTGAGCCTTGCTTAGAGGGACCCTATCTTTTATATAGAAAAGTAAGAGTTTCATTTCAAAGGCATTACTTTTTTAAGTTCCTGGAATGCCCCCTAGCCAGGAATGCAGAGAAGGGAGAACATGGGATATCACATGGCAGAAACAAGATACTGTGCAGGAAAAATTGGTACATCCATGACCTTTGGGAGGTAGCTTAAGCAACAGAGGTATCTTAAAACAATGGTCCAGAGCCCATTTAGCCTCTGTCTAAATCTGGCCAGCCAGAACACAAACTACAGAAGCATGAGAAGTAGCAGTTATTCAGGATATTCCCAGGAAAAATAGTGCATGAGGGTTTCATGGTTGACCCTTACAACGATGGATGGCAATGGGCCCCAGGTGACTGATCATTATAAAAGCCAAGCTATTCCCTTCAAGTATTTGTCTCTTCCACCTTTACTTTTCCCCTTAAATCCTTGTTTTGCAAAATTTGTTCCCGATCCCATGGGCTATCGTGTGTTTCCATTTTCTGCCCTTGATGCAGTCAGTTGAATGTTCACCCTCTGCCAACCTCATTAACTTGCAAATCAATCACCATCTGTCCTGATGTGTTATTTAAGTCTTATTTGCACCTTGATATTATTTCTTGGTGTTTCCTCACATGATTATTTTTTGAAGCTAAAGGTAAAAAGGGAAAAACAGCTAAATGTGAAAAAGGGTTGATTGCATTTGATGAGCCATTGGTGATGATACAAATGCTCTGCTTATGTTACTTCTTCAGTGCTTAAAGAGAACCTACAAATAAGAGACATATTTTTATATACATAGAAAGAAAGAGGTGCATTTGTCCATTCTTTGATCTTGCAGCTATTGTCATTCATATGAAAGCGCCTTGCTTTTTAGTTTATACATAGGGCACAAATCTGCAAATTTTAGGGCCAGTGGACTCATTTGGAATTTTGAGAATGTTGTGGGCACTCTCATAAATTGGGATTTAACATTTGTTAACAATTCACAAAAATGGCCATCAAGGGCAACAAGGCCAGTCACAACACTTGTTTGCAGGATGTCACTCTGCCTAGCCCCCCCAGAAGGCTTCCTCTCATTCCAGTGGCCTTCTGTCTTTTGTCCAGGGAGATGGGCCCCCTTCCAGGCCAAGCCCTGGGCTGCCCCCTCCCATGGCCCATCATTAATCTGTGAATGGGGCTTAGGAATGCCCTGAGGGGGGTGAATAATGGAGGAGGCTATCACACAAGCAAAAATCCCCTTAAAAAAAAGAATGAAGCAAAGAAAACAGTGAAGTTGGATGTCAAGACCCTTACAAATACAATTGTGCTATGACTATCCCATTACCTCCCTGGCCTCAGGCAAGGCTTGAGACATTTCTGAGTTGTGCCAGTCACCAAAGGAGTAATGTAGTTTTGAGTGTGGAAAGGGCAAGTCACATGGCAAGACAGCACCTGAAAACCTTTTCAGGAAAACATCATAAAATACTCTGAAATAATTTTTTTGCGCTAAAATGTACAGCCTGTCATGAGCAAACAGCTGATGGCTTTGCAATTATCCTGGATTCCAGATGCTGTCGCATTACACCTCCAGGCACAATCAGCAGGGAGGGCACTTGTAGTTCAGCAACCTCCAGAAAATCTCAAGACCCACCCTTAATGTGTTCTTCAAATCTGAATTCTCTAAAATGGGGCATTAGTCACAGGAGTTCAATGGAACAGGTTTATCTTCAGGCTGTGAGAGTCATCCAAAGAGAATGTTCCCATCAGCAGGATGACCCAGCTCTCCTTGGCATCTCCACAGAATGTGAGTAATATCTCTGCCCATGTCTAGGCACCCACTTACGGTTTGCCTCTCCAACAGGCATCTGTTGTGTGCCCACCCAAACATTCCTTGTTTACTCAAAGTTTGAATATATCTGACTACTGCAGAGATATTACCCGCCTGCTCACTTCCACTTCATCTCCTGCATAAGTAATACATTGGCAGAGTCTGCCATTTGTCAGCCAGCAGTCTGCGAACACATTTGCTCGTCAATCTAATTTTAACCTTTTCTCACACAAGCCCTTGCAAATCAACCAGGGATTCTGTCGTTCCCTCCTCTTTGGTCTTTATGTTGTCTTCTTTCTTTTTATTTATTTTATTAATCTTTAATTTAATATGCTTCATCACATGCAGTCCTTCTAGCTAAAGGACTAGACCATTCAGTGGAAACTCTCTTTCACAAACAGTAGGCTAATAACCCCCAAATGTTAGGAATCGGCTTCTTTTGGCACCAAGGATAAACAGTATGCCTAGCAAACACAGTCTGATGATGGATGGGGTGAATATGTCCTGGCACTTTCCTGCCTACCCAAAAAGGTAAGTACCTTTATAAACGCACCAATCTTGGGGCCCAGGTGGCGAAATGCATGTTGTTCCTAACAATAGCATTTTTTTCTTCCTGGTCAGTGGGGATGGATCCAGCAATGTATTTATTAATAACCCCATTTTGGTTTATTTTAGTCCAGAGGAGTTTCTGGGGATAACTGAAAGGAATGAAAGATGGCCCTGTCTAATAGTGGAACCAAAATCAACACGAATAGATTTATCCTTGATATTAGTGTCCTTTTCCAAAATATATGAGATCCTGAGACATGGTGCTTCTACGAATGAGTTATTTCAACAGCTCTGGACTGTTAACTGTAGTTTGGGGGTTAATGCCATGAATTCTATAAGTTGTTTGGGAGCAATGATGATTTGGCAGTGACCTGAGTCTTTCATCCCTATTATCTATTTTAGTTTGATTGTCAAGACTGATTTGATGAAAGAGCTTTGTTTTCATTAAGTAAATATTAAGTGGCATTTGGACATAATTAAAAAAAAAAAAAGTGTGCCCAAATCTCATTGGCATTGCTGGGCATTAAAGTGCATGTGGCTGCCAATGATTTGATTCTGTCTCATTCCATTGTTATTCAAATCCACATGGGAATTTTGGGACATTTTTATATTCTAATAAGCCCTTTTCATCTATTATTTACATTTTCATATGTACCATTTACAAGTTGCTTTAAAACAGTACTGGGATTATCAACATGGTCAGTTCCCTGAAAACCTTCCTTTAACCTTAAACTTTAGAGCACTCGACAAGGGTTTGTCCAACAACAACAGCAACAACAAAGTTCACTGCACAGTCAGAAAGTTCATGTTTCATAGTTTGATGTTCAAAATTATGTGACCTTTCAAAGGTTATCAAACAATTCAACCACGTGTATGGCAATAAAGCTCTCACACTATTTGGGAACAGCTTCCCTTTTTACTCATAGGCAGTAAATGAGTTCAGAAAGTGCCATATCAGCGCTCAACTTCTACCACACATTTGAGACCAGTGGAATCTATGACAGACATGGGCAGGCTGCAGGCCAGCCCAACCCAGTTTTAAAATATTCTGTTAAAATTAATTCACCATGCATGTAGAATTAAAGAGCAGGTTATGTCTAATCACCTCATCGAAAACTGATTCAGGGTCCAAAGGAAGCTGATAATCCCTTTCTCCACTCTTTTTCCCAACCAGACATACCAGCAGCCTGATCTGTTAGGTGACTGGTAAACAACTAGCCAATTCTCTCTCTGTGTTGCTACTGTTAAATAACTGGGAACAAGAAAGGCATTTCCATCTATTGCAGACCCACCACAAGTTTGGCCAGACAAAATCCAAGAGCCATTGTGCTATAATTTTTTAAAAACCAAACATTTATTTCAATTTCAGATAGTTTTATGACATCATTGTGCTGAGCAAAATTGATGGAAGTGTTTAGTTTGCAAAATTCACCTGTAAAATTCAACATTTATTGTGTTGGTTTTCTGTCTTTCGAACAGATGCAAAAGGCCTCAACACAAGCTTGGAATAAGGGGGGGGGGGATTAATATTGCGTATAATTTAGATTTTCCCCAGGAATTACTGATTATTACAACTGTTGAGGTGCTAGTCTTTCCTTATAAAATTAAGAATGTATTACCAATCCTAAACTTACTTGATATGCATGAAAGATGACACCCAGACCTACTAGTATGAATTAAAATGATAAGAGTAGTATGTTTGAGTAGGTTTTCTTGAATTTGCCAGTTAATTAGAACCTGTGATCTATTTGTCAAGAGTTCAAGGCAGTAGATGAGCTTGTTTGAAAGCTTATTAAAGAGCAATATTTCGACAGGAAAATGAGTCTCTTGTTTGTGTCCTGCCTGTTTACACTGATGTACTCAGGGTTTTCATTTCCACAGCAGCATGTTAGATTTCAATCAGGACGTATTTCATTGCATATTATCCGCCAGCTTTTTCTGAACCTGATATAAGGAAAATATTATTGTACTTATCTACAAAGTATAATCTGCTTTTCCTCAAATGATTTATCTTGTCTTGGATTTTCCAAGGATATAGTTAAAGAGCAGATTAATTTTTTCTGTAATTTTCCTGGGGCAGGAGGGTGCTCTTAAGCTCAGTATCAACTTCCTTTGGGGTAATGGCAGTTGTTGTTGTTTTTTTGTGACCTCTTGTAATTCTCATTTGTGGCACCTCTGCAGTGTGTCTCTTGCCGTCTTGTTGAGCCGAATTTGGCAATCTTTCAGTTACAGAAAAATTTCATTTTACATTTTTATTTTAAATTAAGAATGGAAACAAGAATTCGGAGCAGCATGGTTGCTCCTGCTGCATTTTGGTTCTTTGCTGGCTGCCTAGGTACATCGGTTTGTTTGTTTATGTGAATATCCATTATTGTCATTTCTCTCCCATCTTTCTTCTCAACTTTAAGTTCAGAGCATTACTTTCACTAGAGTTCTTTGGGGGGGTTTCTTCCTCAGCGGACCACTTTGGGATCTATGACCCCTACAATCTCTTTTGGTAAGTGTATCCATTGTGATACATTTCCCCCCCAAACATAAGAACATAAGCAATGCACTGTTGGATTGGATCCCTGGCCCACCTAGTCCATTGGTCTGTTCTCCCAGTGGCCAACCAATTGCACAAGGAAGCCCACTAGCTTCCCAGCAGATGGCCTTCAGAGGCAATCACACTGCTATCAAGACTAATAGCCATTGATCCCTATGACTCCATGAACTGGTCCAACCCTTTTTTGAAGCCAGCCAAGCCGGTAGCCTCACATCCCGTGGTGAATTGACATTTGCAGAGCATAAGAGACCTCATTGTCAGCCTTCTCCCAAGCAAACATGTGGTCCTCTCACTTCAGATCAGCACTTCCTATAGAGGACAACCAGGGGTTAATAGAGGCGGACAGAGCAACAAACCAATGATAGCTGTAAGACCTCTGACCTTGTCCAATCAGAATTACATTATGCTTAGGGAGGAGGCTTGCAGAAAAAGCAGCAGAATTTGGGATGCAGAGAGAACAAGAGGTGGCTTTAGAACTCTCTCTCCCTGGTCTTAAGGATTCCTGTAGGCCGGCAGGACCTGAAGCCAAAAGAGACCAGGCATCAAGAAGAACGGCAGACTTTCAAAGTATGATAAAGGCATTCCTTTCAGCTTAGAGGGTCTCTTCTTATTTGACTATGTGTTTCATAATGTTGTATCTTCTTTCAGTTCTTCCTGGTTGTCATTTATGTTGTTCATGGAATTCAGTAATTTTGAAATGGTTAATAGGCTTGTTTTGTTAATCACTCAGCAACTTCCTATATTCCAAGGAGGAGAGAATCATGGCTTCAAGCAGTACAGTCTAGGTGTTACTCCTCAGGAGCAGTTGTAAGTTTAAGTAACTGAGCCCAGCAGGGAGATGTTAGTTTGGGAGTCCTGTTTCCCCAGACAGGAAAACCCAAAGTGGGGTGCCTGGTCAGTTGGTCTCCAGAAGGGGGATGTAAAGGAGTATGGAGATAGCCTTGAAGAAAATATGCAGCAAACATTGGGAAAACATTAACTTGGCCCAGAAAATGGGACAGGGTGAGAAAGAAACTCAAGATTGCCTCACTTGACTCGCTTTGGTATAAAACGAAGGAAAGGAGAAACTCTGTCAGGCTTTCAAGATGCTATTATTATAGCCTATATCAGTAGAGTTCTAGTATTTCTTGTGGCATCTGTTTCCCTACCTGGTCTACCTAGAAGGGATGACAGCAACAGCCTAACAGTTGAGGCAACAATCCTGCCAGTATGTGGAACCAGGGTAGTGCCCAACCAGAGGAGATTTGGGCAAAGAAAACTAGGAAGGCCAGGCACCCCTCCCTTACCTGTTGTTACAATGGCAACAAGGGATTCCCCTAACAGCAGTACTTCCATTTATGTTTGTTCTACACTAGGGTCTTCTACACCTTTTTAGGGGAAGGAATGCCAGCTGTGATTTCTGGACAATCAGGGCTATACTGGAGCAGGGGCAGCAGGAGTTAGAGCAATGTTTCTCCAGTGCATTCAGAGAGAGGGATTGGTATTCAAAATAAGGGACAAATCACCTCCCACAGCAAACCCATATAATAAACTTCCTCTTGGGCACATAGGAAACAGACACCACAAAGGGACTTTTCTCCCAAGTCATTCTCTTTTAAAGTTCCAGATATGGAAAGTCCATATTGATATAATAATCTCTGGGATGGTTAGATGAAACACTATCCATCTGCAGTTTAAGGGTGTGACTCCCAGTTTTAGTGGTGGCCTGAGACACGTCCTCTAGGCAAGAACATTTCTAAAGTGCTCCTTGGGAAAAAGAGCTATCTCCAGATCTATCAGCTGTCTCCCTGAAACTGTTGCGCAGCAGCAGGAAGTAACTTTTCTACCTCTATAGTTTAGGAGCTTCACCAAGGGAAAGTTCTATATTTAGAAACTTTATTACAGTCCTGACAGGTTCTGTCATGCCTCTCCTAGAGGATTTCTCATTTAAAGAAGACGACATGCAGAATCAAATTCAGGAGAAATCTGTAGATTCACATCTTCAAAAGGACAAGCGTGTTGGCTGATATAGTACTGCAGAAAATATTCTAGCAGAACAGAGGAGGAGACTTTGAGCACTGCAAGTACAAATATGCCATGTCTGCCTGAAATAGTAGATGTGCAAGACCCTCACTGTCTTTGTAAGATTCCCATAGTTTCTACATTATCTTTATTCTTGCTATATGCAGTTATGTTCCATCCCCTTGGTTCTGTGGCCTGTTGTTCATCTTTTCATCCTGAACCTTGACTGTGGGCCATTTTTGACATCTGCTTGGCTTGGTGGACTGGACTGATGGCTGAAAATAGTTTTCATCCTGAGCCTCTTTTACTCTGAATTTTGTCACGTTTCTGCTCAGTAATTACTTAAATACATTTTACTGCCAAATTTAGGCCGTAAAAATTTCTTCATAGCCTAGTTGTTCATGTCCTCTTTTTCTTTGGATGAAAAATCCCCCAGGACAGGTTTAATACCTCCTCCCATTCTTTCCTCCGGTCAATGGGGATCTTTCAGTTTTTAGTGTCACTGATCTTTTGAATATAGCCAGATATTTCCCCCTCCCTTTCCATAATTCTAGACAGCATGATTATATTGGGATATGGAAATCTAAACCTGTAAAATCTAAGGAAGTGAATATTTATTATTATGAAAATGGAGTCAAGGTTAAATTCCTTGTCCCCCTCCTTTCACCAGAGGGCGCAGTTCCAACCTTTCTAGCATCTGTGTGTCTGCATTTGTTATACAGTAATCCTTGGAGTTGCAGTGCGTTAGTACTTGTCACAAAAGTGGCAAAGAAAGATGTTGTCTACTTACTTATCTAATAGTCATTGGATAAATAAAATATTTTATCTGCTAGCCATCATTATACAAATCATCAATTTACACAGAAAAGAGAGGAGTTGGTAATGTAGAAGCAGTAATGGGTTTTTTGGTCAAAAGACTGTCTTTTGAACAGTATTATACTCTGACAAGCAGTGCAGTAAAATAACTAAATTCAGCAGCAAGGGAAGGAATTAGTAGCAATAATAAAGCCGTGGAAACAAAAGATGGGACTATATTTATCTGTAATTCCTATCAGAAGACATCCTAGCAGTACTTTAGTCATCTGTATTCTACTAAACAATTGCACTAGAGTTATGTATCATCACTAGGGAGAGATCAGTTTGTTTTACATCGGAATAATTTTCCCTGAATCTATTCTTTCATTTTTTAAAATTTTTTCATAGGAAATGGAGCTTTTTGTGCAGTTTGAAACAGACTTTAATATTACCCTAGGCGTCATAGTTGAAATTTGACATATTTTCTAGCATGCTGATAATGATTAGGAAAGCTGGCCTTCTCCAAATGTCCTGGCCTGTGGCTGTAGGCATTCAGGTTGTATTAAGAGCCAGACTTCATGATTAGCTGGCTAGTCAGTATATCTGGTTCTGGACTTTACCACTTTGCACTGGAAAAGTTATATTCTTCCTATATATCCCAAACCTGACTTTTCAGAAAATTGTTTAATCATTTCTTGCTTATAACTTCTTATCCATCCTTAATGCTCCGAGGTACAACTCTCAGTTAAATGGTAGGCTCCTATTCATTATTACACACACACACACACACACACACACACACACAAACCCATCATGGTTTCACACTATGCAGTGGTGTTCATATAAAATATATCCTGCTCCATTTTGTCACTTTTGCTTATAATACCTGTAAGCGACTGCTAATGATCTGGCCAGCAATGTAAAGTTGCAAAACAGCCAATGTAGGAACAAAATATATGATATCACAGAACTGAATGGAATAATTTATGGAGGGTGAGTGAATACTTTACGAAATTGATTACCGTTCTGGGAACATCACTAGCCCCATCCCCTGCAGCTTCCAGAGAAGACACAAAGACTAATTGCTTTTTCCAAGCTTAAAAAGGTGGTCTACCTCTGCTGTATGATTTGCTAGTTCTTGAAACAACTCAATATATCTTGGGTCATTCGGTAGGTACCCAGATTCAGCTAGATGCCTGTCAGTCCCAAAGAGGGAAAACACGTATGGCAGTAACTTTTTTTCCCCCAGCAGAATTATGGTGTTGTTCTTAAGCAAGCTGTAATTTAATAAGAGAGCTGAGGTATGGCAGATCTCATAGAAATTAGTGCAGAGTTTGTATTTTTATTGCTCTAGTATAAATTGTGATGAAATATACCAAGACAGGAGTCCTAGAGGGATCGTCCATGCCAAATTTCAGTCGGATAGACTGAGGATTTGTTCAGTGGGAAAAAGATTTCTTATCAAAGCCCCTTTCTGAATACAGTGAAGTCGATTTTTGAGGATTACACAGTAGCATAGAAACATTCAGTTTTAACTCACTCCTTTTCCCATAAAATTAACCAGGCACTAGGCTAGGCTAGTCAGCTAACACAGCTCAAAAAACCAAAGACTGGGTGGCTGTCTGGCAGAACCACTTCTTGAAGCAACTGGTAAAACTAATGATGGTTCTCTCAGTCCTCTGCGTCACCCTGTTACTTTAACTGGAAAGATCAATGGCAGCCTGGCCACAGTTCACTTTGATTTCAGGGTAAATCTGACAGTGATCCTGAAATTCCCTGACCTCTTGCCTCCCTATATGCCAGGCTGTGGGCAGATGACATATTTTGCTTCTTTGTTATAACTGCTGTGACAGCACGCTTTGTGGCCTGTTTTGAAGGTTGGCTATATTTAAGATACATCTCCTTAATTTGTGCAGAAGTAATTGAAAAACCCCTATATTATTATTCTAGCTGAGAGAATGAGGCCAAACTAATGTTACTTACAGCCTCACCTCAGACCATTTCTATTTGATTGCATAGTGTGTACTGTGATGGCAGATTCAAAATTGTCCCTCTTGTCGTCTTTCAGATATGCCACCTACTCTGCTTTCTACTTCCCTTTAACCCAATAAAAGCCCTTTCCAGATCAAGGGTTTCAGTCCTCATTCCTCAACGTAGCATTGGATCTGTAAGCAAATTCAACTTTTAGAAACTGTCGTTCCTCCAAAATCTGCTAAAAATCAGCAGCTAGTATCAGCTGTTCCTTTGTCCATCTCAGTATAACAGCAGTCTGAGATAAGAGAGGGAGGGAGAGAGAGGGAGGGAGGGAGAGAGAGGGAGGGAGAGTAATCAAAATATACAGGGAGTGAAAGAGAGAACCCTAGGCTGGTGTGGGTCTTCCGGGCTATGTGGCCGTGGTCTTGAAGTTTTGTTTCCTAACGTTTCGCCAGCACCTGTGACCGGCATCTTCAGAGTGCAGGAGCACAGACAGGAGCAGTTCTCTCTGTGCCCAGGGTGAAGTGACCCTTCTGTGGGTATTTATAGAGATCTGAGGGGGAAGGGGGATTGGGGGGGTGTGGGTGGGGTTGGGTTACTGAGTGGCTGCTTGTTTTGGTGTCAGAATCTGTGTGTATCTTCCTGGGGATTAGGCAGGGTTTTTTCTTCTATTGAATTGTTAACGAGGGGCTGCTGGGGGTGATTAGCAAGTTCATTGTGTGAACTGTTCACATGTCCTGGTGGTTGAGCTGAATTCGTTGACCTTTTGCAGGCTGTATTTTTCAGGATTGGTAGCCAGGTTTTGTTGATTTTTAGACTCTCCTCTTTTTTATTGAAGCTATGCTGGTGTTTGTGAATCTCAATGGCTTCCCGGTATAGCCTGGTATAGTGGCTGTTGGTGTTGTCCAGTATCTCTGTGTTTTCAAATAGGATTTTGTGTCCAGTGTGCTTGAGAGCATGTTCAGCTACTGCAGATTTTTCTGGTTGCTGTAGTCTGCAGTGTCTAGCAACCAGAAAAATCTGCAGTAGCAGAACATATACACCAGCATAGCTTCAATAAAAAAGAGGAGAGTCTAAAAATCAACAAAACCTGGCTACCAATCCTGAAAAATACAGCCTGCAAAAGGTCAACGAATTCAGCTCAACCACCAGGACATGTGAACAGTTCACACAATGAACTTGCTAATCACCCCCAGCAGCCCCTCGTTAACAATTCAATAGAAGAAAAAACCCTGCCTAATCCCCAGGAAGATACACACAGATTCTGACACCAAAACAAGCAGCCACTCAGTAGCCCAACCCCACCCACACACCCCCAATCCCCCCCTTCCCCCCCTCAGATCTCTATAAATACCCACAAAAGGGTCACATCACCCTGGGCACAGAGAGAACTGCTCCTGTCTGTGCTCCTGCACTCTGAAGATGCCGGTCACAGGTGCTGGCGAAACGTTAGGAAACAAAACTTCAAGACCACGGCCACACACCCCGGAAGACCCGCACCAGCCATCGTATGCTGGCCGTGAAAGCCTTCGACAATACAGAGAATCCTAGGTTAATACGATAACACAGAAATCAATGTAACCAATTTATTTATTTCCAATTATACCTCCCATATGTTGAAGTATTCCTCATCAGGCATAGTTAGTGGTACAAATTTCTTATAATGACCATCATGTTAAAAATGCAGTCCAGATGGCAGTGGGTCTAGTCTGGATCTAAAAGCATGTTCTGCATATGTGGAAATACGCTGCTGCTTGTAGGAGGGAGTCTCTTCCTGTGTCTCCATTTCGCATAAGTAGAGTTCTGCTTCCTGAATCCAACCTTATAAACCAAAAGGAGAACTTTTAAAAGAACCCATTTGGGGATATCGTATTAAATGGAGCCCTTATTCTTGAACTAGTACTGTAGGAAAATTCCTGAGATTTACTGCAAAGAAATAGCAAGTGCAATTGAGGGGGAAACTGAACATTCAGGATTTTGAATAGTTATGTTCTCAGAGGTTTTTTTCCTTAATGATATATTATAACACAAATCCACAAATCCTGTGGCCATTGGCTGAAGATATGGGGGGGGAAAGGGTGATTCAAAAATTGGAGAAGAAAGGGAGCAAATTCCCCAGCCTTCACATTGTTACTCTAGAACAGTATCCCAGGGAGCATTGGGTTCCTCAGATTTCCTCTTCTGAAGTTGACACAAGTATTCAAAGTCCTTCCCTCTTCTGCCTCATCCTACAAAGATAGGGAAGTCTAAATCAGCTGTAGAATTGGTTTCCTCTATTTGTGGGAGAGATTTTTAAAGAACAATGTGAAACATCATTAGCTGACTAGTATTGCTCCTCCTTTTCTTTTGCCCTGGTAGCTTGCAACCCATAAAGCAAGAATGAACTCATAGGGAATTTCAGAGCATTCCCATAGAGAAGACAGAGAATCCAAGACGGTCCAAAACAGGACCTAGTAATGATTTGCTCATCTTATTAATTTCAGCCCAACCTGGAAGGGGTCATTTAAGCAATAAAATCCAATACTCTGCTGAGTGCAGAAATCCAAATTAAAGCATCCCAGACAGATGGATGGTTAGTTTGAACACATCCAATTAAAGGGGACCCATCACCTCCATAGTAAATAAATAATTGTTGAATTGTGCTTACTGTTAAGAAGTGTTTTTTTTAACACTCCACTGGAATTTTCCTTCTGGTAGCTTAAATCCATTCTTCTGTGTCCTGCATTCTGGAAGAAGAGAGAAGAGGTCTTGATTTCTTTTATGAGGCATGGTTTCAAGAATTTGAAGAACGCTATCATCTCTCTTCTGTAGTGGCTATCTGAAACTAGAAGGCTATTCACTTAATTGTTTCAGTTGCTGAGCTCTGAGGACCTGAGTAACGTATGTCTCAGTACTCAAACCCTCATACTAAATTATTAGCTAACGAAGCCGTTTCTGGAGATGTTAAGAGTATCATTATGGGAACCTAAGTACTTCTGTAATGAACTCCTGTGCAAACAAAAGTATAAAGGATCCCATTTGTCTTCCATCAAAACTGACTCAGATGGCTAATGTCTTGCTTGAACATAAATAAAAGGAGCAGTCATTTTATTTCATCTGTGTTGGCTATTCAAGCCTATTAATCAGGTAGGGCATTACCTCTAGACAACTGGCTCTGACTTAATGGGTTGAATAGGCTTTTAAGTGTGACTGATTCAAAAGTTACGTTGAGAAACAGAAGCTAAGAAAAGAGTGCATAAAATTGGCCAACTTCAAAATCCCTGCAACCCACCAGGCCAGGGATCTGAAGATATCCTACTGGGGGTGGGCAAGGGGAGATATGGGGGGAGCAGGGGGTCGGCCTCTCTCAGGGAAGGTGGCCTGGTGGTTAACACTGGCGTCAGGTTCCAGCCACCTGTGCTTGGCCTCAAAGCCTGGACTCCGTCTGCTGCTGCTGCTGCTGCTGCTGCTGCTGCTGCTTAATGCCAGGTCAGCCTGGAGTAAAGCTCACTTCATCCATGATTTGATGAGAGAGCCAACCCGGTGTGCATTGCTGAAACTGGTTGGGCCCGGGGTGGGGAGGTGGGACGTTCCTCTGTCAGAAAGGCGCTCTCCTGGGTTTTGAGTATGGCACTAGCTGCAACTCCGGGACAAGGGTGGAGGTGTAGCTGCTGTTGTTTGGGCGCCTCTAGTGGTCTTGGAAATGCTGCTCCAGACATAGCCGGACGCAAGGTCCTCTTTGTGAAATTGGGCAGGAGGGATCACTTGGGCTTGCTGCTTGCCTACCTTCCTCCCTGTGGTGTAGCAGCAGACCTGCCTGAGCTCCTTGACTATATGCCGATATTAACATCTATATGTTAATATAGCCATATATTAACTGGTGAGGTCATTTGGCAGGATGGGGTTTGGGATCCTCAGTATGCTGAGATACCCAATTGTATACCTCTACCCCATGCTGGGCCTGGGGTGCTCAGGTGCTTGCTCAGTGCCTGGAGGCAGTGAGGGCCTGGATGGGGAGAAACTAGCTGTGACTCAACCCTAACAAGATGCAGTGGTTGTGGGTCTTTGGCCCCCTGGGGTCAGGAGAGTTGACATTTCTGACTCTGGACAGGGTAACACTCCCCTAGACAGAATTGGTGCACAATTGGGGGGGGGTCTTCCTGGAGTTTTGACTCCTGCTAGAAGAGCAAGTGGCAAGTGGGGCCAGGGAAGTCTTCACACAAATTCCTCTTGCGTGCCAATTACATCCATTCTGGATTGGGAGGCCATGCTCAGTCAGTCATACCCTGGTCACATATCAGTTGGATACTGCAATGCACTTTACATGGGGCTACCCTTGTAGACCATCTGGAAATTACAATTGGTCCAGATTATGGCAGCATATGCAGTTTTGAGCTCCACACAGTTTGTCCAAGTTACACCACTGTTGTGTGAGCTGCACTGGCTCTTAGTTGCTTTCTGGCTGCAATTCAAGGTGCTGGTTATCACCTTTAAAGCCCTACATGGCAAAGGACCACCTTATTTGCAGGACTGCCTCTTCCCAAGAGTATCTGCCCATCCTACTCGGTCAGTTAGGGTGGGTGTGCTCCAGGCCTCTTCCCTTAACTGTTGTCATCTGATGGGACCTCGGAAGGGCCCCAGCCCTTTGGAGTAGCCTCCCACCTGAGATTTGAAGGCCCCTATCCTTTTAGTCTTCTGGAAGGCTGTGAAGATCTGGCTCTTCTTTCAAGCCTTGTGGTTGAGTTAGGAGGTCTGGCACTTGGTGGAAAGTGTTCTTCTGTTTTTAATTCTTGTCTGTATTGGTTGTTGTGAGCCACCTAGGACCACTATGTGATCTAGGCAGCCATATAAATTCTATAAATATTTATCAAAAGAAAGATGTGCTAGGTAAGTATCTGAGTTCCACCATGCCCCCATTACTAGATCATAAACCCATTTCCATCCTCCTTTAGTCTGGTAATGTTGTCATTCTTTCCCTGATAGAGGTTGGCCTTTGATTGAGCCTTGAGGCACTAGCAACATTCTACCATTGTGAAAAATTAGGGAACAATTACTCTAAAACAAATGTGGTATTTGCCAAGTGATGTCCCATCTGCCACCAGGATTGGAAAATTGAGCAGATTAAGGTTTTCAAATATTTAGAAATCCACTTTCAATCTTCTACCATTGGAAACAACAAAATCCAGAAATTACAATACATGCTTAAAAGGCTTTTAGTGTTATAATGGTTGTAAGGGTGACAACTTTGTCCATGCAGCAGTTAAATAATTTAGAGCAAAGGTGCTAAGTCTTCTACTGCAGAGTGCACAACTTGGTTCCTATAAAGATACAACAACCTTAGAAGCAACTCAAACAAAATTCATAAAAGCTATGCCTCACTTTCCTCAATCTGGGTCATGTCACTTCTTTGTTTGGAAATGGATTGTACTTCTGTAGAGGCTCTTATGAAAATCTGTCACCTGAAATATGGGCTGAGCCCTTGGCTCAGTCTAGTCTTGCAAACAAGTATTTTCTCTCGGAAAAACGTGTCACCTTTGATTTGTCCTACTGTGGCTTTTCAACCCAACCTAAGGAGAACTATGATAGAAGTCAGACAAAGGACATGCAGAATGACACATGCAAAGACTCAAACTGTTATGGGAACTGGTGTAGTAGACTCTGCATCATGCTGTATGTAATTGTTTTTCTAATACACACTTTGTTTCACATGAAGGGGCATTTACACTAACAAGGTTTAATATTAGCAAGGTTTAACATGTTCACCTTGAAGGTGTTGGAATATTTTCTGTATTCAAAGCACCTCTGTCTATATGCTACCTACTAGCAGATCTGTCAAAATTCCACAACAATTTGTTCAATTCTGCTCAATTGCATTTGCAATCAGAAGCTGGGTTTGTACCACACTTAGACTTGGATGGTTTGGTTATCTGTGTTGCTCCTAGAAGGTAAATCATCTCCATCTCCTTAATGTGTTAGTTCCTCTCTTTGTTTTATGTTGCACCTGTGCTTTTTCTCTCTGACGGTACATACAGTAACTAATGGGAAAGGCAGCACTGAGAGAAGGCTAAAGGGAGGCATGATAGCAGTCCTCTGATGCATGAAGGGATGTCACAGGGAAGAGGGAGTAGACTTATTCTTCCTAGCACCTGTGGGAAAGACAAGAACCAAATGAGTGGAAAATTTACAGTGAGAAACCCAAACTGGAACTAAGGAGGAATTTCTTGACTGCATGAGCTATTAAGCAGTGGAACAGGTGGGCCTCCTGAAGTTGTGGGTGCTCCATCACTTGGAGGTTGTTAAGAAAAGAGTTGGCAGCCATTTGTCTGGGATGGTCAGAGAATTCCTGGTCTGGGCAGGGGGTTGGACTAGAAGACCTCCAAGGTCCCTTCCAGTCCTGTGATTCCTTCCCATCTTCCCACCTTGTTAACCTGGAGTTGTCAACTCCAGCTGAGAGCAGTCCTGGATTTTCCTCTGCCTGGTTAATGCACAAACATGTTGTACTTGTATGCATTCAAATATCTATCATCTATCTAATATCTATCTATCTATCTATCTATCTATCTATCTATCTATCTATCATCCATCCATCCATCCATCCATCCATCCATCCATCCATCTATCTATCTATCTATCTATCTATCTATCTATCTATCTATCTATCTATCTATCTATCTATCTATCTATCTATCTATCCACCTCCACACTCCCCCCTCCCTTCCCCCCCAAAAAACAGGCCAGCACAAAAGAAGTTAATTGTCAGCTGCTAATTACAATTCATGGACTGAAAATGAGATCCCCACTTATAAAATGTATAGATTCCCACGTCTACATGTACCAACCAATCTTTCTCACGCAGAAACTACTCTCCTCCCCCAAAGCATGCATCACCCCCTTCCTTCCTGTGGCAGGAAAAGGACTGTGCCCAGATGGGTTAGGGAAAGGAAGGGGAGGAGCAAAACGGGAGGAGCGAGGCAAGGCAAAAAGCAACGAAGAGGACAGGGCAGGAAAAGGAAGGGAATCCCGGTTCCCATGTTACCAAAAAAAGAAAAACAGCTTGGCTTCACCCGGCAAACAGCCCTCCCTGAGCAACTGCTGATTTTCAAAGGCATCTACATCTACAGCTACTTGCACCCCCTGCTTCTTTGCTGATTTTTACTGTATTACTCTTATCATTGAATATCATCCTCAATTCAGTTTTGGGGGGTTGGGTGGGAGGAACCCTCAAGCTGTACAATAGGTTTCATTTAATGTACGCCTTCTCTAAAAGACTGCATTCCCCCGTATTAGCCTGTCTTGGTTTCAATCTCTGCCAAAGGCAGGTGGGATGGGGATCTCAGAAACGGCCTCCCAGCCTGCTCCCACGTTTCCTGAACCCCCTGCTAAGGGAAGCTCCATCTCTGTCCCCTTTCTGGTATTTGTATAAAGAGCTTTTAGCAATTACTTTGACCAAAGTTAATGTTAACTAGGTTGATTACTTCTTATTGATATGTATTTGGTAATGTTTTTATATGTTCTAGCAATATACTTTCTTGCATTGTTACTCCTATTTTTAGGGGAAAGATGGGATAAAAATTGAATATATAAATTGATTGTAAGTACTATTGTCCCTTTCCAGTGATCTTTTAATGACTGAGAGTACCCAACTCTTCTCCTGAAATGGAACGCCATGAGCACATGATCTCTCCCGGGATTTAGAGCTTATTGTAGGGCACTAGATCAGGATAAATGGCTAGATCTTGGAAGCTAAGCTGGGTTGGCCCTGGTTAGCACTTGCATGGGAGACTACAGGGCCATTGGTGAGGAGAAAAGGCTAGCACATGACAAAATGTATGTGATAATATGGCTGCACCAATGTCATCACTTTGGCAACATTGCAGTTTTCTGTGGACACTCCTGCACCTGGAAATTCCCAGGCTGCTAGCTAAGCTGGGAAGTTGTGGGTACAAAATGGAAGAGGGCAATGGTAAATCACTTTCATTACATTACTAAGAAAACTACAGGAATGTAGTTCCCAAGATTCAAGCTTAATTTGAAAGCACTTTTACCTGTTAGTCTTTTGACCTTTGTTGCATGAAGACTGGGCTGAAAGATGCTATTCCCCATAACGAAATTAGTTTCAGAGAGCTGCTGAAGCAAGCTACTTTAACCATTTGATGAGTTTCTGTGCCTTTGCTAGGAATTGCATCCAGTAAGCCCTGAACCTTGCCGTCAAAACTCTTTCTCCCTCTTCCAAAAGCCTATCACCATAACAACAGATGAAGCATCGGATCTGGACTGTCAAAATCTATCTGAGATACATCCTTTTATGAAATCAGGAAACCAGTTCTGTACAATAGGAATAAATGCAAAAAAGCACTGTTTTTTCCTTTACCCTCAGACTATCAGCAAATTTCCCACTGAAAGTCCCATTACTGTATGTGTATAAATCCTCAATCTACCTTAATGGAAAATTTAGACTGAACTCAATCCACATGATTTTCATGGATTCACTGAATATATGAATTACATTTCTTCTGTGGGCATTTTTTCTGACTCTGATTGCCACACATTAGTAAGATGTTTACAGGGACAGTTTTGGATGATGTAATTATATAGGTTTTTTATATATTCCTTTGAACAAAAATATAGTGTAGAAACTGGGGAAAATCCTGGTAGAAGATCCAGCTAACGGGCTATTTGGGAAACAGAAGTAATAGCAATGAGGGGTCAGTGAGCACAATCTCTGGCCCACATAATTATGTTTCTAAGACATGTGAGAATGGTTTTAGAGGAGACAGATTAATAACAAATATTAATTTTGTAGAACCAAACTTGGACTGGGGCAGGGGGGACAACATGGTAACAACGTTCCAAACCTCCAGGTCAAATTTTATGAGACATTTAACAGAAAGCTATGAGTCAACTGTCTGCTCTTATTTCCTGTCTAACAAAACAGTGCTCCGGTATATTGGCTTTGCATTAATTTTCCTCATAGCGTCAGATAATGATTAACTAGAAGGTCTCTAAATTACTTTCAGAAAGGAAGCTGAAGCCCTGAACAATAATGAGGCAGTTAGAGTGGAAAAAAGACCTTCTTCAGTAGTATTTTTTTTTTTTTCCTATTTAGGTACTTTTGAGAGCTCTTCCCTGTGACGAAAAATGGGTTCTTATGCTGATTTAAATTTGCCTTATATAGTTTATAACTGAAAGTCACTGCTGACTTTTGTTCTAGTAAGAGAGGTCATGTGCTTGAAATACAAGAGTGTGCATATGATTTAAGATTATGAAGGCAAGTAATTAAGAGAGAAGCCTAGGCATGTAAAATCAATCATTTGATGAGTGTTTAAGAGACCCAGTCATTATAACGTACAGTCTGAAGCAGTATATAAATCTTACAAATACATAAACAAACACAATTCCAAAATCTTTCTTAAAGCAATAGATGTTTCTACAAGTCCCAGACAGATTTTGCCTGCCCAGCCCAAGTGAACTAAGAATACCTTCTAAAGGTCTCCACCCACCCATTGAGAGAAAGGATGGGGAGGAGCCCAGAAAGCGGGCATATTTGGGGGGGAGGCTCTCCTCTTGTGGAACAGTTTGCCATCCCCCTCCCCAAGGCAAGAGTGGCTCCCCTATCAGGGCTTGACTTGGCAATTTCTCAAGGCCATTCCTACCAGATGTGATTGTTCTCACAATGTTAAATATTAGGTTTTATTGTATTATTTTACACTGGCTGTGCTGCTGTTGCCCTTTGCACACTGCTTAGAGTTCCTTTGAGACTGAAGCAGTTTATGTCTTTCATAAATAAATAAATGTACAAACTCAAAATCTCAGAACAGGGTAAATTATAATGATAATGATTTTTTTTAAAAAAACTGTTAAACCAATTAAAGCTATTATCTATCATCTATCTATTATCATCTATCTGTCTATATCTATCATTATCTATCTATCATCATCTCTTATCATCTATGTCTATCATCTATTGTCTATCATCTCTATAGCTATCTATCTATATCTATCTATCTATCTATCTATCTATCTATCTATCTATCTATCTATCTATCTATCTATCTGTATCTATCTACCTACCTACCTACCTACCTACCTACCTATCTTCTATAAATCTAAGGTTGGCATTAACCATGGGCTATTGAATTTGGGAAAAATTCAAGCTAAGTTGTCCAAAGAGCCAATCTTATATTGCAAAATGTCTTTCTTGTAGGAAAAGGAAAGTATATTTAGGTATTGCTGAAGTCAGAGATTTAAACAAGACTGAAGTGGTCTATGGTTGTTATTTTTTTTTTTCCTGGAATGCTAATATAGGAACTGCAGCTGTTGTGGGCTGCAACTGTCTGCCCACATGGTGGCTTGGGGTGAATTGCTTTCCTGTAGTGGGCTAGTTCCAAATTTCACACACAAAACCCAAAAGATCTTCATGGAGCTCCTGTCACAGCAGGGGCATTTACTAAACTTCTGAGCCTTTTTCTACACCTTTGAAGTGCTACTACTACGATTCCTGAAACTATATCAGTACAGATATTCTAGTGTCAAACTATTGCAGGGCATCTGATTGGAGAAGACTTTTTGAGTTCTTGACTCTCCCTGTCTTCAGTCCAGCACAACATGGCATGCTTGATTTTGTCTCTTTTCATGGGTCCATTTCATTAAAAAAAAAAAAAATCTTAATCTAGACAGAAATCCATGATTATTTATTATTTATTTATTTATTTATTTATTTATTTATTAATTACGTGGTCACCCATTTTAAAAACACAACCCTGGGCAGCTCACAACAACAACAGAAACCAAAAATAATAGAAACAATTTACACATTTTATTTTAAATTCCTTCAATTTATGGAAAGATTTGCAAGTTGGGGAGTTCTGCAGAAAGGTAGGAGATTGTAACTAATTCTCAGTTTTAGAAGTACTGTAGCAAGATGACTCTCTAACCCAGTTCTATTTAGCCACTTCAGAAAAGGAGTGGCCAAATAGCATTCCATTTAGTACCAAATAGTACATAGTACAGTGTTATTAAGACTCAGCCTGACAAAAGCTGTTTATACCAAACAGGTGGTCAGGCAAGAGAAAAGCAGGTCTCGAAGGGAGACTTGCTATGCCAGAGCTCCAGGTTTGGTTTGGTTTGGTTTTTTACAACAACATTTAAAACAAGAAAAAAAAAACCCAGCTCTGACTCTCACCTTTAGGAATGTGCATAGTTTTGTCTACCTGTGAGTGCACAGAGCAACAGCCATCTGGCCAAAAAAAGATTCCTATGTGTTCTCTTGCGAGAAGAGATCATGTCATAAAAATGCTAGTGATCAGTCTAGCTATACAGCTCATTGAATTTGTCCAGAAAGCAGAATGAGACTTTGAATTGAGCCACAGATCAAAGTTTCCAACTGTACACTTAGCATATTATTAAAAAAAGTATCTTTGAAAAGAAAAACTCAAACACAGAGGACGAGTTGCAAAGTAGGTCAGAAGCAAAGAGTTTGTTCATTTGTTTGCTATGGACAGCTGCAATGATATGTTACTGTGCAATACTATATTTCTTCCTTTCTTTATTAATTGATCTATACCCCACCTTTATTTTGTATAACTGAAGGTGGTGAATATAACGCCTCCACCAGCTCTTGCTCCTTTTTTGCCCACCACTAATGGTAAAATCTCATGTCCAAAAGGTTTTTGCCCACTGCAGGCATAATCGATTGGTGCAATATCCTTGCTGCGATTAGGGTGTCAGTACTTACATTTGCAGAGGTAGGCTAGATTAGGAAACTGAAGGAAAAAATCCCTAAAGGAGGGGATAGCAAACTACTTCCATCACCAGAAAGCAACCTAAAAACAATTGTTTTATTTATTTTCTTTATCAATATCTAAGCCTTCACTGATTTCAGTTGAGTTGTTCCTAATCATTAGAGTGGCAATAGCAGCCATTTTGACTTGCTGGAGAATATTTTACCAGTCAAGGATGAAAAGACTATTTCAATGATATGGAAGACATTAAGTGGGGGACTCCTTTCTACCCTCCTTCATGGTTATTGAGACAAGCCCTCACTTCTGATGGATTGGATGCCTTTCTAGTAATGACATTTCCTTTTCAATAATGACTGTAAGCTGATGACTTTCTGCACACTCTCTCTTCTGGGGACCAATTCATTCACCCCAAACTCTTTTCACATGGCATTTAGCATGTTGGGCAGTTGAGTGTTGGCTTAGCATGTTGTGTGAAGTTGGCCATTTAGCTTTCCAACACATTGTCTATGCTTAGAATGTTGTATGAATGCAACCATTTATGTCTCGTTCAATAAACCTGTGTTAAGTAAACCATTATTTATTGCAGCATGTGAATTTGATTTATACTGCCAATGGCTTTTATAGACTTAAGTGTAGGGAGAAGTGGGTAGATGGGCACTACATCTTATCATGACACTGGAATGTTGTTTAAATTGCAGTACTGACTAAATGACTCGCATACTCCACACACATTATTTGTGAACCCAGTTTTCAATGATATGAATATTTTTTTATTCTCACACCTCTCTCAAATAGGATATTCATTATGGACCCCAAAGAAGAATCTTAAGCATCCCCTAGAATGAACAAATAATAATTTTAAAACAAACAATGAATAGTTTATTTTTTTTCTTTTTTATATGGAATGTCAAGTTTAAGATGAATGTTTAAAGCAACTGTATATTCCAAGACTAAATGTTGCTTAGATAGTTGCCTTTTTACCACAACTTGAAAATACAGCATATATGATTGCATGGTGTACAACTCAAAGAACGATATTGCCGATATTTTTCAGCAATAAAACTTGCAGAGAACTATATTGATTCAGGTATTTGAAGGTCCAGAGTACCCAACACATACCCTGTCTATGCACATCTGATTTATCTCTATGTACTGCCAGGAAACAATGCAGTATTGATGGATGAACTATAAATTTGAGATAAGAAAGAGATCTTATAATCCGCATTTTCAGCATTCCACTCATAATGTATATTCAGTGGATGGAATTTCTTTGGTGTTGCTATCAACAGAAGCAGTTGGCAGTGATGAAACAAGATCATCAATTCCCCTTCGGACAGTCACCGGCTCCTCTGGGGATATGAGGGATGTTCAAGGAGCAGGAAAGGAACGTCTGCTTTCATTAGCAAAAAGCCACTAACCATTAGATTTCACCCACCATGTGCAATGGATTGTGAAATTGGCTATTAATATCTATTTTGTTAAGTTTGAACTAACTTGAGTTTTGCTAGCAGTAAAATGATGGGAATGGACTTTAGAAATGACATAGTTTATGAATGCTGTCATGTTCGTAATTACAGATGTGTGGTACGGAGACAGTGAGGTTTGGAAAAGCTTGTGTATGGCCTTTAACCAAACACAGTGAAGCTTATTTCATTTACTCCTACAATTATTTGGACAGAGTCACCACAGAGACAAAATGTGTTGCCCTTGCTAACCCATTGTAATGAAAAACTTACCATAAGAATAGCTATCCAATATCCCAGTTACTTATCATAAGAGTAACTATCCAGAAACCAGGTTTCTCACTTCTTGTTTCTACCATTCAGTTTAGCAATGACTGGAGAAGGATATTAAACTCAAATGAAAGATGTTTAATTTGGGAAGAAAGGCGAGATACAGATTGAGATGGATGGTGATAATGATAATAGAAGAGGAAGAGACAGAAACAGAAGTGGAAGTAGCAAAACACTTGAACATTCCAGGAATGTGCTGGTTATGTCGGTAAATTCCTGAATAACAAGTTGGAAAAGCTGCCACGCAACTTCCCATTTTTGCCTGCCCAGCAATCTGGTTAGCAGAAGATGGCAGCGCTTTGTATAAATAGCAAAACACAATGTATATCTTATATCAGGTTGTTCTCTAAAATAACTGACAGCCCATGAATTGCTGGCCATTTGGTTGTACTTCAGGGCCGCCTTCATAGAAGGCCCACGGGCCCGGGAATGAAGAGGCAAATGAGGGAGTGTAATGGATCACTGGAAAAAGGAAATGATCTAAATGAAGGTCCATGGGTGCTTTCCTTCCAACCTCAAAATTGTTGATAGTCTATAAGAACAACTGAAAAGAAAGAACATGGGCAAATTCCCCACTCCCTATACAAATACTGCAACTATAACAAGGTACAACTTTCCACTTGCTGAAATCACACTTTCAGCAACCCCTTTACTTTAATTACAAGCCCACGTGCAGATATTTTCCTCCATGTGAAGAACTCCCAAATTAAACCATGGAGGAAAAAATGGTTTGCTCTGATATTCAGTTTAGAATTTTTTAAAAATGAACATACACATTCCATAGATTAAGTTGAAATTAAATGGTTCTCAGGTCTGAAAGTTTGGCAATTAGCATCATAGAATGTCTTAACATTCCTGCAGAATTATCTCACACTGGCTTTTCTCTCATTGGCTAAGTTTGCACGACTGGCTTACTCACAGTTAACTGAATCATGCTTTAGTGAACTAACTGAATTTTCTGGGTTTACGCCACAGAAAGTACACGGGCTTAGTTAATGCAAAACATGAAGTAAAATGTGGTTGGCTACTTTATGGCTCAGTGTGTTTATTAACGCAATCCTTTGCGTGGTTCAAACCACACAGATGGTTCCTTCCTGATGTTCTTTCCTGCAGCTTAGAATAAATGAGGAAGGAGATTACAGCTCCATCCACAACCTGTCTTTCCTAGAGGATATTGACAACTTTCTTGCCAACTTTACTTGGTGTCTGGTGTTTCCAGGCATAGTATGATACAGAGTATTATCATAGGTTTCATAGTTTTGATTTATTTCTTGATCTGGAAGTTTTCTTGAGGAAGTTATGATTCAGTTAAATTCTTCTGCGGCATGTTTTTTTTTTTACTCTAAAATGCATTGTATCACTTTTTCATCAACAAAGGCAATCTCAGTAGGGTGTACCTTACATTACAATAATATTAAAATTAGCCAAAAAACAAAAACATGTAAAATCAATTGAGATGAAAATAATTAGAGAATAATGTAGTGTCACCACTGTGAGGTTCAGTGAGCATCTGAATATTCTTCCATTTCAGCAGGCTCCAAGGTTGACAAGGTGTAATTACTCATCTTAGCAGAGACCCAGGGGTTCCGTCTTAACTCCTGCTTGTTTATGATGATTGTAAGGCCCTTAAAGAAGACTGTGTAGAAATGTGGAGATATTTTCTTCCTTTACTTCTTTCTCATATGTTTATGGCCTTCTTTTCCAAAGAAATATTTGTTGTTGTTTAGTCGTTAAGTCGTGTCCGACTCTTCGTGACCCCATGAACCATATTGCGCCAGGCCTTCCTGTCCTTCACTGCCTCCCTGAGTTTGCTCAGTTTCATGCTCATTGCTTCAGTGATGCTATCTAACCATCTCATCCTCTGTCGTCCTCTTCTCCTTTTGCCTTCAATCTTTCCCAGCATCAGGGTCTTCTCCAAAGAGATCTCTCTTCGCATTAGGTGGCCAAAATATCTGAGCTTGAGCTTCATTATCGATCCTTCCAATGAGCAATCAGGGTTGATTTCCTTTAAGATTGACTGGTTTGACCTCCTAGCAGTCCAGGGGACTCTCAAGAGTCTTCTCCAGCACCACAGTTCAAAGGCATCAATTCTTCGGCGCTCGGCCTTTTTTATGGTCCAGCTCTCACAGCCATACATTACTACTGGAAAAACCATAGCTTTGACTATGCGGATCTTTGTCGGCAAGGTGACGTCTCTGCTTTTTAATATGCTATCTAGGCTTGCCATAGCTTTCCTCCCAAGGAGCAAGCGTCTTTTAATTTCATGGCTGCAGTCTCCGTCTGCGGTGATCTTGGAGCCCAAATAAATGAAGTCTGTTACTGCTTCCATTTCTACCCCTTCTATTTGCCAGGAATTGATGGGTCCAGATGCCATGATCTTAGTTTTTTTAATGTTGAGTTTCAAGCCAGCTTTTGCACTCTCCTCTTTCACCCTCATCAAGAGGCTCTTTAGTTCTTCTTCACTTTCTGCCATTAGGGTGGTATCGTCCGCATATCTGAGGTTGTTGATGATTCTCCCTGCAATCTTAATTCCGGCTTGTGATTCTTCCAGCCTGGCATTTCTCATGATGTACTCTGCATATAGGTTAAATAAGCAGGGTGACAGTATACAGCCTTGTCGTACACCTTTCCCTATTTTGAACCAATCGGTTGTTCCATGACCGGTTCTAACTGTTGCTTCTTGGCCCGCATACAGATTTCTCAGGAGACAGGTAAGGTGGTCTGGTATTCCCATCTCTTTAAGAATTTGCCACAGTTTGTTGTGATCCACACAATCAAAGGCTTTTGCATAGTCAATGAAGCAGAAGTAGATATTTTTCTGGAACTCTCGTGCTTTCTCCATGATCCAGCGAATGTTGGCGATTTGATCTCTAGTTCCTCTGCCTCTTCGAAACCCAGCTTGTACATCCGGTAGTTCTCGGTTCATATATTGCTGAAGCCTAGCTTGTAGGATTTTGAGCATAACCTTGCTAGCATGTGAAATGAGTGCAATTGTGTGATAGTTTGAGCATTCTTTGGCGTTGCCCTTCTTTGGAATTGGAACGTAAACTGACCTTTTCCAATCCCGTGGCCACTGTTGCGTTTTCCAAACTTGCTGGCATATTGAGTGCAGCACTTTAACACCATCATCTTTTAGTATTTTAAATAACTCAGCTGGAATCCTGTCATCTCCACTAGTTTTGTTGTTAGCAATGCTTCCTAAGGCCCACTTGACTTCACTCTCTAGGATGTCTGGCTCAAGGTCAGTGATCACACCAGCGTGGACATCAGGGACATTAAGATCTTTCTTGTATAGTTCTTCTGTGTATTCTTGCCACCTCTTCTTAATCTCTTCTGCTTCTGTTAGGTCCCTGCCTTTTTTGTCCTTTATCATGCCCATCTTTGCACTAAATGTTCCTTTCATATCTCCAATTTTCTTGAAGAGATCTCTAGTCTTTCCCATTCTATTGTTTTCCTCAATTTCTTTGCATTGTTCATTTAAGAAGGCCTTCTTATCTCTCCTGGCTATTCTCTGGAAATCTGCATTCAGTTGCTTATATCTATCCCTTTCACCCTTGCTTTTCGCATTCCTTCTTTCCACAGCTATTTGTAAAGCCTCATCAGACAGCCATTTTGCTTTCTTGCATTTCTTTTTCTTTGGGATGGTTTTAGTTGCTGCCTCCTGTACAATGTTACGGACCTCCGTCCATAGTTCTTCAGGCACTCTGTCTACCAAATCTAATCCTCTAAATCTATTCATCACCTTCACTGTGTACTCACAAGGAATATGATCTAAGTCATACCTGAGTGGTCTAGTGGTTTTCCCTACATTCTTCAATTTAAGCCTAAATTTTGCAGTAAGAAGCTCATGATCTGAGCCACAGTCAGCTCCTGGTCTTGTTTTTGCTGTCTGTATAGAGCTTCTCCATCTTTGGCTGCAAAGTATATAATCAATCTGGTTTCGGTATTGACCATCTGGTGATGTCCATGTGTAGAGTCGTCTCTTGTGTTGTTGGAAAAGAGTGTTTGCTATGACTAGCTTGTTCTCTTGACAGAACTCTATTAGCCTTTGCCCTGCTTCATTTTGTACTCCAAGGCCAAACTTGCCTGTTATTCCGATTACTCCTTGACTTCCTACTTTAGCATTCCAATCCCCTATGATGAAAAGGACATCTTTTTTGGTGCTAGTTCTAGAAGGTGTTGTAGGTCTTCATAGAAGCGGTCAACTTCAGCTTCTTCAGCATCAGTGGTTGGGGCATAGACTTGGATGACTGTGATATTGAATGGTTTGCCTTGGATACGCACTGAGATCATTCTGTCGTTTTTGAGGTTGTACCCCATTACTGCCTTTCCCACTCTCTTATTCACTATGAGTGCAACTCCATTTCTTCTAAGGGTTTCTTGCCCACAGTAGTAGATATAATGGTCACCCGAATTAAATTCACCCATTCCCGTCCATTTCAGTTCGCTGATTCCCAAGATGTCGATGTTCAGTCTTGTCATCTCATGTTTGACCACATCCAGCTTGCCTTGGTTCATAGATCTTACATTCCAGGTACCTATACAATATTGTTCTTTACAGCATCGGACCTTCTTTTCGCTTCCAGATACATCCACAGCTGAACGTCCTTTCGGCTTTGGCCCAGCCGCTTCACTCTTTCTGGAGCTACTTGGGATTGCCCTCCGCTCTTCCCCAGTAGCATATTGGACACCTTCCGACCTGAGGGGCTCATCTTCCGGCGTCATATCTTTTAGCCTTTTAACATTGTCCATGGGGTTTTCTTGGCAAGGATACTGGAGTGGGTTGCCATTTCCTTCTCCAGTGGACCACATTTTGTCAGAACTCTCTGTCATGACCTGTCCGTCTTGGGTGGCCCTGCACGGTATAGCTCATGGCTTCACTGAGTTACGCAAGCCCCTTCGCCACGACAAGGCAGTGATCCATGAAGGGGAAAGAAATATACTGTAATGCTATTTGTAAGCACACAATCCTTACCTTCAAAGTACAGCAAATATAAAATTGGTGAGTAAGTCTCATGGCCTATAATCCACATGGGGGAGGGTGCTGGAACAAATCATTATCTCAGTTCTTAAAAATTAGATGTGCTAGCCAGCAGATCTGTTCCCAGTGAAGAGCTGCAGGAAACCTTCAGCTTCCATCATTGGGTTAGAAAGTCTTCTCAGTCTGGAACCCCAGATGCGTTGGGGCTACAATTTCCAAAATTCTCAACCAGTATAACTGGAAATTGTCAAATTGGGGAAGTGTAATTAAAGTCTTTTCTGTTGGCAACAATTAGTTCAGTCTTCCTCCTCCTCCTATTCTTTCTCCTTATTGTATTACCACTACTACATCTCCTGATCTTCTACTAGCAAATGTGTAGCTAGCATTCACTCATGATATGTAAATGTATAAACAATGTATAAACATTGCTGGAATAGCAGTGAAAGAACAAATGTTAGAAGAGAAGCTTTAATCTAATCAGATACCAATTCTCCCAGCAACTTGCAAAGCATCAAGCTGATGGTAATCCATCACCAGCACAGTATCATAAATATTCACAGGAGGATGTGGGTGTGTGTGTGGGTGTGTGTGTGATGAAACACAATGAAAACTCACCATCTTATATACTCATGTGCAATGTCACAATACAAGCATGCAAAAGTGAAGCTGGGGCATGATGTCACAATGCATGCGTTATCATTTTGGTATCATCATCCAAATCTCAGAATTTCTCAAAATCTCACTAGGATCACTGTTTTTGTGATATCTCATGTGGAAACACTGAAAACTTACAACATGGTTTCTATGTGTGAGTGTGTTTGTGGATATGTTTGTGGGCATGGGGGTGTTCTCAGGACCCAAAAAGCTTGTCAGATTCAACTGAGTGGATGCCCAATTTTTGCAGATTTGGTGCTAAATATGTTTCATACATATCTTCATTATCTATCTACTGACAGCTACGAACTGCTATTTCATTAAAGCCGAATGCAGGCAAAACTGAAGTATTAGTGGTTGCAGGTTTTGTCATGCAGAAGTAATGCTGTTGATGGGAATGTATTCTCCAAACACAGAGACTTATTGTTAGGGGTAAAAATGGCTAGTGCTGTGTGCTAATGCCAGCCTTGAGATACATGAATTAGACTGCATTATTATTTATATTTATCTGCAACCAAGTCCCATTGAAACAGCATGCCTTGCTTTTGAAAAAGAATTACATTGCATCTAAAGTTCTCATCCTAATTAACTAGTTGTCCCTATTTTTGTACTGTCAGCCATTAAAGTTGTCACTTTCAAAGGGTTTACTCCTTCCAAGGCATTTCTAAAAGAGAACCCTCAGGGATTAAGTAATACCTCTGATTTCTAGTCCTGGCATCTAAATGAATTAAATCTGCCTATCCGATCCGGACATCTATTGGTGGATCTGTTGCAAGCTTCCCTTTCTTGCAAAATACATGGGGTGTGGACAAGATGTGGGCCTTCTCTGTACTAAGCCCTGCTTTGGGGAATTCTCTCTCTTTCTCTCCAGAGGTACAGAAAGCCCCAACCCACCTTACATTTCACCAGCAGGTGAAAGGAGGTTTTATCCATCAAGCCTTTAGCCCAAGCTGATTGTGGGCATCAGGAGAAGAGAGTAGAACAGTGTGTGGATCAGTTTTATTAGGCTATTGTGTTCTGTCATTTTTCTTTCTTCTTTACTGCCCAGCGTCCATTGGGATTAGAATAGATTAGAAATGCTGTTAATAAATAATAAAATAAATAAATGTGCATAGAGCCAAATTGCATCTTACACTATTTACATGTTGATTTTTAAAAGCATACTTAAACAAGCCAGTCTTATTCTGAAGGAAAGGCAGGTACAAGGCTCAGATCCAAAGTCAGGCAGAAGGTCTGTCCCAGATTCCTGATGAAAATCCCCACATAGGCATACTCCATAGGACTGAAACAATGCTCTTCATTGCAAATGACATATTTGGGATCAACCAGCAATATGCAAGAGGACTTTCTAATAGGAAACTGATGAAGGCCCCCTGATTAATGTGGCTTTTAATGTGCTTTCTCCAAAAAAAAAAAAGTAAAATATGAATGATGTAATAGGTTAAGATATATTTGGTTGATGTACTAGGCTAATGAACACAAGCCTAGACATTTTACTGCATTTCTCATCATGTACTGCTTTAAGTAAGCTTTGTGCTTTATCGTGTCATCCAAGCCAAAACATGCAAAAACAAAAACAAAACCAATCCAAAACATTTGGATTCTGGAAATTGATCTTGGCTTCCAGAAATACAGATAATTTAATCCATGTGATCATTTCAAGTACTGAACTATAAGAACGCAAGGAAGGGAGAGTGACAGATAAGCCATCTTGAGCTCCTTGAGAAGTTTGGACTAGATCGAACAAATCAACCAATAATTGATAGCCTGTTGCATCAGCCCAATGGCCATCTGTGTGCCACACAGACCTCAAGAAAATGCATCCAAGAAACTCTCAGACATGGAGAAGAGGAAGATCATCCAACTCTACAGTTGTTCCTGAGCAACAGGCAGTATTTAAGAATGCTGCTTCTGATTCCAGGGATGTTGTAGGAGGACAGCCATGTTAGTCTAGCCAGAAATTAGAAAGAATGTGGTGGCATCTTTTCCAACTCACTAAGCTTATCAAAAGGCGTAAGTTTTCGTGAGCTGCATCAAAGTGACTAGACAGATGCAGGATTTAAACTGGGGTGAGACAGGACGGGAGAGGGAAGAGAGGGGAAGTTAGGTCAATTCCAAAGGTAGTAATCCTAGGGATGGATGGGTGTCCTTATTGGGGGAGGAAAGCCATTCTCCCCTTGTATCCTCTGAGGCCCCATGTAATGCTTCCCGCCTTCAGCTCATCCTCTACATAACTGAGACTGGGACAGGAACTCCTAGTTTTCCTTTCCTTTCCTTTCCTTTCCTTTCCTTTCCTTTCCTTTCCTTTCCTTTCCTTTCCTTTCCTTTCCTTTCCTTTCCTTTCCTTTCCTTTCCTTCCCTTTCCTTTCCTTTCCTTTCCTTTCCTTTCCTTCCCTTCCCTTCCCTTCCCTTCCCTTCCCTTCCCTTCCCTTCCCTTCCCTTAACTAGTCTGTCTGGAACAATATACATTCAATCAGCAAGGGTAATTTAGAATGCAGGCCATACACATCTAACATCAAAACAACCTCTTGTAATTATTTATACATAGTACATGAATACTAAATATATATATATACACACACTCATACTTTAGCTTTCTTGTCCCTCCCCCCCCCCCCCCCAATTTGCTTGGATGATTACTGGCTTGTATTTATTTAGGGCAAGAATATAACATCACAGTCTTTCCTAAAAATGTCAACAAATGTAGTTACCCCTTCAGGCAACAGTGTAAGAAGCTATTTGAAAGATTTTATAAACCATAAACTTTGTTCCTCCATAGCTCAGGTACTGTCCAGTAAACTCTCTTTCTTTTACAAAGGGAGGGGATTAAAACTTATTAACACTTGGCATCTGGCCCAACTTTGTAGGAGCTGGTTTGATTCAGAGAGCGAGTCGAAGGCTGCGTGCAAGAGGAGAGGCTAATAATTTTGGACACTGTGTGTCTAATAGAAGGCGTGGGAGAAAGTGTTCCTTATCCCTTGGCTGTCATTTTGTATCCCAGACACAGAAGAAGGATCTAGTTGCTTACTATTCTGGAAACCCATTTTTCATTTAAAGAGTCTAGGGTACCCTAGATGCAGCTGCTAGGGGCTGATCAGGATCACAGCATTCCAGAAAGGGGAAATTTAATCCCTTTTAATCTCTTGCTGAGATCCTGATGAAAATCATTCTATTGTATTATTAAAGCTGTTGTTTGCATTGTGAGAGAAATCTCACCAGAACCAAAGACTCAATATATCATCTAGCTTAGCCCTCAATTATATGACTTTCTGCTTGATGCACAGCGGTTTTAAATGCTGAAGCCAATGAACAACAATGACTATTCTTCCGTATTTTGAAAATAAAAAATCTATCAGTTACTTGGGGCCTATTTCTAAAGGAATTGTACTTTTCTAATCAATAGTCATAATTTTACTCCTTAAACTATGGGCTTTTATATTGTTTTATATGCTACCCTTTATACACTATTTATCATTCATCTTAGATGAATAGGATTTTCCCCATTATATACTCAAATTAGAAAAAAAAATCTTTTGAAAAAACTGGATATAAATACATACATACATATAAACAAGCTTTTTTCCCAGTTCTTGCAATAGATATTTAACTATCACAAGTAAAACATTAATTTTTATCCTGTAGAATTAAAAGTGAAAAGTGCTACAATTTAAATTAAATTTGAAAAACAGTGCTGTTCTCTCCTTAGAAGTAAACTGCTTAGGTGCAATGAGACTTCATTTTATGTATGTGTGAACAGAAATTTTCAAATTTAAGTAACTAAGTCTCTAACAAGCACCCTTTCTAGTCTTCCTTTTTTCCTCAGTCTTTGCTGTCTTGCCAATTGCTTCTTTTAGTTTATATGCTATATATTTTATTCTGTAAACTGCTACATAAGCTACAACAACTGTTTCCAAGATTGCTAATAAAGAGCTACTTTATCTACATCACAACGAATGAACCAGAGCACACTTTTAAATCCCATTTATTTTGATGGAAGAAAACTGAGCACCTGGTCAATTTTCTCACATTGGAATTTGAATCTGAACAAATAAACATTCTTTTTTAGAAGTTTAATACGTGCAACATTCTGCTGCTTCAAATGGTGTTGAATCAATGAATAAAACAAGATCCTGCTTGTTAAGAAAGGCACAGGTAGCTCTGGAGATCAAATACTTTAAAAAGACATGCCTTGAGGATATATTTTTGCCTGGTTTCATCTCACACCTGATGTCTGCTTTTTCAGATTCTTATATTTTTTGTGAGTGTTGACTTGTAATAGGCAGATTGGCTGTGAGCAATATGTTGTCTTTTTGCTGTTGTGCTGTTTTTAGTAATTATAGATATAACTTGGGGCAATTTTGCATTAATACTGAAAATGTGTGGCATAGGCATACTGTTAGCAAAGTAGATTCAATCAAGCTTGTAATTTGACCCACAGACAGGAGCAGAAGTCCCTATCAAAGGAATATCTTATTGTTTCTGATTTTTCACATAAAAAAAAAAGCCTTTCCTCCCATTTAGCTAGTAATCTTTTCTTCAATCTCTCTTTTAATCTCAGCATAGTGTCTGATTTTTTTTTAAACTAAGCCTGTATCTTTAGGAGCAACATAATCTATAGGCAGTAATGCTTCTTTCCAGATTATATTCAACTGGATCTCCTGTTATCTCTCATTGATGGTCATGATGACAATGATGATGAAAACTGCAATCTAATAGTGTCTGGAGGAGCCCCTATCTCCATCCCTGAAGCAGCAGATTCCTCACTCAAATTTGACATTTTCCACGGGTTATAAGAAAATAGATATGTGTTAGAAGACGCTATTAGTGATTCTTTTACTGTGGCACACCCGTCCTTGTGAGGAATACAGTAATGGGTGGAAAATTCTAATATGACAATCTGCTATTGGAAGCAATTGGAATGCTAAATTTATTAGCCCATCCTTGGCAAGCCTTCCCTAGATGGAGAATTAACATGAACAGTAGACTTAATTGTTCCTAGGCTGAGATTTCACTTCATTTTCAGTTCTGAACCCTTATTCAATCATGAATCCAGCTTAGAATGCTTTAGAACCAATAAGATCTTTTCATTCAGAACTGTAACTATTGAGTGATATTTTTTTTTATTTGCAGGAAGTAGGAACTGAAGTGGGGAAAAGAGGAACAGAAAGCCCTGTTGGATGAGCAAAAGTTTGTTTGCTCAAGTTGTAATTTGCCCAGAATTTTTGTTTGATTATGAATTGCCTGGGAACCATTATGCCTTGGGATATATGATAGAGTGCAAATATAATCAGTGATGAAGAAATGAATGATCAAATACTAGACAAGACTGATGGATGATGCTTTGAAGGGACTTTCACTATAAGCTATGAGTCTTATCATGACACTTATCCCTGACTCATTCCTACTCACTCTATAAATTCAGATACTTCCAGCCTGTTAAAGCATGGAGAGCCATGTCATCCAGTGGGCCCTCATCTCTGATTATTCAGGCCTCAATGGGTGAGTCAAGAGCAATATTCTGGGAGAGCACGTTTAATATGATATGGATAATTTTTAAAAAATAATTGTGATTAAAGAATTTGTTAGAGGTTGGTATAATACACAAAGTAGGAGTTGAAATAGCAGGATGTTATTTCAGATATCTTTTGGAAGGGAGATGAAGATCAAGAAGTTTTCAGAATAGTGTGATCCTTCACATGTTAAGACCAATTATTGGATTCACTTCTGGCTAAGTTTAAAAGTATGTAGTATTTGCTTATGGATCAGCCATGAGATCTAGGAGGGGCTATAACTCAAAAGTTGAGTAGATCATTTACAAGTTGAAAATCAAGTTCAATCCTTGGCCTCTATAGGCAAAGACAGAAAACATTTTGTTGAGACTTTGGAGACTCTGCTAATCAGTAATTCTAATTGGATAAAATGGACTAATTGTATGACTCATTAATGCTGTTCAGCACAGATATTTATTTATTTATTTATTTGTTTGTTTGTTTGTTTGTTTATTTATTTAGAAGCAAAGGGATACTTGTTTTTAACATGCTTTCACAGACTTTGGATAGATCCATACTTTCTGCTTGGCCCATCACCAGTATGTGCCACTCTTGACATCCTCCTCCTCCCCCTCCCAGCCCACTGCAAATCCATCCTTCCTTTGTAATTTCCAGGTCCCATTCAAAACTACTGTTTTCTGACCCATCCACTCGGAAGGACTTGTCTCCAGCACTTTGTTCCATTTAATAGTAGCCCCAGTTCAGATTAGTTGTAGCGCCTTCCTTCCAGTTGCCAATCACTGTCCTATACGGCCATTTCATCCTGGGCTGCCAGACTGCTCTGTTCTCTGCAATTTTTTAAATGTTGCAATTGGTCCAACGATGGCCCACATGCTCATCCTTAGAAGTTCATGCTCCATTTAACCCTGACATCTCCCATTGGGAACCTTTTCAGTTTCTACACGGGCTGGGTGAAGCATGCTTCCCTTGCTCTCCCACTCCCTGCTCTTTGTTCTGCCAAGTTTTCTTTCTCTTTCCTATCTTTAAACAAGATATTTCAGGTGCAGTATAGGAATACTGCTACTTTGACTCTATGAAGCTGAAGTACCAGTTCATCTTTGCTACAAAGCTCCCATGGACTTAGGGAGGAATGTAGGAATGAAAGAACATCCTGCTTCCTATTGCTTTGATTACTGTAGCATTAGAGCCACATGATGCCGGGGGCGGGAGAAAAAATAGAAAGGGTCTGCATTACATCGAGTGTCAAAGGGGATTGATAAGACATTCCTGTAGGCAAAATCCTGGGAAAACAAAGGAAAGGCACAGGGACTAGTGAAACTCCCTAAAAGAAGAAGGCAGACACAGGTATCCAAAGCTGCACAGAAGCCAGCCAACAAGGTTTGGCTTCCCTGCGTGGATAGGAAGGTGAGAAGCAGGGGAATAACACATCCAGTCTTCGGTAGCCACAGTCAGTACTGAACACCAGCCCAGTCTCATTGCCATCCCATTGGAATCTGGGCTGGAATTTCTGAAGCTGGCTTAATAAACGCAGGGAGCAGCGCAGGAGACCAGGGGCTTAGGCTGCAGTAGAATTGCCCTGACATAGGCCAGTAGTTCCTGAATAATCACGAGGGGGCTGCTAGATTTTCACCATGCCCCCTCAAAAAGAAGGCAAATAAACATGGAAGTGTTGTGTGTACCAGAAAGACCCCTCTAACAAATGTACTCTCTGAGTGTGTGTGTGTGTCAAACCACGTCTTTTTACAATTCCCATTTTACTGGTTATAAGTGAGTGGTTCTACCTTCACTGCAGCTTGGACTAAAGAGAACTGAACGTTGGTTTTATAACAGTACCTATATTTCAATCCAGAGGAACAATCATGTTGTACTAAACAATTTGCTGCTTCATACAATGTATAAAACTAGCCATTATGTGTGAATGAGACATTATGGCTTAGTCAGCAAACTGTGGCTGAAAAAAGTTGTTAGCAGCATCAGGTGTGAACCAGTCGCTGTTTCCTGGAGGAACAATAGGAGTAGGGCTTTCTGACAAGCAATTCAAGTTCATGTGGCTTATTTTCCCCAGTAAAGCATGAAATGCCCCTCTCCCCCATGTTCAGTTTCTCTTTTCTGTGTAAGACTGTGGCATCTGTCAGCTATCAAACCCCAAAGCATGAGAAATGTTTTCAGAGCCCCAAGGAATCCTGTCTTTGTGTAAAACGTGAGCTGGTGAGTCAGCAAGGTCCCCCTCAAGGACAAAACATATAGATTGCCCTTGTTGCTCCCTTGTAAAAGGTTTAAAAACACCCTATAGGTCATATAGTAATGGTAGTAAAGACATTGCTGATAACTTGCAGTCTTCTGACGGAGGTATGGCAAGGAGGGGTGGGGAAGCCACGTTAACTCTAGCTAGAAGAAATATGCCATCCCAAATATGCTTTCCTGCAGGAAAGAGTGCATACAGCCTAACAAAAACAGAAAGGGAGAAAGGGAAAGCTTCTAGGAAGCTCTCAGAATGGCCACTCATGCCCTTGTCACCTTGGGGGTGGACTGCTGCAATGCGCTCTACATGGGGCTGCCTCTGAGACCACCCAGAAGCTACAGCCGCAGTCCAGAATGCAGCAGTCGTGGGCATGCCTCAGGATGCCTAGGTGACACTGCTGCTCCACAAGCTGCATGGGTTGCCAGTTGGCTTCCAGTTGCAATTCAAGGTGCTGGTTACAACCATGGCATAGGACCTGGTTATCTGCAGGACTGCCTGTCTCCAACTGCCCATCCTGCATAATCAGGCAAAGAGGCTATGCTCCATGATCCTTTGATTAAGTAATGTTATCTCTTAGGACCCAGAGAACATGCCTGCCCTCTAGAACAGGATCCCCCCAGAGATTCATGTGACTCCACCCTGCTGATGTTCAAGAAGTCTCTTGAAACCTGGCTGTTCCTCCAGGCCTTGGGTCGCAATGGGTGCTAAGCCCCTGTACAATTCCACTTTTTTTTTTTTTTCAGGTGTGCACGTTTTGTGCTTTCACTATTCTATTGTTTTTCTTTTAACAGTGTTTGGTCCTAGGTTTAGTATTTTTCCACGTTTTTGTTAATGACTTTCACAATGAGGTAGAAAGGAGGGCTATCAAATGTGCAAATAACACAGAATTGGGTAGGATTCTATAACTTAAAATTTAAAATGACTGTATGGCAGATTAGGGTTGCATACAGTTAGATTCCTTTTCAGAATGAAATCCCTAGAATGGAGTTCAGCTAAGAAATCAGATAATTCAGCTAATATATTAAGCTTCAAAAAAACAGTAGGCCTACGTAAGAATACCGAGTATATTATGTTCCAGTATTTCTGTGCAACAGATATGTATCTTTCGGAGCTCTGTAAAATGAATCTCTAAACTTAAAAAAAGAAAAGAAAAGATTCAGGACTTTACCTGCAAGAATTGCTCCACCTTCTTTTCACTGTATACCTCTCTTCCGTATAAGGCCAACCAGGAAGTAGGATAAAGGGCTGTGCTAAATTTCATAACCATGCTGCTTGCCTATCTATCAGCTACCTGTCTAGGTACCACTTTTTCTGTTGCTTTGTTTACACCAATGTAGCCTTCAGTTAACAGGAGATTTCTTCGAAAACTTCCATAAGCTGAAGACTTTCAGCTGTACATCGATGGCTTCTGAAATTTTCTTTTTACTGAGCTTAATTAATGTTTGATACATTTTGTGTCTGCAGCCAGAACTGAAAGCGAATGGAGATTGAATTGCTTTGCCTCTTTTTCCTATTTCTACAAAGGAATAAAAATGTACAAGGTAAGGCTCAGTTTATATATGGAATACAAACTTAGAGGGTTTAATTGTTCATGTGAGATTATGTATGATTTTGTGATTCGGTATCTGATCCCTGCAATTATGATAAATATCTTGAAGAAATGTAGCAGGAAAAAATGCTTTAATTTTTTTTACAAAGACTTGGGTCTGATTTTATGAAGAATGATTCAATGTCAGGTAGATGGACCAGGTCAGTGATTAATATAAACATATTATTAAAAGCTGCTTTATGCTAATTAACATCTTGGATAAAACATGACATTGATTCTAGTTAAAACTATAGCTCAACAAGGTTTCTTTCTTAATTATTGCAATTTTAGCGATCGTTTTAATCTCTTTTTTAATAACTAAAGGCCTCTGAACAAATGAGTAAAACTGAATTCTCTGACAGGCTATCTTCTAGGAAGTCAGAACACTGCCCAGAACATTATGTACCTGGAATAATTAAAGTATGAGCTAATCTATTATGTTTCCTTGATTTGTAATGTAGGAAGTTGTGATTCAGGGAGTGCCATGAACTGTGAAGACTGTTTGCTCTCTGGACCAAGCTGTGGCTGGTGTTTTCAAGAGGTGAATTATTTCAAACACATAAAAATAATGATTTGATGTAATTACAAGTTATATGCTTGTTAAATAATATACTATTCATATTCTGGACTCTCTGTTCCAATCCACATTCTGCAGGGGAAAAGTAATTCAAAGGATGAGTCAAAATACTTACTTCAGAATCAATGGAAATTAGCATATCAGTTACTTTCTTTTTTCACTTTCTTCTTTCTTTCTTTCTTTCTTTCTTTCTTTCTTTCTTTCTTTCTTTCTTTCTTTCTTTCTTTCTTCCTTCCTTCCTTCCTTCCTTCCTTCCTTCCTTCCTTCCTTCCTTCCTTCCTTCCTTCCTTCCTTTCCTTTCCTTTCCTTTCCTTTCCTTTCCTTTCCTTTCCTTTTTGACTCTATGAGCCCTCACTATAATTTCTAAGCCATTTTAAAGGCTTTTTATACACCTTTCCATTTAACAAAAAGTTTAATTTGTGACCTAGCAACTGTTTAAGAAAAGCAACCCCAAATCCCCCATTGATGTGCTTTAAAGATTAATATTATTATTAACCAGGCTCACTAATCACATTCAAATATACTTTCCAAAGGATTGTTCAACATGTATATTTGACAAGTTTGGGGCAAAGAGGATTATGGAAGAAAGAGTGATGTTGGGAAGATATAGGATATAATATATATAGGATACAGGATATTGATTAGACTATTGCAATGCGCTCTACATGGGGCTACCCTTGAAGAGTATCCGGAAGCTACAGCTGGCTCAAAATGTGGCCACATCTTAGGTGCCTCAAGAATGGTGTAACACTTTTACTGCAGGAGCTGCATTGGGTCCCAGTTTGCTTCTGAGTCCAATTCAAGGTGTTGGTTATTACCTTTAAAGCCCTACATGGCATGGGTCCAAGTTACCTGAGAGACCACCTCACCCCCATTACATCAACCTGTCCCACCCGTTCAGGGACAGAGGGCATGTTGCGGACCCTGTCAGTGAGAGCATGTTGGCTGGCAGGGTCCAGGAGGAGAGCCTTCTCTGCCGTTGCTCCCGCCCTTTGGACTATTCTCCCCCCAGAGATGTGGCAGGCCCCCACCCTCCCGGCTTTCCAGAAAGAACTGAAGACCTGGCTCTGCCAGCTTGTGTGGAGTGACAACAAACTTACCCAATCTGGGGGTGGCTGGCGCCTTGATGGTGCTCCCCAAGTGACTGCCAATTTTAACATCTATTCTTGGATCTATTTATTTTCTATTTATTTAGGATCTTTTTACATTGTATTTTTAATTGATTTTAACTGCTTTGTAAACCGTCCAGAGTCGTTTTTAACGAGATGGGCAGTGACAAATTTGATAAATAAATGAAAAATAAACATAATCAGGACAACAGTAGCCTACAGAGAGGATATATAACAGCCAAAAAAGAATGTTCTAGCAAGGACCATCTGTCTTAGATAATGTTTTGAATCTGATCTTGCATCCATTAAAACATGCCACAAGGAATGAGAGGAAATAAATCCAATACCTGTGTAGGGAGGGGGGTATACCTGGACACACTGAAACAGTTGTGTCGTTTAAGGATTTATTAACCACAGCCTGGAAATTGTCTGATATTTTCAAAACTGTCTCTGCAAGTAAAGAAACTGGAAACTTCTGGCTTGGTTCAGCTGACCTGGAGATTCACGCATGTGCTGGTTTCTCCCATACCAAAATCATAGGGAACTGAATATGCTTAACGTGGAGAGACTATGGCACCTCCTTTTCTTTGCAAGTGAAAACAGAACTCATGAGATATATAAATATGGTGCCAGATACTGGCTTCTGTGTGAAATTGTGCATGCACAGAACTGCAGAAAATTAGTACCTTTGGTTTGACTGTTTCTAACTGTATGAGTTATTGTTTATACAACCTCGATGGTGCTTACAGAAAACAGCAAAACTATTTCTTGTATTCAGAAGTTTTCAAATGAAAAAATCATGCTATATTGGTCCTGTTTCCACATTCCATTATTTGGCATTTGTTGTTTGTTTAACTGTTTTGTCTGATCCTGTGAAGGGAACCTCACAGTTTGCTTATAGAAAATTGTGTTTATACGGTTTGCCTTTGTCTTGAATGGCCTTCTGAGAAAGAATCAGGAACCTCAATGTCAAGGAAATAAATTGAAGGAATAATCAAACTTCAAGTCCTTAATCAGTGCTAGGTACCATTTTAAGTAATTTACCTCAGAATGGTTAATAAGAACAAAACAAATCCATGCAGAATATTTTAAAACTAAATTCCTATAGCGATCTTAGCATTTTTGTTTCTTTTTTAAAATATTGTGCTGGTATTAATTTATGACACTTGGTTATACACACACACAAACACAAACACACACACTCACACAACTAAATGAAATATTTGTTTTACATATAAAAATCTCTGTATATATATTTTGCCCAGGAAGCAAAACTATTACACACACACACACACACACACACACACACACTATAGTTTTGCTTCCTGAACATCACTCTTTTTCCAATCATCTTCAGCACAGGAAAAAATCAACTTATATATTCTCCAAATGGTGGTCAGTTTATTTGTGCATTCACAGAATCACATAAGCCCAAGGGAACCATAGTTAGCAAGGGCATTGTAGGCCATCTAGTCCAAGGGCAGAAAGATTCGTATGTATTTATTAGATTGATATCCTGCCTTATAGTTCAGGAGCGGCAGGCAACAGGCATAGTGCTCTCCTCCAACTTTCCCCCACAACCAAGGGGCCCAAAGACACCCAGCGAACGTCCCTGGCTGAGCGTGTACCAGAAGCGGGATCTCCCCCCTCCTAGTCTAGCACTTCACAGCTTCTAGCCTGAGGAAAGCTTCTGCCGTGACCTAGTATCCGTAAAAGGACTTTATTGCATTTATTTATTTCAGCTTTTTCCCATTGGTACATTGAGGAGTTTTATTTATTTCTTTTCTAGCAGCGCTACAGTTCGTTGACTTACAAACCTTAACCTAAGCTTCCTTAAAATACAGGCTTGCGTGATCATGTATTTTTTTAAAAAAACAGCCAGCAGATTTAGTGTTTTGTTGGAGATGATCGCATGTTTCCAGCTCTAAGCAATTCAAAGGGATAGGCAATTTGTCCTTTTTTTACAGTAATTTTATTAAAAATTGCAATTAAAAAGATAAAAACAGAAAGTGCAGGAAAGAAAAAAATAGAAAGAAAAATAGAAATAATAAGAATATAGTGAAGAAAAAGAAAAGAAATATATAAGAATATATTGTCTTCCCCCTTCATCACAAGTATAAACAATTTTAATAATTTTGCACCTTCTCTTAAAATGATCTCTTCTTCCCAAAACAAATAATCTCTTCTTCCCATATCCCATCTCTTATCTATAAACAAATCCTTAAGCCCTCATCATTCAATCCTGATCAGCAAAAGTCCATTAAAGGTTACCAGCGATAACATCTATTTTATTTGATCAAATAAACCAACGTTATATTCCTTCTTTTTATGTTTAACAATCTTTATTTTTAGTTCCTTCAAATAATGTCCTAGAACTTGATTTCTTTTCATTTTTTCTTTGTCCCTTCTCACAAAATTCTTTGAAGCTTTAGCAAGTTTCTTTTGTAAATCCACTATAGGAAAGTTATCCAGATCACTCTTTTCATTTGTTATTTGCACATTCCTTTTAATTATTAAGACATCAGCTGGTTTCATTTGTATGTCCAGTGTAGCAACTTTTTCCATATCATTCTTATAGCCTGCCATTTTTAAATCTACTTTCAGTCTTGTCAGGTAGAACTTGTTCCTCTTTCATAACATATTTTAAACACAGTCTAGATAGGCAGACTCTCTTAAAATTAACGTCCATTGTTCAAAAATATCCTTCAATATGTCCAATGTTAAAATAGTTTGCTCCATTCTGTATTAGTAAGTCAAATTTAAGTGCTCTTCTCCTTTAATTGTAAACTTTAGTTCCTTCTGGTTCCCTCTAGTGTCCAATCTTCAAAGTCTCATTCTATGATGTTTCTTTTTTTTAAGAGAATTCAAAACAAAAGCATTTTCCCACAGGAAAGATTCTTATAATTAATTCCAAAATCTTATTTCAAATCCATCTGGACCCTTAGTCCATTTGTAACTTTCCAGAATCAAAGTTCTAATCACCCTTCTGATGTTTATTCTAAAAAATATACAGTGAAACCTCGGTTCACGAATTTAATTTGTTCCGTGACTCTGGTCGCGACCCAAATTGGTCGCGACCCGAAGCAAATTTTCCCATGAGGTTCAATGTAATTACTGTTAATCCATTCTGGCATGGAGGACAGGGAGGCGGCTATTGCTTGGAGGGAGAGTCCCCCTCCCTACGACCACATGTCAGGGGCGGAAAATGGCCGCGGACCACATGTCAGGGGCATAAAAATGGCTGCGGACCACGTGTCAGGGGCGGAAAAATGGCCGCAGACCACGTGTCACGGGTGGGAAAATGGCCGCGGATCCTGTTCGTGACCCAAGGCGGAGTTCGCGAACCGAAGCAAAATTTTGCAGCCGGAGCTGGTCGTCACCCGAAAAGTTCATGAACAAAAGCGTTTGTAACCCAAGGTTCCACTGTATATATTTTTAAAGTCCTTAAACCTGTATTTAAAACTTCTTTCACTAAGTATTGAAGGAAACTCACCCGGTGTTTTCAGACTTGTCGATCCAAAGGTTCCTAATAGCTGAAAAGCAGTTAACAGGCAATTAAAGTAATTAGAAAAGGAAGTATGTGAACTTAGTGTCCTTTCAAAGGTGCTGACTGCGGTTTGAGCAAGATGGCTATTGCCACCTCTCCCAGAGCTCAAAACCCGCTGGAGACCACTGTCTTGTGGTCTCTTCACGAGAAGCAGCTGTCTGGAGCACTTATGGGTGATCACAAGTCCTCTCCTTATCCAGAGAGGAATTACGAACAGCCAATTACTCACCAGCTCTTCATTCCACTGAGGTTGTTGGCTCCGCTTTTAGTGGAGCTGTCTCCTGTTCACCATTTCTTCCCCGGAAGTCCATCTGTAGCTAATTTTGTCTGATGCCACTTTGAAAGACTGATTTCTAAAACTAAAGGCCAAATTCCATTTTGAATAAATTCAGGAAAAATTTTGCTTTTAGTGGAAATAGGAGCAACAGCAATATTGACGTAAAGAAATTGTGTTGAGAAAGTAAGTTTCATAAAGGTATATTTATATTCTATTAATATACTTATGGACTGTGCCTTCTCAATGGAACAACTGATTTTTTTTCTGATCCAAAGACAAGGCCGATATTAATACTGTAAATGTAACTAGGCATGCTGGGATAGTTCTTCAGTGCCCCTATTCAAGAAAGAGTCCAAAGAATTGCATCCATTAGGGGTGTGGGGGGGGGTGCACATACACACGTGCCTTTGAGTCAGTGTTGACTCCTGGCAACTGTCTGGACAAGTCCCTGCAGTTTTCTTGGCAATGTTTTCAGAAGTGGTTTGCCCTTGCCTGCTTCCTAGGGCTGAGAGAGAGGGATTGGCCCAAGGTCACCCAGCTGGCTTGGTGCCTAAGGCAGGTCCAGAATTCACGGCCTTCTGGTTTCCAGCCTGGTGTCTTAAACCACTACACCAAACTGGCTGTCATCCATTGGATTAGGCAATGTAAATTGAATTAAAAAAAACAAACTATGGCAGCTTTGGACAATGATGTCACAAGAACAGAACACTGAGGAAAAAGCACAGACCCACAACAATAGAAAAAAGAAAATGAGTCCCACAAATACAGTGCATCTGGCTTCCCACAGTTTGAAATCAGAAAAGTTATTAAAATGCACCATCATCTAAAATAGGAGGGAGATTATTAAACTATTATGTCCAGAGTCTAAGATTAATGAGTTGCACAACTGGTCACAAAGAACTGTTGAATTAGATCTTTCAAATTATCCAATTGATCAGTGGATTTACTTCAAATAAACTGGGAAATAATACCTCACAGTGGGATTTTCTCAGGATTTATCCTCACTTCTTGCTAACTGCAGATCAAAGATGTCTCATTAACTATTTTTAAAGGACATGACATGTCCTCCTGACATTGCCTTTGTCTCATCCCCAACCCACTGTGGAGGTAACACACATTCAAATGTAGCTATTCCAGTTTGGAAGCGGGGTTTCCCTCTTCTTCAAACACAAATATTGTGTGAATGATCTGGGATGGCTCCTTGACATGGTGGTGATGATGGAGATGGCACCTGAAGCTGTTGCTCAGTATTGCCTACTTTGACCATTTTGATGGGAGAAGCCAGAGACTTGGCTTCCACAGAGGCAACTGGGGAGAAGCACTCTCAGCATGAGAGATTGTGGGGAGGCTGGGAAAGGAATGGGTGACATAAACAAACAAGAAACTGCAGGCAAGTCAGATGATAGCTTATCTGATAAACAGCAATTTAACCCAGGTTGCAAAAAAAAAACCAACCTTATGAAGAAGCATTTCAAATCATTCAAAGAGACTCTTCCTTAATTAACTCACTATAAATGAGGTTGGGAAATTCCTCTTACAGTTTCCAAGATTCTGTATTTACCCTAGACTATCATTATAATTAAAAATGTTGATTATGTGCCATCAAGTTGGTGTTGACTCTTAGCAACCGCATAGATAGCCTTCTCCAGGATAGCATTAAAAAATACTTTACTGAAGTGTGTATAGTTCTTGTATCCTTGGTCTTAGTTCATTCCTGGGAGGCATGCAAAGGCTTGCATGGTTTGCATAAGAAAAACAGTTTGCCTGTCCATGTTGTGATTGTGTAGTCTGAGGCATGTTTCTACTGCTGAAATCTATCCTCCATGGATTTTAAAACAGCTTACTTCCAAGAAAGCTCATGTTTAGATGTCAGTCCTAGTAGGAGTATCTGAGAGAGAGGGGAGCTGACCTTTACCTGTCCCCAAAAGGATGTGTAAACAAAACATCAAGGTTAGTGTTAGCATGTGTTGTGTGCATGCTTTCAAAGGGAACCTGATTACAACTGATAAGAGATGATAGTCAGACTACTTTTAGACATGGGTTTAGTGCTCTTCCAGAATACTACAATTTTTTGCTTGTGCAAAAAACTTGTGCAAAACCAGCACAGGGTATAATCATCATCATCATCATCCCAAAACATCTGGAGCACCACTTGAACACCATTAGCATTGACAAAATCACCATCAGTCAATTGCAAAAGCCAGCTTTACTTGGAACAGCTTACATCCTGCGATGATACCTGTAACACCATCAAACAAAAACATCTGCCTATCCCAGGTCCTTGAGAAGGACTTGATAGCAGGATAAAAATGCCAAATCTAGTCTAAACAACTGGCTGACTGTGCAACCAACAACAACAACAATAATAATTTATATCCTGTGATAATAACTTTAACACCATCAAACGACAACATCTGCCTACCCCAGGCCCTCGGGAAGGACTCGATAGGCGGATAAAAATGCCAAAACCAGTCTAAACAGCTGGCTGACTGTGCGACCAACAATAACAACAATAATAATTTATTAAATGTATGTGCTGCCCAGTTCCCGGTGACTCTGGGTGGTTTGCAATTGTTAAGACATTTAAAAATTTAAAAACAAAGAACAGTAGAAAAAAATACCCAAACAGTGCAAAACGAAAGAACAATGGTGGCAAGGAAAATATACCCAGAGGGGGACAGAAAGGAAGAAAGGGGCATCAGTCATCCGCTCCAAAGGCCTGGGGGAAGAGCCTGCTGCTCTTGCCACCTATCAAAACGTGTTTCCTCCCTAGTCCCAGCCCCATTCAGATCAAGTGAGCAATTGGTAGATATTATCCCACCTCCAGGAGACATTTGATAGGAGGGCAAATGGAGCCCGGGGAATCCATCAATCATTTTCCTTCACAGTTTTGAAGCCAGAATTTTGTTTGTTTGTTTTTGTTTTTGTTTTTGTAAAATCATCATCATCATCATCGTCATCATCATCGTCATCATCATCGTCATCACCATCCACAAGTTTTCAGAAAGATTCTTGTGGAAAGGTGTTTGTTGTTGTTTTTAATAAGGAAAAAAATTACATTATAAAGTTGATTCCACTGGCTTTTCAGGAAAAGGCAAGTGAGTGGGACCATAGATTCTTCCATCTCTTTTCTTGCATCTTTTCTAAAAACTTACACAGATGAATAACTTGGGCATTCTATTCCACAGATATTTCAAATATAGACCCAAATGATTTAAATATGGGCATGCTAGCCAGTGTTGCACAAAAGGGCTCCAGAAACCTCAGTGCCTTGTGCTTTAATGCAAAATGTTAAATTGAGAATACTATTTCTAGAATACTTAATTCTATTTAGCCATCCTAAGGTAAATGGAGTATTTATCATTTTCTTCTGACCGAAGACCTCTTTCCTAATGAAAGTTATCCAACCAGCAGTATGTTAGATTTCTCTTCTGTACCATCCAAGAAATTGCTCTTGAATCCAAAGTGAACTTCTATTCTGCAATATATTTGATCTAACGTATACTTTTCCAAAATGGTTTTAAATTAGGACAACTCCTTTATATTATTGGTAGAATATGGGAGGGAAATTACATCCAAGAGACTCAAAAGTTTCCAGGCACCCTGGAATGTAGCTTAATATCATTAGAAGCTGTCAACAGCTAAGAGGATACCTTACCTGGCCTGTTGTCAGCCTAGCAAGGTAGTCCAGACAGGAAGCATGACCAGAGGGACTATTTCTACTTTATTGTTTGTTGTTTTAATAATTTTATTAAATAAGTTTTCAACAAAATAAAAACAATACAAATTTTGAATCTAAGAGAGAAAGAATAGGGAAAAATAATAAGAAAGTAAAAAAGAAATAAGGTAAAAGAAATAGAAAACAAAAAATAAAAAAAATAAAGTAGTGGTTTCCAATCTTCTTAATAGCAGTTGTAATTACATTTATATTTTATTCTCTCTTTCTAAGGTTACATCATAATTTCCTTCTTTCCATAATCTACCCTTTCTAAACATCAAATCCATAAATCACTAGTTCATTTTTTTCTTTTTTCAGACTAATTCTACTTTATTGTAAGGTTACATTAACAGAATTTTGCAAGTCTGAAAGTACATTTCTCCCCCTTTACTTTTGCAGCCCAAGAAACTAGGGAGGGTCCCTTCTGAGATGTTTGCCACAACCACATTCCTGCTGTGGGCTAAGCTGCCTCTTATCCAACTGTTGCCCTGGCTGTGACTCTTCCCCCTGTCTCTCAAGGTCACTTCCACATACCATTACATCTGTAGAGGGGAGGAAACCCAAAGGAAGTCCCAACACACAATGATTGAATGCCATCCAATATATGCAAATCACAATGATTTCTTCATTCATTAAGCACACATTCTCATTATTAACGGGGAAAGGCAATTTATAACTATAGCATTTTATAGATTTAGATAATTTCAGTGTGGTGCACATTAGCATTGTTTGCCCCCATGCTCCCAAGTATGTGCACATCTATTGTGACGCATCTCTTGGAAAAGCATTATTATATTCTCCTTATAATTAGAGCCATCTAATTAACCTACTTTGTATTTTACTTGGTTTGCTTTCTGTTTTTCCACTCTCTTGTAGAATTTCACTGATCCATCTGAAATTCATAAAAGGTGTGACACTCTTGAAAAGCTTCTTTCAGAAGGATGTCAGCTGAGTTTAATTGAATTTCCCATTTCCAAAATAGAGATCCATAAAAACAAGAGCCTGAGCGACAGGCCACAGATAAACAGTTCAGAAGTTACTCAGATTTCTCCTCAAAAGATAACTGTTTTCCTACGGCCAGGTAAGCTACATCATCATAACTATAAATCTTTTTAAAATAGTCTGGTTATTTATTTATTTGTGGCATTTATAAACTGCTTCAGGCTTGAAAAATTGTAAGGAGTTTACAAAAAGCTAAGGTAATAAAGCCAATGCACAATTTGTTTATAAAAATATGGTAAGGATTTGAAAGGAGATATCTGAATTCATTTACTAGAGAGTAAGCTTTGTGAAACTTAGGAAACCTATCCCTGAGTAAACAGGCTGGGGATTTTTTTTAATCAAGTGATAAAAGGACACCTGAGGCTGTATGAGACATAGAGCCATTTCTGTAACGTTAATATGCTGCTCACAATTGCTTCAGCAAATTCCTTTTTTTTCCTACTGCAATATTAATATGGCACAAAAGCAATTGAATCCATCATAACTTACAAGCAGAGATCTATCATTTGAACATGTCGTAGTCCAGATAGGTGTATTTGCTTAGCTATGATTGCAGCACATTTGGTAAAAAAGAGAAGTGGGGCAAAACTCTTTCTACATCCATGAAAAACAATCTTGTTCTTGTTCTTTTTTAATATCTAATTTTCTATTTAGAGGCTAGATATCATTTTTCTGTCATAACATTAAACTGCTAATATGCAAGTCTATCTATTCCTTTGGGATATGCTATGGTTCCTTAGGCCTGTATGCATGGCGCAAGAAGATAGCTCTGCATGAAAAGAAGCCAGGAGCCACATATATTACTGGGGAGTTGATCTAATTCAGTCTTTCCCAGATGGATTGGATTTTAAGTCCCAGAATTCCCTCCTACCACTCCCTGAATTTCTTCCACAAAAGCTAAGGAAGATGCGCTACTGTCTTGGAATTCCATGTCTGTATCCAGTAATTAACTTTTCTCTAAGCAAGGCATCCAAGTAGCCCCTGTTGTCTCATGAGAATGGATTTCATCCATTTAGGCTTCACCACTGGGAGTTTCCAGTGACAGCAGAACTAGTGGCTAGGTCGTTCTGCATAAGACAAAATCCAGAGAGGTATCCCAGGTTCTTTGGCTAATAGGAAAAGGTAAATGCTTCCTTTATAGAAGAGGTTATGTCAAAGAAGTAAGAAAGACAATCAAAAGAAGAAGAGGAAGAGGAAGAAGAAATATTGCAACAACACCCCAGACTTAACAATTGTTGATAAGAAAGACAAAAAAGTCTGGATAGTGGACACTGCAATACCTGGAGACAGCAGAATAGAAGAGAAAGGACTGGAGAAAATCACAAGATACAAAGACCTGCACATAGAAGTAGAAAGACTGTGGCAAAAGAAAGTAAAGATAGTACCAATAGTTATAGGTGCCTTAGGTGCAATTCCAAAGCATCTGGAGCACCACTTGAAGACCATCGGCATTGACAAAATCACCATCAATCAATTGCAAAAGGCAGCTTTACTTGGAACAGCTTACATCCTGCGACAATACCTTTGACACCATCAAACAGCAACATCTGCCTATCCCAGGTCCTTGGGAAGGACTCAATAGGTGGATAGAAATGCCAAATCCACTCTAAACATCCAGCTGACTGTGCGACCAACCAGAAGAAGAAGAAGAAGAAGAAGAAGAAGAAGAAGAAGAAGAAGAAGAAGAAGAAGAAGAAGAAGAAGAAGAAGAAGAAGAAGAAGAAGAAGAAATACTTTTCTAAATTATTGTTTATATATCTTATTATTTTACATTATTGACTATATTAAAAAGATTGGTAACAGGAACACATGGGGACATAGTGTGTGTCCATATGACATGGCAACATGGCATTTCTACCCTCCCCCAAGTAGCATAGCGAAACAGCACACATTTAGAGTTTGAGGCTACTATGCCACCTGAATATGGCAAGATGGTTTCTTTTAGCCAGAACAAGTCCAAAAAGAAACCTCTGCTTTGTGTGAATCTCCCTCTCTGGTTTCTTCTGCAGTTGGTCAAAATCACAGTATGGCAATTGAATATTATGATAATCTCTAATCCATGAATGATTAAATTCAGGGGAGAAGCTCATAATTAAACTGGGGTAAGCATGTTATCACACATTGTTAAAACTATTTCCCAATTTTCTCTATATTATATAGCATATAAATTAGTAATCTAGTTTCTATATTTATTAAAAAAAATTTTTGGATCCTTTGGATGTTATTCTAAAGGCATGGCTACTAATCCCATGCAGTCTGGGATTATTTTATTCAGGCCCAGGGAATTCCCCACATGATCAGCCAAACATGTGAAGCAGAATTTCTAATACAATAAAAGGATACACTTTAAAACAAGTTTAAAATAATTGCTCAGCTGGCATTTATGTTATGGCCTTTTTAGTGCTAAATAAAAACCATTTTCTTGTTCCAGACATTTAAAAGACATTTGTAATACTTTTAGATCTTAACCCGTTTTATTTTGCTGCCACTTTTCCTTTGATCTTATGTGCTGCATTGGTTTTATCTGAGTTTTATTAGTTCTGTTCATTACTGGTTTGTGCTTTAACATATTAATTTATTTGTACATCCACTCAAATAACTTCAGTTTGGTTTGGGTGACCCAAACGTGTTGAAACAAATAAATAATTTTTAGTATAACACTCAGGCTATCTTAAGAAACAACTTACTAAAACTTGCAATGTCTGCCTTGTTACAAAATAGGTTTTTGTCCCCTGATTGTTACTGGAAATGATTAAAAACCTTCAATTTTGTGATATATTGGCTTCAGTAGGAATTATTATTGTTCCCTTCGTTCCAATTTGATTTTCTTCTTCAGTGTTGTAAATTCTCCTTTCAAACATTTAAACATTCAAACATATAACAGAGTCAAGTGTGCCTTTAAATTATCTGCACCATTATAATGGGAATGGATTGACCAATATCACGACGTTTTATTTACTATTTCTAAATTAAAATTAAAAGTCTTAAAATCTTAGTTTCTAAACTGATATCCTTCATAGGAGTCTGATATGCTGGACTTCAATTCTTATAATCCAGCCAGCGCAACATTTGAGAATGCAGTCCAAGAAAACTGCATGATTACATCTGTTTAATCACCAGAAATTGCATTCAATTTGAAGACAACTTTCCTTTTACTCTGGAAAACCCCAAGCTGTAAAAGGCTGCTCAAACACTTCAGAAGTGAAGGTTGTGTATTTAGCTCAAATTTCCTTTGTGGATTTTGTTACTGCTTCAGGTTTAAACCACATGATTTCTTTGTTAGCATGACAGCTGGTTCACACAATGATGAGGAGACTAACAGCCATTTCCAAAACTATTTGCAGATACGGGCTCCTTCTCAAAAGAGGCAATCAACCTCTCCCTTGTGTCAAAAGAGTAGGAAAAGAAAATGAGACGCTAGCTGATTTGAATTTTCTGTATTATTACTGATTATTTGTTTTACAAGGCATGTTTGCTGCTCCAATCAATGACTGATTGAGTGATTTACAATCCTACCATACGGGAACAGGATGTGTCTGTATGTGCGTGTGTGTGTGTGCGTGTCTGACTTCCAGTCAATTTTGACTCCTGGGCAAATCTCTGCAGTTTTCTTGGCAAGGTTTTGGAAGTGGTTTGCCATTGCCTCCTTCCTAGGGCTGAGAGAGAGTGATTGGCCCAAAGTCACCCAGTTAGCTTCGTGCCCAAGGCAGGACTAGAACTTACCATCTCCCGGTTTTTAACCTGGTGCTTTTAACCACTATACCAAACTGGCTGTCTTGAACAGGATATATGGATTTCTTATTTGAAAGTAAAGGGACTCACTGGAATCCTCATGTTATCGCTCTAACCCACAAGAAATCTTGCTAATCTGAGCTCAGGGATGCTTATTCCTTGGATTAATCATTTCCAGTCGTGATGGTTGTTCAAGAAGTCTGATCATGAGGCACAATTGAGTATGGAAGCCCCAGAGCACTGAGAGCCAGTGGGGGTAGAAAGGAACATAGAACAAGGTCTGGATTTAATAAAGCAAAGATGGTCCCTGAGGCCATCAAAGGCCTGAGTTCCCTACCAGCTCCATTCCAGCAACATTTAGAAGCTGCTACCACAGTGTAATTTTTTTATGTGCTACAGGGAGGAAATTATTAACTACATGACTGGAAAACATTTGTTTTAAATATGATTCATATTAGAATATTAATTTAAGAAGTTCAAAGCTAATATTTAAGTTGTTTAACATTAAATATATGCATATATATTATATATGTAATATAAATGAATCATGTGTACATTGATATTTAAATGAAACACATGAAATAGTTTGAAATTAAACGTAGATTTTTGTTCTGGCCTCACCCACTAGTTTTTCAAATATGGTCCCTTAGCCCATCATTCAGACATGGGCATCCACTGGGGAAGGGGGGAGGCATGGGGGCAAATGATGACAAGTGCATGATGACATTGTGCAACTTTGACAACTTAGGTACTTGCATCAGGACACAAAGATGTAAGAATGGGACTGCATGATGATATCATCTGTGCATTGACATTCTTGGGTCATAACAGTTCACCGCAGATGCTCCTGTGCTCAAGGTTCATGTGGGACCCACAGGCCTGAAAGAATGTATATATTTCTGATGTTCTCCTGGAGATGTGGATGACAGATATGAAGTGGCACAAAGATTATTGTGGAATGCACAACCCTGATTCCTTATTTATGTTAATATATATTAGCTGTTAGTGACAACGGACATTGCCAATAACATAAAGCATTAGGCCAAATGCAGTTCTGTGGCATCTTGAAGTGTAGTTTTTGAATGAGTGGATATATGATCTCAGGTAGCCCAAACCTTACTGTAATGTGTGCTTCCAATTTTCTTTTTCCTTTTATGTGCATTGACTGCCACAGGCTTGATGCCATGCTTGACAGAGTTGTTTTGGCAAAACAGCATGAGGCTGGGTGGAATTCTCTGCCGTCTCATTTTCTGGAGGTATGCGAACCTCCAGAATGAACGAATGAATACACAGAGAGAGAGAGAGAGTGAATGGCATGTGAGGATGCAAAGCTTCAAAGCATCCCACGCTGTTGATTTTAGGTTTGCTTCAAAGGGGGCTCCACACCTCCTCAGAGCCAGAGGAAAAATATCAGTAACAAAACAAGGCTTCTGATGATCCTACAGGAAGGATGGCAATGACTGCCTTTTCAGCTAAGAAAGTTTTCCTGGTCAATGGGATGGGGAAACTAATATTTTACATTGAACTAGGCATTCCAACTTTTACTTTGTTGTTTCTTGTAGTAGTCTGTCTATAAAGCACATTTTGCAATTATACTTTGTATATATTTTTCACTATCCATATCAGACAATTAATTATTAAAAGAGCTACTGCTACTGCTGAGATATACTTTGTCACAGAATAATACCATATAGCATGGAGAATAAAGAGGACCAGTCAATACTTGTATTTCCTCTTCCTCTTTTTAACCACAGCTGTTTGATTTGTTTTCTGTTTTCCTTGCGGCTCCACAAGGAAATGAAGAAACAATACAGATCAATGTTCGTCAGACTGAAGATTATCCAGTTGACCTCTACTACCTCATGGACATTTCAGCTTCTATGGATGATGATCTGAATACCATAAAGGAACTGGGGTCTACCCTGTCAAAAGAAATGTCGAAGCTCACAAGTAACTTTCAGATGGGCTTTGGGTCTTTTGATGAAAAACCAGTTTTACCATTCATCAGTACCCTGACAGAAGATTTACAAAATCCTTGCCGGTTGGTAGCAAAGTTCAAATATTTCTTCTGTCTTCCTAGAAACATTTTCATGAAATCTAAGTGGGATGTTTCTCCTTAAATGTGGTTTGATGAATTAATTGCTTCAATACAGGGGCAGTGGATTTTTTTTCCCCCCAGGAAACAGGTCAGGGGCTGCTGAAAGTGAGAAGTCACCCCCAGCAGCCCTTTCATTCACACACATGCACTCAGACCCCGACCACCACTCATTCATTCTCACGCACATAAACAATGCACTCTAAATCAACTCTCTCTTAGCCGTTCTTTGTAGCACCCATTGGATTGTGCACTGATTATGTATGGTTAGGGTTGATTTATTATGGTTAATATATTTTGATGATTTTGGTGTATGCTTTTATGGTGTGATTATTCCATTATGAATATGATATTACTGTATTTTCCACTGCTTGGGAGCCACTGAGAAGGAAGGAAGGAAGGAAGGAAGGAAGGAAGGAAGGAAGGAAGGAAGGAAGGAAGGAAGGAAGGAAGGAAGGAAGGAAGGAAGGAAGGAAGGAAGGAAGGAAGGAAGGATAGTTTTAAGCAACTACCACTTCAAGGCACAAGCACCAACAGCAGCAGCTTCTGACTTTGCATGATTCACAGAGAATTTTAAAAGCCTACTTCAAGGCAACACTCCGCCTTTCATTATCCTTTCCCAAACTTCACAATTGCAGGAAGCTTTGGTAGGTCAGATATAGAGACCTTATGGGTTCTCTAGTCCTGCTTTAATCATTCTGGTCCTTCCTTACTTTCTGCTTATCAGATGTAGCAGAAAGCTACTGCATGAGGTGTTGGGAAACTCCACTGGTGGAACATGTGATGGGGCATTCCGGAAAGTGATAGAGTCCATGGACTAACAAGATTTCCTTAATTCCTCAACATACTCAAAACTACAACAAGAATTATACCAACTGCAGAACTACCCTGGTTAATTATCTTCCCACTGATCTCAGTAAACAGGAAACTACTTTCCACTTTCTGATGTGGCCAGGATGAACTGGCATATCTTAAGAAGTAGTGGCTTCTCTGCAACTATGCTCCTCACCCATCTATAAATGTTCTGTAAATTGTGCTTTACTTTAGAGCTTTCATAAATAATCAGTTGTTCTAGGAATAGTGGGTTCAAAACCCCATCAATCAGCTGCTATGTACTACACACACATCTTCAGGGAGATATCCACCATCCACTATAATCCACTTAAAGATCATACTGTTGAATATTGAAAATACTAAAGGGCCATACTGCATGCACCCCAACCCTAAAGCTTTTTAGTTGACCTCCATCATTATTTATAAGTACATAAGCATTTTACTTTACAGAAAAATCCCACATGATTGTTTGCCAACATTTGGATACAAGCATGTTCTCTCGTTGACAAACGATGCAGAAAGATTCAATGCAATTGTGAAAAAACAGAAAATCAGTGCAAATTTAGATACTCCAGAAGGAGGATTTGATGCAATTATGCAGGCAACTGTTTGTAAGGTAAAGAAACTGTATCTGTGTTACATGTTTATTTGGGATAAATCAAAGCTATGTTATTGCTGGCTTCACCTTAGATCAGAACATCCCATATGAAAGTACTTGACAATGTTCAAGAAGTCTTTAAAAACCTGACTGTTCCCCCAGCCCTTGGGTTAGGGTGGGTGTTAAACTCCCTATAGAATTTCATCTGTTTGAAGAATTGCCTTTTCCAATTATGTGAATTGTGTTTTTCCTATTTTCTCTTAATGCTGTACACTACCCAGAGTCTTACAGAGTTGGGCAGCCTTCTAAAGCCAATAAATAATGTTCTAAATTGTTGATTATATATATAATTTATTATATTCTACCTCAGGTACTCAGATAATATGGTTGACCTTAATTGCTCTGCACTTTTACTGAGAAGTGGTATTTATTGCTTCACCTCTGGCAGCAAAATCTTATGGCATGCCTCTGATAGTTCGATCCAATACTAATTGTCATCCTTTTATATAGTAGGCCTTGGCATGCTTTTAATCACCGAAACAAGATAAATCATATTTCTACATATGATACTGAAACATTGTATATACTGCTTTCTGTTATATTCCCTGTCATCACCGATTAATGTTTTTATTCCAGGAAAAAATTGGCTGGAGGAATGATTCATTACATCTTTTAGTGTTTGTGAGTGATGCTGATTCTCATTTTGGGATGGATAGCAAATTAGCAGGAATAGTTATTCCAAATGATGGAAAATGCCACTTGGATAAACAGAATGAATATTCCATGTCAACTGTTTTGGTAATTACTTCTAATTTATTCAATCCTCTCCCATTCTCCAATCTTGTACTTTTAATAGTGTTACAAGTTACATTTATATAACTCCATGCATGATTGCTTTTTAAAGTATTCTAAAATGAATGTAGAAAGTATAATTTATACAAGGCAATTTTCAGCTGAATTAGAATAAAATTACCTTTTTACCAGAGAATTTTATTTCACGTAGGGTTGGGGAAATCTGTTTGAAAACTATCTTACTCTACCTCAGGAGAATGGAAAGCAATAGTCTTTTACCACCACAGGGACGTTAACTTTCTAAATATGAGGAATCCCAAATCTATTTAAAAAGCATCATCTTGTTATTCCAAATTGAGAAGGCTTGTAGATCCATTCCTGTATTCTTAAGGTTAGGGATGTCCTATACTGTATTTCTTGCTCTACTTTTGTGATTCTTCAACACATATCCATTTGCATACAAGCTCCACTCCTCAATGAGTTTCTCAGGGTTTTAAAGAATAAGTATGTTTTTAAAACACAGGTTATTTGCTTGTTGAACATCCCTTAACATAAGTCATTCCTTGCTCCACTGTGGATGCTTATCAGAGTGTGGTGGAGGAACTTTCCTTCACACAGTCTTTTTGGATGAGCACCCAAATTCCTGGCCAATGTTTAGCTTTTAAACTATTCAAGGCAGTGTGAAAGTGCTGAATGGGCCCTTTCCTCAATTCCATCCCCTTGGTTTCATGATTTTGTGTAGCTGAAGCAGATGAACTCCAAATGAGGTCTTGCTCCCTGCCCTTCTAGCTAAACAGCTGTATTTATTTATTTGTTAAGCTTCCATGTCACTCCCATCAGCCTCTTAATTCCATATAGTATGAAAGTTAAAATATACAAAATGTAACAGAACAAAAACATCACCAAAAAATCACCGACTTGTTCAGTCTTATCCCACCACAAGGTGTCACTTCCTCAGGAGCAATAATCAAGTTTCTATTCCATTCCTACACACACACACCCCCCAAATATCCAAGTCTTCATTGCTCTCCAGAACCCTGATAGGGATGAGGGCCATCCTTATCCCTGAAGGCTGGCTACTCTACAGGGTGGGGTACCATCAAGAGGGCTGGCTCCCAGGAGCCCTGATGTCAACACTCCCTCAGAATAAAACCCTGTAGGAAGCTTTGAGACATATGAAGATGAAGGAGCATCTTTTTCTTCATCAATAGAAATCTCAGTGTGCTTACCAAAGGGATTAGCTTCTGCTTCTCTTAAACATGAACTACATTTTCCATAAAGGTAGACTAGCCTTTGTCTAATTCCAGGGCTAATATTATCTTCCTCCTACCAAGGCAAAAGAAGGCATTAAGGAGGATCTATGCTTTGATTAACCTGCTTTACCCTATCTGCACCCAATAGGTTAGTCTTTCATCTGGCACTCTCCAAGGGTGAACCATGCCTTCCCCATAAGTTCTTTTCAAATTTAAAGCTGACACATCTCTGTTAAGATTGATTTTCCTTTTTGTTTTTCTCAGGAATATCCAACATTAGGACAATTGATAGAGAAGATTGTGCAAAACAACATTCTGTTAATTTTTGCAGTCACTAAGGAACAAGTTCCTTTGTATCAGGTGAGATCTCTAAATCTTACTTGTTTTCATGTTCTTTTTGGATTGTCCATTCAAGATGGTATCTGAAGAATGCTCTGGGATGAGGGGACTGAGGTTGTTTGAAGTTGGGCCATACTGTTTGTTGCCAGAAGTTCAAGAATTGTTGGGGCTGAACTGAACCCCCGGAAGCTCTAAAAGCCTCAGCAGCCACAGCCCTGTCCCAGCTGAGCTGCAGGGAAGGCCACCATCCTGATGGATATCAAGATTGAGGAGCTAACAGTGAGGCTGGTGCAGCTCAGCACAACATGGTTTCCATCTCAGCTTGTGGCCCAGCATGGCCTGGACACTGTGGAGGTTTCTGCAATGGCCCTTGGTGTGGGTGCTTCGTTGTGAATGTTGCATCCCTGGCTCCATTGGTGGATCATTTAGTGCCTGTCTCCTGATGACCTTTGCTCTGTGTGCATCAAGAGATTTGGCTGATCTTTTTTTTCACTGAGGAGAGTACATTGGACTGATGCTGGCCCCTGCACACCCCTGAACTCCCAAGGTCAGAGGTGTGCTGGTAAATGTTAAGAAACAGCTCTTCCAATGCCATTGCTGCCCCTGGACTGCACTGCTAGACAATGGGATGTTAGACATTGTAGCACAGCTGTTTTCCACCAGCTGGCAAAGAGGAGCAATTCAGAGCTATGGGCCAAGGTGTAGCAGGAGGGAGCTGGAGAAGAAGAGGCTGCATTAGCTCAAGAACTGTGTATTTGGACCCAAGTTCTTCCTATTTTTTTAATGTTATGCAATACTCAGAGGCTTAAAGAGTTGAGTAGCCTTCTAAGTTGAATAAATAGAGCCGCCTTGTGTGAGATAGGCGGCTATATAAATATGATAAATAAATAAATAAATAAATATTAAGATGAGAGACCAAAATGAAAGGGATGGATGGTAACAAAAAACAATCTAACATTCTAATTAGAAATGAATTAGAATCCTAATCTCACTGAAGTAGGATAAATTTAGCATGCATACAGGCACTAAATCTAATTCCACACCCAATAGTAGGAAATAAAGTGATATAGCAGAAAGACAAAAACAGTAGGGGTTTTATTTTAAAAAGGGAAACAAAAATGCTATAGAAAGAAAACAATAGCGAACTTCCAGGGGAGTAATGGAGGATTGAAGACGGCTGTTTTCACAGAGCCAAGGACTATGGCAGTTAAGAGGAGCCAACAAAAAGTCCGGCTCTTCAGAACCATCTCTGGACAAAGGAGATGACCGGATCACCCACAAGTACTCCTTACAGAGGATCCCTGTGAAGAGATCACAATTTAGCGATCTCCAGCAGGTTGAGCACTCTGGGAGTCGTGGGAAACATCGAGCCCAAGCTGCAGTTTGGAGCCTCTAAAGAGACACTAGATTTACTTTCACTTCCTCTTTTAATTAACATCGGAAATTACTTATTAGCGATTTACTTGGAAATTAAACATCTTCTGAAAGGCAAGTTGCTGTACACTGGTAGAATTTCCTTCTATGCTGGGAGAAAGAAGATTTAAGTAAATTTAAAGATGAAAAAGAAAATGTTTAATTTTTGGAAAACAGCTAAAGGGAGTTAAGAATGTTGGCTGTGGACAGTTAACGGGCCAGATGGATTTAAAAGAATAGTTTTTTAATGGACTGTTTTAAATTTTATAAAAATACAGCAGATGATTTTGGAATTAACTGTAAGAAAACGTATTGTGGGAAAGTTTTGGCTCTGAAAATACACAAAAGATAAGACTGGGCTTTGAAGGTTAACTAGAAGGAACCAGAGAGCAATTAAAGGAAAAGCTACTTCCTAACATAATGGAGGAACATTGTTTCACTATAGAAGAATTTAAATCTGTTTGGGAACAATGTGTTCAGGACTTATTTTAAAATTGGACTTAACAGAGGTTATAGAAGAGAAGATTCTATTGGATAAAACAGAAGCTGAGGATGATTTGAATAGGGATTTTAAAGTGGACTGTAAAGAATTGCCAGTCTATAAAAGAGATATGGAAGATATGGAAAAAGATGTGGATTTGAAAATGGACTTAAAAATATTTGACTACAAGAGTGACATGGAGAAAGAAGTTGTAATGGAAATACAAACTCTGCTGGCTGATGATTTAACAATTAAAAGGGATATCCTGATTATAAATCAGAAGAGTGATTTGGAGAGTGATTTTTGATCCACAGAAGGGAAGTACTAAATAACTGAAGTTGCTACTGAACATGTGTGGCTTACAGTACACTCCTATCTACATCTATGTGGATGGAGTTCCTGTTGAGTTCAGTGAGACTTCAAGAAAAGTAGGGAGAAAATTATAAGAAATCACTATGTGGGACTTTATTTGAAAAAGTGACTAAAGATTAAGCCTCTTAAGAAGAAGAAAAAGGAGTTTAAAGTGGACTTATTTGACCAAGGTTAAACGGTATAAATTTTGATTTGGGGTTGTTATTACTGGAATTTTTTTTTTTTACTAGGATTCCAAGATGATGTAAAGAGGTTTTCATATGGGGATAACTTTTTTACCTCCTACTTGTTAGAGACAGTTATGGGTTAGAATGTAAAAGGGACCTATTTGATCTAGTTTAAAATATATATGTTTCTATTTTTGATATTCTTTATACCTATGGAAATAAATCTTTCATGTCTTACTTATTAGAGAAAGTTATAAGTCAAAATGCAAAATAGATTTATTTGTCTAAGCTTAAAACATATACTGTAGGTTACTACTACTGGTATTCTTAATGATTTTGCTGAGTAAGATTGATTGATGAATCTTTCTATAATTTGGTTATTGTTTAGTGATGAGAAATGGGAAGAAGAGGGTTTTTTATTTCTGTAAAAGAGAAGGTGTTAAGCTACTGTAAATGCTTATACTTGTTTGGAGGGAGGGGGGAACCACTTTTTATACATCTTTTTCTTTTTTCTTTTTCTTTCTCTTGTTCTCTTTCTTCTTCTTTTTTGTTTGTGTATCTCTTCTAATTCGGCATTAGCTTTTAACTATGCAAAACTCTAATAAAAATATTATTAAAAAAAGAAAGAAAACAATAGAATGGGAGTTTTGAACATTACCAAACCCAATTTAATGTTCCTGGAGAACAAATGAAGCCACCTGGGAACTATGACATGAGAATAAAAGTAATGAAATGTGAAGCTTTTCATATAATAGTGGAAGTACAAAGAGATAGTGAAGAGTGTAGAATTCTAAAGAAAATGTGATCTTGTGGTCAGTGAGTGGTGACTATCTCACGATTAAATAATATACACAGAAAGCCAGAAACTCCTTATCTTAGAACCTGTCCATCCATTTCCTCCCCTTTTCACTTCTTGAATGGACTGAGTTTCCCTTAGATATAATGTTCAGTCAAGCCCTGAAAGCCTCTCAGAGAAAGCTGTCAAACCACATTTGCACCACTAATAATGCCATGCGTGGCTTACAGTACACTCCTATCTACATCTACATGGATGGAGTTCCTGTTAAGTTCAGTGAGACTTCAAGAAAAGTAGGTATAAGCTTACAGCCTTAGTTAAATGTTCCCAGTCTCACAGCACTGAATAAGACAGCTTCCAATGAAAATAAACAAGCAAATGTGGCTTCTAATGCAGATTTAACATAGCTACAGGGGATGTATCACACATGTATCTAGTGGCTTCTTAATTTTGTATTTTTATTTTTAAAAGGGTATTTCTCATCATTCTTCCTTGTTTCTAAAATGATATTGTAAATCAGGCTATAAACTACTTGGGAATGATCTTGATGCTGATTCAGCACTCCAAAAATGACCAATCAGAAGCTGGCATGAACAAAGGACCAATCAGGAACCAACACCACCAAAATGAATCATCAGGATCAGGCACAAAGAAAGAACCAATCAGAGACCAGCCCTCACCAACCTGCACCAATTGGAAACCAGCTTGGCTAAAGACCAATCAAAAGTCAGGTCACCTGGCTATAAAGACAGGAGTCCAGTCAGTCTCTGGACAGTTGTCTGTGGTCTGCATACTAGACTACCTTGCCTCTGAAATGCCATCCACAGTTGCCAGTGAAATGTCAGGAAATCTGCTGCCTGGAACATGGTCACTAAACCCTGAAGCTCAATACTAAAAATAAGATTCTTCAATAGCAAGATTTGAACTTGAACAAGAGAAAAACTGAGCATGGAATAAATAATAGGCAGCGCATACTAATTACTGCCTTAAAGTTCTCTTCTTCCAGAAAAGTGAGCTGAGGGGGTGCTTAAGAAAACACAGTCCCCAGCTTCCATCTTTGCCATAATATTTGATAGTATGGATAATATAATATTACTCCAAACTTGCTTTGGGTTTGTTGTAAAGATATAATGGAGGCAAAGTATTTTGGATTTCTGGGAAAGAAAAGCAAATTATGTTCTTACGTAAGAGTATTTCTCCATCACACACAGCAACTGGGCTGTAAATCCTTGGAGTGAAATGCAAATCATATTAGCACAACTGGACTTTCTCCTCTCCCTGAAGTTTCTCAAATGTTCCAGGATCTGCTCCACAGCTGGGGAATCTGTAGGATAAATTTAATGAAAGCTGCAGGGAGAATGTAGCATTCTTCCTGCCCATGTATTCAATGGGAACTACTACTACAAAAGCATAATGTTGGAATCTAGTCATGTATTTTAATGCCATTAAACTGAGGGAGGCTTACCTCTGAGTATACATATATTCAATCACCCTTTAAGACCATTGTTGATGACATTTTGCTTTAATATGAAAATGTACAGTGAGAAAAATAACCATTTTTATAACTCCTGGTGACTTCATAGGTATGACTGTGTAGCTTTCTTGGCAACAACATGGCAGTCTTTTTTACCATTTCTGTTTTTTAGGATATTTTGCCAACTTCCCAGTTTAGCCTATACTCTTGAAATTTCTTGGTGATCTCCTGCTGATGTTCTAGCCAGCCCTTATAATGAAAGAAGAAAAATAAAATTGTGATGCAAACACACTACCCATAAAACCTAGAAGAACAGTATATAAACTAAACTAAGATAATAGGATTTAAAATAAGAATGGGTGAAAAAAACCTTGTTGGAAACTTAAATTGATTTTTGCCTGATACCAAAATGTTATCTTGGTGAGTAACTGGCAAGCCTCTCTAAGAGATTATCCAACTGTGATGCCAACATCAAACAGCACCTCACTGGGCAGAACTATCCATAGAAAATTTTCAGGGAAAAATAGGAAGGTCTTGGTATGAAAATAAATTTCCTGATCACAAACCATGAATGGTCTTAATTAAATATCAATCTAGCGCTTTGAGCCAGGTTTAGAAATGACCTAAAAATCCATAATTTTTAGCACATTTTGATACTGTTACACTGTCCAGTCCTAATTAGCAGTTTTCATAGTTAAATTTTGAAGTGGCACAGGGTTTTCATTGTGTTTGATGTCTGGGCTATCTTCAGTGTAATATCCTCCAGTCCAAATCAAACTGGAGGCTGAGTCTGTCCATAATTCAAGCTGCATTTTCTTTTATACTGTTTAAATCCAAAGTATATTTTCTGGACCCTCATGTACAGCCGATTTCTTTCAGTCAGCTCTTTGCCTTTATGCACTTAATTAAGCTATGCTTCTCTGGGGTTTCCAAGCGAAGCTGAAAAGGTACTAATTACAGTTTTCCTTGCATGCTGCACTTTGCACACAGAATAAGTATTGACCAGCTTGTCTCTTGAGCTGTGAATGGTACAGTCTAAGAAGTGTGCTTGCTTGCTTGGTTCTTTATGTAGGCTAGTCATGTAAATCAGGGGAGGCAACACAATGTTTTCCAGATGTTTTGAACTCAGTTCCAGTCAGCCTTAGCCAGAATGGTCAACAACAAGTCATTGTGTCAACTGTACTCTGACAAATCTGGAGGACATTCAGTTCTCAAGGCCAGATTTAGACTGCATCCATTTACTTTCCAACTCAGTGTTTAGCTTCCTTTAGAAATTATGTTCTCTGCTATGCATTAACTGATATCTTCACTTTAGTCTCTGTTATTGTTTTTGTTCCTTGTTCTTCAGTTAATGTCCCCACTGTAGTTTAAGGCTGGTGCTTATCTCTGTGTTTTGATCAAGTTGCCAAGTTAACCACCATCTTGCCCAGGACAGTGCCTTCAGGTAGACTGGATTTCAGCTCCCATCCTTGGAAAAGATTAGAGATCTAATCCAACATATCAAAAGTGCATGATCACTTTACCCCTCCCTTTTAATGGCCTGAAGCGGGGCCTGGGGGTGGTCTCTCCAAGTCATACAGAGCTACAGTGGATAGATTAAGCTGGGTCTCATTTTATTAATAATCAATGAGTTGCTTATTAACTATATTAAGCATAAGCTATGCTTATTAATTATATTAATAAGCTGAGTTTTATCAACTATAGTTAATAAAACTCAGCAAGGATCACAGTCATGCTGGTTAGGAGGCTTGAACCCCATGAAAAAAAATTAAGATGTGAAAAACTATTGCAGGCCAAGCATTTGTCCACAGAATGCTAACTTTTGTGTTTCTACTGATTCTAATGAGTAAACACACTCAGCACTACGTTTCACTTATGAGGGCCTGCATGCTCCCCTTCCCTCTACTCTCTAATGCAGCTGTGAGGAGGCTAGACCAGAATTTAGTTTCTGTGCAATCATTGCGAACCATGGGTTATAAAGCTGGATAGTTTTGCTTCAAACTCTGTGGCAGAATTATGGGGTATAGAGCATATTAGTAAATAAATGCAATGGCTTTCATGGAGAATGAAACTACACTGGAGTAAGGTTTTCAGGTGGGGAAGGGGTGGGGCCACATGAACTCAAAATTCATATCTGCTGCTTCTTGCATGTGCTTCTCTAAGTTATTTCTTAGGATTATAAATAATATAGAATCCTCAGCATTGCTGTATGGAGTAGCTGAACAATTTTGAATACAAGTGCTTAAAATGAGGGAACCAACATTGTTTACTTTTACTGGAGGCCAAGAGATATGTTTATCTTTTACCATCTGTTAGGTGACCTTATATATTTGATTATTTTTTTCTTGAGAAGGGGATATAATTCTGTTTTGCAGAAATATGCTGATCTTATTCCTGGAGCTACTGTTGGAAGACTACAGGATGATTCTGGAAATATCCTCCAGTTGATTATAGATGCATATAAGGTATGTAAAATTAATAATAATGTTAATAGTAATATTTCATAGTTTTGTAATTTGATATAAAGAAATTAATTTGGTCATAGCACGAGAGCCAGTTTGGCCTAGTGGTAATGGCACCAGGCTAGAAAGCAGGAGTCTGTGAGTCCTAGTCCCACCTTAGGCATGAAAACCAGCTGGGTGACTTTGGGCCAGTCACTCTCTCTCAGCCCACAACATCAGGCTCGGGTGGCAAGCTGGTCACAACCAATGGATCAACATTTGGTTGATCCAAAAAAAAAGCAGACCCTGCACCTGCGGGAAAAACCCTAGGAAAAAAAAGAAAAAAAATAGCATTCTTCTCTCTCTCTTTCTCTTGGAAACATTGGTTATGTTCAGAAAGCAAATAAAAACTCAGACAAAGAAGTCATAGAAAATGTAAAGAAGTATAGTTTACAACAGTTTTCCCTGTTTCGTTATAATTATGACCTAAAGAGACAGTAGTGCAGGGAAATCCTCTATAGGTTTATTTTTTTCAGTAGTAAACCTCAATGAGTCCAGGGAATAGTGACAGTGATGATCAGGCCAGTTGAATGTTGATTCTGAGGAACTGCCTGTCAGGAAAGATAAAATATGAAAAAAATATATTTCTTCTACCAAAGAATCAAATGCCTTTTCTTAGAATTATAAGGCAGCTTACACATAAACACTTTTTTCTGTTGTTGTTGTTTTCTGTTGTTGTTTCTAACCTTATTCTCTTCCATTTTACACATCCTGTTTCTCTGAGAAATGGAAAATTACACAGCAGCTTTAAAGGATCAATATGAGTCTGTTTATTTGTTGCATTTATACCTTATCTTCTTCAGGATCTCAAGGTGACATACACCCCCCCCCCTCCAAGTTTATCTTCACAGCAAATCTATGAGATCAGTTGGGTTATCAGATAGTGGTTGGTCCAAAGCCATTCATGAAATTAATGGCTAAGTGTGGACTTGAACCAGTTCTAATCCAACTGTTCAACCACTATTCATACCAGTCTACAGTATATGTGTGGTGTGTTGTAATATTTGGAGATGTAAAACCAAACACTGAAAATATAGAAATAGATGCACAGCAAATAAAATGGGTCTTAAAACACACTTTCAAAAACTTGAAACCACTGAGAAATCTCAGCCAGATTTAAGATTTCAGAAATATTTTCTTTCTGTGAAAAAATTCAGACTGCAGGAACTACATTTTGGAGTTCTTTCTTTATGCTAATTTTAACTATCCTCCATCTCCAACATAAGAGTGTTGCAGACAAGAAATGAATAATGGCGTACATTACAACACACAAGCCTGGTTCACAAATCACACTAAGCTATTATTCTTTATAGCTCAGGGTAATGTGTGAATCTCAACCCATTCTGACTTGGCATTACATTAATCAAATCACTATGGCTTGTTGAAGGGATCATGGATGGAAAAAAAAGTCCTGTCTCAGCATGATGTGTGATTTCAGCCAGTGGCTCAACTAGTACAGTTTATTTACATTAAAATATGTTTGTAATGTTATTCCTACACTACACATTTGTCTTATGATGGCTTCAGCCTAGATCTTTTTAAAAATTTATTTTAGACCAGCTGGTTGAAATCATAAGAAAACAGATCCAGGCTGAATATTAGGAAGAATTTCCTGGTGGTATGAGCTGTTAAATAGGGGTGTGCAAAAATGTATAATTTTAGGGAATGGCTGAATTTTCTGCTTCTCTTTGGAATACGCTGATCTGATGGTAGTCTGGCAGTTTATTGAAAATAATCTTTTTGGAGCTGGGAGATTATCACAGTGGCCTGGATGTGGTCTGGCCCTGAAATACCATCAATTGCTTCATATTCTAGAAGATTTGCTACCAGAAAATTGTTGGACCATCCCTAGAACAAATAGATCAGCATAGTCTGGAAGAAAAATGGAATTGTATATTTCTCAGAATGTTCTATTCCAAAAATGATACATTTTGCATATCCCTACCATTAAGTAGTAGAACAGGCTGCATAGAACAAAGGTAGACTCTTCCTCACTGGAGATGTTCATGTGGACTGGATTCTTTCCTGCACTGAGCTGGGAGTTCAGCTAGATGGCCTATAACTCAATGGTTAGCAAAAATTGTCATCAGTTGGAGAAAGTTCTCCATTACCACATGGAAGGGGGCATGGCCCATGAAACCATAGCTCTGATTGGCTGCTCCTGCTTAACACATGAGGCAGTCAACCATTCTTAATGGACCAAGTAACTCCCATCATTTCACAGTGTTCCAGATTTTAAAGCTAGTGCAAAAATATTGCGACACTCCGCCGCCAATGTAACAGTAATGTCATATTGTGCCTCATTTTCTAAAAATGCAATCATAATTGTCCTTTGCACTTGAAAGGATAATCCACTTAAAGTTGCTTAAGTGGTTAGGGGTTTCCATTTTAAAATTGTTCCAGTGATGGAAGCATTTTAAAATTGTGGCAGAAATCCAAGAGGTTATTATTCACAGATGTGTTAACTTTCAAATATTTTAGAGGAAGTAAGCATAAGAGGGAAATCTGAATTGTCAAAATATTTGTTATAAGATCGTTTTATATTCCCTTCCAATCTGAGTCATAGATTTTAGTAAGCCTGTAGGTATGTGCCTTGAGAGGTCAAAAACTGTAAAAAGCACTAATCAAATATTTGATGTCTTCAAAGTGTTCAAAGTTTATTCTATATGAAATCCAGACTGGCAGAAAACCAAGTTATTAAAAAAGGCAAGATTGCTTCTCCAACACTTTCCTTTACTGAGCAGTTAATGGACAAAAGAATGCCAGTGCAGATTTTGTGTATCATTTTATTCAGTCATGACCCCAACCTCCACCATTCTATTGGCTACTTACTTTATATGTTGTGGAGTTCTGGCACTTTTCTTTGGGGGTCACTAAGGTCACTCAAGAACAACATGCTTCAGTTCAACCTAGTATTTGTTTTCTGGCTTTTCCCACCACAAGGGTAATGGAGTTACTTTCAGAGGTTAGTTTGACCTACTTGGAGCATCAGCAATACCATCAGGGCTAGTTTCTCAGAGAAGATCCTGCAAAGGCAACCTTGGGATCCAGGAAGGGATGTTATCAGTCATACAATTATAAGGCATTATTTTTCCAATGACACGGTGTCAACTATTGTGTCTTTAAGTCACTCAGGTCTGAGATAGAGCTGGAGGTACTAGGAGACACAGATGGACTAAAACTTGCTTTCACTGCCATCTGTAGCCATGGCTCTGCCTTTCCAAATGAGAAGAAATGCTCTCATATTAAAGTTGGAGAAGTGGTAAGTAGATCATGATTTCATCAATATAATTTCCTATTGCAAAGCCAATTATAGTTAGGACCCCCAAACAGGATTTGGCAAAACCTGTGACCTGCTGAGTATTGGTAAACTTCAGCTCCCAGGATTCCTCCCCATTGGCTATATTGAACAGGATTGCTGGGCACCGAAGTTCAACAACTTCTGGAGAACCACAAATTGCCTCCCATCCCAGTCTTAATGTAGACTCCCAGTATGCATAAATTAGTGGTCAAGAGGCAGGGCAGATAATTAAGATATTGAAATGCATTGTCAGGGAAGCAAGCCATTGGTTGGCAGGCTCAGAAGTGCTTCTTCTATCTCTTATTTATTTCCTCCTGAAGCTCAAGTCAGCATGCACAGTGCTCCTTTCTCCCTTAAGAACATCAACCGTGTGGGGGAGGTTGGGCTGGGAGATAGTGACTAATCCATAGTCATCCCTTGGGCTTCCTTGGCTGAGGATAGGTTAGAGCCTAATCCAATACCTTAACCATTATTCCACACAGATCCCCCCTTATATTGCTCATATGATCTCCAAAGAAAAGGGAGCAGGGCTGTAGATTATCTGCTACTCAGCTGCTCCCTGCAAATCAGCTGAGCATCATGGTGGAGAGAAGCCATTTTCATTAGGATGGAAGGTTTATTTTTATTTATTTATTTGATTAGATTTAGGCATCACTTGGCTCCAAGATGACTCTGAGCAGCTCACAATTTAAAACAAACAATATAGAAAATGCACAACATAGTATAAACAAACAGGATAGCATCTGTCTGAACAATGCCCTATATACACTGAAACACATTTAACAAGGAGGCCACCCCACCCCACCCCACCCCACCCCACCCCAAGGGCCTGGGAGAACAGCCAAGCTTTCAAGACCTTCTGAAACACCATCAGGGTGGGAGCCTCACAAATCTTTGGCAGATCTCATTTCAGAGGCCAGGTGCTGCAAGAGAGAAGGCATGTTTCCTGGGTCTTGATAGACAGCATTGTTTAATCAAGGGGCTAGGAGCACGTCAATTCTGCCAGCTCTCACCAGACAGGCAGAAATCATGGGTTTAAAGCATCTCTTCCAAGTTAACTTGATGAAAACCTTTCACCACACTGCTTTCTCAGCAGAGAACAGTTGAATAGCATGGATAAGAGGATGGGACTTCTGCTCAGCCTGCTCCCTATTTTCCTTCTGTTTCCTCTACTAATTAACTGATTGATAAGACTGAAAGGCATTGACAATTGCAAAAACTAAATCTTGCTCTGTGTTTACTGCCACAGAACTACAATGCAGCTTCAGGCAGTAGTGTTAGGAAGGTTTAGATAAAGGAATTTGTGTCCTGAAGATGCAGCAAAACTTTTCAAATGTTGGCTTCAGTGGAGTAGGTAGCAAGTGCCCCTGTTTACACATATTGAGTTTTAAATCTCCTCCTGCACTTAGAGGTGGGGAATGCAGGTAACCATTGCCTCAATGTTTTGCTTCACTTGTTGGTGCTGATGCAGTCTACCACCCAGAGCCTTGAGGTGGGACTATTTTACCTTGACCCGTGGAAAATCCACTTTTCTTGAGCCAAGTGGAAATTTCCCACTGTTTAGAAATGGGGCGGGGAGGCTGCTTTGCTTGCAGTTTTGCTTTATGGACTGCTTCACTTGAAATTTCATTGAGGCAAAGCAGGAATTCAGTGTTGCCTGCATATGGTCACCTAAAATCAGAAGGACTCTGGTAGCACTATTTGTTTACGACTAACAAATTCTATTAAAAGGCATAAATTTTCATGAGCTGCACTTCACTTCACCATATGCTTCTGATACAAGTCTCCTGTGTCTGATGATTCCAGGGAAACCTATAGTTTATGACCATATATTCAAAGCACTTATACTTCATACTTTATCCAGAAAGATTCATATGAAGGTAAAGAGGTCCCTGTGTTGATCTCAACTCCTGGAGACACATCTATGTTGTTTTCTTGACAACAATATGGGAAAAGTTACCTTCTTCCAGGATTTTTCAACTTCCCAGCTCTGGGATGTTATGCTATAAAATTAAATGTCAGCATATCCACCTATCACTACACCCTGTATTTCACAAAATGATGCAGTTAATATTTCCAGGTTAATTTGTGCTTAAATATTTACTTTATATTTTGTACGCTAAAGTGATGAAGGGTGTCATTCACATGGGTGGTTTTTCCTCTCCATTCTGTAGGTCACTTTCAATGTGACTTTAACTTTAAGCACTTCAGCTTGTGGTGAAGGAAGAAGGAAAGTCCTAATCAGGCCCACTGGACTAAATGAAGTGTTGGAAATCGAAATCCAGCCCGAGTGCAGCTGTCATTGTCAGAAGGAAGCAGAGGTGAACAGCTCCAAGTGCAACTACGGGAATGGTTCTTTTGAGTGTGGGGTATGTGTCTGTAACCCCAGCTACATGGGTCCTGACTGTAAATGTAGCGAGAAAGATGCACTGAGTACGGAGTCCTGTAAAAGTTTTCCAGAACAAACCTTGTGCAGCGGAAGAGGTGACTGCTATTGTGGACAATGTATTTGCCACCTTTCAGCATATGGAAATATTTATGGGCCATACTGTGAATGTGATGATTTCTCTTGTGGAAGATCTAAAGGGCTGGTCTGTGGAGGTAAGTCTACCCTAAAATGTATTTTCTTTCTAAACATATAATAAAGATACAGTAAGGTATTGAAAAGAGTGAGGGTGTGCATATATTATGCAATTGTGTGTATAGTACATAAATGCACATGGACATACAGAGGACAGCCTTGATTTAATGGATTCTTTCAGGGGACAGTTGTTCATGATTCTGAAATGTCTGTTAAATCAGAAAGTATATCATTCACACCAATTTACATAATTTGTGTAATAATGTCATTATGCAAAGGAGTTGTATGGTGACATTATTAGACAAATGACCTAATTTGATGTAAGTGTAATCCTATTTAACATAAATCTAAGTACCTCATCTGGACTGCTCCATATACAACAGACTTTTTTGTCATTTGGGGATGATGTACAGATGGAAACTTGGACTCTTATATCTAAAGTCCACTAAATAGGGACTTTAAATCATGGTGATAATGTATGTATGTGTTTGTGGAAGGGCCACTATGAAATTCCTCAGTGGATTAATATAGAATTATAATACAATTTTAAAACCCCCAAGAAATACATTTCTTCATCTTGCTTTTAAACATTTCCAATTGGATCAGCATTTCTTGTTTTATTGTATATAAGGGATAACATTCAAAGCTCTAAACCTTCTAATACATAATATGTTAATTTTTTTTCTATTGGAAATCATGAAGCATGGATTCAGTATTGTTCCGTTTATGTTTCTAAAGAAGATTTTCTAAATTTAGGCTCCCTTCACCTACCTGCAAATAAACTGTATAGAATCTAGTGGGACTTCTTTCTGAGTAAACAGATATAGGATCTCACATTATAACATAATAAAACAATCATGTTTCTGTGGAATTGATGAGAATATGCCATTGTTATAGTGATAAAACATCCATCGTATTCCAATCTTTTCCATGGGAAAGGATGGAAATGTAGGAGTGGTACAAAAGTCACTGGGAAGAGAATATTAAATGAATTTGTGTACTGCTGAAGAATTTGCTATATATCTTTGGATATGTTGGCTGAATGGGGGATTGAGGATTGAATCTTAATGTCTTCTTTTCTCGCATCAGCCATGTTGCACACACTACTCTACTGCGTTTTGGGGATCAGCAAATGGCACTTTGCTGGTAGAGCAAAGTGGTAGAGCACTTAACTAGTGGAGCTGTTCCACAAGAAGCAGAAGCATTTCTGCAGATTTCTTTTGGAAGATCTGAAGTTCTCTGAAGGTTGCAGTGCTGAACTTCATTATTTTGAATAAGCAGTCATAGGGGTTATTCTGTGAGCAAAAAGATTTAGCTAGCACACAAGACAGGTGTACCTGATGTTTGTAGATGGGTTGAAATATAATTCCCTCCATCCTGTTAGTACTGCTAAAATAGCCAAACTTGTTTGGAAGGCAAAAGTTTGTGAAAGGCTATTTTAGCAAGGCAATGAAACATGGTGAGTTCTCTCTTTGGAATAAACAGTTCCTTTTTATTTTTATTCTGTGACTCACCGTCTAAGGAGTGATATATATCTCAGATGAAGTGTCTGTCATGCTTTCTGCCAACAGAGTAGGGTTTGAAACTCAAGAGCTGGCTCCCTACTTTGTAATTTTACTTGGTCCTAATAAAAGAACTTTAATGTGGTAACTAGTTGGAAGGTTTCTTTCCCAATAATATACAGTAATGTCTTGAATAAATCATTTAAAAACCCTCTACAGATGATTGCTGGCAACTTGCAAGAATTAGGAAGAAAAGGCAATGATGGAAGCATTTGAAATAGGGTTGGTTGAGTTATTCTCAACATTGGAAACCTGGAATGGAATAGGATTGAAATCATCATCATCATCAATCACCACCACCACTAACTTCCATGGTTTTTCTTAGGCAATGGGGACTGTGACTGCAGTCAGTGCATTTGCCACAGTGGCTGGACAGGTGAATACTGCAACTGCACTACAGACACTGAGAGTTGTATTTCTAACAATGGCATCATCTGCAGTGGGAGAGGCAAATGCATGTGTGGAAAATGCGTGTGCGCAAATCCTGGGGTTTCAGGCAACTTCTGTGAAAAATACCCTACCTATGATGATCCTTGCAGCTCTAAATGGTAAGCCGTGTCTTTGAGTATCATTAGAAAAGTATATTTCTGTCACATGTCTGAATGTACAATCATTTTCAGAGGAACTGAATTTTCTTCACTGTTTCTGTTGGCAGTTGTGTATTTCCTATTCCATTAAATCCTAATCCATTTTGTATTCCTCTCAGTATGTTACATGCTCTCTGTATTATTTGTATATTTAGTATATTTTTATTAATTTGCAATTGTTTCATGCTGAGGTTCATGTTAAAGATTACCATTTCATTCCTCAGTTAGGGTGATTTGATCCTGGGAGGCTACTGAAATCTGAGGAATTCCAATAAGATTGGTTGTCAGTACTGTATATGTCCAATAATGTATAAAGTACTGTGTCAGAGAATGAGAAGTGGCCTAAAGCAGGGTATTCAACCTACCTCCCTAGGCCCTCATATACCCATCAAAGCCTTGGTTGTAACTACCAGAGGCCTTCCAAATGTTACTGCCAAACTGTAATTTTTAACATGACAAGAAGGGAAAACTTAGATACATTAAGAGAAACCAAATCACATTGATTAAATTGTAGCAACTGTAAATAAAATGGACCCAGGTGGCCTGGAAATCTGATTAGATGGGAAGTTATTAACTGCAACCAGGCATCTTTGTAATGGGAGAAATATCAGAGAATGTGGATTAGTGTTTCAGGAACTCCTTCATTACAGGGACAAAGTCCTTGTTCAAATGGAATGCCCTGTAACTTCCCCTTGAGGATAGATGTTGGAAGGGCATGAAATCTTGCCAGAGTTAGGGCTTTTCTGAATTTGGGAACTGTTATTTGGCTTATATATCTAGCTGGCTTGAAAAAAGGTGAATGACTGCCCAAGAACATGACTCTGGGTATGACAAACAGACAAAAGGAAACTGGGTATCAAAACAAATAGTGAAAATTGCCAAGAAGAGAAGACCACCCAAGCCAAAAAGAATCTCAGGAAGGAACTTAAAGAATTTCAGGGAGCCGTCAGTAGAGAGGAAGCAGTATCATGATATCTGTAAAGACACTGCAGATGGAAAGAGACATGGAAAAACAAAGAAAGTCTTCCAAAAGATTTTCAAACTCAGAAGGAGATTCCATGTCCAACTGGTAAGCTAAAGGATTCCAATAGATAGATAGTAATTGATTCAAATAAAATCTAATAAAGATGGAAGAAAAATAGTGAAATTCTATACAGTAGAGTAGTCATAATTCCTGAGAAGATATTCCCCACTTAAAAGAATCTCTAGTACTAGAAGTTAGATCTATAGTTAGATCAGCACTCTGGTCTTTACCAAGTCAGAAGGCTACAGGAATTGATATCTACAGAAATATAGCACACAAAGAAGAAGAATCTGTAAAGGTTCCAACCAAACGATGTCAGCAAATCTGGAGAATGACACAATGGATAACAGATTAGAAGAGATTAGTCTAAATGTCAATACCAAAGAAAGGATACATAACAGAATGTGCAAATTATTGTATAGTATCCTTAATTTTACATGCTAGCAAAATAATGGTTAGGAAATAGAAAGGGAGATACCAGATATTCAAGCTGGTTTTAGAAAAGCCCAAGGAACAAGAGACATTGCTGAATAATTGAGAAAGCAAAAGAATCCCAAAAAGAAGACAATATGTACTTCATATTATACAGGTTATACAAAGGCCTTTGATTGTATCAACTATGTTAAGCTATGGAACGCGCTTAGGAAAATGGGAATCCCAGAACATCTCATTGTCCTCATGCAAAATTTATATACAGGCCAGAAAACCACAGTGCGGATGGAACATGGTGAAACGGATCAGCAAAGGAGTGAGACAAGGATGTATGCTCTCTCATTTATTCAACCTATATGCTGAATATATATTGAGAGAGGCTGAATTGGAAGAAAATGAACATGTTTTTAAAACTGAAGAAACAGCAATAAACTCCACTATACTGACTATAGTACTCTGATAGCTGAAAATGCAAATGAACTGCAAGCTCTAATAATGAAGGAGCACAGTGAAAAAAGAAAGCGGGGGGGGGGGGAGACTAAAGTTAAATATAAAGACCAAACTGATGACAACAGGTACAACAACCAGCCTTAGAATTAAGAATGAAGTTACTGAAGTGGTGGATAGCTTCTGCCTGCTGGTGGATAGTGAAGAAATACACTCCTTGGGAAAAAGATGGTGATATGGGAAAATTGGATGAAAGCGGGGATATTGACTTAGGACCAACTGATGCATGATGAAGATGAATGTTTATATGCTGTGTTAAGATACCAGTATCATCTATCAGTGTAACCCAATGGCAATATTTACAGCTACAACATTTGTTAACAACATTGTTTGGACCAGCAACATTTTCTTTTGAGACATCTGAGATACTAACTAGAACAACTTGTTACATCTTTTAAAACTAACCCCCCCCCCACTATTAGTTTTTATAGATATTTGTTATCAATATATCAGTGTAATATGCAGATGCTAAGAAATGAGTGGAATAAAGAATTAGAGGTTCCTATACTGCCTAAACAATGGGAGAGTGTTTTAACTTCTACAGCAATAGTGTCAATGGACCCTAACTATGACTTATACAACAAAAAATAATATTTAGAATTTATTGGACTGTACTACATTTGTATAGAAAAGGACTAAGACAGTATTTTGTTGGAGATGTAATAAGGATAATGCTTCTTTAAAACATGTTTTTACAATGTCCTATACTTACTAAGTTTTGGGAGAAAGTATGGGACTATATAAATGTGACTGAGTGACAAAAGTTAAAATTTTCAGAGGATAACATTCTCTTGAACTACCTCCCTAGTACATGGAATTTGACAACTGGACACCATAAATGGATTCTCTGTGCCCTTACTATGGCCAAAAGACTGATATAGCAGCGTTGGAAAGATAAATGTACGGCCCCATTCACTCAATGGATTGAAGACCTGATTACACTTGCTACTTATGAGCGGATTGCTTATAGACGTAGACTTGATATGGACAAGGATAATGAAATAAGGGACTCATTTATACAAAATACAGTAGGTTAAAAGAATGATAGTTATATAAATGTATTAGAAATTAATATATATGCCCTTGAATAATAGTTACATTAAATGAGTATATATAGAATTGTAACTGTTAATTGTTATAATGATATACTTTGTTCCTTTCTTTTTTCTGTTATATTTTTTTCACTATTTTAAAGCACTTTTTTATGCTTTGTTTTTTTTTCTTTGTGAATGTATATATTTGCATTATAATTACCTTTGTGTTTTGTGTTTTGTTTTTTATTTTTATTTTTCTGTTATTATTTAAAAGCAATAAAAATAAATAAAAAGTCAAGAAATACACTACAGACTAGCACTTGCTAAGGTAGCAATGAAGGCCTTGGAAAAGATGTTTAGATGTGTTATGGTGTATCTATACCAGCAAAGACCAGAACTATGCAGGCAACGGTTTTCCTATGATATTCTATTGAAGTGAAAGTTGGACTTTAATAGGATAGAAAGGATAGAAAAAATATTGATGTTGTTGAACTTTGGTGTTAGAAAAGACTCCTGAGAACACCAGGAAAAGACCCCTAAGAATACTATGGATAGCCAAGAAAAGAAACAAATCAACCATAGAACCAAATGACCAGTCTCACATTATCATATTTTGAACACATTATATGCAGACCTAGCTCTCTTGAGAAGTCTATAATGCTGAGAGGTAGAAGGAAAGGAAAAAAAAAGAGGATGACCAGCAGCAAGATGGATGGACTCAATTACAGAGGCAATGGATGCACTGTTGGAAGACCTGAAGGACCATGTTGGGGAAAGATCATCCTGGAGAAAATCTATCTAGGGATTGCTAAGAGTCAACACCTACCTGATGGTACATCATCATCAATCACTTTATTTTTTTTAAATTAATGTAAATACAATTAATTAAAATCATATTAAATTTAACTTTTGTCTTTATCCTGTCTATCCACATTTTGAACTTCAGCTTTTGACATACTAATCAAGTATGATTCTCAGCCTGAAAAGATATGGCTGGAATATGATTTCTAAGGGAGAAAATCCTGCCATCTGCTACTTACCAATTCAGCAAGAGGGTGTTTCATTTCTTTCTCATACTGGGATTGGCTCCCTCTCCCTTTGCAGACTTTCCCAAAAGAGCAAATGCTACCCAAGAGGACCTTGTGCTTGAAGTCAGAGGAGGATGCACCCCCCTCCTGCTGACTTCATCCACGAGAACTCTTTCACTAGCAATAGGCAGGAGCCCAGCCACTTAATTCTGAGGACCCTTCAGAGTGATGTGTAGAGGGCAGTTGGGGTGACAAATGACCGCACAAGAACCCTATATCTTAGACCCAATGAAGCCACTGCTCCAAGAGACAAGCAGCAGTTATGTGAATGGGGTTTGGGCCAATCTGCTGTTGCCCAAAGCAGCCTTCAGAAAGGTTCATTCTGTTGCTGCTTTGTCCCCGGTCACCAGAGGAGAACTCTTTTATATTGGCCACATCAGTGTAGGGTGTTTTAACCTGCTCCTTTAAGCAAGATCTACAGTACCTGGTTTCTTCAGAAGCTCTTTAAAAGCCTCATTTTACTGTTGCTGTGAACTAGGAAAAGAGTTGGTAACGTCATTTGCTCTATGTTAACTATTTGATTGCTAGTTACATTTATGTTATTACAAGTTATGTTAACAAGTTATTACAGATTTCCTTTGATCTTTTTCCTCAGTGAAATGTGAGGAGCTGAACTTGGGGCCCCCTGGATCGTTAGCTTTCTTAATCACTGTGTACATTCCTAGGAAAGTTTGTATTTGCAGTTTGCCAAAATCAGAATAATAAAAAAAGATCAGCTGGCCATCTTAAACCTTTAAATCGCAATTCTATATATACTTATCTAAACCGGTCTGAACTTTACATTCTCCCTGTATATCCAAACTGGTTTTTTCCCCAAACATCCTGAACCATTGGGAAAATTTCCTGATATAATTACAGATATTTATTTCCATTCAAGCTGAGAGGAAGTTGGCTGGCAGCTGCTTATAAATAAATGCAGTTGTTAAATCAAAACCACAGACAAATATAAATTACTCATTTTACATCTTAACCAAATTGCTAAAAATCAGCCAGTGCTGCTGCAGTGTTGTGGCTTGATTTGCAAAATCATGGCAATGCCAGAGATCAGGATGTTTTCCAGGGACGTTACAGGGAGCCCTGTTTGTGATGCACATTTGCTGGTGCAACTGCTGATACGATTGTGCTGACCCCTTTGAATTTCAGCTGACATTACTGTTAGTCATTTCTGGGATTGGCTGTGGGAGAATAACTTTGTCCCACTTTATGTTCTTCTTTTTTTCAACCAGAAAGCTTAGGCCTGGCTCCAACCCCAGTTGGCTCCTTAATTAAACTTTCTGACCAGCCTGTGTGGGTGTTGGGTCAATTCAGAGATTTCAATTGCTGCTTAAATAATTCAGCTGATTCACATATCTGAAAATCATGTAGTGTATAAATCCATTTTTAAAAACTAATATATTAATTTTAACTTCTAAGATATCAAGCTTCCTCATTTACTCTGGACCATAGCACAAACATGCCACAGTCACTGCTTTTTTCTGCCATGTTCTCATGAGATTGCCTTCTTCTCATCCCCAGCTCATACTGAGGATTAAGGTTAAAGTCTTCCTAAGCTGTTCCGTGTTTAAAATAGTGTTTTTCCTCTTCTCCTGAATCTGAATACAATCTGGCATGCTTCCTGGACCAGTAACTTGCTGTCCACCAGCTATTTCCAGGTGCCACTGGCAACAAAGACTCAAGTGGATTTCTTGGTCACTGGCTGCCAGCACTGCAGTTCCATGGCAGCACTAGCAAATGATGGGGCTCATTGGATCACTCTTTCCTATTTTGCCCTGCTCTTCCCTCTATTTGCCTTTTCTGTTAGCTGCTATTTGTGAACATGATAGCTATGTTCAGAAATAGCCCAACTGGCAGGTTATAGGTATACAGATAGGATTGTGAGCAGCATCAAGAGAGCTTCCTCCTGCTTCAGCCCATGCTTCCCTTAGCATCTGTCTTCTGCTAGTCAGGCAATTTGACTTGTCCAACACTGCCCCATCCTGCATTAAGGAAAATGAATGGTGGCTAGGTGTCCCAGTAGCAGGCAATGCGTGGTGGGAGGGGAAATGAAGCTGTGGGAATCCACCAATCCCTTTCCTTAACTTACCCCCCAGTAAAGGTGTAAACATTCAGCAGCCTCTTTCCAGTGGCAAAATAGGGATCACCAATGGGGGCAGCACAATTCATGCTGGCATATGTTTCTGCTGGCCCAACGACTTGTGGATAGCATTGTAATGTGGATGTCAGAAAATGTCATTGATTTTCCCATCCTGCTGCTCTCTAGATTTGTTGAACTTTAATGTCCAGCCAGCATATTGTACTTCAATATGCTGGCTGGATTGTCTGGATTGTAGATCTATACGGTATACCATTATATCTTTTTATTTAAGATGCTGTACTTGAGGAATCATCAACTTAGTAACTACTAAATCAGCCAAATGCCAGAGAAGACAGCATCTGTCCACCTTTAAGAGGGAATTCCTGCAGGTGTAGCTTGTCACCTCCAGGTTGGATGTATGCACTGTCCTTAGCCATGGGATGCTTAATAATGGTTGAATAAACCGTAATTGATAGAGCCAATCTGGTGTAGTGCTAGAAACTGGGAGACCATGAGTTCTAGTCCTGCCTTAGGCACAAAGCCTGCTGGGTGACCTTGGGCCACTTGCTCTCTCAGCCCCAGGAAGGAGGCAAGAGCAAACCAGTTCCAAAAAACCTTGCCAAGAAAACTGCAGGGACTAGTCCAGGCAGTTGCCAGGAGTCAACACTGACTTGAAGGAACAACGACAACAACAATAGACTGGGCTTGTATAATACTAAGCATAAATCATAATTTGCAAGCCACTGTGCTTGGATTCAAACAATGTCCTAAGCTCTAACCACACAGGTTTTGGTGCAATTAAGCCTTTGTAACTCCAGCAGGATTTAAATGGGCATAAAGGGGCACTAGTTGCCTTTATCTATAAGGAATCATCTATCAGAAAATATAATAGAAATTAAGATGTGTTTAAACTGAATTATACTCCCTGTTTAGTTTTAGGGGCAAGGGATGTTCTTGTCACCAGATTTTTTTTCCTTCTTTCCTTTTTTGTGTGCTACATTCTAAATTGCTGAGAATTACTTATTGATTATTGTAGCTCTTTCACAAGATACTTAAAAAATGACGACTGCGTATGTATTCTCTTTCGATTCTTGATGCCATGGAGATTGACAAACCATTGCACCTTCTTTCTCAGGAGCTGTGTGGAATGTTATCTAGCTTCTGCTGATCAACTGCATCAGGAAGACTGCACTGAAAAATGTAAATTGGTTGACACAAGGATCAGGCATGAGGAAGGTCTGTACTTTATTGCTTGGCCATTATTAGTTGTGGCAATAGGTTTACTAGGTCTTGCTGCTTGCATGGTGTGTGTGTGTATGTATACATACACACACACATATAGACATACATACATGTGCATGCACACACACACAGAGGATCTTACGATTTTAATTGTCCCTCTTGGCACATTTTTTTTTAGTAGCATTAGGCTGAAGCTGCTCAGGTTCAGGGCTTCAATTTTGCATTTGCTTGTTTGTTTGCTGATGTTTTTCTGTGATTTAACTGTAATTTGTCACAATGAAAGTGAGGATGTGATGGCCATATTGCTGTCTTCTCTTCAGTCTGTGTACAGAAGCTGGCAGGACTGACGGCTGAGGTTTCTTTTTCATTAACCGTTGACAGGATAAGGTAGCATCCTCCACACCTGAGGGAAGAGGGTAGGATCAGGTATCCCAGGATGGACTGCATATCAAATACAGTTGAACAGCTGAAAAGACAGTAAGAATCAGCCACTCTCTTACCTGATACTTTTGCATGAAGTGGTTGGCTCACCCTCCCTAATGATCAGTCTGGTCCTGTGTTTTTCCTATCTCTGTGCCACAAACATCCTTGGCTGTGAAGCTGGACTACTATTAAAGGCAGAAGTACATACACAGTATAAGAAAATAAATAATACAAATTAAAAATCTGCAGAATGAAATCAGAATACAGGACAACAGCAGCTGAAAGATTTTACAAAGCAATACATGTCTGTTTAAAAGATTTTAGGAGCTTAGAGGAATAAAAGAGATCTCAAAAGTTATCTCTGGTGTCAGTGTTACATGTGTAGCAAGAGATTCCCAAGCAGGAATGCAGAGGATGTAAACCAGGAATAGACATTAACTAGTGAGTGTGGGAAAAGAAAAGTCAGCTTGTTGTTACACAGAGGGAAATGTGGGAAAAGAGGGCATAGATTTTGAATTCAGGGAAGATATAAGTATGGGAATCAGCCTTAATAGTCTGAGACTGTCAGCTGCTTCCACTCACTACCGTTCTTGTGTGATAATAAAAGATCCAGTCCAACCCTGTTGAGTTTCTGGGAAGCTTCAGCTAAGTCTGTCTCCCCCTTTGGGGAACTGGACATTGAGGCCTTGTATAGGAAAAGGTAAGCCACCCTATTTCTCTGACTACACAGATTGAAAGATCTTCTTGGTTCCAATCCACATGACAGATGCTTTTTTAAAAATGTAATTTACTCTGGTGCCGGTAGCCAAAGCAGCCAGCTGTTCGGTAAATTTTAACCCAAACACACTGAGGCTACTGTATTTTATTGTGTGAAAAAAGGTTCCAGTATTCTGTTCAGCATTGGTTTCACTTAAGTTATCCAGTGATAGCCTCTTTAAAAATGATACTGCATGGTACCTGAAATAGTTGGATATACGAAGATGTGTTTTATAATATGTGACCTCCAAATTAGATGTTTGTCCACTCTCTTCAGAATTAATCTCTCACAATTTAGGAGGCATTTCAAATTATGCAAGGTAAATTTACCACTTGTATTAATATCAGTGATGTCAGTAGGAATTCCCACTGAGAATTCCTACTAACCCTTAAGGTGCTGATCAAGAAATTGAGTACTCTAAATGGTGAGAAAAAAGGAGAACTTTTATCTGCTGCAATGAGGTCATCTGTAAGCAGAATGTAGTAGTTGAACTTGAGCAAGGCTACCAACACTCTGCAGACATGAGCTCACTTTTAAGTCAGACAGATAACGTGAAACACCCAAATCACTACCTGCACCTTGAAACTGATTGCCACAAATTGCTAAGCATGGCAAAGCATAATTTCACAAATGGAGACAACCAGAAATGTGTACGTTCTGTTTTAACTATTATGTATAAGTGAATGTGCTGGTATGTAGATGTCTAAGTATGTTGGGTGTGACAAAAAAATACTATTTTTAGAGCCTGAGAATATTTGGGGAAAGGAAAGCTGCTCAATGTAAAATAACCCTCTACTAGGACTTGTTTACATGTTTACATGACCTGCATTTCTTCTTACTTAACTTTTAAAGGATATTATACACAACTATTTAATTGGATCAGCCTAAATTATAAATACAAAGAACTAGTGGGAAGAAAACAGGTACAAGATAGTATGACATTGCTAAAGCAATGAAGGAAAGTCTTGTGTGTTTTTTTTAAGTTACTTTTTTAAAAATGGTTTTCCTTCTGGTGTTAGAAAACATCTGTGGGCTTTTTGTTTCACAAGACTAACACAGCTACCTCTCTAGAAAACGGGGGCAGGGGGGAGCTTTTAGAATGGCTTAGAAAAAGTCCCTTTTCCCTAGAGAAATGCTGTTTCCAAGAAAACACTGGGCAAATGTCTATATCCTATTCACTTCTCCAAAAACACATCCTGCTGCTTTTAAACTTTGAGAAAACGTCTGTAGGGTTGATAACTCTGGTGAAAGCTTATTCAGACAAAATGTATAATGCAGACAGGCAATGGGAACAATGCCATATATCATAAAAATACAGATAAGCTATTGTATAATGTGCAACTTGCAAACCACTTTATTTAGAATGTCTCCCAGTAGAATCCTTTCTCTAATGTGGCTGTAAATTTCAGAGGAACTTCGGCAACAATTACTATTATTTTTGTGATTTGCTGATAAGACATGGAGCCTCTGGTATTACTGGCCTAGGGGGTCTCCATTTTCAGATTCCATTCTTATATCTTCATGTTGTCTGTTCCCTCATGCATATTCCACCTCTTTTAAGCCTCTTGAATAAACATCAAAAGGACTCTGCCTGAGGAAATTTAGGTGAAAGCATTGTTTGCCGAACTGGGAATATTTTATAGTTCTTTTATCTGTATTACCTTGAACTGAATTCTTTTATCCTATCATGATTTCTGTTTAGTCATTAGGCATGTGTAGATGATACTATTTTTTTATAGCAAGATTCTGTCAGCAATAAATGGTAGTCCTCCTGAAAAAGATTAGTATCTTTATGATACAGGAATATCCTACACATTGCAACACCATGTAGGCATTCTACCAGTAGCAAAAAGACAAAGAGAAACATGTTTACTCTAATCAAGACTACTGTATTCCCCTAATAGCTATTGCAGCTGTCTTAGAAGTATTTCCAATTCAATGAATTTCCCATTCTGGCAAACCTGATGGGTGCACTTGATGGTCAGCACTGAGTGACAACACCTGGACCTTCTCTTCTGAAACCTCAGTGCAAAGAGTAACAAAAAACAAAGAAGCCCCTTTCAGTAGTAGAACAATTATCTGCAAGTCCTTTAATGTATTTCCAGCTTTGTTCCTTAGTGCCTGTTAAAATTAACCTGTTAGAAATGGTTTAATCTTCATAATAACTGCTTGATGAGTTTGTCTCTGACCTGTAAAATGGGTTTTTCCCCATTCTCAGATATTGTGGAAGATAAATGGGTTCCTTGTGTGTTACGAGGGAAAAATGAATGCATTATCACATTTCTGATGGCAGCTGATAAAGAGGGAAAAGCCATCATTCACAACATAAAGCAGAAAGGTAAAGCATTTGGTCTTGGTAAGCTAAGGACTTGTGGTGTACCTGAATCTATATTCTGCTAACATATCCATTTCTACAGAGGGCTGTCTGGAAGTACTGGTTTAAGAGTCTCAGAAATGCCAGTAGAATGGCACTTATTGAAAAGGATTTTCCCATCTACTTGTTTCCTGAAAGTTTTTCTACAGAAAATTAAGGGACTGTCCTGGGAAGTATGAGAGGCATTGACATGGAGGAATGCCTAAGGGGGAGGGAATTGGCCCCAATCAGGCAAGAGGGGAGTGGGCAACCTCCCCTTTCCACTGCAAGTTTCTGTCCCCTGGTTTCACTTCATACTTCAAGAGGGTTTTGGTGCATAAAGTTCAAGAATGATGAGCAACCTTTCTACCAGCATTTTTCTGCATATGGCTCCCAGATTCTAAGCCAAAATATTTTACTGAAATGAAGTGCAAGAGGCAGCTTGCCTCCTAAAGCATTCTTTCCATGTGGCCATTCATGAATACGGAAAAAGTGAAGGAGATTATGAACATGGTAGCCAATGTTGAACTATTGTTTGTTCAATCTTTCATTTGTTCTAGATCTCCCAAAGGCTGACCCACTTATTTTTTGTGTGTGAGTGGTTCACATATAACTCATCCATCCCTACATGAATGAGGCAATTATCATACATACCAATGCTGAGTGTGTACAGATGAACACACTGGGATTTCAGCCATCTTTAAATAAAACCTGTACAAAGCTGAATAGTTCACAGCAACCTTTTCTAATCTGATGCCCTCCAAATTTTGCCTTCCAATATTTCCAGAATTCTAATAGTTATAGGTGAAAGTAACAGTACCCTGTTGTGTATACATTTCTTCCTTTTTTCCCCAGACTAATAGCTATTTCTGTAACGATTTTCACTATTTACCCTTTGTTTCTACAGATTGTCCACAACCTCCAAATATTACAATGATTGTGTTGGGTGTTTCTATTGCAATAGTCCTCACTGGGATTGTCTTACTTTGCATGTGGAAACTGTTTATTTCATTTGAAGACCGTAAAGAAGTTGCTAAATTTGAAGCAGAAAGGTCAAAGGCCAAATGGCAAACGGTATGTAAAAAAAAAAAGATTCAGGGAAACATTTGCAAGATGAAAACTACTACCATAGTAGAGCCAGTGTGGTGTAGTGGTGAAGGTAGTGGACAAGAAACCAAGAGGCTGTGAGTTATAATCCCCCCCTTAGGCATGAAAGCCACTTGGGCAAGTTTCTCTCTCAGCCCAACCCACCTCACAGGGTTGTTGAGGGGAAAATAGGAGGCAGGAGTACTAAATTAAGTACAGTATGTTCGCTGTCTTGAGTTGACCAAAAATATATAGAAGGATAAAAATCTAATAATAGTGCCAAAAATGTTGAATGTTCTCCACAGGAAGCCACATATTTATTAAGCCATGGTTCACCTTTATGATTACGATTTAAGAGAAAGTACAATTACTGCTGAACATGTTGATCACAAAAAAACAAAACCAGAAACCTTAAGCAGGGCTGACCTAGTTAGTACTTGAATGGGAGATTACCAAGTAATCCCAGGCCTGTAAGCTAGACTGGGAAACTCAGAAAACATCATAAAAAAAGGAAATGGCAAACCACTCCCATATTGTTGGCAAGAAAACTACATGGGTGTCTCTATGTAACCACCAGGAAAGTTTCATCTTAAGGAACTTCAAAGTTATTAAAAAATGCCCTAGGAGGGGAAGAAAAGCAGCCCTCTGAATAGATAACTTGTGTATTTTTAACCAGTTTACTGGTGAACTGTTGAAATGGTGGACCTTTCTCTCTGCACCCCAAAACCTCAGAGGACAGAGAAAGCCATTTCCCCGAGGAAGAGAAATTGGGAGCTTCTCCTCCTCCTCTTCTTCCTTCTCCTCCTCCCCACAGATTGAAGCTTCATCTATGGGGTTCAGCACTGCCAGGAAGCCTTGGGGAGATTCATTGTGGGGCTGCTGGCCACTTTCCCCCCACTTCCTTTCCTCTCCAGGAGAAGGGAAAGGGGAATGGGTCTCTTTTCTCTGCCCACCTCTCTTGCCTAAATAGCAGAAGAGAAAGGGGAAAGAAAAGCAGGGGAGCATGGCTCCTTGGCTGCAATGGGTCTCGCACCAAAGGAAGCATTCCCTGCCCCACCTCTTTCTCCCCCCTGGGTTCTTTATGTGGACAGAATCTCTACTGTGCTTTGTGGCCGACAAGGGGTGACCAGGGATTGGAAACACAATTCACTGTGGAGCTTCCTGCCAGCTCCTGTGCTGAATAGCAGCATTTTAATGCTGCCATGAAGAAGAGCCCTTAGTAGCCAGTAGCCATTGATAGGACCAGTCCTCCATGAATTTATGTAATCCAAGATACTGGCCATCGCCATGTTTTTTGGTACTAAATTCCAAAGTGTGATTATGTACTGTGCAAAGAAGAACTTCCTTTATCTATTCTAAATCTCTTCCCTATCTCCTGTAATCACTGGCTGCTGATCCTATTGTTACAACAAAAGGAGAAAAACATCCTTGTCCACTTTCTCTACGCCACGCATGATTTTATAAACCTTGATCCTGTTCTCCCTCAGTCAACTTTTTTCCAAGTCTACAAGTCCCAGGTGATACAATGTTCTCACCAGCTGCCTCCAGCTGGATAGATGTGAGAATGCACTTTAATCATTCCCAAGAAACTGAATTTCCCCCAAACTGAACTCCCAATACATCTCTGTTATGTCTACCTCATGCTTCACAACCATGCAAGATGGCCTGATATACAGGTAGTCCCCAGTTTAAGAACAAGTTCCATTCCCAAAGTCTGTCCTTAAGTTGAATTTGTATGTAAGCTGCAACAGTATTATTGTATACTACTGTATAAGTAGTATTGGGTAATTAACTTGAACCATTGTATATTTAACTTGAAACATTGTGTATTTTCCTCACGTTTTGCTACAATAGGCTCCGTTCTTAACTATGGATTGTCTGTAACCTGGGCGTTCTTAACCCGGGGACTACCTGTACTGTAAGTGATCAAATTGCCCCATGCATGGCAAATGTCAGTAACATTACAGGAATCCAAGCATGACGTAGCTCATTTCTATAAATGAGTATTTATTTTGGATGTACAATTTAAAAATTTTATTTTGATTTTAGTATGAATTTCTGTTGTTTTTGTCCACAAAGGCTCCAACCATACACAAGAATACCACCAACATGGGCCATTTCCCACATCTCCAGCAAAGCAGAAGGGGCTCAAAGTAAAGAGCCCCCAACCCCATTTTTCCTCCTCCTTATATGCTGCAGCCTATGTTTCTGTTCTTTGGGGCAGTGTTGGGCTTCAGGGTTTAGTGACTCTGGTCTAGACAACAGATTTCCTGATGTTTTGCCAGCAAATGCGGCTGGCACCTTCAAAGGCAAGGTGGTCTGCTATGCAGACCACAGGCAACTGAGCAGGGACTGACTGAGCTCCTGTCTTTGTAGCCAGGTGACCTGACTTCTGATTGGTCTTCAGCTGAGCTGGTTTCCAACTGGTGCAGGCTGGTGAGGGCTGGTTCCTGGTGAAACATCAGGAAATCTGTTGCCTAGACTGTCACTAAACCCTGAAAATCAACACTGCCCAACAGATGCTGGCTGTGAAAGCCTGCACCAGTATATTTTCCTCTTCTTTGTTTTTTTATTGGTAAGGCTGACTGGCTGATTTCCGCCACCCTATACCTGTTGCTTCCCAGGCAGTAGTCTGCAAGCTGCAACAAGAGGAGTGAGAAGATCAGTGCCAGTTTTGCTCTTCAGTGGGAACAGCTTTCAGAGTGATAAGGCTCAGATTTAGATTTTGCCATTTAATTATTGTGACTGATTCATGGGATCACTTATCTGGGGAGCTGTTTCACCCCCGTTATATATGCCCACCCCACTCAGTCCAGCAGAAGGGGCATGTTGCAGACCCACCAGTCAAGGAATTTCGGCTGGCGGGGACTGGGAAGAGGGCCTTTTCTGCTGTGGCCCCTGCCCTGTGGAACAGCTTGCTAGCTGAGGTGCCTCTCTCCTGGCCTTCCAAAAAGGTGTAAAAACATGGCTATGCCGGATGGCCTGGGGTCCTGATGGGGGTTTGCATTGCTGGAACTGGCTCGTGGGATGATTGATACTGTTTCCCCCATCTTCTTGATTTCTATATTGCTTTTATAGATTTGTTATTTGTGTTTTAATTGGGGGGTATTTATATTTTTATTGTTTTTATTGTCTTGGTTTTTAATTGTAAGCCACCCAGAGTCACCCTCTGGGGAATATGAGCAGCATATAAATTTAATAATAAATTAAAATAAATTTAAAAATCACTTGAATAGTTAAAATCTAGATATATCCATATTACTGTTTGGTTTTAATAATTTTAAAATGAATACCGAGTATTTGTGAAGACTGTGAAAGACTGTTTTTCTTATAGCTACACTTATTCAGCAAATTATAAATGAATCATACCACAACAATCAGAAGTATTAAAGTTAGCATGTTAGGTTCGTTTAATTAGGCCACAAAATCAGATGTGAAATGTTCTGTTACATACAACCTTTTTCTTCTTTTCTAGGGAACAAACCCCCTTTACAGAGGCTCCACAACAACTTTTAAGAACGTAACATACAAGCAAAAGGAAAGGCAACCTGGCAGTACTGCCGATACATTCTACTAATTCAAGATTATGAAAAAAAAAACAGTTCTGGAAATATGAAAAAAGGAAGTTTACTCTGTTTTGGATGGACTTTGTCAAACTACTATGTATGGTAGTATGAAAGTGTTAACATTAGAGCATGTGTGCTTTTAAAAGCTAGAATGCTTTGCAACCATGAATGGAGCTGAGCAGCATTAGAGGAGATTAAAAACAAAGAACCATCCGGCATGCAGTGATCCACCAATTAAGTATAACATGAAAATAATCTCTGGTGCAATTCTGCTGTAATGAGATTTGGGGATTGGTCTGAATGACCTTTCAAGGAACCCCTTTCAGCTGTTCCCTTCTGATCTCAAAGTAATTCAAGATGTTAGGGCAAACCATCTTTTCAATTTCTGCTAAGGAATATGGTTCAGCCAGTTTTGCCAGTCCCAGCTCAGCATTTTACTGAAAGGTTAAGATATACCCCTGTAGCATCTGTGTTTTAAATATCATCCAGAGAAAGAAACATTTCATTTTTAAAAGTAAGAAAACTTGGGAGGAAAAAGTGTTCATGATTCATTAATAAAATATCCAGCAACTAAAGCTGTATTCTTAACCATGGTGCAATCTTAGGAATTCTGTTCAGAAGTCCCATGAAGTTAAATGAGATATTTTCCTATGAAATGTGTAGCCTTCTAGAAGCAGCTGGACTAAAGTTGGCCATACTGACTACAGAAGAATTCAGGGATGGGGGGATATGTTGCTGACTAAGATCCTCTGCATGATATGTATGGCCACCAGATTTTTTCCTTGGTGCCTTTCAGATTCCTCACCCATATGATTTTTGTATTGTGCCCAACCATAGCCCAATGACATCTCTTTTGTGAACAGCTGTTTCCCTTCAGGGCAGCCAGAATGCATACTATTTGCTTTCAAAATTCCAATATATCTAATGGCCCCAAACATTGGGGACCTATGATTAATGGGGCTGCTTTTTTCCAAGTATATAAATATATTTCATACAGTGGGACTTAAACATACTATGCTGGACATATGGTTTTCAATAATGCAAATTTTCTAAGATATTTTTGAGGGTGAGTGAGTGTGTATGTTTTATCCTGAAGAATATTTTTGGTAATGGTGATGGGAGTTTTTACTATGAATGTTCTATGCATATAAAACACTGGAAACGTCTTTGTTGTTTTTATTGAAATAGTTTTGATTGAATAGTTATATAAGGCTGGACCTTATATAAGGCCAAAACGTTATCAGTATAGTATTTGTACTATTACTCATTGCAGTCCCTTGGACATTTTTTTTCTAGTTTGCAAATGAGACACTTTTTTTAAATGGAATGTTCAGTGGTTTGCTTTTTTAATATGTTGATATGTAAACTGAATTGCTTTGTTTTCACATAGATTCTCAGATGTAAAATGGAAGGGTAAAAGAAACAATCAAATATCTTGACTGAGATTTTTACAAACTCTAATATCTACAGACTAGACTACATTTTAACCTTGCATGTTATAGGAACCAGCCTGTGTGATTAAATTATAGTTCAACGTGTTGTATAACACAGGGCTAATTTATTAAACCATGGTTTAGTTCACAACAGTTAAACATCAACTACAACCATTTGGCCACCTTGAAACTGATTTTTAAATCCTCCTCTTCTGGCCAATGTACTGTTTCTATGTAGATGACCCCATTGGTAACCTAAGGTCTAATCTATTTACTTGCTCCCACTTCAGTAGGTCACTATAAATTTCCCAGAGTTGGTCCCTTCCTTACCTTTCTTAGCAGCCCAGAGCTATCTTTCAAATTCACTGACTCAGACATTTTGTGAAATAAAGCAGATGAGTAACAAGGATGAGGAGGAAGAAAGCAGGGTTATACATCAGACTGCCTTTCCTCATGCTACAAGAGGGATATAGTACCCACGGTGTTTTCTGTAACATGACTTATGTGTGCATATGATAAAAATAAAAGTATGTTTAAAAACCTATGACTTTATGAGCTAATTATTCCCCACTTCTGTGAAACAGAATATACCTCTGTGTATATATACCATATCTCTATAGTTCTTTATATATATACAGTACTGTGCAAAAGTTTTAGGCAGGTGTGAAAAAATGCTGTAAGGAATCTCCACCATGCTTCACTGTTGCCTGCAGACACTCATTATTGTACCGCTCTCCAGCCCTTCGGCAAACAAACTGCCTCCTGCTACAGCCAAATATTTCACATTGTGACTTATCAGTCCAGAGCACCTGCTGCCATTTTTCTGCACCCCAGTTCCTATGTTTTGGTGCATAGTTGAGTCACTTAGCCTTGTTTCCATGTTGGAGGTATGGCTTTTCGGCTGCAATTCTTCCATGAAGACCACTTCTGGCCAGATTTCTCTGGACAACAGACGGGTGTACCTGGGTCCCACTGGTTTCCACCAGTTCTGTGCTGATGGCACTGCTGGATATCTTCTGATGTCAAAGGGAAGTAAGCATGATGTGTCTTCCATCTGCTGCATTGTTTCCTTGGCCAACCACTGCATCTACAGTCCTCAACATTGCCTGTTTCTTTGTGCTTCTTCAAAAGGGCTTGAACAGCACATCTTGAAAGCCCAGTCTGCTTTGAAATTTTTGCCTGGGAGAGACCTTGCTGATGCAGTATAACTACTTGTGTCTTGTTGCTGTGCTCAGTCTTGCCATGGTGTATGATCTGTGACATGAAACTCTCTTCCACAACCTCACCTTAGTAGCAGAGTTTGGCTGTTCCTCACCCAGTTTTAAGCCTCCTACACAGCTGTTTCTGTTTCAGTTAATGACTATGTTTCAACCTACACATGAAACTGATGATCATTAGTACCTGTTTGGTATAATTGGTTAATCATACACCTGATTAACTGACTCTAATCCTACAAGATCCCTGACTTTGTGCACGTGTACAAAGTGTGCAAGTATAAGAACTGATGCTGGTTTGAAGCCAAAGGATAGTCACACCAAATAATGATTTGATTTAGATTTTTCTTCTGTTTGCTCACTTTGCATTTTGTAAATCAATAAACAATTACAATATATATTTTTGAAAGCATTCTTTCTTTACAGCATTTTTTCACACCTAAAACTTTTGCATAGTACTGTAAATCTATTATTTACAGTAATAAAATTAATAAAATGTAAGATTTAATACAAGCTAAACTCAGAGAAAGTAAAAACAGAGTAAAAAGTGTAAAGAAAGAAAAAAGGAAAAAGAAAAGGAAAAGGAAAGAGTGAAATTTAAAAAAAAGTAAAGAAATATATAAAGAAGTGACTTCCAATCTTCCTTACAAGTATAAACAAGTTTGGTATCTCTTCACCCCCTATAAGGTTACAAACAGTTCTTCCCGTAACTTGTCTATAAACAAATCCATAAGACATCAACTTTTCAATCCTGGTGTCAGCAAAAAAGTCCATAAAGGGTTGCCAGAATTTCATAAAAACATGTCTTATTTTAACCTTGATCAAATATACCAACTTTACATTCCTTTTACTTCTGAAAATCTTAATATTTAATTCATTCAAATACTGTCATAGGATTTTATCTCCAATTCTTCTTTGCCCCATCGCATAGGCTTCTTTAAGAAGCCTCTTTTGTAAATCCAATAAACATACATTATCCAGGTCATTCTCTTGGTTTAATATCTGTATTTCCCTTTTAATTTTTTAAAACTTCAGCCAGCTTCTTTTATATATCAAGTAAAGAGTCCTTTTTGGGGTCATTCTCTTGGCCTGTCACTTGTATTTCCACTTTAAATGCCTTCTCTGTCTTGTAATCCACACTTTTTTTTAATCCAATATTTCTGATTCTACTATTTCTGCATCAAGCAATATATGTTTCACATCTGTCAATCCTTCATTAACATCCTTTAGACAAAGTTTATCCATAGAAGCTGATATTGTGGGCTACTACTAATTTCTGGCCCCATTCTTCAAGTATCTCCTTTAATATTTCAAATGTTACAGTGTTTTGTGTCATTTTGTAAATCCCAATCCTAATCAAAACCAAAGGCAGGTTTGTTGGGTTTTTTTGGCCTGGACTCTTTAGTTTCCTCTAGTGTCCAATTTAAATCATACAGTCTCTAATCTCTGTTATGACTTACAGTAGACAAAATAATTTTGGTTCCTGTGAAAAGATGATTATTTTATACAGTTAGTTCCAAAATCTTATAGTAAAAGTTTCAATATTCCAAATTTGTCTAGACCCTTAATTCGTTTATAACTTTCTTGATTCAAAATCTTATTTAGCTTTTTGCCATTTATTTCAAATTCTTTATGCCCTTAAACGTATAGTTAATTTTTCTTTTGTTTAGAAATGAAGACTCACCAGGTAGCTTTTCAAACTTGTCATTCCAAAGATCTCTAATAGCTTTAAAATGGTTAGATAGGCAATTTCTGAGAATTATTAGAAGCAAGTTTAGCAAATGTAGTGTCCTTTAAAAGGCTCCACTGCAGTTGTGAGCTTGATGATTAATCCCTTCATCTCCTGGTACTCAAGCGTGTGAGAGAGAGCTATCCTGCAGCTGTCCAGAGCACATGTGGGTGATCTCCTGTCCTCTCCTTCTCCGGAGAAGTTCTGAAGAACTAGTCTACTCACTGGCTCTTCGGTCTTTGCCACTGTTGTTGTCTCCAATCTCCACGGAGACGTATTTAGTTTGCCATGCCTCCACCTGAAATCTGTATTTCTACAGTTCTAAGATGTCTCTGAACAAGTGTACACAGGCAAATTTGCACATGCACGTGATTAGAAGAGCTGGTACTACTAACACCTAAACCTAGAACTGAAGGAACAACAAGTGTGGAAAGTCATCATATCTCCCACAAATGTATTCTTGGGTTGGAAGTGCTCTTTGCAGCATTCAAGATTTCTATTCATTTGGATGATTCAACAAGATGATTAGACAACTCACAGCAAATTATCTATGGATATTATTGTTTCTTATATGGAATGTCAAATTATAAAAACAGTATGCCAGTAAGCTCCAATAAGACCATAGTGACAGAAACATTATATTACCTTCAAGGGATTTTTGAATGCAATTGGTGTTTTACTATGGCCATTTTGCATGTTTTGCTAAGCCACAATGAGGTTTAATTTTGGCTTTATGTGAACCCATTGTGGTTTACCGGTTAGTATGTTAATGTGTGTGTTAGTATGCGAGCCAGTTAATGTGAAACAGAAAGCTGTGTTATATTCATAGATCCAGCAGGGGTCTTTTTATAAGTATGAACCCATTTTTTAACAAAGGGCTCCACAATACTAAGTTGCATGCCAAAGGCCATATTCTAAAAATCTGAACATATTATGGGTATTTAATTGTAATTAACATTCAATTTATTAAACATAGATAATATTTTATTGTATTCAGTTTCCCCATCTGTTGTATTAAAATTAGAATTTAACTTTTGGAATGACCCTAGGAACTATACACAACACTTTGGCAGGCTACATATGGACCTGTGACACCAAATTATGCACCTATTTTATACTTCTGGAAAGTTGGAAGGGAGTCTTCAACACTTTTGAAAATCTAAATATTTTAGATTTTTTTTTTAGTTTTGTAGTGGATAAAAGGGATTAAGCTTTATTTTTATTATTAAACTTATATGCCACCTGACTCCCAGCAAATTTTGAGAGGCCACAGACCTTTAAATTTTCTCAAATCATAGCTACTGTAATTACAAGAAGGGGTCAGAATTTGAGGAAAAGGAAATTAGAAACTTCTTTGCTGTCAGATATTTGGCTTGGGGTCCCTATGGAAGCTGGGACATAAATGTGTCTTGATGTGACTGGGCCCAAGGATGCAGGTCTAGAGCCTAGAATACTGTGTGGAAATAGAAACATATGAGTAAAGTTGTAAGGAAACATTTAATTCAATTGCATGAGGATTAAAAATATCTTCATGCTGCATGGTCAAATTTGGGTGATAATGTGTTCAATTCCTTTCTTTCCTATCTTGATTGTTCAGATTATTTTCAGATTATTAAATGCTGTTTTGGAAAGCAGATCTGAGTCTCATGTATTTTGTTGCAGTTAAACTAGCATCTCAAATCTCTACTCCGCAGCTTTTATTCAACCAAAAATCCTTCCTTTCTCAGTTACTTCAGTGTTGAGTTTCTAATCTACCATCATCTTCCCCCAATGCCCTTGGACCTGGTAACTTCAGTAAAACTGGAGCTATCCATTTAAAAATTTATCCCTGGAGAAGGGGGATTTCCTGTCCTGCCCTATCCAGAATCTAGGTGCAAGGGACATTTCCCCATTCAAGAACAAGCGGTAGTAGCATAATAACTTACCCAGGATGGAACTCCTTCACCCAGGGGAATAGTCACAAGTAGATATCCTAGTACTCAGGAGTATTAGAGTGGAGATGCCAAGGGACTTTGGCTGGCTGGTCTGGGTGCTGGTGATAGGTCCCCTTCAGCTTCCTTCTACCATTCCCTGGGCTACATCTTCCATCAAAGAAGCTCAACATAACATAAATCAAATATGCAAGGATTTAGTACTACGTCACCCTCCCCAATCTGGGCCCTCCAGATGTGCTCAAATTCCCAGTTCTGAGAAATGCTCTTCTGCATAATTCTTTCTATGTATGAAGACAATGTCCAAACAGAATAAACCTGGATGAATCCTTGGTGGTTCTGAAAAAGCTAAGCAGGGTTTGACCTGGCTAGTACTTGGATGGATAGGACACCACTACGAAATACCAGGATCATTGGCTAGATTGGGAAGTAAATAAATATCCTAGAAGAAAGCAATGGCCAACCACTTCCATGAGGTTGCCAAGGCATAAACAAGTCCATAAAGCCACCAGGACTCAAGCTTGATTCAAAGGAAACTTTACTTTTTACAAACTGTTAATGAAATGCTTTTTCCCTCCAAAATTGCACTGCTTAAGTCATCTTTATAGACAGGACGAACACAAACCACTGTAATCTGCAGTGCACCTGTCGAGGACAAAGTAAACAAAAGTTTTGACAGAAAATTTTTAAACGTTTTGGAAGTGGGTGAAGAGGGCCAAATATGGAGGGCCAAATAATCATGTGATTGCGGGGACTCTGTGACAGCCACAACTATGAGGAACCGTTGTAAGTCCCCCTCATTCAGTGCTGTTGTAACTTCAAACAGTTGCTGAACAAGTGGTCATTCAACAAGGACTACCTGTAATGTCTTTGCCTTACTATTGCAATTGGTTGCTCCAAAGGAGAATAGCATGATGGGCATATATGTATGCTTGAACGATTAGATTTGTTAAGGCTGTCCAACTCCAAGAACTCTCTAGGCAGCTTACAAGATATCAAATACATAATTAAAACATAGCCCAAAACATAATATATATATTACAGGTAGTCCTTGGGTTATAACGGCAATTGGGATCGGAACTGCTGTCACTAAGTGATGTGGTTGTAAAGTGTGACACCACGTGACCACATTGCTTAGCGAAGCAATCCCAGCAGTCCCAGTTGCCATCTTAACCCCAGGACTGCGTGGGTCATTAAGCGAGAAGAAGCCCCAGGGGGTGGGGGGTGCCGTGGGCAGGCGCTAAGGAGTGCAGGCAGGGGGTGCTGTGGGTGGGTGCATGCTAAAGAGGACAAGTGGGCTGGGGGGGTGCTATGGAGTATGAAATCCCTGGGATCTCATACTCCATAGTGGGGCTTCTCAGGAGAAAAAGCAGCAGGAGCGACTTATGGAAGTAACCTGCGACCTTTCATACCAGCTTCCCCATTGACTTTGCTTGTGGGAAGCTGGCAGGGAAAGTTGCAAATGGCAATCATGTGACCACGGCTCACTGCATTATGTTAATGTTATGTTAACATTATGTTAACTTTTAGTAGATTACTTACAGCATCAGAGAACTAGTTGTATTTATGATTTAGACAAACATATTTCTTTGTATTTTCAACGTGATATCTAATCAATATCTAGTATTTTCTTTGCTCATTTACCATAAAGCATTACCATAAGGTTGCTAGACACTGCAAGCTGCAGTTTCATTTCATTGTAGTAGTGAAGTCCAAGGAAGTGCTGGGCAATTCCTCATAATTTCCCTTATTAATAACTATATATTTTAATAGTATGGATCAGATGCCACTTTACTTGTTTATAAATCTTAAGTCTTCATTTTAGAGTACTTCTATCATCTGGATTAAGTTTCAGCTTGTTCTCCCTCATTCATCATAAACCGTATATAAAAACAAGTTCTGCAGTTTCTGTTGAGCAGATAGAAATGAGAAATGGTAGAGCAGAATATTTTCTGAATATTGATGGCACTTCAAAACGAACAGCCTGGTAATTTTTCCGAATTATTTTACTAGGATGTTACAGAGCAAACTTTTAACTATGATATAGAACAAAAATCTCCCTAGCACTATACCGTGTGTACAATTATTAGGCAAGTGAGTATTTTGACCATATCATCATTTTTATGCATATTTTCCACCTCCAAGCTGTATAAACCTGAATGCTTATTGGGTATAAGCATATCAGGTGATGTGTATTTGAGTAATGAGAGAGGATGTGGCCTAAGGAGATCAACACCCTATATCGAGGTGTGCATAATTATTAGGCAGCTTCTTTTCCTCAGACAAAATGGGCCAAAAAAGAGATTTAACTGACTCTGAAAAGTCAAAAATTGTAAAAGGTCTTTCAGAGGGATGCAGCACTCTTGAAATTGCTAAGATGTTGGGGCGTGACCACAGAACCATCGAACGTTTTGTTGCAAATAGTCAACAGGGTCGCAAGAAACGTGTTGAGAAAAAAAGATGCAAATTAACTGCCAAAGATTTGAGAAGACTCAAACGTGAAGCTACCAGGAGCCCATTATCCTCCAGCGCTGTCATATTCCAGAACTGCAACCTACCTGGAGTACCCAGAAGTACAAGGTGTTCAGTACTCAGAGACATGGCCAAGGTAAGGAAGGCTGAAACTCGACCACCACTGAACAAGACATGTAAGTTGAAATGGCAAGACTGGGCCACGAAATATCTGAAGACAGATTTTTCAAAGGTCTTATGGACTGATGAGATGAGAGTGGCTCTTGATGGACCAGATGGATGGTCCCGTGGCTGGATCAATAACGGGCACAGAGATCCACTTCGACTCAGACACCAGCAAGGTGGAGGTGGGGTACTGGTATGGGCTGGTATTATTACAGATGAGCTAGTTGGACCTTTTCAGGTTGAAGAGGGACTCAAAATCAACTCCCAAACCTACTGCCAGTTTTTAGAAGACACTTTCTTCAAGCAGTGGTACAGGAAAAAGTCTGCATCTTTCAAGAAGACCATGATGTTTATGTTTATGCTCCATCGCATGCATTGAAGTACTCCACTGCGCGGCTAGCCAGTAAAGGCCTCAAAGATGAAAGAATAATGACATAGCCCCCTTCCTCACCTGACCTAAACCGTATTGAGAACTTGTGGGCCCTTCTCAAACGAGAGATTTACGGTGAAGGAAAACAGTGCACCTCTCTGAACAGTGTCTGGGAGGCTGTGGTTGCTGCTGCACAAAAAGTTGATCGTCAACAGATCAAGAAACTGACAGACTCCATGAATGGAAGGTTTATGACTATTATTGCAAAGAAGGGTGGCTATATTGGTCACTGATTTTTTGTTTGAAATGTCAGAAATGTTTATTTGTAAAATTTGAGTTGTTTGTTCATTATTCTCACTTTAACAGATGAAAATAAACAAGTGAGATGGGGGAATTTTAGTTTTTCATTTAGTTGCATAATAATTCTGCACACTAATAGTTGCCCAATAATTGTGCACACATAGATATGCTCCTAAGAAAGCCAAAACCTCACTTTTACTTTCTTAAATATTCAGGTTTGAGGTTTATTAATATTTTGGACTGACCGAGAGCGCTGTAGTTGTTCAATAATGAAATTCATCCTCAACAATACAACTTGCCTAATAATTGTGCACGCAGTGTATCTTCTCAAACCATTTCTGAGGACTGTAAAATTCAGAGGATCTAAACCTAGTCAAGTAGTCCAGAAGGATACTATTCCTGATGATACTAAAAGATGCTGAGAGGCAGAGGATAGAGTTGCTGCTCCTACCTCATCCATTCCCCAGTGAAAGTCATCTATCAGAGCACCAAAGGGTGTTTCCATCCTATAATAACCAGTCCTGAAGCCTACTGGAATCTATCTAAATTATCTCATCAAGAAATGCCTGGAGCTGAGAGGTTGTCACACCTTGCCTTCAAATGGCAAATTTGAGTAGTTATCTGAAACCACAGCATCTCAACATTTTCTTCAGCAGAGACCTCACTGGTACTTTTTTTCAAAACTGCAGGAGCCTTACCATCTCTAATGGAAGTATTTATCATTCTGGCCCTCCAGTTTTCTGAGACACTTTCCATTTTAAAGAATTTACATGCATTTGTTTCTGAGGTGCACTTTGATCCTAAGGTTTTCTACTATTAATGTTCAGTCTTGTTGAAATTGTGAGAACGTACAGCAACAGTGTAGAATATTTTTTTCTATACTATGCACAGTATATGTGGATTATATTTTATATATACAGATAAAGATTTGTATTGGGGAATGCTTCAGAACTTACAAATTCAATTTTTTGTGAAACACTCTGGCAAATGTAATACTTTATTATCATAGTTGACATGAATAATCATAGTTCTTCTGTAGGTATCTATCCATCTTTGCCAAATGTTGATATAATATAGAAAGCAAAAGTTTCTGAATTATGGACCTTTTTCTGGAAAGGGGGCAAATGAAGATTTACAGACAGGTGGATTGTAGGCAAGATCTGCTATAAATTACACACCACAGATATCCTCTATAGAACTAAATCAATTTCAGCCTGCATTCACATCTCATAGTGAAATATAAGCAGAGATCCTCATGGTATGTTTGAGAAGTATGATGGAGTGGCAATATAGCCTCTGTCAAAGACAGAGAAGGAACAAGCTCTTCATCACAACAAGATATTAGCAAGAAAGGTAATATATATAAATTACAGAAGAAAAATGAAAAGCAACATAGAAAAGCCATAATGTCTTCAATATTTTATACTAGCATAGAAAAGGTAATAGTCCATTCTTCTCCAAGAATTAAACATAATTGTGTAATAAGCTAGAAAAGCAAGTTGAACAAAAGCCTACATTTATTTTAAATTATTTCACGAAGCAGAATTTTTAAAAATGCAACATTAATCAGCAGAAAAAGAGGCTACCCATAATGCTCTTTGTGCTTCTTAGCCAGTTTAAATAATAAGTCAGGCAAAGACCCCAATCTTATAATTTTATCCTCCTCATTTTCTCCTGGATTTCAGGATTGGTCTTCCAGCACTTTGAAGAATTGGGGAAGTCACTTCAGCTCCAGGATAACTTTTGCCAACTGCTATTCTAAAGATGTGCTGGGATCAACTCCCATATTCAGAACCTCTCATCACTCTTGCATCCTTTGCTAATTCTTTCAATCTTTCATCATAAATAACCAAATCAAAGATGCTTTTTGATTCATTCCTCTTCTATATATATGTATGAATATATGCATGTACAGTATTTGAAACCAACAGGCCTTTTCTAAGATACTCACCAGTCACCATTAAGTCATTCTTGTTTCTCTAATGGCCCAATCAGATTTTCTGTATTTACTTGTCTTGATCCATTCATCTTTTTTGGGGGGGGTGTTGTTTTGTTTTTGTGCCTTTGAATCCGTGTTGACTCCTGGCACCTGTCTGGACATGTCTCTGCAGTTTTCTTGGCAAGGTTTTTCGGAAGTGGTTTGCCATTAACTTCTTCCGGGGGCTGAGAGAGAATGGCTGGCCCAAAGTTACCAAGCTGGTTTCATGCCTAAGGCAGGACTAGAACTCACAGTCTCCCAGTTTCTAGTCTGATACCTTTAACCACTACAAAATAATTTGTATTCATCCAAATCTTGCATCATTTTTCCCCAAAAGCAATCTGTGTTTTTTCCATTATCACTAATGGAAGCATAACATGTACCTATCACCAGCCTAAGAGTCCTACTTTCCTATACATCAGCCACAGATGACACCAATTTCTTCTTTTTAACAACATATTTTAGCCCTTTTGCTTATAATTAAATGTAGACCTTCCACTTCCTTGCATGCCAACTCCACTCCACAAGATCAGATCACTTTCATGAAGACCTATTAGTCCTTCCCCTTTCTCTTAGACTCACAGACACACCGTCCTTCCATCCTATTTCTTAATTCACAGTCCTTACCATTCCCTCCTCAAACATTTCACATCCGATCTTCCATATGCTGAGATTGTCACTAGATGTGCCTGTAAACACTGATCTCTCTGCCACCGATCATGGATTGGGTCGATCAAGGTTTTCGTGTAATATTTTTTAGTATAAACCAGGTAACCAGCCTTAGGTCACACCTGCAACATTCCATGCTAAAGTGAAATGAAAAACGATATGCCATCGTCCAACCCCTTGCTACCTTTCCTAGAACCGCGTGGCTCTGTGGTATGACGAACATCGTGGCTTCTGTGGGTCTTACTAACCATGACTGCGGCCCTGCTTGCGAGGGCCCCTTGGCTGCAGGACTCTGGCCTAGTATGTCATCCCTATCGGCCCTCCTGAGGAGCTGCACGCCTGCTCTTAGCTTCAAGTGGCACTCTACCGCCCTGATCCTGAAAACCAGGAGGGGTCCATGAAAGCAAAGCGGAACGCTTGCGCGATGGGCGCTTTTCTGTCTAGCTTGCGCGGAGTTAACACAGCCAGCCTGGAGCGTATGCGGGGAGCCTGCTTTCGAGCTGAGTACAAGCCGGTACCTGACGCCCCCCCCCCCCGCATCTTCTGCCTCCCCCTTAGCAGAGCAGAGTTGGTTTGCGTTTTCTCCTCACCCCCACACGGAGGGGGATTGGGAAACGCCTCTCTCCCTCCTCAGGCAGCGATGGGGGAAGGTCTGTCAGCCTGTGTCCTTCCCGGCTCGGCCACAGAGCGATAGGAGCTGCTGTTGCGGCTCGCTCCGCCGTCCTTTTCCCTCTCCCCGGGTCTCCCCGCCTCAAGGCTGCCGCTGCGGTTCCCCTGCCAATGCGCCGCGAAGGCTTGCTGGCCGAGAGCCTTTAAGTCCCATGGAAATGTTTGGGGTGGAGTTCCTCCTTGCTTGCTCCGTGCTGATAGCTGGCTCCTGCTTGGCCGAAAGGGAACTTGCAGCATTGACACAGGACCAATTGCCCTACTTCTTGAGTAAGTCGGCGCGGCGGCTGCCTTGAGGGCGCCGTCGCTGCTTGCTTTCTCCCGCGCGCGCTCTCTGTCTTGCTGGGAGGGTCTCTTTTCCTATTGATTTCATTCCCTTCCTGTTGTTGTTAGCCGATTATACAGCGGGTTAGAGTTTCCCCACTAGGAATGATGCTTGATCTTGGCATAACTCTCGTTCCAGGGAGAAAAAATAATAATAATAAAAGCTTGAACCCGCTAAGTCCAGAGGAATTTCTTTCTTACTGCTCCCGATTGCAGTGTTGATCAGAGACCCGCCCAGTCAGTTCTTGCCCTGTGCTAGGGTTGACTGTGTAAAACCCATTTAACTACCAGAGTGAAGGGCCGAGGGGCCAGGTCTGTACCGCGTGCTAAGCTTCAGTTAGGTTTTTCAGCGCTCAACGGGCTGCGCATTGCCAGCTCTTTCAGTTTGCTCGTGCTTCAGTCGGTTGCCTAAACCCACAAAACGGGTTTTCAGTTCTCCGTTTTATGCACGCAGCCAGTATGTGCAGTTAAGTGCTTATATGTGGCTGGGTATCTTAATATTTTTCAGGTAGTCTCTTGTGGGGGAATGTCATTTTGTTTGCATTAAGCCACAGTGTTTGTAGACTGAAACAGCCATCTCTTGTGTTTACTATGCACCTAACTGTATTACTGATAGTAGTTATCATTGTTCCAGAAGACATTACTAATATTAACACTTTTAAAATCTTTTAAAATGCATTTTTCTAGTTGTCTCAGGGGCTGAATGTTCTAAGCATGAGTACTATATTTGTGGCAGAGCCATACTACTTCCAGTATTGAGGCATAAAGTCCTAAATACCTTAATTTCTGAACTTCTGACTGCCTACATAATAAGATTTGCTTCCCCCCTCTGGTGACTCCTGCCATCCATTCATTTATGTCTGCTAAAATGCAGACCGAAAAAGCAAACCATGCAGGCATGCACAGAATCGTTCAATTCCTATTTTCTGATGCTGTTATCAGAAGATGAAGCTCGTGAGTTTTTCCTCGGAGAAAGGGCATCCATAGCCATGAACAAATGACATTTGGCTCCTTTTCTTTTTAGCTGAAACAATATCTGGGCATGTATTGAGGACCAGTCAGCTGATTCTCAACTCTTTTCTAGGTACTATAAAATTCCAAATATGGAGGGGAGACAGGCATACTTCTCCTCCCTGTGGAGAAGGGAAGCTGCAGGCTGCAACTGTCTTCAGACAGTTGGGTTTCTGATTATGCGTAGTCCACACATTTTGCTGAAATGATTTTGAGACCATTTTTAGTACTTCCCTGACAGTGTGGGCACTTTGGAGATAGAGGGGTTGAAGCTGGAGCATGTATCCCTATCTTCCTTTATACCTGAAATTTTTTGATTCCTGAAGACGCTTAACCCAAAGTATGATTGAGTAGTAGATAGTTCATTTGTCCAACTGAAAGCTAAGTATGGCTGTGGAAAAGCCATGGTACACAAAACACCTTTGTTATTTTGAATGAGATCAGGATTTGAGAACATACATGTGCTAAATGTTGCTTGTTTGGGGGTAGATGGTGCGCGTGTGGACATCTCCCCTGTCACCAACCTGATTTTAATTGTCTTTAAGATACTGATAATTGTTATTTTTAATTGGAAGCTGCATGCTGCAAGGCAAGGTACTAGCTTCTAGCATGATCTCTATTTCCAAGAGTGCCTATGAGACTCACATAGGCTTGGAAAATAAAATGGTGAAAGGCTCAAGCCCAATATCTTGTTCAAATTTCCAGAAAAAAAGATGGTTTAATTGTGTAGTAATAAGATCTAGTTTGAGGGCTAGAAGGGGAATAAGAAGCAATCTCACCAATTTTCCTACAGGTAAATGAGTGTTTCATGAATAGCCATAGCAATCTTTTTGTGAAGGTACCCACAACATATTTTTAAAATTCCAAATTTGTCCATTGCCTAACAATTTGACTATCCTTGTTTCAGGTGTTTTGTAAATTAGGCAACAATTGGTTCCAGCAATAATTTCATATTTCTCATTTTAGTTATAACCAGGAAGTACCTATGCATCTTTTAAAAAGCTGCATTGTTTCAATGAAGTTAAAAAATGCTGTGAGTCACAACAATGCCAGTGAGAGAGGGTTTTTCAAACTTTGTGGTGCTGTGACCTCGTAAAATTTCAGATAGGATTGAGCTTATCATTTTGCTAGCACAGATGTAGGTATCAGTTCTAAATAGTATAACTCAAAGTTAAATTGAAACTTTAAGAAATGCAAAGGTTTGGGAAGACTTGACAGAAAAAAAAATCTTCCATATAATTTTCCATAAATTGTCTTTGAGCTGGATAGCATTTCTTGATGATAAAAGGTTGAGTCTTGGTTGCTTTACTCAGACAACTGGAGAGGTGGAGGGAAACATCTTGATCTCTCTCCTGAGTGTGAATGATTAATATATGAGTGCTTAGATTTTTAAAAAATTATTTACCCCCCCCCCTTTAATATTGCTGATACCGTATTCAGTTAAATAATTAAAACAAATGTAAAGGTTTTACTAGTGAAGAGACATCAGCTGCAATCCTAAACTCACTTGCTTTAAACTGGATTGAAGTTCAGAGTGCTATAGGGGTGTGTGTGTGTGTGTGTGTGTGTGTGTGTATATATATATATATATACACACACACACACACACACACACACACACACACACATAGAACTCTGGACAACAGTTTCATCCAAACCTGACAATTTTCTATGTCTAGTTCTATTAAGAAAAGAAGTAATAGAAGTTCACTGTGTGCTTGAGTCCCAGAATTTTCAATATAATTGGAGCTAAGCACGAAGTTAATATTTTTCCTGTTTTCCCTGGAGCCGCTGGTTGTCTGGAGAGCCCAGGGTGCAGTCCTGTCAAGGTTCTAGCTTTGCTTAGCCATGCAACCCTAATCCCTGTCAGATGCACTCAGGGCTTTCCTTCCTGTGGTGGCTGGATAAGCCAACTTACCGAGACAGCATGCAAAGATGTCAGGCAGGTTATATTTTGGTCAGTTATAATGGGGTCAAAAATTTAAAAGCTGTTTCTCACAAAACAGACCAAACCAACTAGATAACACCCCCACCCTCCTGTATGCATAACATGAAATGAAACTTCCTTTGTTCTAGGAAAAGGAATATTTATTATCCAAAGTGAGGATTTCAACACATGTATTACAGCTGAAACTTCCAAGCTCATCCTTGAAAACTGCAATCAAGTTTCCAAATACATGTTATGGAAGTGGGGTTCTAAACAGCAGCTTTTCAACATAGGCAGAAGTGCTTGCCTAGGGCTCAACTTCAGTAACCCAGAGCCCTCACTAGTAATTACAGAATGTGACTCCCCTCAGTATTTGCTGCAGTGGCAATGTCATGGAAAGGCACTTATTGAGGCATCACAGTACAAATTAGCAGTTGAAAACAGCAAATTTATTGTCGTTAAAAGAACTTCCAGCTATGGATGGAAATCATTCATGTCACATGATGACCTTTGTGAACATGCATTTGAAGGTAAAATAAATATTTTTTCTAGCCCTGCTTCCATTAATAATACAGGAGGTTCTTGTTATTCGTGTGGGTTGTAAGAAAAGCATCTTCTGTATGATTAAGGTAATTACTTCTATTTGCTATAGTATAGATTCCTATACATGCTATTTGCTATGCATGTATAGGAATCTGTCAGCAATCTATACTGCATAGAATTTGAACATGTAAAAAATCTCAAATGGTATGCACTTTGCTAGCATAATTCTTTCCTTTTACGTAATGATCATCCATATAGATATTCGGGGCATGGCATATCTTTAGAAATGTTACGAAATTTCTTCCACGTGAACCACCGTTCATGGTTTAAAATGAAGTCTATTTAGTTGCTCAACAGGCCAGAAACAAGCCATGGGATGAAGGAGACATGAATTCTGGCTTATTCCTCTTGGTTACATGACAGGAGCAAAGCAGAAGGCAAATTGTGAACCCAGTGGTTAGGATAGGCTCATTTCACATAGGGGTATATAATGGGTTGCAGAGTTAAAATGTGAATTAGTTAGATTTATAACTTCCATAATTAGTAATATGGAAGGGCCAGTAGTTAACCCACAACAATGCTTGGATTTTCTGCAATTACACAGTGTTGACATCTATGGTGGGAGGAGGAAAGAGTCATGTCAATGCAGTGTTGGGCTTTTTTGGATCAGTTCTACGAGTTCACATGCCTTTATGGATCAGTTTAGCCTTTCTCCTTAGTTAAGTAGTCAACAAACCTAATGAGTTACAAAATACACTCAGTTCAGCACAATGATGCAAGAAGACATATTTACTAATGTTTTATGTGTTGTTCTCAAGATTTAAGTGTAGGAAGATAACACAAGAATGATTTTTATACTTTATATCTGACTTGAAAATAATGAACCACTCTTGCTCAATTTTTTACTTTGCAGAAATATTCTAATTGTAGTACTTGACTCTGAGAACCTAGTGAAGGCAACCAGTGCTTACAAATCCATGAACATCACATGTCCTGACCTTGCAAAAATATGAATAGCAAATATATGAATATATGAATTCCATGGTAGTGGGTTTATACTGTAATGAATTTGTTAGACTTTAAGGTGTTACTACTGTAGCAGTCTTGCATGGGTACTCTTGGACAGCTTTATTAAGTGACTGATGGGAAGTATTGTTATAAAAATTATCAACTGCAAAACAAGTTGTTGCTATCATGATGTAAGCCGTATTAAAAATTGGTAGCAGCAGAGCACTTCCTTCTAGTGAAAGTACATTTGCTGTTGCAAATCACAAAACTGTTATGATACCAGATTTCTTTTTGGAGGGAGGGAGGGAGGGAAATATCCATTAAAGGTTTTTATACTTTTTCCATTTTCTTTCCCAATGATCTATCAGCAGTATTTTATTCCATTCAGAAATGTATACCCTGTTGGGAAATTCCCTTGGTTTGCCTTGTGTTTTTCCATTTAAATACAACAATAAATGGCACTATGAATGTATCCAAGATTTCAGAGAAGATGGATATCCTTGGTGTGCCACAACAAGCCAATATGAACAAGATGAAAAATGGGGATTGTGCCCAAATTCTGGTATGTCGCAATTAATACATTCCTTTATCTATTTATAGCAATGACACATGCATTGGCCTGAGGACGTTAGACTAATAACTGGAATGGTGGTCATGGGGTGGAGAGAGATGTATATGGGTAGATCCTGATTACGGATTCAAAGTACTGTTTGTTGAATTGTTAAATTGTATTCACTGATATTATCAAGAGTTATTTAGTATGAAGGTAATTTTGAATTTCAGAGTACATCCTACTTCCTGACTTAGTTTTGACAGCAGAATATGGAAAGTACACTCATAGTAATGTCATCATAGCATTTCCACTTTTTCACTAGGTGTTAATTAATCTAGATTGTTACATTAGGAATGTTATGTTTCTTAATTACTTTGTAATATCATGCTGTTTTTTCTACACAGGGACTGGCTGTGACATTTTTTGGAAGATAAATGCAGATACTCAGATTTGTTACCAGATCAATCTTCTTTCTGTTCTCTCCTGGAATGAGGCACGTATTGCATGTCAGGGACAAGGAGCAGATTTGCTAAGTATCACAGATATGAGAGAACAGACGTATATTGGTGGTCTAATTGGTAAGTGTAAAAGACATGTTGTTAAGTGAAACCTTGATTTTGTTGAAGTCCAGAATATAAAAACTTTCAGTGAAGCCCCAATTATTGTGATTCCTGTTTACACAAACTCATTGGCTGCATTCATATATAACACTGAACTAGTATTTGCCAACCTGTTATGATTCCCCAGATTCCCAGCCAGCATGGAAAATGGTTAGGAATTTAGGGATGCATTGTCCCAAGATACGTGATTGGCATCAGGTTGGAAAAAACAAAATTCAACATTACATGAATGAGCAACAGAGACTTTTAGATTTGCAGATTCTTTTTTTCTGCAAGCCTTTGGTATGGCTATGAAAAACAGATTAGAAATATCCATTTCCTATTTTAAAATAAATAAATTTTATCAATATGTCCAAACTGGGAATTCTGATTAGCTAAAACCAGGATTGGTTGAAACAAGCCAGGTGTAACATTATGAACATAAACTATCTCTTAGTTTCTTTTAATTATCATGATTTAAACTTTCAATTGGTCCCTTTTGGAAGCAATAGTAAATTACTGTTAAGTTAAAATATAAAGCAGACATTTCTATCTATGTGTTGCTAGGAGTCAAAAATGGTTTGATGGCACATAATCAGTCCTCTTAGCCACACCAGAGAAGCAGTGAGAAATACTCAAGCCCCCCTAATGTTGTTATTTATTTATATATTTAGTGCTAAATTAGGGGCAGGGAACTTTGTGGTGGAGGGGGCACATGTATTTAGCTAGGTAGCTTCTGTGGTCTACTGGGGGCAGTACTCTTAATTGCTAGTTGATTCAAAAGGACACATTGTATTTTCTTAATTTTCTCAAATGATTTCCCATCCTTTTTCCATTGACCAGACATCTTCCTCAACAGCAGCTTATTTGGAAGTGAGGACAGTAGGAAGTTGACCATTTCCCATTGCCTTGTCACCTCTGCTTTTTTGGCCTTCTATGATTCCTTTGTTCCTGTACTGACACATGGATTCCATCTTGGGAACAATTTAGAACAGTGTTTTTCAACCTTAGCAACTTTAAGATGTGTGGACTTCAACTCCCGGAATTCCCCAGATAGCATGCCAAGGTTGAGAAACACTGATTTAGAAGAAAAGGTTGGGTGCAGTTGGCTAGGATGAGTTAGCCTTTTCTCAGCTAGAGAAAAAGGCTTACCCTTTTTTAGTAGGCTGCAGGAGCTCTGTTTGAATGACTGCTTGTCAGCTCTCGAAGGGCATGAAATAAACAATTCTTTTACATTCTTTTTCTGAAGTCCCCTGCATTGGCTCATTCCTATTTCCTTATTGCACAACTGACATGGGAAAGAGAGTAAGAGAAAGGAAGAAGCAATCCAGCTGTTTTCTGAAAACAGTAATTACAGATTGCTTGCACCTACATCTGCTGCAGAAATCTCATTCTGCTTAAAGAGAGCAAGAGAGATCCATGCATTCCATTGGTTTAAACATCCAAGGCTTGTATTATTGGGAGTGAACTGTAATGGTATCTGAATGGCAACCTGTTTATGAGTGTTTGATATATATTTTACAGAGCAACTGAACACAAAAGAAGCCATGCTATGGACAGGCTTAAATCAACTGGATGAAACTGCTGGCTGGCAGTGGTCAGATGGTGCACCTCTAGCTTTGGTGAACTGGCAAATGGGTATCACTTGGATTTATTATAGCACATTTATGGCTTTTTCAACCAAAATCAGTAATCAGCTGGCAATGAACTAGCCAGAGGAGGCATTAGGAAAGCCATAATCTGAGTCCTGCAAATTGAATGAATCAGCACAGAACCAACGGGTTCTGTCCTTTTGTAGGGAAAAAAAGTTGGCTGTTTCTGAAGATAGGCGAATTTCTCAGATGGGATAGGTTGATATTCTTTAGTTTAAACAAGGTGTCTAATGTTTTTTTCTTTCTCTCTTTTTTAAAGACGTATCTCAAAATATCTTGCCACGGCCTCCCTGCCACACTTTTTGGTATAAAATGCCAATGAGAGCAATGCTACTGGCATGATTTGAGCACTGCAGTCTTAACTATGAAAACTTCTTTCCATACTGAACATTCTTAGAACATGTGAAATGGCATGTTAGAATATTTGCATATCTTAACATGTTAAACAGGGACTTTCTTCCTGGTCCTGAAAAATTAGATGTGCTGTTTATATTCAACAAAATGACATACAGTATTATGAATTATTCAGTATTATTGAATAATTAAGGCTATATGCAGTCTTTGAATTACATTTTACAAAATAAACATGAGCTGTGAGAAGGCTGGATGGTAGATTCCATGAAATTCATACTATCATTTCTATCTGAAACTTTTGTCATTTTCTCTATCTTTATAGCAAACTTGCATGATTATTCCTTGAGTTTGATTTTAAAATGTATGCTAATATGCAGAAGCTGGGTTCACACAATTTCTAGACAAACATGCTCATATCAGGTGTTGTGTGTTTACCCTCAGCGTCCATAGACTACAGAAGAGAAATAAGCTAAGAATTGACTACTTTGAAATCAGTAATTCAGTTTTGATATCACTCTGTTGTCAAGATTTGAACCCATAACTGATTTAGAAGTTGTTCCAGCTACTTCAGGCATAGTTTTTTTCTTACAGGCAACATGATTTGGTAATAACTAGTAATGCCAGAACTCTTGAATCACTCATCCATATGTCATCATACAAGAAAACTGAGTGGTATATTATAAGGCTACCTGAGGGATGGTATGTGCTCTATGCACTGAAAGATATAGTATGTTGCTGCTTGAGAGATAACTGTTAATGGGGGCTAAAAGTTACAGACTTTTTCCTATGATAATATTTTCTCTGAGTATTTTGCTTCTTTTCATAAGGATATAAATTATTATAAAACTGTGTTTGCAGATCCCATTGACAATTCTCTTGGGCCACCTCGTTGTAAAGCATTTAACTTAAAAACACAAAACGATTGGCAGAGTTACTCATGTGAATCTGGACTACCATACATATGCAAAAAATATTTAAATGCTACTGACCGTGAAGCAATTGGTAAGTCACCATCACCAGTGTACTGTAATTTTACTCTCTGATTCAATTTGCAATAAAAGGACATATTTATTATGCATCTCAATGCATGATGGGCTTTAGACAGTCTGATATCTGGGATTTACAGAGTGTATGCTCTGGATGTCAAGAAAAAAAAATAGTTACATGTACAGAGTATAGTCCATTTATGCCAATGGAATATCTAAGCATTCCGCTTTTGCCATTTTGAGGGCATAAAACATACTTTTTACAATGAGAAATTAATGCTGCCAAAGGAATTTTCTCCCCATCTAGTATGGTAGCTTTTAGAAGTAAATAAATTATGTTTATATTACTTAAGCTCCAGTGAAATAGTCAGGGTTACTTGTAAATTCCACATAAAAGAAACATGCCAGCATTCTGCGCTGCTAAATGGAAATCCACATACAGTAGTCAGCTCTTGCTAAGCTCTTTTCTATGTTTGGCTCAACAAAGAGGTAGCAGCATTTATTCTGTATGACAAGAGCTCAGAGTGAATGTTGCAGTTGTTTTCTATATATATATATATATATATATATATATATATATATGTGTGTATGTATGTATGTATGCCTAAGAAATGAAATAATACTCTTCAGTGGAAATATATTTACATTTCCATGTAAATGAATGCCCTCATTTTTAATCATGTGATTGTAATTTAGTTATTGCCTAATATTAGATGGCAAAATGGGCCATAATGTTGGGTTTGGCAACTTTTTGTTAATTTTGGGTACCAATGCACAATTTTTGTGATGAACTAATATCCAGGAAAAAAAAGCTGAAGACTTACAAGAGAAGATCACCAAACTCTCATAAGATCTCATGTAAGACTGTCAAATCTTGTGAAGTTTAATCTCAACAATTTTATTATTTTATTTTGGGGGAGCTAAATGGTATTGTATCATCAAACACTGCAAAAATGATCTTGGTTCACTGTTGTGGTTTTTGTTGCTGTTGTTTACCTCTAAAAAAAACTGCTTGAATGGCTAGTCTGTAGTAGTTCTGATGTACATTTTTGTTTGTTGTGTGCAGATTATACAATTCTATCCTTAAACCATTGTTTCACATTAGGCTCTATTTGGCAGACATTAGTTTTTTGGTTTTTAAAGTAGACCCCTCAAGTCTGTATTCCCTGGATCTATAGAAGTTAATGGCAACCATTCCAAAAATAAGATTTAAACCAAGAAATATCATCATCCCTTCCTGATCATACAAGATTTTCTTCTATTTTCTCAGTGAGAGTCCTGGAAACTGGTTTTTTTAATATATAAAAAGATATATAGATAACTGCTCTAAAATAAATTTAAAGCTATATTTGTTTCTGTCTTTTTGGTATACTGTATATTTACTCACAATCCATCCTGGTTTCATATGAAGTGAAATAAAAATGTCCATTTAAATATACGATTATTAAAATAACTCTAACAAAAATATTGACCAAACATGGGGTTTGGACTTATTTTTCCAGTCACAGATCACAATATGACTTATTCTTTAAAAAAAACCAAACCCATAGGCTTAACTATATCTCTCTCAGCAAAAACATCTTAAAGGCTAGACAGATTTACTGTGGTGTAAACCTTTGCAAACTACATATTATCAGGCAGGCTAATGCCATGATAAATTATTCTTCAGATGTCACAAGACTGTTGCTTGTTTTGGCTTTTAATTTGCATTTAAATGTGTGTGTTTTTTCAATGGCTCTCATAACGCGCATATCTAAACAATTTTTCACTAAAAATATGTTTTTAAACATATCTGTGATTGAGAACTACACTATAAGATGTGGAAGGTCTGAAAGTCAGTTGATAACCAAGTTTCAATCTGTTCATTATAGATCAAGTAATGGATCAAGTCAGTTTGACGAAACTTCATAAAGATCAAATTGCCGAAGTATCACTAAACAGTTTTTATTTGTAATTGTACATTGTTAATCTGTTTTTATAACATTTGCACTTGTATTTTTATAGATTAATGCATTTTTTATTTTTGTAAAAAAATAGAAAGTAATGTGAAAAAGCTAATGTTCTCACACACTACATGTGGAATATAACTATATGAAAGTAGGAGATTATTCAATTTGTTAATATAACTATTTATTATATATTTTAATTAAAAGATTCATGGAAATTTTATCCTACTGACTGTGACAGTAATTGGTATCCATATAATAATTACTGCTATAAACTTCGTAAAGAAGAAAAGACCTGGAATGAAGCATTTTTCTCCTGCCGGGATGATAATAGCACACTCATTAGCATAACCTCTTTGGCTGATACAGAGATGCTTATTAACCTCCTTGAATACGGTAAATTTTTATCATTAGTTGATATTGAACATTGTCTTAAGATATAAGCAGTTTGCATTTTTAAAGCAGCTATTAAGGTTTTTTTTTTTTTTTACTTGAAGTACAGTACTAGAATCTTGCTCAAGTTCTTTTGGAACCTTTCCTCAAGGCTCAAACGTTAGTATTATTAGACAGCTTTATAAAGTTCAGGAACAGCAGTTGTGTAAATTGATAGAGTCACACTGGGAAATTCCCAACTGCTCTGCACCATCACCGGCTCTCCGACTCTCAGAAGTAGCAGTAGGAAAAGGTTTGATGTTGAGGAAGAAGGCTGAAATTGGGGACGATACCCACTAGAGAACATGATGCTAGATCTTTTAAACTTGAAGTAACAGGGTTGTGTAAAGTCTTACCCAATATAATATTTGTACCAAAAAATAGAGCTGTCATTGAAAAGCCCCAGGTCAACTGATGCGCAATTTTTTTTAGCACTTCATTTATTTTTAGTTTACATATTATTACAACCAGCATCTGGGATATTTGTTTGCTTTTTATGTATCACTTTTACATTTGAATCACTTCCATGGGTGAGAAGACTGTGGCCCTCCAGATGTTGCAGAATCACAGCTTTCATAAGGACCAGCTGACATGACCAATGATGAGGGATACTGGGAGCTGTAGATCAACATGTGGTGGATCACAGTTTCTCCAGCCCTGAGTTTTATTGCACAGTCATCTTTTGAAGCATGTCAAGAGTAAGAGAAAATAATTTGACTGAATTTACCTCTGGTGAGTTTAATGTCTCAACAGTCTTGATAGACTCAAAAGCATGACATTCACAGTATTTTATAAAATAATTACAAGCCAAGGTGCCTTTATGCTATTCAGAACATTTCTTTCTTTGAATAGGTTACTAGAAAACAAGTGAGAATATGCTATGAAGTACATGTCTTGCAGTGGGCTTTTGGGGCATCTTTTTGACCACTTTGACCGACAGAATACTATATTAGATAGGCCTTTGATAAGACACAGGAGAGTTCGTGTTATGCTGAGCAGCCAAGAAAAGGAATAGTGCAATATTGTGGATGTATAGGACAAGAGGAATCAAATGATTCCTTTGGGCAAATGAGTCACTCTCAAATTCTCTTTCTACGGTCTTAGTTTTTTCAGGATCAGCCAAGGTCAGCTAAGTACTATTGCCTGCAATGGTCAAGGCTAATTAAAGAGTGCAGACCATTTTTTTTTAATGTGCTATTAGTCAAACATTATCTAGTTTTTCAAGTCACCTTAAGATGCACTTCATTATCTTCTATAGAAAATGTGACAGACACATGGATTGGACTAAGCAATAATAAGACCCCCATTGAGTTTGAATGGTCTGACGGATCTGCCGTAATCTTCACCTACTGGAATAAACAAGAACCAAATATTCTTCAGCAGGAAGGACACATTTGTGTTTCAGCTCAGCAACATGTATGATTTTTTTCCTTTTTAAAATAATTAAGTAGGTGAATGAGTTTAAATGTTATGTATCTATATGTTACATTTATTTTTAGTTTACATATTATTACAACTAGCATCTCGGATATTTGTTTGTTTTTTATGTATCACATTTACATGCTTACATGCTATGAATACTACAGAATATTGTGAGCCTTCCATATTCGATGCTATTCAATATAAAGTTGGGCATACAGCAGTTAATAACAGAACAATACCCCTGCACAGATATCTTGCCTATCTGATCCATAACTATTAGTATAGTCATTTTTTTTTTCATGCAGTGCCATCCATTTCTCATTTCTCTGCTTACTCCATACTATATCATCTGAGGCCTTTGCATGTTTCGCTTATCTGTCCTTTTTCAGACTTTTTATTTCAGGGAAGTTTGTTTCATTTGCTCACACAGTAGTTTGCAAAAAATGTAGATTTTTTTCTTTTTTCCTGACCTGGAAGAAATGTTGATAAATATTCTATGATATCACACAATAGCTCTTTGAATTATTGAGGTAGTTCCAAAGCAGAAGAACAGCGCAATCAGCAATATTAGATAAAATGTAGAAGGATGATACATTTATATTTTAGTATTTAGGGTTTTTATTATGCAAACTTTTATTTTAATACATTTAAAATATGTCTAAAAGGCCTATCTAGCTGTGAAACAGGGCTTACTCATGCCCTAAATAATATGAGACTGCAGAAGATCTAAAAATATTAGTTGTACCCTCAGTAGTCTAATGCATATGAGTAAAGTACCTGAAATTTATTTATTTATTTATTTAAGTATATTGGCCGCCTAAATAAGTAGGCCTTTCTCTGAAAAAAATGAGATACTTGAACTACCTTCAATTGTTTTTCTATTGTAATTCTATTCTGTTACTGTTTTTAACCAGGAAGGACGCTGGAAAGTTAAAAATTGCAAAAGCAGATATTTTTATATTTGTAAAAGAAGAGGAAATGTGGGAAATCCCATTTTTGAAGTGGAATCTGGCTGTCCAGAGGTAACATTTAAATATGGGAAGTGTTCAGCTATAGTTTGATAAGAGTTATAGCACTTTTTGAAAATGTCACATTTTCATTGCATTTATAATGTATGCACACATATTACATACAGAAGGAAAATGTGCTGGGATCAATAGGATGTATTCCTAGTTGGGTAAAAATTGTACCCGACTGAAGATGTCTCTTCATTGACGTTAATCAGCCTGCTTAATATAATCAGCAATCTTTGTGCAAGGCATCTTTATTGGAAGTTGTGGGCTTAGCTGTAGAACGAAAGCATCTTAGTGGAAGTGCAGCCTGGCTTTTAGAGTGGGCTGATCTATGGTTAACCAGTGTCTAATGTCACAACATCCCCTGAGAAGTGGATTAATTGATTTTATATTAGTCTTCGACTCAATTCCAAGGAATATATTATGGAGGAAGCTTGAAACTTTCACAATAGATTGCTGGCTTCTTGTGCTCATTCTGAATCTATATGAAAATAACCATATGAGGGATCACTGTACCCCCAGGGCCATCCTAAATGCATAATTTTTTCCAAAACAAGGGTGAAGCATGGCTGCATATTAAGTCTCCTTCTCTTTAATTTCTGTATTAATTTGTTGATTGAAGCAGTCTCTGACCCGAGTTTCTATCCTCCAATTGGGGCTATAGAAAGGTTACCTCTTTGTTATATGTTGATGGTGGGTCTATACATTCATTTACTGTAAAGCTATAGATCTGAGAAGAGTCCTTCAGGCCTTTGCCTCTTACTACTTTGAAGAAAAACTTACCATAAATTATTCTAAGATCAAAATTCATGGTTTTCTCTACATCCTTAACAAAACATAGGTGGCAGATTGATAGATATGACAGTGCAAGTTAAATGTACAGCTGTGTTGGTATTGTTTTCCAGGACTTTAGCCCTGATTGCATATATTAGAGAGACTGCTCAGAGATGTGTGGCTGCAATTTTATTTGTTTATTTTATTTAAGCAATTTATATGGCCGCCCAACTCACTCACGGTGACTCCGGGTGGCCTAAGAAATAAAAACCCCAAATACAAAACCCACTACACCCCCTTGGTGACAACAACACATTTACACTAGCCATTTGATGGACTCAGTATCAACCTGGGATTCCCCAGGCCTGCTGGCAAAACTGTGTCTTCAGGGCCTTGCAGAAGAGTATCAAGGTGGGGGCCAGTCTTATTTCTGTGGGAATGATGTTCCACAGAGAGGGAGCCACCACAGAGAAGGCCCTTCTTGGTCCCACTAGATGGACCTCCTTAATGGGGGGGACCCATAACATACCCTGCCTTCCTGATCTGGTGAGTTGAGTAGATGAAATTGGGAAAAGGTGGTTCTTTAAATAACCTGGCTCCAAGCCATGTAGGGTTTTAAAGGTAATAACCAGCATCTTGAATTGGACCCAGAAGCAAATTGGCAGCAAATGCAGCTCCCACAAGAGAGGTGACACGTGCAGATCTAGACTTGCACAAAACCACGTGGGCTGCCACATTCTGAACCAACTGAAGCTTCTGGATACTTTTCAAGGGCAGCCCCATGTAGAGCGCATTACAGTAATCAAGACAGGAGGTGACTGAGGTGTGGGTGACTCTGAGCTAGGCTTGTTGGTCCAGGAAAGGGCGTAACTGGCGCACAACCGACAGTTGCGCAAAGGCCCTCCTGGCCATAACTGCCACCTACTCCTCAAGCAGGAGTCGTGAGTCCAGGAGAACCCCCAGATTATGCACTGGGTCCATCTGAGGCAGTGCAACCCTATCCAAGACCAAAGATGGCAATTGTCCATGGACCAAAGAACCCCAAACCGAGAGCCATTCTGTCTTGCCAGGGTTCAGTTTCAACCTTCATGAGGATGTTAAACAGAAGTGGAGAAAGTACCAAACCCTGCGGAACCCTGCAAAGCAGGGGCCAAGGCCCAGACCTCTCGCTTCCTATCAACACTGACTGCGAATGGCCATAGAGGCCTTCCTCTGTGAAGTGAACCATGACAACACAGTGTCCCCCACTCCCAACCCCTGAAGCCGCTCCAGAAGGATACCATGGTCAATGGTATTGAAGGCTGCCAAGAGGTCAAGTAGGGTGAGGATGGACACGCTACCCCCATCTCGCTCCCACCAGAGATCATCAAAAAGCTGTTTCCATCCCATATCCAGGCCTGGACCCTGACTGAAAAGGGTCCAGATAATTGATTTGATCCAAGAACCTCTGGAGCTGCAGTGCAACCACCTTCTCAACAACCTTACCCAAAAAGGAAAGATTGGAAACAGGACAAACATTACCTAACAGGGTGGAATCTAGCGATGGCCTCTTAAGAAGAGAGCAGACTGGCAGCCTCCTTAAAAGGTTGGGGCACCACCCCCTCCCCCAGAGAAGCATTAGTAACTGCCAGAACCCACCCACATGTCACCTCCCAGGAGTATTTCACCAGCCAGGAGGGACACGGGTCTAAAACAGAGGTGGTTGCACTCACACTCCCTAGGATCCTGTCCACTTCCTCAAGAGCAACAGGATTTCCAGGTGTTTTTTTCTCAGATGAGGATTTACATATTACCTCTACAGTTTGAGTCTCCCAGGGCAATCCTTGCGTGTACAAGGATTTCTCCATCCTGGAAGCAGAACTATCTTTGTGGTCCCTTATTGTGTACCCAACGGTGTCTGACATTTGGAGGCAGGATCTGTTGCAATAGAAGCACACCTTTGGATCAGCAAAATCAGTTGCTGGCTTAAAATGTCTGCCCTGAGGGCTTGGCCTCCTTGATTCTACTGAATAACTTTTACCCAAGTTGGAAAAAGACTTCGAAGACAAAACTACACAGCAGTAGTCTGTCTGCCTTAGTCTTGCAATCCTTGGATTTCCCCCAAAATAAAGAGGTCATAAGACAGCAAATGGTGGTTATTGATGTACAGGCAGACAACATTAAACCTCCCTTTGCTTTGAAAAAGAAAATCTAACCAAAGCTTTTATCCAAGGGAAATATCTCTCTTTAGGGCTTTCACGTTAGCTCATTTCAATGCTCTATCTTTAGCCTCATTGGAAAGAAGATACTGACAAATTCCCTTTGAGGAAAGGTTTTGCCCTTGTCATTTGGGAGCAATTGAAACTGGGCATCATATCTAGTTATACTGTCAATTTTATAATGATATTTGCCACCTTTATATAGCCCTGATTCTAAGTATGTTCCCTTGTACATTAAGTATATTTTATATCTCAATTCTCACTAGTTTTAACAATGATGTTCCTTTTATAACTGAGAAATTCTGCTTTAGAACTTTTTCTAAACAATGATGAAAACAAATGATGAAACTGGCAACTATTTTATTTTATTCTGCAACTTACCCGCAAGAGTTGTTCATTGTTATCATAAGATCATACAAATTATACAAATATTTCCAGTTTATGCAATTATTTATTGGTTACTTTTATTTTTCTGGTCATGGACAGTGATTCATTGACAGAATGCTCTTTGATTTCACAGTGGATTCCATCAAGGAATTTTCTTTTTTGCAGGCTCATACCTTCCCCTACATCTTCCTATGTCCTCTAATCAGATGGAGGCAGATCACCTCTAATAAAGTGAAGGCAGAATCACTGAAAATTTGCTGAGGGATACCTCTATTTTATCCCACAGTGGAAAAAGGAATTTAAATGTGCACAAGATTGCCACTTTAATATGTTACAATTCTAATTTTTAAGTAAGCTCCTTAGTATATTATGTATCCACACTCCAAAACAAGTGTGTGTTCCATTAATAACATTCCAGTCCAGGGATTTGTTGAACTACAAGGACACTCAGCATGCACATGAATTCCTACATATTCAGAAATGCCCATTTGCTTTAAGGGAAAAGACAATTCTTTATCTCTATTGAAGTGACAAGTAAAGCCCTTTATTTGGAAGTGCTGCACATATTGAATCATTTAAGAAGCTATGAATTGAGGTCATAAAGTTTTTTCCTAGAACTCATTTTGTGGGTCACTTGCTTTGTCAGCAGTTGTGACTGAAGTTGCCATATCTTTATGCATCAAAAGAAGGAGCGCTTCCACAGACCATCTGCACAAATAATAACTTTTGGATAATGTTTCATAGTTTTTTAGTTCTAGAGAATGTCAATATTCAAAGCATTTGTTTCTCTGACATGGTGAATTAACTTTTTTTCACTGTTGCATTAACATTCTATTCATGAATGAGGATGCTGTTGATTTTTCTCTGTTTGAAAGAAAAATATATGATAGCTGTTATCTAAGACTCTGAGCCTGACATATTAAGGCTTTAGTAATGCATGTTCTGCTAAAACCATGAGCATTAATATCCTTCAGAGTGCCTGGTACAATACCTAACAGCCCAAGCAGCCACTGTAGAATGAATAATACCTATGACAATTGACAATAATTATATCACCACAGATATTTTTCACCATATTTTCAGTCAATATAACCTGACTGAGATTGCCTTATTAGCTCAAAACCCTTATTAAATGTTGTGCTCTACCATGGAAAAATCTGTAACCAACATACAAGAGTGGGCCGTGCTGAACACTCCAAAACCAACTCTATTATATTCCCTGTTCCAAAATATGCTAATTTTGTGTTGTTTTATGATACAACCATGTGTTTCGAACTGACATCCATGTATGGAGGATTCTTCTCAAACCAACTAGTCCTCATTCTTTTTAGCTTTTCCTCAGGGTCATTTTGGGATAGGTCTGGATTGAGCAGAAAGGGTGAAATGCATTTCTACCAAGGTTGTATTATAAAAGAGGCAGGATGGCCTTCTCAAGGAGTCTCTGGGCTATGTCATTTCTAGTTCATAAAATGAGATGGATATTCCTGTACCAAATTGCAAGGGTTCCTTCTACCTTAATGTCAACAAACAACTGGCTGAAAATTAGTTTAATTTTGATTTCAAACACTAACCATCAGATTGAGATAACTCCTTACATTAATTGCTGATGATGAGAGGTCAATCCCTCCTTCGTAATATGTTGTTGTTTTCATTTGCTCTTGCCTTTAGAGAATTGTCCTGCTTTATTTGTCTTTACAACACTTCTGATGAATTGATGATCCCATATCTTTCTTAGATATTGCAGCAAAGTGCTCATTGCTCAGCTGGCCATATGCCATGTGATGTTATTACTAATTCAACAACTCCTTTTTTTTTTGGTCCTTCTAATCTATAAACTGCTAACAGAGAGCAAATGTTTTGTTACTGAGGTCAAATTCCTTAAGCTAGCTGTCTAAACACTACAGCAGTGATGATCAACCCATTTCCTCAAGCCTTATTTTGGAATTATATCATGAAGCTGTCATTTGTCTGACAGAGAAGAAAGGAAGAAATGTTGCTTACAAAGCCAATAAAATTGGGTTAAATGGAGGGTTACAGTATTTATATAGCATCATTTGAAATGCTAGTATTTCATGCAAGTAGCGCAGCCTCTAGGCAGCTAAGTCCACCAACATCCAAAGAACTTAGTTAATTAAACTGAACTAATAATGAAATAGCTTAGTTATGATTTACACGGTTTGTTGTTTTGAAGGATATACATGTTGCTGCTCTGTAATCTGAAATATAAATAATCTTAAACTGAAAGAAAAGTCTCTAAACAAGCATTATGGCCACATGGTAGATTATATCTATAACAATGAGGAAATATTTATATTAATTTTTGATGGTTATTTTTCCTCATTTACTGTTATATTAAATGGAATTGTAGCGTTTAATGCCTATTCTCGCCTTTCCATCTCTCATTCATACCATATTCTCAAAAGGACTTACTGTCTCACAAAAGAGATCTAGCTTTTATCTCCACAAACTAATGTCTCAGTGTAAGCTCAGAAGCCTGATTGAGAATTGACATCTGACTTTAAAAGTTACAATTTGTTCTTAAATGTTAATGATGGTTCAAGTCTGACATGCATTTGTATGTATGTATGTATGTATGTATGTATGTTTATGGCCACCTATATTATAGCAATGACTCTGGGTGATATACAAAGATTAAAAACCCAGCAGTTACAAACAGTAGCTCTTGATACCTGAAGTAAATAATACATTCCAAGCATAAAATCACATCAACAACAGAGCTTGCCTAATCTCCTGGCCTGAACACCTGGGGAATCAGCCAGGTCTTTAGAGCCTTACAAAGGCTAACGGAGTTGGGGCCATCTGGGTCTCTGGGAGGATGCTGTTCCTGCAGTCACAGAGAAGGTATGACTCCTGGGTCCAACAAGATGACATTGTTTAATAGATGGGACCAGGAGCATGCCCTCTCTGCTGGGTCTGGTGGGGCAAGCTGAAAGAATGGACGAAAGCAGAAAAAAGAGAAAACAGAAAGTCAATTTTGGGTAAGTGAGACATCCTATATACAAACGTTCAATCTTTGGATGTGGCCAGTGGCTATCAGTATACCAAAGATCATCTCAAGATTATCTTAATTCTGTGTAAAGCTGGCTAGTCATCCATCACCTGAATTGGATATCATCGGAAGAGAGCTGTGTTCTCTATGGTGGCAAAAATCAGGAATCTGGTACCAGGTGCTTGCGTGGCAGGGAGGGAAGGGAAAGCGGGATGGTTATGCAGATGTAGGTTATATATGAAACAGGTTACAAGTACTTTATCAATCAACAATTCTAGTGTATTATACACCCATTGTGTTTGTTGAGACTTTCTGAGATTGCCTGAAACCTTTTGAAGTATGTGAGGCTTAAAAAAAGTATGTGAGGCTTAAAAAAAGGCTGCCTTTTGTAAAACAGCCACTTGGAGGTCTGCTATGGACATTGTATCTGTTAGGAAAGATATATGCTCAAACTCTCTAAAAATCATCCTTCAATATGGCATGTTCCATTTAAATCATGCCAGATCTTCTTATTTTAATGTGTTGCTGATCCCTAAAGTGACATAACTGTTTTATCAGAAGTTAAATGTTCATTTAAACTTTGTTAGTCAAGTACATGCCCCCCGTCTTAGTGTCTTCTTTCTGTTATTTATCGATACTGTCTTTATGTCTCCACTATAGCTTTTCTTTTGCTGACTGTCTCTGGGCTGATTTTTTGGGCAACAGTATCAAAAATTGGTTAGTTGGTGCATAGAAATAGCCTAACAAAAACAGCACTTAAAACATAGAAAAGCCAATACATGTGGATACACAAAAACAACATTGCGGATTCTGGTAGAGTGTAACCTAGAAACACTGTAGCCTCAAAGCTACAGAACAAAAAATCCTTCTATTCCTTGTTTTAAATTTTATTTTCCTTTTTATTATGTTGTATTGTTATTATTATATATGTTGTATTGTTTCAGTACAGTGATGTTTATATGGTATAATTAGAGATAACATCCTATTATTTAGATATCTTAAAGTATTGAAAATAGAGAAATGAAAGAAAAATTCTATCAATATTAATTACAATTTAGGATGTCAATATTACAAGCATAAAATTATTTGGCTTTTTCTTCTGCAGTTAAATATAACATTAAAAAACCCTTCGGTTCCTAAACAATATAAAAATCCAGCCTTCTGATGGGATATTGGATGCAATATCAAATTCAGGTTTGGATAATACCGTAGATACTAGTAGGGTAATAGAAAACCGTATTCAACTTCCAGAGAAAGGAATGAGCAGCTGCTGCTGCTGCTGCTGCTGCTGCTGCTTTTTTTTTTGGCCTACCGACCAAATTAGTAGTAATCCTATTAATTAGCAACCATGTGTAATTTTAAAAACAAAACTAAAACTTTTAAGTAAATATTTTTATGGAGCTACCTTTCCATTTATAGTCTCAAACTATAAGTAAGTGTACCCAGTTCTCATTCTCCAGATACCTAGAAACTCTTATGCCTATAGTGTATATGGCATTAAAGATGCTGAAAGAATTTGAAATATCAGAGAGGTCAAAGCATCAATCTACCAGTGTGGGGGTAGGAAGAGAATTGGATTTACTTCAGAAGCAGGTCGATACTGCCTGCTTTACAATATCCAGATGTTATAACTTTAATATAACAATAATAAATGTTTAATTTTTCTTGTCCAAATACTCTGTTGAAAATATAAGACCCATGGGTACTAATTAAATATTGCCTGATGAATTCTGGAGACCTTAAAAATTTTCATACTCCTTTGTTAGGCCCAAATATTATGTGAGTATTGTTTTTTTTTCCTAGATCAACATGGTTATAATTGCTTTTTAGTGACCTATTTGTTATTAATTTATGCTATATAACAGTATTTTGACTGACGTATGTAAAAATTGATATACTTCCCAGAGTGTTAAACTACCATATCTCCATATTTAATTAAAGCAAATTTAAAAACCATGATTGTGGTGGGTTGATTCAGAAAATTTAAAAATTAAATTTTAGATTCATTCAAACATTTCCTTGGATATTCAATAAATAAGCTTTATTGAGAAAAAATAACTGAGTTGAGAAAGAAACCATACTTTACTAATTACCAAAGCATAAAATAAAAAGAGGCCAAATTTTCACGGTTAATGAATTGTCATGAATTTTCTTTTTTACATGATCCTCCAACCTTGATCAGATCAGCTACTTCTATATTTATGCTATTTGCATTAATCAATTTTTATTTTTTATTATTATTATTAATAATAATTACTTCTGCATTATTTTATTTGGGGATGATTGTTTTCTTTTGGAATTATAATTTATCATGGATGATTTAATTTTTTCATTGTATGGATTTTCTGAAACGATTTGGCAGCATATAAATTAAATCAGTCAGATAGTAGAATAAAATATGCACAGTTCAGTAGTTCTGAACACTCTGATCATATGTATTGATTTATTATTTTCTAGGACTGAGTAGAGCATCCAAAACAGGCCTCACTGGTGAAAGTGCATAGAAGCCATCTCTTTAAAACTGCCTAATCTTACTTCTGAGTGAACATTTATAGTACGTATGGCAATGTGGAGCCTGACAGTGTACCATTGTAATTCAAGAGTAAAATGGCCAAATACTGGTAGCCCAATTTGGAGCTAGTTTTTGGATTGTGGGGATTAGGTTTGACAATGATATCTTCCCCAGATACCAAAAACAAGCTGAACATAGACTGTTTTCAGATTTGGGGGGAGTTTAAGGGTAGGAATTATAAAGTCCTCCCATTTCTACCCACTAAGCTCTCCATAAAACAGGCTAAAACCTTTTGGCTCTCTCTCTTCCACTGATGTCACTGAATCACTAGATGGCCTGCTGTGGTTCTTCAGACAATCAGGAGGTTGAGTTGTGCCTGCCAACTCATCAGAAGTTGTTCTCTCCAGTGTACTCTGTTGCACTGTTGGTTGTACTGTTCTCATTTTGAAATTTTTGCAAGGTAAACATGGTCATGCAACTATAATTCATTTATCCAGAGAGAATACATTACAGTTATTGTAAATGTGTGCACATGTTCCCTTTGGATATATGAATTACAGTTGCGACCAGTGATTATATGGATGTGCAGAATGTAAACAAAAGTGACTGAACTGATATAGAGATGGCCTTGGAGAGAACATGCAATGACCATTAGCAAAATATGAGCTCAGGCCAGGAAAACAAAGTGTGAGAAATAAGCTTAACATCGCCTACCTTGAGTCTCTTTAGTATACGAGGAGGGAATGGGAAACAGTGTCAGGCTTTCAAGATTCTGTTACTATGGCCTGTATCAATGAAGTATAGTTCTAGTATTTCTTAATGGTGTCTGTTTCCTGACCAGGCCTACCTCAAAGGGCTGACAACTAGGGACCTGCTGCACACTGAGCATAGACACTAGAACTGAGCTGTGTTCCTTCCTTTAACATTCTCTCTTGGAAAAGCTTCCTGATTTAATCTCTGCATGACATCAAAGTATTATTTACAGAAAGAGAAATAGAGAAATAATACCCTATACATTACAGTAATTTGTGTTATTTTTGAAGGGATGGGAAAGACATGGTGGATATTGCTACAAAATTGATAAAATCCCTCGAAGCTTTGGACATGCATCTGGTGGCTATTATTGTCCTTCACTTGCAACAGTAATGAGCAGGTAGCTAAATCTACTCGACAATAGAAAGCTATTTTAACTCTCCTGTGGCATTGAAACAGAGGTGAAATAATTACTTATCTTACAGGCTAGGTGTAACTGAAGACAAATATTCAGTTTGCTGTTATCTGAATCAAGATGGAATTGGCTAAAATTGGATAGAATTCTCAAGTCACCTACCACCTGGATTGGAACGTTCATTGTTGTTGAATAAATGTTCAGCAGTTATTCATCCATGAAAGAATGTTGACATTTTACTTCTTAGTGCTGATTTTCAAAATCTTCATTACATGAAATAGCTCAGTGTTTGCTAACCATCCTGACAAATATATCCTTATTCTCTCCAGTTGCAGCTATTTCATGCAAGTTGTTAATATTGTTAAATTTTGCATTAGCAACTAGTTTCAAGTAGTAAGAAAGAATATATATTCATCTTTGTTTTAATGTGTTTAACAGGAGAAAATCTCTTACTGTAGATGAAATTCAGATATGGGGTGGAGGGATGCAGTTATATCCCCCCACCCCTAGACTTCTCTAGGGGTGGGGGGAACAAAATAATTTATTCACTTATTTATCCAGGAAGGAATCTATTTGATCAGTTAAACATCTGAACTAAAAAGGGGTCTTCTGACTGAATTAATTTTGTATTCTATTGAAAATTGAGTTGCTTGCCTTTATCAATTTTGGGATTACACAATGTTATGGATAGCATGTTTATCTGTATATATTATTTAAGTGGAACCTTTAGGATCAGTCATCTTTCTGTGAATTTAGTCATTCAATTTTTGCTATTTTGAGTGGCAGGCATAAGAGGCTCAATCTGAATCAGAATTGTAGGCCTGGACAAAGTGTTAAAGCTGCTATTGTACACTCCAGTGCCCCCAAAGCTACATTCCAATCAGGCCCTTTGCATTTATGTAGAGTGGAACTGTGCATTTTAAAGTGAAAGAATAAAATTTATTCTAATCATGTTGTTTAGAGATTTCAGAGATTATTACTGGATATATAGAAATAAATAGTCTCTTAGTAAGTAATAAGTAAGTCATTTAGAGCTTTATGACTCAAAGCATCGTATTACATAGCATCACTTAGAATAAGCAAGAGAAGCCATAATAGGCTAGTTGCCATTTGAAGTTATATTCCAAAATATATTTAAAAGCCTGTACCATGTGGTAACTGACTTTCCTTGCAGCAGCAGACTGGATAGGTCTTTTCCTATCTAGTAGCCTTGGTTGGAGTGACTAGAAACATGTTTTATTTTAGCAGCATAGCCCATTGAGTATTTAATGCCATTTAAGGTCATACTTTTGCATGCCAAATGTCTTGTGCCTATAGAATTCAGTCGCTTTCTGTAGACTGCTGTTAGGAAAGTTGTTCCACAAGTGCTGTTCTTTTCTATTGCTGAAAAAGATGAACAAGAGCTACTTCTTAAATTATGACATAGGGAATTTAATAACTTTTAATATTATTGAATCCTTTAAGGTTTGAACAAGGTTTCCTGAACAGTATGATTCACAACCAAAGGAAAACTGATAGTCCTTATTTTTGGATAGCACTTCAAGATCTAAACAATACAGGGGAATACACTTGGCTCACTGAAGACGGAAAACATCATCTTGAGATCTATACAAATTGGAGAAAGTATCAACCCAGTGAGTTGAACCTTTTGTCCATTGATAATTATTGTTCATGTTTTGCTTTAGGAATATACTTACCAATTTTCTGCCCTTTCTAATTTTCCATCTTTTAATTGGTTTGTCTTCATTTAAACAAAGTTTGAATTTTTAAAAAATAACATTCAAATGTGCATTCAAATATTCAAAAAACCCCAGTGTTTCAACTGTTAAAAGAAAATGGCATTCTGTATATACAACATATTTAAGTATTTGACAGCCTTATTTTATATTTTACTTCAGAGGTGGAAAGTAATGTGCCTGTCATTCTTAATTATTACCCTTATTAGTCATGGCTGAGGGGAGTTTTAGCCTAGCAATAACTGGACAGTGAGAGGTTTCCAATCCAGCTATGAGTTAAGAAAAACATTAGCTAAGAGAATGAGCAACTGTTTTCTAACCAAGTTAGTCAGAAGGGTGGTAATCATCTTCCCAACACTATTTAATTTTATATATGAAGAACTCTTGAAAACATGGATGTACCTGGCTTTTCTGCCTATTGGAGAAATTGTGTAAAGATCAGGAAGCAGCAGTTGGAACAGAATATGGAGCAACTAAATTGCTCAAAATTGGGAAAAGAGTGTGAAAATGTTGTATCCTGTCACCTTTCTTATTTAACTTACATGCAGAAAATGTCATAAGAAATGTTGGACTAGAGAAAATTGAAATTAAAATCAAGAACCTCAGTAATTTACTGACATCATTTTGATGGCTGGAAGCAAGGAACACTTAGGGAATTTGTTGCTGAAGATGAAAGAAGGAGAAATAAAGACCTACCTGCTGTTCAATATTACAAAAAACCCTAAGATTATGTCAGTACACAGTGTCAGCCCAATGCAAATAGATAGAAAAGAAGTTGAAGGTAGTAACAGATTATCTTCCTACTAGGCTCAAAAATTCACAGGCATGGTGATTGTAGTCATGACAGAAAGAGACCTCTGCTACTTGAAAGAAAGAACAACATATCTAGACAAAATATTGAAGTCTAGAAACATCACATTGGCAACAAAGGTAAGTATTATCAAGGCCAGTTTTCCCAGTTGTAATATATGATTGAAAGCTGGTTCATCAGAAATGCTGAAGAAAAAAATACTTGAATTGTGGTGCTGGAGAAATTGCTGAGAATAACAAATTATTAAGCAGATGAAGTAAACTAGACTGCTTACTGGAAGTATTCACAATAAAGCTTAAATATTTGGAACTCATAATGTGAAAGCAGGAGACATTGGAGAAGACCATGATGCTTGAAAAAATTGAAGGCTATAGAAAAAGATTGAGAGAAGAGAAGAGGACAAGATACAATCAGTGGTGACATAAGTGTGAATTTTTAAAAACTCAGAGACACAGTTTTAATACAGGTTGTTCATTGGGTTCCAAAGAATTGGAAGCAACTGAGTAACAACAACATAAGCTAAATTTTGAGTAGAAACTTTTGTATTTTATCGATGCAGTTACACAGCACTTTATTTTTTACAGTTCAGTTGTATGAATGTTTACTCAGATCATTCAATGGTGTTGTGTTGAATATAGGGACTGCATGTTTGACGGTCACAGCGTATATTGCACTATGTGTATAACATGAAACTGATCTTGCTAATTTTATTTTTACTAGAGGAAGTGTCATGCACGCATTTGAGGGTTTAACACCTCCCTAACTCTTCAGCTGTCACTATTCCCTTTCCCCATGTTCATTTTAAAAAGAAAAACAACCTCCACTGGGGTCAGTGGAGGTTTTTTTGTTAAAAAAAAATTCCAGTTGGATCCTGAAATGAAACAAGTGGGGAAACAGGAGAATAACTATGAAGATTAGCTGGATATTACATGGTTAACACAACACAACACAATACATTACAAACTTTGACCCTGAATCCTAACGCCTTAGGATAAGGCTATCTTCTTTTTATATCTAGCCTCCATAATAAGAAAAAAATAATTTTAAGGTTATATTGTTTGGTAACATAAGGCCCTTATTAATTTCATGTATACTTCAAACACAGCATTCCGAGTTTATGAAGAGAATGATTCTTGTCTTTCAAGAGCGACCTCTACTGGTTAAGTAAAGCGAAATATAAATTACTTTCAGAGGCAGTGTTATGTATCATTATATTTTCATCTTAGATAATTAAGGTCTTATAGGGACCTATCCAACCTTGACTGATCTCAAAACCTATGCAGAATCAAACCTGATTAGTACTTTAATGAGGAAACCACCAGAAAATAAGCTTAACTGGGAGTTAAAAAGTAAACAAAAACAGAAGTGAATAGCAAACTATTTCCAAATTGTTGCCAAGCAGACAATCCAGATGTGTCCAGGTAGTCTCCAGGAGTTAAGATTTTTATCTATATTATTTTTTTTCAAGAATGTTTCAGTAAGTTGTTTCATGGCAAAATTACTATATGGAAATTCCATGTTTGTTGGCAGTACCTATAAACAATATTTTTATAGTGTAGATTCAGACACTCAGCTGAAGTAGTGGCAACTATGATCAAGTTGTAGCAAAAGAAATGACAGAATGGCAAGGTAGTGTCAAAAGTATGTCAGCTTGATAATGGCCAAGTATAGAGTTGCGTTGATTTCCAAGTCTTTGTATTTTTGTAGCACAGTAAACCTTAAAAATGTACATTTCCGGTGATGATTGCAACAGTTCTCAGATATTTTTCAGTGTAGGCATTGTTTGGAAATGAATCTCCAATGTAGTGTTAATCTGTATTGACATCTCATGAACAGTGCAGTACTTTATGCAAAAGTTAAGGCCATTGAATTCAGTAGGACTCACTTCTAATTATGCTTGTATAGTATTGCAGCCTTAGAATACAGCTGTAATGAAAATATATCTTCATTAAGAATGTAAAAGACTTTTTAAAAGAGAAATGGCTTGTTTAGCTAAAACCTAACCCACTGGGGCACAAATTGCACATAATTCTGCTACCATATATATTGAAATATTTCTAAGTTGAAAGATTGTATGTACAAAGTATACATTAGAAAAAGTGGCATACATGTGGAAAGTAATGTAATACCATAGTTAAGAAATTTGTCAAGGAACAATGAATAATACAGTCAAAATAAAGCCAAAATGGAGAAGCCATGTGTGAAAAACTAAGTACACCTTATGATTCAATAGCTTGTAGAACCACCTTTAGCAGCAATAACCTGAAGTAATCGTTTTCTGTATGACTTTATCAGGAGGAATTTTGGCCCACTCTTCTTTACAACATTGCTTCAGTTCATTGAGGTTTGCAGGCATTTGTTTATGCACGGCTCTCTTGAGGTCCTGCCACAGCATTTCAATCAAGTTGAGGTCTGGACTTTGACTGGGCCATTGCAAGACCTTGATTCTTTCCTTTTTCAGCCATTCTGTTGTAGATTGGCTGGTGTCAGGATCATTGTCCTATTGCATGACCCAGTGTTGGCCAAGCTTTAGCCATCAGACAGATGGCCTCACATTTGACTCTAGAATACTTTGGTATACAGAAGAGTTCATGATCGACTCAATGACTGTAAGGTCCCCAGGTCCTGTGGCTGCAAAACAAGCCCAAATCATCACCCCTCTACCACCGTGCTTGATGGTTGGTATGAGATGTTTGTGCTGATATGCTGTGTTTGGTTTTCACCAAACAGGGCACTGTGCATTATGGCCAAACATCTCCACTTTGGTCTCGTCTGTCCAAAGGACAGTGTTCCAGAAGTGTTGTGATTTGTTCAGATGCAACTTTGCAAACCCAAGCCATGCTGCCATGTTCTTTTTAGAGAGAAGAGGCTTTCTCCTGGCAACCCTTCCAAACAAACCATACTTGTTCAGTCTTTTTCTAATTGTATTGTCACGAACTTTAACATTTCACGTGTTAACTGAGGCCTGTAGAGTCTGAGATGTAACTCTTGGATTTTTTGCAATTTCTCTAAGCATTGCACGATCTGACCTTGGGGTGAATTTGCTGGGACGTCCACTCCTGGGAGGATTGGCAACTGTCTTGAATGTTTTCCACTTGTGAATAATCTTCCTCACTGTGGAATGATGGCCTTTAAATTGTTTGGAAATGGCCTTATAACCCTTCCCAGATTGATGGGCAGCAACAATTGCTTCTCTAAGATCATTGCTGATGTCCTTACTCTTTGGCATTGTGTTAACACACACCTCAATGCTCAAGACCAGCAAACTCCTAAAACTTCAGCTTTTATAAAGGTAGTCACACTTGCTGATGATCAATTGATCAAGGGCATTTGATTAGCAGCACCTGGCCACTACTTAGCCTCTTCATACCTATGGAAGCAGTAAGGGTGTACTTAGTTTTTCACACATGGCTTCTCCATTTTGACTTTCTTTTTGTAAAATAAATGATGACATGGTGTAATATGTCATGTGTTGTTGTTCATCTGAGGTTGTATTTACCTACTTTTGAGAACTGTAAGGACCAGATGATTTTTATTATGTCCTGATACATAAAACCATAGAACTCAAAGAGGGTGTACTTTCTTTTTCACACGACTGTACTGTAGTGGAGACTCTGTATTAAGTATCAAGCTTAATAGAAATCCTTATTATATTACAAAATAGTTGGGGCAGGTAGCACTGTGTTGTGCTAGTTCTCCTCCTTCCCCTGGGGCCAGTTCCAGTCAGTGTTGATAGGCGAGGAGAGGTCCAGCTCACGGCCCCTACTTCGTGGGGTGCCGCAGGGCTTGGTCTTCTCTCCCCTCCTGTTTAACATCAACATGAGGCCACTGGGTGAGGTGATCCAATGGTTTGGGGTGAGGTATCACCAGTATGCTGATGATACCCAGCTTTACATCTCCATCCCAGGCCGCCTGAGTGATACCATGGACATCCTGTCCCAATGCCTGGGGGTTGTGGGGGCCTGGATGGGGTGCAGCAGGCTTCAGCTCAGTCCAAGAAAGACTGGGCAGCTTTGGGTGTTTGGACCTTCTGGTGCCAAGGATTTTCCATCTTTGGTCTTGGATGGGGTGGCACTGCCTCAGGCAGATCCATTGTGCAGTCTCAGGGTCCTCTTGGACTCACAACTCCTGTTGGAAGAGCAGGTGGCAGTCGTGGCTAGGAAGACCTTTGCACACCTTTGGGTTGTGTGCCACTTATGCCCATTCCTGGACTGGGAGGCCCTGCTCACTGTCACTCATGCTCTCGTGACCTCCTGTCTGGATTACTGCAATGTGCTCTATATGGGGCTGCCCTTGAAGAGAATTTGGAAGCTTCAACTGGTGCAGAATGCAGCTACACAGGTAGTAAATTGTATTGGTTACTTGGCACATGTAACACCACTACTCCATGACCTGTGTTGGTTGCATTGTGCTTCTGGATGCAATTCAAGGTGCTGGTTGTCACCTTTAAAGCCCTTCATGGCTTGGGACTGGGTTACCTGAGGAACCATCTTTTCCCAGTTGTTTCTACCCTTCCAATGTAGTCCAGCAGGATGGGCATGCTCTGGGTCCTGTCAGCTAGGGAACACCAGTCTGTGGGCCCCAGGAGGCATGCCTTTTCTGCTGTAGCAATTGCCCTATGGAATATCCTCCCTCTGCAGATTAGGATGGCCCTGATCCTGCTGGCCTTTCATAAGGCCTTAAAGACCTGGTTATGTGCCCAGGCCTGGGGCATGTGAAGGTTAACAACCATGGATTGTAACTTTCTCCTTGACTGCTGTATATTTTAAGTTTTGTAGCCATGATGGAAATTTATTTTTTAATTTATTTTAAGATTGTTCACTGCCCAGAGTCACTTGCTGAGATGGGTGGCCATACAAATTGAATGAATGAATGAATGAATGAACAAACAAACAAACCGATTCAATGCATTTTGCAATAGTCTATCCATACCATACTTAGCCTTAATTATACAATTTAAGCAACTTTTTGTTCATTAACATTTCAGAATTATAGTTAAGACCGATATAAACTTTTTTCTTCTTATCTTTAAAGGTTTAAGTTATCTAAATTATTATAATGTCAGCAGTTTTTAGTTTACGTTGCACAAATACCACTGTACCCACTAATATCTGTATTCTATTATGTATCATTTACAACTTAATTAAATCCAAAAGAAAAAATTGGGGCAACTTAACTTGCTGAAAATTTGACAGAATGGATTATACTTGAAACCATGCAGTACTGTCACAGATCAGATTTAGTTTCATCCACCCAGCCTTGAAACTCTTTGGCTAGAATTATTTTCTCAGCCAAATGAGAAAAAAATCCTCAATGAGCCAAAAAAGAGCTATGTTTCATTTGTAAAACCATGATATTTAAAGTAAGGGGCTAAAATCTTTTTCATTTCTAATACCAGTTTTAGTTACTAGACAACAAAACATATTTCTAGTCTATGATATTATAAACCATTTTTAGCATTAAAGATTTGATATGTTTTATGCACATTTTATACTGGGAAAAATATAATTGTACTTGTGGATAAATATCTTCTCTCCTTCTACCCCATTTTAGGACATCCTGGAGGATGTGTTGTTATGCGACAGGAAGAACCCATCGGCATGTGGGAGGTGAAAAATTGTACAACCTTCACAGCTAAGTCACTGTGTAAACAAGATGTTAATTTCCATGAAAAAAGTGATACCAATAAGCAGCCAAATTATGACAAACCTTTTAATTCTTGCCTGCATGGATGGGAATCAGACCATAATCTGCTGAACTGCTACAAGGTGAAAAACAGAACAATTTCATGGAAAACCATTGAAACATGGGATAATATATTTAACATGGGATAATAATAATAAAAAATACATGTGCCACTGATCTTATTTATTAGAAACAGCTCTGATTTTCCTATTAGATTAATGTACCTAATTTGTTTCTATTTTTTAATTTAGGGAATACACTAGTAAAATTTAATTACAGTATTGTGATTCGTCAGGAATAAGTTGCCTTCCTAGAAGGTCTCAGATTTCTTCATTGATGGGGGATGTGCCTTGTGTATTGCGAATTGATTGATGACATGCTGTCAAGTTGGTATCAACTCTTGGCACCACATACAGTAGATAGATGTTCTCCATGACAATCTGTCTCTAACTTGGTCCTTCAGGTCTTCCAACCGTGTCTTCTCCAGAGAGCTAGGTCTTCACACGAATCCAAAGTAGGATAATTTGAGCCTGGTTATTTATGCCTTGGGTGAGAACCCTGTGTTTATTTGTTAGGTGATCCATTTGTTTATTTTCTCAGCTGTCCATGGTACTCTCAGGAGTTTTTTCCAACACCAAAGTTCAAAAGTGTCAATACTCTTTTCTATACTGTTTCTTCAAGCCCATTTTGTGAATATTTACATTAATATATATGAGTAAACAAAGTACCATGTAGTGCACCATCTGCCATTTTACCCACTTTAGATGTTGAAATATATTTCAAATGATTAAAAAAAATCTTCAATTATAATGTATATTTAATCTGAAGAATTAACATCTAGGCCTTTGAATAAAACTAATGCAGAGAAAACATATGAATATTATATGATCACAAGTGGAGGAGAGATTTGGGTAATGTAACATAACTGGCTGCCAGGCTCAAGCATATCTCTTTGCTATATGGTTTTATATTTTCAGCTGTTAAATCTTGGATTGCAATAGATACAAAAAACAAAAATAGAAAAATATATTTCTTCTAGAGGGAAACTTACCCTTTTTGAGAGGGAGATAGAGAGAGACAGAGAATATTATTATTGTTGGTCGCACAGTCAGCCAGATGGTTAGACTGGATTTGGCATTTTTATCCACCTATCAAGTCTTTCCCAAGGCCTTGGCATAGGCAGATGTTGTTTGATGGTGTTACAGGTATCATCGCAGGATGTAATGTTCCAAATAACATTATTATTGTTTCAAGTAATTATTGTTGGTCGCACAGTCAGCCAGATCTTTAGACTGGATTTGGCATTTTTATCCACCTGTCAAGTCCTTCTCAAGGACCTAGGATAGCCAGATGTTGTTGTTTGATGCTGTTAAAGGTATCGTCACAGAATGCAAGCTGTTCCGAGTAAAGCTGCCTTTTGCAATTGACTGATGGTGATTTTGTCAATGGCGATAGTCTTCAGATGGTGCTCCAGATGTTTTGGGAAAGTACCCAAGGCACTTACTACTGTTAGTACTATCTTTGCTCTCTTTTGCCACAGTCGTTCTATTTCTATTTGCAAATCTTTGTATTTTCTGATTTTCTCCAATTCTTTCTCTTCTATTCTGCTGTCTCCAGGTGTCAGATCCAGCCCAAAAACAACAGGGAGACAATCCAGCCAATTTCAGTTTTTTATTGTTTACACCATATAGACAGAATCTTGCCAGACTGAATCTGTGGTATGCTAACCTAATAGATATACTCTGGGAGAATCTAGGTAGTGACTATCTTAAGTCTCTTCTTTTTCCCATGCTCCTGTTCTGTACTATGTTGTCTGTTGTCTCCTGCCTGGAATGGGGTTTCTCCTTTCTGAGAACTTGGATCTCTACTGCATTCCATCACACCACCTCCCACTTCGTAGGTACATTCCATAACAGCAGGTATTGCAATGACCACTATCCAGACTACTACTATTATTATTCTTGCACAGTTGCAACAGTAATAATAGTACTATTATTATTGTTGCACAATCATACAGTCAGCCAGTTGTTTAGACTGGATTTGGCATTTTTATCCATCTATTGAGTCCTTCCCAAGGACCTGGGATAGGCAGATGTTGTTGTTTGATGCTGTTAAAGGTATCGTCACAGAATGCAAGCTGTTCCGAGTAAAGCTGCCTTTTGCAATTGACTGATGGTGATTTTATCAGTGCCGATGGTGTTCAAGTGGTGCTCCAGATGTTTTGGGATTGCACCCAAGGCACTTATTGTTATTGGTACTATCTTTGCTTTCTTTTGCCACAGTTGTTCTATTTCTATTTGCGGGTCTTTGGACTTTGTGATTTTCTCCAGTCCTTTCTCTTCTTTCTGCTGTCTCCAGGTATTGCAGTGTCCCCTATTCCAACTTTTTTGTCTTTCTTATCAACAACTCTTAAGTCTGAGGTGTTATGTGGCAGGTGGGTGTCTGTCTGAATTCTAAAGTCCCAGAGCATTTTAGCTTCTTCATTTTCTATTCATTTGTCTGTTTTGTGGTCCCACCAGTTCTTGCTTGCAGGCAAATGGTATTTCTCACAGATATTCCAATGCACCATTGTTGCTACTTTGTCATGCTGTTGTTTGTAGTCAGTCTGTCTTGCAGTGGCTGATTAGGTGGTCCACTGTTTCTTCTGCTTCTTTGCAGAAGCGGCATTTGTTGTCTGTTGCTGTCTTCCCAATTCTGGCTTTGTATGCATTTGTTCTTAAGGCTTGGTCTTGTGCAGCCAGAATTAACCCCTCTGTCTCTTTCTTCAACTTTTCTGCTCTTAGCCATTGCCAGGTCCTGTTGTTATCTGCTTTGCCTACTAGTTTTTTGTGTACTGACCATCTAATATTTTGCCTTGCCATGTCTCTTTTCTATTCTTCATTTGGTCTTTCTTATAGGCCAGTTTGGTTTCTTTGGTATTCAGTAAGCCTTCATGGTGTACTAGCTTCAGTGCATCTTCTTCACTGTCCTTCAATATTCTTCCAATGCCCCTTTTTCTTCTTTAACTGTCCGGTGTACTTGCAACATTCCACACCCACCTGTACTCCTTGGTAAGTAGAGTCTGTCAACGTCACTGCGTAGATGAAGGGCGTGATTCACTGGCATAATTTTTCTGGTCTTCCTATCCAGGGTTTCTAGTTCAGCTTGAATCCAGTCCACTATTCCAGCTGTATATCTAATGACTGGAATTGCCCAGGTGCTGTTCACCTTGATGGGATTTCCGCCACTGAGTTTGGACTTCACTCTTCTGATGTATTCACTACTAACCTTCTTGACTTCAGTGTGCTTGGTGTTGTCAGATATTTGTAGTGGTCTTCTTCATCCAGACTCTTGATGTTATTTCCATAGGGCATCTTGATTCCTTCAGTTTTCACTATTTTTCCCCTATTGATGGTAAGAGTGGCACATTTGTCCAGTCCAAACTCCATTGCAATATCTTGGCTGTATATTCGGACAGTGTTGAGCAGTGATTCTATTTCAGATGGTGTTTTTCCATACAATTTCAGATCATCCATGTATAGCCTGCCAGATGTTTTTGATGTTTGATAGCCATGGCCTGACTTGTTCAGTATTGTTGACAGAGGAATCAATGCAATGACAAACAGTAGTGGTGATAATGAGTCTCCTTGAAAGATTCCCCTCTTGATATTAACCTCTCCCAGTTCATCACCATTGACCAGGCAACTGTATCTTGCATTGTGCCATTGATCTTTGCGCAAAGCTTCTGATGTTTCTACTGACTTCTGTTATTTCTAGGCACTTGATTATCCAATCATGTGGCAGAGATTATTCTTGTAATCAATCCAAGCTACATTCAAGTTGGTCTTCCTTCTCTTGCAGTTTTCCAAAATCATCTTGTCAATTAGGAGCTGATCTTTTGTTCCTCTGCTGTTTGGGCAGTTTCCTTTCTGCTCAGATGGAAAGAGCTTGTTTTCAACTAGATGCTGTTGGACTGCATCAGCTACCACATTATTATTATTGTGGTTGGTTACACAGTCAACCAGACGTTTAGACTGAAGTTGGCATTTCTATCCACCTATCGAGTCCTTCCCAAGGACCTGGGATAGGCAAATGTTGTTATTTGATGGGGTTAAAGGTATAGTTGCAATAATATTATTATTGTGATGGAAAAATAATAAGATACAGTTGGGAACTCTCCTCCCTCCCCATGCCTCTCCTGCTGCAAACTCTTTCCCCCATTTCCTTCTGCTGTTTCTTGCCCCCCCCCCCCCACTTGCACATGTAAAACAGGACCAGCCCCAGGCTATGGCATGACCCAAGGATGACCATGTTTCTGCTGCTGAAATAGCCCTCTTAGCACTATCACACTAAAACAATGAGAGGGCCATCACCTGTCTGCCTAAGGATTTGTGGAGGGGGGGCAGCCCCAGTGAGGAAGCCTTTGCTGACCTGATGAGAAACAGCAGGAATTCCCTTCTTATTAAGCTCGAGTGCCTACTTTTCTTAACCTTCCATTCTCCTTGACAATGGATTCTTTGACTCAGGCTGTCTTGTTCAAAAATGCGGTTTTTGTTTCACTATAAAAAAAACACTTGCCCCCTGTTTAATAGCTATCCAAGACTTGCCCACCAATCAGATCCCAAGGATCTCCCACCTCTCAACCCCAAAGTGTATAAGAATCTCTGCCTTTCTATTGTTCGGGGTCTCTCTTTCTTGGAAAGCAGGCACCTAATGATCATTGCAATAAACAAGGTTCTTCTCCTCAGCGTTGTGCTCTTGTCCTTGGCAAATATTCCATGACAGTTTTGGTGTCAGCAGTGGGATCCGGTGATCTGCTCTGGTGAGTTCTGGCTACAATTGAGACCGGGTACCCACAGGATCCTTTGCGTCTCTTCCTCCCTTGGGTCAGCACTCCCCAGAGTGGCGCCTGGATCAGCCCCTGAGGAGAAAGTCAAAAGACTGCCAGGACAGCACTGGTAGATAAGATTTGCGGATGGTTTAAGTTGCCATCAGGGTACTTTTGTGCACCAGTAGGTTGTGTACACGGTTTAGGTGGCAGTTGCTGGACCTGTCTCTCCCCTTCCAAGTGGGACTCAGACAGGGGCCAGAGGATGGTGCCAGGGTTCCAAACGGCTCTGCCAATTCCTCTTCCAAAGCAGGGTACGGCAGGAGCAAGAGAGAAGGGTTTGGGAATAAGCAAAAGCCAGCCAGCATCGTGAGGGTGAGCCCAGCCATGGCGCCTCCCTGGGCCTAAGTAGAGTAGTTGGATCCAGGTTGTCCACAGTTGTATGTGTACATGTTGTTTGTGACTCTGTGTGTTATTTGTGAGCTCATTTCTTGTCTCCTTTTTGCTGCTCTGTGCAGCCACACCTAGGATTTCCCAAGTGGATTTCTTAGAAAGCAAGGGTGTGGAGCAGCTCTTTCTTTCTCTTTTTTCTCTCGTTCTTCCCCCCCCCGCCCAAAAAGAGGGGACTACTAAAAAAAAAAAATCAAACTATCTCCAACTTGCAAAATAGTAACAAAAGCCTGAAGCAGCAAAATGAAAAGTTAAAGGAACAAGTTGCTGAGCTGAGGGCACCCTCTGAGCCATCTGCCCCACCTGTTCCTTTGTATCCCTCCATTCCCAAGATTTTGCCAACCACTCCCTGCTTCTCCAAGAATCCCCTAGATCCTTTAGATATACTCCCTGCTTACTATTTACGACTCAAGAGATATCAGGGTTTTTTTTAAGCATGTCTGTGCCTGTATGTGTGTTTTGTTTGTTTGTCTTTCTGAACCATGAGATACAGTCACCTCTAAGTACCCCAGGGAGTTCTTTGAGGCCTCCTGCTCATTTCTGCTCCCAAACTTCTGTGTTTGTGTGTGTGTGTACGTTCCCCTTTCCCTCAGCTCTCCAGAATACAAGTAGGAAAATGAAATTTCTTTCCAAAGGATATTTTTAGACTTTGGGAACCTCCACCCCATAACCTTGGATTTTATTAAGTCTCAGCCCCTATAGCTAATACTCTAGCTGAAAATGTAGGGCTGCTCTTTCTCCTTAACTTTCCTCTTCTGATTTACGCCTTCCTTGCTGATTTCTTTGTGATTGCTCCACCCGCTCTTTCAGGCTCCTGGTGAAGACCCCATCCCACCTCTCCATGTTTTCTCTTGGACCTCTTTTTGCACAAGCTCATCTCCGTTTCCCACTCTCTGCCCCAAGTTGCTCCATAAATTCCTATTGAACTAAGCTAGCAAAAAGGAAAAGCCACCACCAAGTACAACAATAGGCAATACAAATCTGAATAACCTTTAACCAAAGTTTCCAAAAACAAATATCTTCTATTGCAGCCACAGGACCATGGTTATCATATTTAAACTTGCAAAGGAGGATGTGCTAGCTTCAATATAATAATGCTGCTGGAAATAACAGCATCTCAGCTCTTGCATCATCTTTCCCCCTCTGAACCCTTTGTTAGGTGCAAAGAAGAGACCAAAGCAAACCAATCTGTCCTTTGCCTCCTAAATGCTTTTCAAAAGTTTTCTTTACTCATTTTGTTTCTTGAGTCACTCACTGTTTTTTTTAATAGGACCTCTGTGCCTTTCCCCCAATTCTCTCTTCTCCTATGACTCTATTTTGATAGAATTTACTAAGTTCTCTAATCTCTTCAGGGTGACCTGCTAAGAATGCCTCTTTGGCAAAAGTCTCCTTGGGGCTTTATCTCTCCTCCTTTGCCCCATCACTCTGTGCTCACTATCAGGAAGGCGCTGGGTGCTACCATAGATGCCCAGTGGCCCCTAAGGCCCTGCTTCCACAGTTTGCTCCTTTGCCCACAAACTCGGGCATAGGGGGCAAAAGGGGAGATGGAAGCTTATGTTTTATTCCAGGATGAGCAGTCCAAAAGGTCAGACACCACACGATTGATCCTGATGAGCAGACCAAAATTCTCACATCCCCACCTCATGGCTTCCCAGATTGATGTGTGCCCTCCAGATGATTTCACTGTGGACCACTCCATGTAGTGGATACTTGACACCAGCTCCAGACCAGCCTTGCAGCTACTTCAAGTCCAAGACCAGATCTTCATCAAGTTTTCAAGTAAAAGAATGTCCTCCAGTGGCTTCAGGTGCTCAGGAAAAGCTGATGTCCCTTTCTGCACACTCCCACCCAAATGCTGGTAAGGATCAAAGAAGGAACAGCTAAAGTATTAGAGGCTAAACTATAAGTAAGACTGATTTTTTTTTCTCTCCCCCATTTGGTTTCCTTTTTTTTTCTTTCCCATTGAAGGCAAGTGCTCCCATTTTTTGTAATCAGTGTCCCAAGTGTTCAAGCTGCCTTAATTAAACAATTGCAACACCAAGAAGGAGCCTCCCAATGTCATGGAGACATTATTCCTGTTTCCCCAGCCAGGTTGTTACACTGGGCGGGTGTTTGCTGCTCATTCACTGGGTTGGTGCACAAGCCTAGAGGGAACACACTGGAAGCTGGGAGGAAAGGAAGAATGTGAGTTCTCCTTTTGCCTCCCCACCTAGCGCTCTAGCATAGGCATGTGGTAACATCTGACTGCTGGGCCAGGGCTCTATGTCCATCCATGCCAGGGGAGGGATTCCCATGCTTCAGGTTGCCTCCAATAAAATGGCATGGAATTTTATAAGATGAGCTCAGCCTGCAATATTACCGTCATAACTTTGTGTTCAATTTATTTTAGAACAAGTCGCATGTGATACAGCTACAAGGCAGTTGGCTCCCTACACATAGAAATACACTAGGCAAATAGTTTCCAGAATAGGTTAGTTTTAGACCAGATCCTTGCAGCCAAAGGTGGTGTTTGTGCAGTAACCAGGACAGAACGCTGTACCTTTGTACCTGAGAGCCAAAGAAGAAATCCATTTTGCATCTACAAGATCCCAAAAGCTGCAAGAAGGCATGGACTGGACCCTTTGACTCCTGTGGGAAATCACACTGGTCGCTGGAATCATCTGAGGCTTCACTTCAGTGGGACTCTGGAGGCACGGACTTGATCTTTCTATCACCTTTTGAACTGAAATGTGCAAGTTAAGAACCAACTCTTCTAAGCCTCTCCCCAAAAGGAGAGACTTGTACTCCTTTTTCACATCCTGACCTGCCTCAACTAACTGCTCATCATGCTTGACCACTTCAATATCTGGACTTCTGCCTCTAGTGCAACTTGACCTTGTGCCAAGAGGGACAATGGTAGAAATTTATAAGTGAACTTCAGGAGGGAATTGAATTGGTTGCCTGAATTATGTCAGATGCTTCCCATATGCAACTTTGGGGGGATGGGGATTGGATTTTAGCACAAGAAACTGTTCAGGCATTCCTGTCTACATTTTGGGCTCTCTTGCATTCACAGATATTGGGGCAATTATAAACTCCTTTGACCCATGCAATCCCAACTTCACACACATCCTTAATACCTCACTCAGTACTGCCTTCTATACTCTGCTTTGCTATAATGCCAGCATCTATTTCAGAAATCGCTTGTCCCACTCTGCTTGCATATCCCAGTCAGCCCTTTCCCCAAAGCAGCCCATTTTGTTTTCTTTTTTATTTTCTCCCCTGCCCACAACACACTTACATCAGAATGGTTTGCACAATACTTCAGTTCCTTCACCAACTGGGTTGGTGGCTGGCTCCCCAATATCTCCCTTTTTGCCAAAAAGGCCCTTTTTTTCCAACTGGCATTTTCCTCCTCTTCCTTATCCTCCTTTACTTTCTAATTACCTGTTTTTGCTCCCTCTGCACCAAAGTTTTATGCAGGAAACCAAAAGACCTTTGGCTATTCCTATGAATTGCTGCTAGAAACTGCAGTGAAAGGGGGGAATTGTGATGGAAAAATAATAAAATAAAGTTGGAAATTCTCTCCCTTCCCCCTTGCCAAATTATTGTTGTTGTTGCTGTTATTATTATTTTGCCTTGGCAGTGTGTTTTCAGACTGATATTTTCAGTGCTTAACTTATTTCACAGATATTTCATAGTGAAAAAGTATTAATGAAAAGAACTTGGGAGGAAGCAGAAACTTTGTGTAAAGATTTCGGAGCACATCTTGCCAGTTTTACACAAGTCCTTGAAGAGGATTTTTTAAACAAACTTTTGAACACAATGTTTCATACGTAAGTCTTTGTGTTTAATATTGGATGAGGGTTTTTTTCCACAACTGAAAAAACAAAAGGATTATGTGATCTAGTTTCTTTATATACTTTAATATTTAATCCAACACAAATAGGGTATTTCCACTGTAATGATAATGTGTAATTAGGGAGGACAGCAGCATTTGCATCAAATTGTGAGTGCTTTCTGCATGTCTTGGCATTATACCCTGTTTAGAGGATGTTGTTTTTTTCTCTTTTTCCTTTATTCATGTGAGAAAATTGACATAATTATGCCACAGTGTATTTCTTAGACCTTTTTGATCCTCAGTACTTCTGTTGTGTTAAGATTCTTTTGGAATCCATTTTATTCACATATGAAATTTTAAGATAGAAGTTGCATGGATTCTTACCTTGTAAAGACAAGTCTGGAAAAGCAACTTGAATATACAAGAAAGATTTGGAGTATAATAATATCTGGAGGGTAAAACATTAAAGATTTCTGTCTCAACTGCAGCCTTCTGAAGCTGCCTGTCCTAACACTAGAGTTGTTTTCTTGCACACATTTCTGCATATCCTGGTTTGCTGCTTACAGTATTCGCCATATTTTTTCAAAAACCCAGAAAGAGGTGACTCAAACATTTCAACACAGCTCCTAACATACAACCTGTTCTGGTTTAAGAAAAGATTAAAATGTGTGCATAAGTACTGGAAGGGTGGAAGATAAATCAAGATAAAATAGATAAATATAGTTTGCATTTATGTAATGGGGTTTGTCTCTTTTTAATCACAGTGATGATGAAAGACAATTCTGGATTGGATTTAACAAAAGGAATCCATTATCTAAAGGATCCTGGGAATGGTCTGATGGAACTCCTGTAAATATTCTTTTTTTTTTTTTTTTACTCATTATCTTACAAAGTTAGCAATGTAGACAAGAAACTGGGTTGTGTCCAATTTGCCTTAGCGGCTTTCTCTCATGCAGCTAGTGTGAATGATTGTTCTGTAATTTGTAAAAATGACTTTGCGTGTCTTGTTTCAGTTAACTTACTAGTTTTAAGAATTACAGAACAATGTAGTGTTTTTGAAGTATATTGTCAAACTTCCTTATAGACGTAATGTATTCTTGGGATCTTAAATGCACAGTATTTTTTCTTGAAATAATTCCCTGAAGCAAAAAGTGTCTGTTTGCTTTTTAAAAAACTACAAAATCTAGTACAATTTTAACAGGAAAAAAAATAGTACATACAAAAGATACCAAAGTTTTAGCATGGCACAGCATTCAGACAATCAAATCCCTAATGCATTAACATATTTCTGCTTCAAGGCTTATAAAGTAATTGCTTAATGGGTCTACCTGAATGATAAACAAATAAAAAGGAACTGAATTGTCCATTTCACATAGCTTAAATGACTTCAGCGTGGCTGCCCCTTTTATTCCCTTCCTAATCTAATATTTGTTTAATAGTTCTTTTTCAGGTGATACTTATCAGCATATAATCTCTCCCAACTTGTAAATATAATGGTGTCAAATAGTTTTATTTTATCTATGTAAATTCACCTCAGGATGATATGTTCCTGAAGCAAATTTACATAGGGTAGATAACACTCCCAGTATCTGGAACTGGATACTGGATACTCCCAATATCTTTAACAGTTTTTCAGTCGCTTTCCAGAGGACTTCCTGTCTAAGAATCGAAGAAGAAATCTGTGACTGTAACAATTCTAATTTTATAGCTGTCTGTCTTTGAGTTCTACTAATAAGATGATACCAGATATCAAGGTCAGAATTAGGATAAGGAATATAAGTTGCTCTCTACCAAATTAGCTTGTACATTTCAGAAGCCTTGTCATTTCACTGGCCTGTGTGAGTGTGTACTTTTTCATTGAGATTTTCTATATTTAATTGATTGTAGATCACTAAACCTTTCACTCAAATTAAACTACTTAAGTGGCATTTCCTTTGTTACAATAGGACAGAGGAACTTGTGTTGATCTCTCCTGAACACCCCTCCACACACACATATATACACTCACACTTCTCAGGGTTCTAGATGATGAGCTATGATACAGAAAGGTGTGACAGACAGAAAGGAGTCATTAAAATTGGAAGCATTCTCTGGAAGTGCTTCTGACTGAAGAAAAGCCACCACTGGGGATTCTTATCATTATTCGTACATACACACTTTTTACCAATAAAAATCTTCAATTTGTGCTAAGTATTCATTCTATGACCAGGTGTGTGTATTTCAATGAGCCATGTTTTCTTTAACTATGGGATATTGAACAAGCCACAACTGGTTAGGTTAGGTTCTCACGACATGCTATGCCATAGACCTTGCTATGTTGTGTGAATGGGTTCACATAACATACTAAGCCACAACCAAACAGATATATTATGTCTAATAGATGTTCCTGGTCAGCATCTTCAAAGATATTCAAACAGACTTTGAAATGTCAAAGTCAGAATGAAGCTGGTAAGAAAAAAATTAGGAATTTCCTTTGCCATAAATAAACTTGCTAAAGGGGGAACAAACACTAAATCAAAGCCTTTTATTTTCTAATATATTAAAGTTAGTCTCTGAATCATGCTTCAAATTTAACACATATTTCTGTGGCAGGTTTCATCTGCCTTTTTAGAGAAAGCTTCTGTTGAAGATAATGTGAGAAACTGTGCAGCATACAAAGCTAATGGAACCATTTTGCCACTGCATTGCAATTCAGAACGTGAATGGATATGCCAAATACCAAAAGGTAAGGAAGCATTTGAACAATATTTTGCAATATGTGGTTCCCAAAGTGATAGTTACTGTTTCATTAAGATGAGAAGCAGTACTCAGTAGCAGAGGTACTCTGCTTGCACGAAGAAAATCTCAGATTCAATTATCAGTACAGGTAGTCCACACTTATCAACCACAATTGGAACTGGCAACGCCATTGCTAAGTGGAGCAGTCATTAAGTATGATGTCACATGACTGCATCAACTTATGACATCAGTTCCAGCTGCAGTCATTAAGTGAATCATGCACAGTCATTAAGTGCAACATCATGTGACCATGACTTGCAACTTCCTGCCAGCTTCTCCATTGACTTTGCTTGTCAGAAGCCAGCTGTGAAGGTCTCAAATGGCAAACGTGACCACGGGACACTGCAGTGGTCATAAATGCCCGCCAGTTGCAAAGCGCCCAAGTCACAATCATGTGACCATGGGGACCATGGTGACAGCTGCAATTCAAGAACCTGTCATAAGTCTCCTTTTTCAACACTGTCATAACTTCAGATGATCACTGAACGAGTGGTGGGTAAGCAAGGACTACCTGTATCTCAAGTTAAAAAGAAGGATTCAGGAATTGGGGGATGAGAGAGACTACTCTTGGATTCCCTTGAGAGCTGTGGTCAGGATTACCTTACCAGCCCTCTGGGTTAGGCAAAATGGGTATTGTAGAAGGAATCTGCTACCTGGGTCTATGGCTTGATCCAATATAGGACACTCCATTTGTTCATAGGTAATCCAGGTTGAAGGAAAGTTATCAGTTGGATGCTTCTTTACTCTTAATAACCATAGACTATGAGCTTTTATTAAATTAGTACCTGTGTATTTTACTTATTACTTTAGAATGTCTTATACTAATGAACATTTAGTAATGAATATCAGGAAAAAAGACACCAAACCAGAATATAGTTAAATCATACTTTTATAGTGGCAAAAAAAAAGAAAAAGAAAAGAAAAGAAACGAAAAGAAAAGAAAAAAATCTGCATGATATTCTTTAAACCAAAACATTATTTCTGTTTCAGGTGTGAAACCCAAGACTCCACAATGGTATATTAATGGTATGGGGCAAAACAGTTTTTTTTTACGTACTGAAAACAGTATGATTAAATGTATATATAATTATGTACAAGAAGTATCTTCTATTTTTTTCATCAAGACAGGCAGATTTCCTGTAGATTACTCATTAGATTTCATTTCAAAACAAAACAAAAAGCTTCTCATATTATAGAAAGGACCTAGTAATCACAGCAAACAGAACAGCATTTCTACTAGAAGTGCATCCTTATCCACACACGATACTTAATTCAACTCAAAACACTAGTTGGTGGCATACAGGTGCACTTGTAGACAGATCTTTCGGGCAAGCAGTAACGCTAGGAAAAATGCTTCGAACAGAAAAATATTAAGGGCTTCTTTTAACAACTATTTTTTCTTTCATGGTGGTTTGCTTTTGTTCTTAGCTTTTCTACCCGCATTTTGCCATTAAATTATGTAGTTGATTCAAATTTCCAATAAGAATAGTTTTACTTATAGGGGAAGGGAAGAAGTGACTTTTGCCTATTCTTCTTCCCTGCATGTCCTCCAAAGAGTTGCTCAAGAAGATTGGTAGATCTACTAAAGGTTTGTTGAAAAAAGCAGTAAACACTGCTTGGATAGACCTGTATCGCATTTTCAGTAAATTGCAATTGTTTCAGTCAAATGATACAAAAATGAAAAGGGAGGGAGGGAGGGTTAAGGAGGCCTAGTAGCTAAAGTATAAATCATGATTTCAAAATGATAATGGCCATTTCACCCTAAGCAGTGGGCAGCTTCCTCTGATGCTATAGCGTGATTGGAAGCTTCCTAGTAAATCAGTTCTGTGACTAAAATGGACAGAGGTGATTCTCCCCACTTTTCTGTTGTTTTAGGTGCTTTTGCTGGATTGTAAGAATGAGACTCTTTGCCTGCCAGAAGCTTCCTACTCTCATTAAAATCCCTTAAACCCTCTCCACCCCACCATCACCACAAAAAAAAAAAAGGCAAAAATAGCACTGTTGAATATTGGCCATTTTGCTGCTAAATTTCTACAGTGTGATCTTGTAGTGCTTGGGTCACAGGTTGTTTCTCTGCATCGAGCCCAAATGTGCACTGCTGGTGGGTGTGGTGGGTGTGGAGCATCTGAGAGTAATTGACTCTTCCTTTCACTGACTGTCTCTTCCAGGCACTGAAGACACACTCTCCTTTGGGTTCCTATGTTTGATTGGCAATGTTGAGGGAGGTGTAATAAAAGGTCGAGAACATTATAATCCTTGACGTATTTTAGCAGCACAGTGGACATGATGAACTTGTTTATGTGCCTGGTACTTTACAGGTCAACATATACAAACAAAACTGGCAGTTAGTCATGGAAGAAGGAAACAGATGGGGCAAAGAAAGGGAGACAGGCTATCACAAGATTAGTATGAGGAATTGTAGCTCAATATATTTCATTATAAAGAGCAAGCAGAATCACAATGACCTGTTAACTGTACTTGTGTTCCATTGATATTAATGCAGAAGTTATTAATATGCTTAATTTTTTTCCACTGAAATCTTTCACTGTGAGAAAGATAATATTTAATTGTATATATTCTCAGAATGCACCATTGAGCAATTCATCTAAAAGTGGCTAGTTAAGTAATTTGTCAGTGTCATAATCTGAACATATACCAGAGAATCTGCAATTGTTTCTGCGTATTAGGATCCACTCAAAGATATAATGCTCTGATTTCAGTGTAAAATATAGTTAGGACTAAACCAACCATATTTAAATCCCATAGATTTCAGTGGGAGAAAATTAAGTATGTGAATAATTTCCGCCTTAGTATTTATGGAATACAAGCACAATTAACATGTCATTGTGATTCTTATTGCTCTTTATAATAAAAAATGGATCTGTTGGAGTCAGTTATGGGTAATAGTTATAAGAAAGGAATGGGAACTGTATGGCATACCAGATGTTGTTGGGCTCCAGTGTCCCACAGCCCTGCTCATCATGGATTAGACATTATGGGAATTGAATCTTAGTATTATCTGGAGAGCCAGTTTCCCTTCTATTCTAAGGAATACTTACAGTGTATGAAGCATTAATGGAATGATAATGATCTGTTGAACATGTCTAGTTCTTTAAAATTTAAATCTTTTAACTTTCAAGGATAAGTCAAATGTAGTTTAGTATCCATCCATCTACAGTATTAGGCTTGATAGTGTTGGATCTTGTAGAGCATTTGGTCTGTGATGTTCAGTTCAGTAGCAATAAAAATATGTAACCCATAGAAATGTTCTCATATTCAATAGATTATATCTAACTTAATTTTTAGAGTTACCATGGTTTTATTATCAAGGAGCAGAATACCTTTTATATGACAGCCCCTCAAACTGGGACAGTTTTCAGTTTGTGTGTGGTTGGCTCCGTGGGGATATAGCAACCATACATTCCGCTCAAGAACAAGAATTTATTCAAAACAGAATAAAAAAGGTAATGCCTATACAATTATTTCCTAGGTTTTCACAACACAATCAGTTTTTTTCTTCCTTTTCATAGATAGATAGAAATCTGTCTTTAAATTTCTTGTATAATTATAAGACACAATTTGAAACACCTTTTCTATTTAACAATAGCATCAAATTAGTGAAATACAGTTTTGTGGCTCCTTCAGACCGAGCCAAGTTAAAGGCCACAATACAATCTAGATAAAGTAAAAGCAGAGCTGATGGCCATGGAGAAATGATGTCAGTTGTTACATGTACAAAATGCCAAGACGTTCTTTTTCCACAAAGACATAGGCTATCTGTGGTGTGTCTGGATTACAACCTATTTTTTTAAAGTTAAATTGCCACTGCAGTTAAAAATACCTTAATCCTGGCCATTCATATGAATGTTGCAGCATTTTCACTCTTGCGCTTTTCTAGATATTGCTATTTATAGCTTTGAATCATCAGCTTAGGCTACCTTGATAGTTCTTTTTGGCTTTACTATTTTCAGGATCCTTTCAAAACATTGATTTCTATCTTTATCAGAGATGAGATAGATATCAGTAAGAATCTGAACCTTTTCTGCCACTGCACTATTGTGACCATAAAAACGTCCCTCCTTTTAGCTGGGGTGGCAGATATAAAAAAAGGCAGGACCTCCTACATTTTGAATAAATCTGCAGAAAAGGGAATTTCAGCAGTTGTAGCTTTTTTATGTGTGAATAATTAAATACACCTGCTCCAATTTTTTCTTCTGCAAAAGTATTAAAGGTGCAGGAGCCTTCTCCCTTTCTATACTTGTATGTTCATCTATTTTTACATTTTTACCTCCTGAAAGTTAGTGAAATTCTTTTGTTTCAGCAGAGCATTAAGGAAGGAGGAGGATTCCCTAATTAAATCAGGTTGCTATTCTGTTTATCCTTTTGCTATTGTGTTGTATTTTGTTTGATTGCTTTTTAAATGCAGATCAGCAAATCATTATGGTAATAATACCTTTCAAAGAATGTTTGGCAGGATATACATTTCAAAATGAATAAAGTATTAAATACTGTTTCTTGCAATAGACCATGTTTATCTGAAGATAACAGCCCCATTGTGTTTTTAGGAAGGATTTCACCTTAGTTTCAATTCTTTGTGTTTTTGCTCAACAACATGTAGTAGTTTTTGCAATTTTGGGTACTATCATGTACTTATAAATTACCTTCATGTAATCATTAAGCAATAAGAACTACTGAATATATTATTCTATTTACTTATTTAATGGTATTTATAATCCACCCCATTCCTCAAAGACTCTGGGCAGCTAACAAAAAGTTAAAACCAGGTTAATAGGAATTATCCGTAAACATCAATAAAAAACCAATAACCACACAAACTATAATACTTCTGAATTACCATCCACAGATGTCATATCAATACATAATCACTTAATATAATATGAAGTGAATGGTAAATAACATACAAATATATGAGATAAACTGATCTCATATATTTTGTGACCTAACTTCACATTTAGGCTTCAGTTATTCAGATTTACCTGGGAATAAGCCACACTGAACTCAGTGGAATTTATTTCTGAGTAGACATGCATATTTTGCTGTCAGTAATTCATAATTGTTGTTGTTTTTCAATTTTTTTATCATTCTTGTCTAAACACAGTAGTTGGCATACATGACACATAAGCCATTTAAAAACATGCCAAGAAAGAAATCCACATAATACTTTTTAAATGGATATATTTTACAGATTTCGAAAAAAAGTAGCAACTGGTGGATTGCACTGCGTTCAGAATTACCCAGTGAAGAATTTCGGTAAGGTTGTCATATACATTTTGTTTTCTCTGCTCAATCTTAGAAATTACCTTTCATTTTAATAGAAAAACAACAAGGCCTGGACCCAATTGCAACTATTTCCTATACAGCTGTGTTTATAATATAGAAGATAGCATGTTTCTCTTACCTTTTCTTTCTGGCAAAAGTAAGGGTTGTAAAACAGATTTTCTTTTGATGAAAGGATTTTTCAGTTTCCCCCCTATTTATATACTTTGGAATGTATAGAAATAGATGCAATTAGATTCAGGTTCAGAAAAGTTAACAGTACTATATATTGGAATGGACTTTGTGAATAGTAATCATTATTGCTTCCCCTGATCTATTCATTTACTTACCCTTTTACAGTGCCCAAAGTTTTAAATTCCATAATACTTAATGGTGCTTACTTCTAAGAAAGTTCATACAAGATTGCAGTCTTGATAAGTAGTGATTCATTAATGCTAAATGTACCATTAATGAACACCCCAACTGAATGAATGAATGAAGAAATACTTGCTGTTGTTAAATATTCATTGTATTTATGTATTTCCTATGTTAAATGCAATTCAAGTGGTATATATATGTTCCTTCAGATAATCTCCTATCCAGACATTACAAATGAGCAGATCTCAATTTCTGAAATGTTTTAATATGCTTTTAGTTTTAAATTAGTTTTAACCTGATTTATGTAACTTTGTATTTTTTAAAAAAGTCACATGAAAATGCTCTCTCAATGTATGGTATTTGTACTAACTTTTCTCTAGTTTTACAATCAATTTTACAATCAGTTTTTCTCACTGTAATGCATTTTTAAAGCACTTTTCCTGATTAATGTTTTCGCTACTTCACCCAAAATCCACATTTTTATGTATAGTTTTGAATTGCAAACTAATTAGCAATGCTCAGGAAAATGTAGCATATAACTCTGTTTCAGTGTGTATATAGGAATGAGAAATGCAGATTAGATAAGTTCTTCCCAAAATGGGAAGGGCTTATGGTCCTGGGGGATTTCAGTCTGCCTTCCTTGGGAGCAGGGTCTGATGTGGCTTAGAAGTTCATGGCCTCCATGTCAGCCACAGGCCTAACCCAGGTCATCCAGAGCCTGACACAGGACAGTAGTCAAACACCTGATCTGGTTTTCCTGTCGGAGCAGTGGAAAGTGATATGAAATTCGGGGAGCTCTCTGTGACTCCCTTGTCATGGTCGGATCATGCTCTGGTAACCATGAGATTCTCTGGCACTGCCCCTTACTGCAGAGAGGCAGGACCTATTAGATCAGTCTGCCTCCAAAGACTGATGGATGCACAAGGGTTCCAGAGGGAGCTGGGGGTTGTTCCTGAGGGTCTGCTGCGCAGTCTGACAGAAGCCTTAATCACCGCTTGGAATGAGAGGGTGACTGTGGCCTTGGATTGGATTGCGCTCATGCGACCTCTCCCTCCCTGTGGATCCTTTTGCTGTCCATGATTTACAGAGGAGCTGAGGGAACTGAAATGGGAGAAGAGACATCTAGAGCACCAGTGGAAGTCAATGAAGGATGAACTTGACCAAACATGGGTAAGAGCCACTGTTAAGGCCTAGCTTACAGCAGTAAGAGCAGCGAAGCGACAGTACTTCTCTGCCCTTATTGTGTCCACAGATTGCCATCCGGCCACCTTGTTTGGGGTGATCTGAGTCCTTTGAGCAAGGGGAACCTGGAGATTCACCTGCAAGGCTAGGAGGAAGAATTTCCAGAGCATCTGTTGGACAAAATCGCTCAAATTCATTCCCAGTTAGACTCCAGCTTTGGTAGAGGACCGGTGGAGATGCCTGGGGCACAATCTTGCCTTATTATCTGGGAATGGTTTGAACCTGTTGGGCCTGAGGAAGTGGACAGGTCCTTATGATTGTGAGCTCAGCCACCTGCTCCTTAGATCCATCCCCTTCTGGCTGGTTGCACCCATTCCTGGATCTGCTCACAGTTACCCATGCCCTAGTCACCTCCCGTATGGAGTATTGTTAATACTCTTTACGTGCGGCTGCCCTTGAAGAGTATCCAGAAGCTTTAACTGGTGCAGAATGCAGCAGCGTGGACAGTTATGTGTGCCCCTAAGAGGACACACGTTATACCTCTGCTTCATGAGCTGCACTGGTTGCCAGTTTGCTTCTGGGTCCAATTCAAGGTGCTGGTTTTGACCTTTAAAGCCCTACATGGCATTTGGCCAGGTTCCAGATTATATCTACCTGTCCTATCAGGTCCGGCAGGAGAGGCATGTCGCAGGTCCCGTCTGTGAAAGAGTTCCATCTGACGGGACCTAGGAGACGAGCCTTTTCTTCCGTGGCCCCTGCCCTCTGGAACATCAGCCCTCCCAAGGTAAGATTAGTCCCAACCCTTATTGCCCTCCAGAAAGCCCTTAAAACATGGTTTTTTCAACAGGCCTGGGCCCTGGTGGTAGGGAGCCCATGCGTTGGCTACATTATATATGATTTTCTCCCTCTTGTGGTTTTGTTTTTATCTGTGTTTACTGTTTTAATTGGTTTTAATTGGTTTTGTAGTGGTTTTAATAGTAGGTTTTATTGTACCTGCCCAGAGTCACTTTGTGTGAGATGGGCGGCCATATAAATTTGACAAACAAACAAACAAATGAGAACCAAACACATTCCTATTGCTACCAGACAGATATTTGTTTAGCTCTAGCAAGGTGCCTGCATTATGTGGTCTTAAACAATTCCAAAACCCATTTGTAATAACTAAATACTATCTAAATTTTGTTTACAGATGGACAGATGGATCACTGTTACTGTACCAGAACTGGGCAGGAGATAAAGAGAGACCAAAGCCAACTCAAGGGCCAAAATGTGCTTTTATTTCTTCCCGGACAGGTATATGTTGTATGTGGTCCTTATTATTTTATGAAACATTTGATAAAGTTCCATAAATTCATTATGTTATTTTATTCCAAATCATCTTTGCCTGTTGGCCTAGATAAGAAACTTCTAATAGTATTGCAATATTTGAAAGGCACTGAAAACTTGGTTTTTCCACCAGACATTTGCCCAGGCTGTTGGGTGAGCCTGCATGGTGTTGTAGTGTATGTTTTTGAGTCACTCCAAGTTTGTTATGCTATTTTTTTAAATTTTAAATTGTTCTTTTTGACTATTGGTTTTTTTGATTGATAATTGCACAGAGTTGCACGTTAAGGGGGTGGCCATATAAATTTAAATAAATAGATATTTAATTGAAATTATCATGAAAAGTATTTCCAGATTGTGCAATTTTTTATTATGGGGAACATTTCTTAGCTTTATGATGTATGCATTTCAATCCTGTTTTTCTGCACTGGGGAGTTTTTTATTTGGTTGTTCTTAACACAAGAGCTTCATTTATCATCCAGATCTCTACCTGTTAACGAAAGCTATCAGCTTGTGTGTGTATCGTCTGTGTGTATCTATGTTTGTACTACAATAAATACTTGCGTAATGGCTGCTAGGAGTCTTTGAATATATTTTTATTTATATCAAATTTGTCACCGCCCATCTTGTTGAAACAACTCTAGGCAGATATCATGCTCCAAATACTTAATTTTAACAAGAATGCCTTGCTGTCTTTTATAGTACTGAGTATGACATGAGAAATTATTTCCCTGCAATAATATTGCCTGCACTTAGAATTGTAAACATCCCCTTTCTCTTGTTTTTCTTGTGCTTCATCCAAATCTGCCTTGGAGGATCCCTGCGAAGTAAATTTAAGTCCATTCCAATCCAATTAGCCAAGGGAGAGGGGTGCTCAGCATTCAGTTCCCACAAATCATATTGGACATTATTTGATTAAAATATTGATTGCTTTTATTTCATACTGTACAGCAGGAGGAACCCAGGAAGTAATACAAGTAGCATTGTCCATATGGAATGGATCATTGTTTTTTGCCAGAAGCATGTTTGAACTTTTAAGGATATATTCTGGGTGCGTCATCCAATGGCTGTCAAAGCCAACGAGTCCTCCAGATGCTCTCTCTCTCTGTCATTCCTGTGGAACCTTTGGGTGGCCCAAAGGCGTTACTTGAAATAGATGGGATGCTGGAAGTTTCTGCTTTGCTTTGCAGTATGCCGGCTTCGTGTTCAGCTCTCTTTGTTCAATATAATATTTTTTAAAAGTTAGGACTTTCTATGAATTGTTTTAGCCCATCGTGTGATCTAATGTTGCAAAGAGTTTTGCACAATATGAATTCCAGCTTGTGGTTTGTTTTTACTTCATTCTTCTCTACTTTACTGAACTGAGAGCACAGTTAGTTCTTGACAGGTAATTTTATGAAACTCCAATTCTTATAGTGCCATCCTCACACTTGGAGAAGTTATGTTTACACCTTTGTAATGCATTAACTGCAAGAAAGGGCTTCCTGGAATAAATTCAAAGATGCTGAAGGTTAGCAGGTACAAAACATTCAGACACTAGGAAAGGTGCATCTTGAAAGATGGTCAGGAAATGCAATACAGGTGGTCCTTGCTTACCGACCACTCATTCAGCGACTGTTCAAAGTTGCGATGGTGCTGAATGAGTGGTACTTATGACTGGTCCTTGAAGTTGCAGCACCCCCATAGTCATATGATCGCCATTTGCAACCGTCCCTGATAGCTTCCCACAAGCAAAATCAATGGGGAAGCTGGCAGGGAAGGTCGCAAGTCGCTGTAGTAAATGCCCCCCCCACCTGCCATCCTGCACTCATGCTGACCCGTGGCCTCCTTCCCCTGGCCTCCCTCCGCTCACACCAAGCCACAGCACCCCTCCCCATCTTACATATGGCCTGCGCCAAGCCTCCCAGGGCCTCCCCCCCTGCAGTACCCCCATGCTTCTTACCTGGGACTCCCTCCACTTCCTGCTTAATGACTTGTTACGACAGCAACCTGGACTGCCCAGGATTGCCGTCACTAAGTGATCCAAACATGTGATGTCCTGCTTTATGACTGCATTGCTTAGCTACAGCAATCCAGGTCCCAATTGCCATCGTAACCCAAGGAGTACTTCTGTGTTAATTTAAATAAATAATGAGTCATCTTACATTTTCACTGACTGTTATGGGAGTATGGCTTATTACATTTGAAGCTGTCCTGATAGGAATACACTTCTCAAAAATTGTTGCCCATAAATTATAACTTATTTAATTATATAGGAAATATACTTAATTGGTCAGTGTTGTTATGCCTGTATTTACAGTGTAATTTTAGTTTTATTAATTACATTATTGCATCTCTTAGGACAATGGGGCTTTGCAAATTGTACCATTTCTCTACCTTGTATCTGCAAACGTAAAAATATACAGATTACTGAGAGAGAAATTCTGAAAGAAGAACATCAAGGAACTTGTCCTAAAGGGTGGCTGTACTTTGGATTCAAGGTACTTGCTGGTTTAAAGAAAAACCTTCTAGAGCTTCTAACCCTAATCTTAACCTGAACTGCAGTCATTGAGCCAAAAATGGACTACTAGTCCAAAAAACCACATCTACTTCATTCTAAAGTGACAATTTAATGTTACTGTGAAAATCCCAGATGATAAAATGTGATTCTCATTGTGTCCTAAACCTCAATAGAAAGAAAGCATGCATGGATGAACTGTAGAGATGCTACTATCCCCAATCTCAAGGGATAAAAATGGCTGTTTGTACTTAATGGCTATACTTAAAACAACCTTGTATTTAAGGAATCCTATCTTAGCTTAAGATACAAACAAGGCTTATCTGAGCAGACAAACATCTGGAAGCTGCATTTGTTAACATTTACCATTGTTTGACCCAGAAAACCCAAAACTATAGCTAAATATCCTGATTTCTTTAGATGCTATTAAACATAATTTTCCAGTTAAGATATAATGAGAAACTATAAATACTCATACAAATAGAAAAATAACATAGGATGCAAGAAGTTCATTGGATAGAAGATTTATTTGTTCATCAGTACAGTCTTTCACAGCCAGTATCAATCCAATGGTGATGAGATTCTGGGCTCATAAGCTTGGCCTAATTATCTGATACCCTGACACTTCACCAGCAACCATGGCTGGCATCTTCAGAGGCAAAGTAATCTGCTCCATAGTATGCTTCTTAGCAGCTCATAGACAACTGAGCAGGAACTCTGAGCTCTTGTATCTGTAACCAAACTAATCTCTAATTGGACCATGTCACTAGAATTCTGCAAAGCTGATTTCCGATTGGTTCTTCATCCAGGTGAATTTGTAATTGGTCTGATTTGAAGAAGTTTCAAAGGAGCTAATTTTTGATTCCTCAAAACAGGCTACTTACTACTACTACTTATTATTCTTTCAGGTGAGACTGTTGTAGATTCTACATGGCATTGGTAAATGAGGGGCTGTTTTATTTTGGTGTCATGTAAAACTAGAAACCAAGCTTTGTTAACCTTCAAACTCTTCCTTCTTGTGGTGTATTTATAAATCTCAGTAGCTTCCTTGTGTAGTTTTGCATGATGATTTGACATGATGGCTAGTACTCGCGTGTCTTTATTGAATCTTATGCCCATTATGTAGCAGCACATGCTCAGCTACCACTGATTTTTCAAGTTGTCCTAGCCAGTAATATCCTTCATGTTCTTTTAGTTGAGTCTTAATACTGTGTCTTTTAGTTCCAGTATATAACTGCCTGCAGCTGCAAGACATGCAATAAACCCCTGATGATGATAGTGGAACTCTCCCATCCTTAGGTGATCAAATCATTTCTTGGATTTTTCTGGTTGGTTTGTAGATAGTCTTAAAGTTGCATTTCTCCAGTAATTTTCCAAGTTGGTCTGTAATCTTCTCAGTGTAAGGGAGAAATACCTTTCCTGCTAGGGGTGGTTTGTCATTAGCTCACTAGATGGATGGATACATTGATATTTTTATTGCTGGATTGCATCAGTTATGTATAAAGTGTTGTCGAGGTATTTCAACTCATTGGATAATCTTTCAGGCTCACAAATACATCTAGGCATTTATTTTTTTCAGTCGGTAAGGCTGAAATGGAGACCACAAATTACCTAGCACACAGACTCAGAGGTAATCTCCCTGGGGATATATTGGATGAGATTACCAGCCCAATGTGTGTGCCATTTTTTTTTTTTTTTGTATTCTTCAGCTAAAGATACTGACTGGGTTCACATTGTGTGGTGCTAGCCATAATTGACTTGTTTAGTTTTAGTTTAGTGCATGCAGTGAACCCTGTCATTGTGACTTGTAACCCATGGTTTATGATTTAGACTGTTATGTGCATCTAACCAATTAAAGAGACCAGTCACAGTTGCTGACAAAATGTTAAGATACCAGATAATTAGACCATGGTCTATTAGCCCAGAAGCTCATCATTGAATGTGTTTATTAGATTTATATCCTGCCTTTTTATTTTGTACAACTCAAGGGAACATACATAATGTTCCCTCCTCCAGTTTTCCCCACAAGAAGTCTGTGAAGTATCATTTGAACCCTAAAAAAAGAACATCTGCTTAGGATCTATGATCAAATAATTGTAGATGATCCTGAAAGCAAGGCAAGGATGTAGAGTAATATAATTATTCTTTGCTAAATCCAACAAGATATATATAAGTGTCTAAGTGTGGTAATGCTGTGCTAAACTATGCTGGATGCTTTTTCATTTCCATTAATTATCTCCAATTTTTACCTGTTGTTATGTGGGTTATATTCAAAAGAACAATAGAGACTTCAGATTTTAGTTGGTCCTTGGCATTTTACCATTCTGGTGAATGCAAATTTTGTCATTTGGCATAATAGATGATTAATGAAAGTGGATGTGCATCTGTTAGGATCATTAGTAAATGAAAATTCAAACTTATTTTTTGATGTAAACTAGTTTGGAATAATTTTTTATTAAGGTTAATACTATTAAGGTTAATACTAAAGTAAGTGAAAATAAATGTGATCCCATTTTCCTTTGCCTTTTCACATCTGCCTTTATGGTCTTAGAGACAGCAGTTAATAGTACCATATAAATGACAGCCAACAGCAGCTATCCAACAAGCCTAGCCAAGTTCTCTTCTGTTTTTACTACATCCTCCCAGGAGCTCTGCTTAATTCCCTTGTCCCCGTCTATCAGTATCCAACAGAAGTTTCACTAGAAAATGGCCTCTTTTTAAAAATTCTCTGATTGTCTTCCTGAGTGTTCTCAATTGTCCATTATATTTATAAATTGTAGTTTATTTTATGTTTTGTTTTCTCTTTTCCAATTAATGTGCTAACCTGTGTGGTCTATCACTTCTTTTAACTCAGCTTCTTCATTCTTTCCAATCTTACCCTTCATCCAGTCTTGGAAATAAAAATTTGTCTGGGTGACTCGTGACTATCCTAAAATTTCCAATTCAATCCTTCTCTCTGTAAATAGTGTTTCCTGGTGCAGATTCCAAAGGATCCAGGCCATTTGAAAAGTTGGTATTCTGCTCAAAAAATCTGCAGCTACTATGATGCATCACTTGCTTCAGTTGAAAATGAAGTTGAACAAGGTACCATACTATGTTACACCTTTATCAAAACATGTTATAAATATGTTTCTTATGAATATTGCATATTTTATGAGTAGGATCACATCTATAACCAATTATATTTAAGGCTTTTGGTCTTAAATGCAATGAGGTTTTGTAAGACTTAATAGTTATTCCATGTGTATTGGACATGAGTAAAAGTGAGAGGATCCAGAATAAGACTATTTAAATGCTTCCCTGAGTTTTCTATTGTAGATTTATGCCCTGCAATTGAACATTTATTACCCTTTATAGAAGACTCGATATAATTTTCTATCAGAAAAAAAACAAAAGGCTAGATCAGATAACTTTACTACTGTACTTGTAACTGGCTGTAAAATACCATTGCTCAACATTTAGATAGAGCCAAAAGTATTTTCATTGCAGCTATAAATTGATTTTAACTACAGAAGAAGAAAGTAATGCTGTAAAACACATGTATATTTGCATTTTATAAGGTTATTTAACATTGGATAAATTCCTGCCTCTTTGGACTAGGAAGATCTAAACCCATTTCCTGAGATTTAAGACCTCCCCTTGATAACCATCACAGCTGAAACCATTTCCTGAGACCTCAAGCTTAATATCCATTTTTTTTTTTCTAACTTGGAAAGCATAGCGTTTCCATAGAATTCTTTAAGAACTTTGCAGGGAGTGACACTAAATAAAATGCTAGAAAGACAAATAGTGTGGAAGTAGTATGGAAATAGTACTTGAAATAGTATGGAAGTCCTAATTTGAGGTGGTTTGGTCATGTAGAGAGAATGAATGAGGATCAAATCTATCTATCTGTCTGTCTGTCTGTCTGTCTGTCTGTCTGTCTATCTATCTATCTATCTATCTATCTATCTATCTATCTATCTATCCTAATATTGCTTACCTTTGATATGTATGTATGTTCTTTCCAGACTGATAAGAAACCATTATATTCTGGAATTCCCCCAAAGTTGTATCAGTCTGCACTTCTTACTTTTCATCTCCAAATAATTTCAGTAACTATTAATTTAAAAATAATCATTTAGCAGACATTAAGTTTCTGAATTCTAGTTTTCTCTTCTAGCCTTCATTGCAATGAACCTGTTTGGACATAAATCTAGTGTCTGGATTGGTCTGCAGAGTGATAATTACGAAAAATGGCTTAATGGACAGGAAGTAGGATATGCCAACTGGTGTCCAGCACAAGTAAGGCAATGTAGTCTTACTTTTTTTGTACCTTTTCCAGTAACTTTATTTGTAATGAACATATTTCCTATATAGATTGAAGGGAGGAGGGAGGAATTTGGGGAAAATGTGAAAACAGAAAGCTCTTTCCTAGAGAAGGTATTAACTAGGAATAACGAAGTTATGCAAAATGTCCATTAAAAATGGTAAAGACAAAGATGCTCTTGAGTCGAGCTCATCTGCTATAAGGGTTATGGAAATAGTCTGCCTTCTTCTGGGATTTTTTTTTTTTTTAGTTCCCAGTATAGTCAACGGTCTGAAAGGTGTTTGCCCCATTCATTATTAATCATATCCAATATCAACTCTGGTGCTCTGCAAAGTGTATTAATGCAAACAAAGCATATCCAAAGTATTAAAGCAGTTATATCATTTGCAGAGTTCACAGGACTATTTCAAAGGATGTTCCTAGTTGTCTGAGCATGTGCAACACATCAGTGAGGTGAAATTACTGGGCTTGCATACACATGCAGAGGAAGATGGGAGCACCTTTCAAAGCAGCCATATGATGGCTTACAAATAATGTAGCTCCTTTAAAGTTTCTATGAGACATGCTTTGTTCAGTGTAAGGAGCTTTGTGAAGCACATCTTTTGAATGCTTTGTACAATCATAGAATACTGAACTATCTATAAGTTACGAAAAAAAAACTCCATTTGAGTTTGGGTGGCACTATGAAAGGGACAAAAATGAATTTGGTAGTTCAATTCTAACATAAACAAATGTTGGGGAAAGAAGAAAATCATAATTAGAATTGTGGGATCTTGTTGATAGATTCTGCATTCCAAAGATTATTTAATGAATTCAGCAGTAAAGTTATTGCTGTTCCTTGATGGCTCTCCTATTCATTATTGAAACATGAACTGTGTCAGTGAAAGGAAATTATATGCAATGTATAGTCTTGGATTAACCTAAGATCATTCCAAGAAGGAGAACTCAGAGGAAATATAGTACTGAGACTGTAAAATCCGAAGAAAATTATTGCTGCAAACTGTATCTCTCTCTCAAAAAAAAAGCTTGAATGGAAAATGTTTATGGGTGAACTCTGGCATTCATTTAATTAAATATTTCCTACCTTCTATCAAGTGTTTCTAATAACAGAGGATACAGTGTATTCTTTGCCAAAGTCAACAATAAGCACAAGAGTGTGTTTACTTCCTGAGAGGTATATATGGAAAGAGAAGGACATGTGAGATGGGCATACGTTGTACAGTCCTGTGGCTGGAAAGAAGCATCAGTGAATTCTCTTCCCCTGTGTGGTCCCAGCTACCAGGGTTCTTCAAGTCATCCCAGATTTACTCCACCAGGGTTCTTTGTGTGCTTAAAGCAGAGAAACTTGCATATTCAGTTTAATGTGTTCCCAATAGTACACACTCTTGAAAGGTTCTGGGGTCTGCTGTTGGCTGGGCTCATGCACTGAGCTAAGGTATAATTTGTTTTAATAATTTGAGCAAGCCATATTGGTCACATTCATACTTACTGCTAATCTTTTATCACAACTGCACTAAGGAAGTTGCTTTATTTAATCATTAGAGTTACATATCTGCCTTATCTCCAAAAGGGCAAGTGACAGGTATATTTCTGAGTAACTTCCCAACAGCAATATTTTAGGACATAGGTTTGGCAAATTTACAATCACTGACCTAAAGTTATCCAGTGAACTTTCATGGTTCAAAGTGGACTAGAATCTGGGTCTTCATGATCCTAGGCCACTACTTCAATTATTCCTGTACCGTGGTCTCTTCATAGCCTGTTGACAATCCATTGACTTGTGCTATGGAGATAGGCATTCTCTAACACCACAGTGTGGCAAAAACTCATGGAGATTAAGTGGGCTCTTACTATGAAATGTTTTTACCATATATTAAAATTATAATTATTTGTCAGGGTTTTCCCTTGATTTTCTGTCTTCTCTCGATCTTCTGTTTCCCTAAATGCTCTAATAATTGTGTATTATTTTTATTTTATAATTTTTGGTACTTTATATATTTTATAATTTGCTGAAAAAACTTCTTAGATATTTACTTTAATGAAAACTGTTATATAAATCTAATAATAATATAATATCAATAACATTTCAATATATGGCTGTAGAAGTCTTATACTTCAAAAGCAGGTGGACTTTATTATCTTAAAAACAAAAAACTTATCACAATTTGCAGAATACATCCTATTTCACTTATCACATGGATTGCTAATAATAGCAAGAGAAGGAAGTATTACAAGCTGTTAAACAGCATTTATTGTGCATAAGAGGCAACATTAGCAAACTCAGGAAACTAGGACTAGATTAAATAAATATATATATAATAAACCGTAAGATTTATTATGTGTTTGTTTACTCTATTTCTATATCACATTCCTATACTAAAATATTTTAGTGTGTTTTACTGAGTTTTTAAACATTTTTTTTCTAAAAATACTATAGAAGATAGAAAACTAATGAAAATGCGCAGTGTGGCTAGTAACACTGCATATTAATTGTTGGAAAGGCAATGAATTGGGGGAACCAGAAAGCTAGGAGGAGGGGGGATGAAAAGGGACAGCCCACAATACAATGTTTTGTGGCATTTCCCACTTTTCTTTTATATATACTCTGATTATCATTTTTATTAAAAATGGCTAGGGAAAAAATCCTGTCTATTTCTTTTACCACTGATTTCTATCACGATATATTAATTTCAGAATCATTACATTGCTGATACTGAAAAAAAAGTTGCACTATGTACTTCAATACTAAATAATCCAAGTTTCTTTTTAATGGGAAAGTGGTACCTCGAAAACTGTGGGAACAAAAATGGGTTTGTCTGCCAGAAGGCTCAAGGTAAATTGCTATATCCTTATTTATATAAAAATGTGCTAAGCTTTACAATCTAATTTACTAATCTCTTGTGTTGTGTGAAATCCACTGCATAAATGATCCACCCAGCAATTATCCTTGATCTAAAGCTACACAGGGCTCCAATTCACAAAAGGAGGTCTGCTTTAAGAAAACAAACACTTCTATTTCAATTTGAGATGCTTTGTACAGATATATGTGCCAAGGGGTTTCCTTTACAGATAGAATGGATAATACCTACTTCTGGGATGGGCCATTTTTGTGTGGTTGGAGCTGCTAGTCCAATATATTCTCTGACTCCATGATGAGAAATTTGCAGCTGTTGAATGTTATACTTTGGTGAATGGTGATAATGGATGAACCAGTTTTGGGGAAAATTATGCAAAATTCTGAATGACTGCAGTCTAGGGGAAGAAAATATTCTGCTTGATGATATGAAAGGATGGATGAAAATGAGACAAGAGTGTACAGAAAAACTAAAAGAGTCATGACATCTTTCTGCAAATTGGAATGCCTACCTACTGTTTATAGGCAGTTGTTTACAGATTAAAAATAAGAGAAGAGTGAATATGGCAGCTGCATAAGTTTGAACACCTTTCTAGATGATTCGGTGCTATAGGTATAACCTCAATTGTAACCTTCAAAGTACAGGTAGTCCTCAGGTTATGATGGTATTTCGGACCGGAATTTCCATCGCTAAGTGATGCAGTCATAAAGCGTGATGTCACAGGACAGCATCGCACAGCAACAACAATCCTGGTAGTTTTGGTTGCTATCGTAACCCAGAGACTGCGCAGGTCGTTAAGAGAGGACCTCATGTAGCCAAAGTCCTGGGCAAGCCGGCGGGTGGGTGAGTGCCATGGATGGGCACTACTGAGCACAGGCAGGCCACTGGGGGCCACAGATGGGCCATTGGAGGGCACGGGCATGCACAACTGAGCTCAGGCAGGCCAGTGGGGGCCATAGGCGGGTGCTACAGAGCGCAGGTGCTACAGAGCGCAGGCGGGTGGGGGCACTCTTCCACAAGCTTCTCATGTTATTCAGCAGATCTAGAGAATACCAGTTTGGGAAAGTTGACTAGCACTAGTACTCATCTACCTCGTGGTTTATTTTATTTTTTTTATACACTTTAATAGTTTACAATACTTGTCATTTATATTTCTTTCAGAGATGGCTACACCTTGTTTGAAAATCTTTAATTTCTTAACTCTAGATATTGAATTAGAAAGCTTTTTAATTTTTTTTTTTTCAATTGACTCTTGATCTTCTCTATCACAGATACTTCCAGACAGATCATCGATCCTTTGGTGATGTACCCAATACCAGATACTTTAGAATATGCAAATAGGACATATACATTGATCAATGGCAGTATGACTTGGTACATGGCTTCACAAATGTGCAAAAAAATTGGGACTGAATTGGTCAGCATTACAGACTACTACCACCAAGCTTTCCTTACTGTAATGATAAATCGAGTGGGTTATGCTCACTGGATTGGATTGTTCACTTCAGATGTAGGTATTTAAAATCTTTGTCCAATTGGTATAGTTTATTAAGTGCATTCAAATTTCATTTATCAGAAGATGAACTAAAGATATCCAGTGAGTGTATACAAAAATACTTTGGAGTTTAACTCTTCGTGAATTTAACCCAGTGAAGATAATGTTTAAGGCAAGAATAAGCGTAGGATAGAAGTACTTCCTAACAATGTAACACTGTGACACAGTAGTAGAAATATAAAATTGTAGGCTCCGAGCTTTTATATTTTATCCTAGAGTGGAATTTGGTTAATGAAGGTTATAATGATAACGCTAGAATGGATGTTCTGTTTGCCCTCCCTTGTGGAGGGCAAAGGAGGGTTAGGGTTAGGGTTAAGGGTTTTTTTCTCCTGTTCCAATTACAATGACCACTAGGAGGCACAACGTGACTGGTTTCACCCTCTTTGGAATTCATCAGACATGAATGCCATTCTGAGAGCTTCTATATATCCCTTCCCTTGAACCCCATACAATTAACAGTTGGGTACCAACATCTGATGTGTCCCAAAGAGGATGAAACTGATCATATGGTGCCTCTGGCTGGTCAGTGTAACTGAAAACACCACACAGGATATACGCTATGTAAAAATAGAGAAATTCCACTACCACCCCCAGAGGGTGGATGTAAATCATGTAAAACCCCGTACATAGGGACATGGCATAATGTAACATCTGTATATCTCTGCTTGTGGACTGTATATACCATTCTGAGAGCTCCTCCATCCAGCTCCTTCAGGATGTCTCCAATGCTCAGGAGCACCTTTAGGATAACAGAAGGATTTGCAGGCAGAAGAGAGAACTGGTAAAGATTCCTTCCCATTCAGCCAGTGGAAATATTCTACTGGGTTAAAAGTTTTCTACTGATGACTTTCTACTCTTTTGCTCTGCAGGAAGCTTTTGTTGGACTCAGCCTAATAAATTGGGAATTGAAGAGAATGAATGAATGAATGAATGAATGAATGAATGAATGAATGAATGAATGAATGAATGAGATTTCTTAATTCACTAATATGCTTAAACGTCCATGGAAACAAAACCTTAAAAAAAAAAACTTGATCACAGCTTTATATTTTTCAGTGTCTTTATGTTTGCCACCATATCTTGAAAAACATTACATTTTTAAACTGGGAAAGGCTTCACTTCATTGATAATAGCCATATTTTGTAGGCAAGAAATGGAACACTCCTGTTTGAAATCTCAGTACAGACAAGAGAAAGAAGGTTCAATGATCTGACATAGAATAAAGCAGCTTCCTCTCTCTTAAGAGTGATTAGTGGTTTTCTGTGAATATGAAACAGGGAAAATAACTTTTCTAATAATTTACATCCCTGCCTTGGAAAAGAGGGTGAACAAGGATATCAATCCCAAGTAAGTAATTAGTAAAAAGACCAGGACACAGCTTGGTAGGGATGCTTTGCTTCAAAAAAGGTTCACGTGAAGCACCGCTTAGAAGCTGTTTATGGAGTAACATGCACCCTTCCCCTGCTTCAAAAAAGCAAAGCAGGCACCTTGCTTCACTTCATGTTGCCCTAAGCCTCTTATCTGGCAGCTCTGTTAACTGGAAGAGGCTTTAGAAAATGTATTGAAGCCTCCTCCAGACACTGGAACCACTGGACAAGACCAGGTCACCTCACCAAAGAATCTTGCACTGCTCCTTACTTCAAGAAGAATTGCCTTATTTCTGTAGCATGAAGCACCTCCTCAGACTGCAGTTGTTGCATAAAAGTCTCTCGAGTTAATGACCCACATAAACTAATCAAATACTTCTTTCGGCAGAATGGCCTTCATTTTGAGTGGTCAGATGGCACCACCCCTTTCCTTACATTTTTGGGTCAAGAGGAAACACAAAGTCCAGGACACTGTGTTTACATTGATATTAATGGACGCTGGAGAAATACTGACTGTGAAAAGCTTTTGAGTGGTGCAATTTGCCATATTTCACCCAGTAAGTCAGCTCTTATGTTAAACATTGAAATGCTCTTGGTAAATATAACCCTTTTTGAAAACAGCAATTGAATCAGGAATAATGAAAATAATGTGATGCTTTAAGATTTGGGGGGAGGGGGGTTCATTAGGAAACAAGATAGTAGCAGAGTTGCCCAATTTTCTGCCAATGCCCAAAGCATAGGATACACAAAATCATGACTGACATTAAAATCATGTGGTTTGACAAATGAATAAACAAATGCAAAATTAATGAACAAATGCAGAGTCTGTGGTAATGCTAGAAAATACTTGTTCCTTTTGTCACAGAGAAGAAATCAATGGAAAATAAGGGATTGTGTGATGAAAAGACCGTCCCTTGGATAAGGTTTGACAACAGTTGCTATAGCTTTTCCACCATTTTTGAGAATCTGAACTTTGATGAAGCATTGGAATTTTGCAAAAGGCAAGGTAAGAAGCTTTTAAATTTGGGGCCTACCCCTGTTGGATTGCATGTTCAGCACCATTGTTTGTTTGTTCTATCATTTTTAACCTATTACTCCTCTATGCCACTCAGCCGTTTGGACCGGAGTAGCACAGAAGTGTAAGTAAGAAATAAATAAATGTTGATAATTCTGTTCCTAAAAGCTACTAAGATATAGCATAAGAAAGTCAGCTGGAGTAAAGCTGCTTTTAAAAAGGTCAAGAAAAAGTTTGCTTGATGTCCAAGGGGCAGTAAGAGATAAACGCACATCTTTCTGGTTACAGCATTCCATACTCTGTGTACAGCATACGGTATGGTATATGTACAGGATTCCATACCTGTGGTCCCATTAATGAGAAGACCGTCTTCCTTCTAATCACTCACCCCATATCAGTGTTGGAAGTTATCAGTTGAAAATCTTAATATACAGGTAGAGAAAGTTGGTTTTTCATGTAAAATCTGGTTTTAAACCATGCTTGACTTAAGTTTCAAATCTAATACTTTAAATTGCCCCAGGGAAGAATTGGGAGACATTGAATTTGGAGTTACACAGGTATGATTATCATTTCCCAATCTAGCAACAACCCATTAATAAAAAACTACTTAAAAACAGCATAAAATAATGCAACAGAAGTTTGAAAATTCAGTCTGAAACTAAAACTTTAAATCTTTCTCTGGGCTGGAATTCTTGCTGTCAGCAGTGCTGGGTGATAAATTCTGGAAAACTCCCTAAGTAGAAGGACTTTCCTTCTATGAAGATGTGTTGAATCATGAGCTCATGTTTTATTTTTATTTAATTTTTACTGAGCTATTTATAATGAACTACTATTTCCTCTTTTTAGACCATGTTCTGAACAGACAGAGGAATTTTATGTAGAGCTTTTTTTGGCATATAAAAATCCTAAAATAACCATTGCTAAGTTTGTAATTGTAGCCTGTGGAATTCATGCATTACTAATAGCAGAGTAGACCAAGCATGATCCCAAGCCTTTTTGTCACATATGTAACATGTTCTTTTTCTGTTGCCTGGGTCTGTGACCCATAATAAAGATACTTGACTTGGGCTAGAAGGATATCAATGTAGGCACCAGGCACTTCTCTCCACTGAGAGAACTTTTCCCATGACCACCCACTGCAGCTCAACAGTTGGGGAACATGCAGGAAGCCCTCGGTGAAAAACTTGTGAAAGCAGGTACTCATTAGATCCTGGGTGGGAAGATAGTTTAAAATCAGTAAGGATTTTGAACTCAGCCCTGAAACTGAGGGATAGCTGCAACTCACTGAGGCAGGAAAATGGCCGGGATTGGGCCCAGCGTGTGTTCCAGTTTCCACACTTTGAGGTCTCCGTGGGAGTGCCTGAGCAAGGCTCTTAGAAGAAAAGGTCTTTTCAGTGGTGGTGCCCTGTTAGGGATCGACCTTTTCAAGCACAATTTCCTGCCCACGTTTTGCTTTTTGGATTCCGTGCAGGGAAAAAAATGATTTTTCCAGACTTTTTAGTCTCCTTTTTTTAAATATAGTTTTTGTACTGCTACTGTTCTGTGCTTCTGGGTTTGCCTTGGTTTTATTCTGTGGCTGTTTTAATTTGTTCTAGGCTTTACATTGTGTTTTGTTTCATTTGGTCTTTTTATAATCTTAACCCAGAAATCTTGGCAGCAAACTGATTAAATAAATAATGTTACATATAACAACATGTGGCTCAAATAGAGTTGGGATGAATTGTTCCTTTTTCTCTTTAAAGCAAATCATAAGTTGGGATGAATTGTTCCTTTTTCTCTTTAAAGCAAATCATAAGTAAACTTAAAAGTAAAATCTTGGGTAAGGGTATTTTTATATTCTAAATATGATTGCTTAATGATAAATCTGCCATTTGTTCATTTTCAGGTTCTAACCTTCTAACAATTAAAGGCAGAGATGAAAATGCTTTTCTTTTAGAAGAACTACATTCTTTTGGCTCTGTGGTTGAAATGATTTGGTTGAATACTCAGTTCCTTATGGATAGTAAGTAACAGAAGCGGGGAAAGAATGCAGTCACATCCAACTGTTTGAGGCTTCTGCAACGAACACATACTGTACATGTAGTTTCTTTGGTAGTCAAATTAGCTGCACCACCAGTTAACAACATGCAAATGATAAATGTTTATATTTACTTTATATTCTGCTTACAGGATCCCTTAGTTCCTAAAGTAGTGCATTTTCAGTTATGCAATGAGCTAAGTATTTGTCTGATTATTACTACTTTCATATAAATGCTGTGGAAAGTAAGCCAGTTTGGGGGGGGTTTCCTATTCAACAATCTTTACTCTTTTTTTTCCCCCTCTTGAACTTTGACATGCCTTCCCTTCTAACAAAGCTTGGAAGAATGTGGACAATAAATTAGTCTCTGTACTTTATTTATTAGATTTATAACCCACTTTTTGCACAGGGGCTCAAGGTGATGTGCAGAGTGCTCCGTCCTCTTATTCCCCCCCACCCGCCATTACAACTCTGCTAAGTATCTTGGGCTAGAGAGAGAGTGAATCGCCCATTCTCTGAGCTGACTAGTACCTGGGTCTCCCTACTCCTAGCTCAACACTTTAACCATTATCTCCCACTGGCTCTCATATCACCTTTGTTAGGACCAACATTCCTTGTCTGTATATCCCATGTTTAAACATTTAGTGAAAATATTTTTCAAACTCATCGGATTCATAAGGGAGTTTTGAGGTTTTTAAAGTTACTTAATATAAGACAGGAAGGTGCTATGTTTTGCATACTTACAAATCCATTTAGATATTTACATTCTGTTGCATTCCACATAAAGGTTTACATACATACAAAAGTGGAAGAATAGAGAAGAATTGCATTACCTCTGAACTAAAAATTGATTTGGACCTAAAATAAGTACATTAGGGGTTTTTTTTGTTTCATTGTTTACTTTACAGTCCAGTTCCTCGAAAAGGCTCTGAGTAGCTTGCAAATTACCTATAATTTTATGTCATAAAAAGAGAAAATAGATGGAAAGCTCCCAAGTAAATTGAATTTTCATAAAAATTTAATGACTAAAGTAGATAATAGTGTATGGCAAGAAATAGCTTGCAGTTATTATGCACAATCTTCCTTGAAGATGACTACAGCTAGAAGGGCATTTCCCTCATTTCCAAGGCCCCAGAACCACTTAGTTTTTGAACAAATCACAATGCAAATGTAGTGATTCGTTCACAGATATTTCCCCCCAAATCCATTCAGAGGTGTAATTTTGATATAAGAAAATGCCTAGGAAGGAAGAAAATGATAAATGAATTGTGAGGTCTCGTGCATGGATTCTGGAGTCTCCTAATTATTTAGTGACATCCCTACTGTTGCCCTTAGATGCTATGGTGGTATGGTTTGATGGCTCCCCAATTCAGTATTCAAACTGGGGCACTGAAGAACCTGAAGTGGGTCAATGGAAAGGAAACAGCTGCATTGCCTTGAGAACTGCAGATGGAATCTGGAAATTATCACCCTGTCATGAAAGAAAAGGATTTATATGTAAAGCCAACACAGGTATGAACCTACGTTTAAAGAATGCGTAACCACAATTTCTCTTCTTATATTTTAGTCAAAAGGTAGGAAACCCATAATCCTCAAGTTGTTGCTGAACAATAAGTCAGCAAAGGGAGTAAGAAAACTAACTTTTTCTTCTTTTTCTTCTGTGCAAACACGGGCCTAGCTGCGCCAAAAGCAGTCCTCCAGCAAACTCTTTGCAGCCCCCAATCCCCAGAGTGGGTAAGACACTGGGGGCCTCTTGGAGAGTTTGGATTTTAAAGAAGGGACCTGAGTGCCATAACCTCGCAAATATCTCTCCTATACCTGATGAAAACTCAGACAGTGAGGCTGATGTTCATCTGGGCATAGATTTTAAAAACCAAATGGATACTTTAGGGGAAAAATAACTGCTGTGGGTGGGGTATGCATCATTCCTGTAGATCACATTTGAGAGCATGAGTTGGGCAGGGATTTTTCCCTGCCATTTCACTAAATTAAAAATGTGCAGCAATCAGCTAATTGAACCAGAAAACTGTCACTTTACTGCTAGAAGATTCCCTTTCAAATACAGTGGTACCTCGGAATACGAACTTAATGCGTTCCGTGACTCTGGGCGTATCCCGAGTTGGTCGTAACCCGACGCAAATTTCCCCATAGGGTTCAATGTAAATCCGGTTAATCCGTTCCGCCCTCCGAATTTGGTCGCACCCCGAAGCAAATTTTCCCATAAGGTTCAATGTAATTACCGTTAATCCGTTCTGGCGTCCGCAGACCACGTGTCAGGGGCGGGAGAACGGCCCGGCGCGGCGGGAGAATGGCCGTGGACCACGTGTCGGGCGGAAAAATGGCCACGGACCATGTGTCAGGGCGGAAAAATGACCGTACCCCGAGGTGGAATTCGCACATCGAGATAAATTTTTGCGGCCGGAGCTGGTCGTAACCCGAAAAGTTTGTTAGTAGAGGCGTTCGTATCCCGAGGTACCACTGTACAGTACTTTTGGATATCACTTCTGCCAAAAATTAGTGACAACTATTTCTATTCTAAATAATATGTTCACTAGAGGAAAAGCTATAGTTAATTTTTATACCCACAAAACTCTAAACTATATGCTGAATAAAATCAGCAAAAAAAAAAAAATCCTTAAGCTTGATGATTTGTTCAATTAAACTGTTGATGTTGTTACCTAGCCAAACCTGTTTAACGTTCATATTCTTCTGAAGAGATAAATTTAGTTAAAGTGGAACTTCTCAATATAACTATGGAATCCAATGCAGTCGATCTTTTGGGGGCCGATGGGCACATTTTGAAGTTTTGGAGCAGTATAAAATGATTGTCAGTGGGGGTTGGGGACAGGATTTGCTCTCATTCACAGAATAGTTGCTGTGGTGTGCACAGCCAGAAATGAAATGGCTGTTTATCAGAAGGCAAACTCTGTGGAAGCTTCTCAGCTCCTCTTGTCTGACACACCAGGATGTTTTGTATGATTCCATCTTACTTTTGACTTTTTGTCTGGGCAGGTAGAGGCAGTTCTAAGCAAAACTACCCTTTGTGATGTCTAAAAATGCCTATGGGAAACTGTGTAGGATCCAGATACAATCTAGAAATGCTTTACACTTTTATTTTACATGCCAGTTTTTTTTCCAGAAAAATAAAGTACCTTTTAAAAACATTAGGGGGAGATGGGCAGGGATAAATGTAATAAATTTAAAAAAAATAAAAATAAAAACAATTAAATCAGGTAAGGCACAGGGATTCTAAGGACCTGCGTCACCACAGTGCTTACTCCTAGCTACATTGCTGTCATCTTGAACCAATGAAGCAGTAAATTATGCATTATTTTTCAGACTATCAAGAGACTGCAGTACTATCACTGAAAGGTATGTGACCTCACTTTCCCATATTTTAATCCCTAAACATGAAACTAAAACTGTTGCTGTCAAGTTTTTCTTCTTCATTTTCTTTTTCAAGTATCATATCATAGGATAATAGTCCTGGTGATATTATCCACATTGCTGATAGCTGTTGGTGCTGTAGCTACATGTTTGTGGTATTCGCCACGGCCCAGTCGTGCATCTGGAAGGATGCTGCGCTTCAGAAACGCCTGCCTCGCGGACGCCCCCTCCCAAGTTCCTGTTGCCGAAGAAAGCATCCTCATTTCCAGTCTGGAGAGGAATGATGTTCTGTAATGCAACCACGTTCATTTAGTGCAACTAATAAGGCTGCATTTACAATAGTACAAATGGACTTCCGTCTTTGCAGACAAAAATAATCTCATGAACTGATTACATCATACGATTAGACTTACGCATTTTACTCCCTCCAAATTGAATGAAACAAGATCTGCAATGAGACTCATCATTTATGTTTGTTGTAGTATACTTTTGAGGCTGGTATCTCGGGGAACGTGTCCATTTATGATGCTCATTTCAGTTCCATAAATCAAATCCTATTATTGTCCATTAAAATTTTTTTCCAGATCCTGGACCAAGGAAGAGCCAACCTGCCCTCCTCTTTTCCTTTTCTCCTTCCACAACTTTTTGGGAAGAGCAAAATAAAACATTGACTAGGCCAATTCAGCTCATAGTTTTTAGCTTTAGCAATGATGCATTAGAAATTGAAAACCTGACTAATTCTGAAACGTTCAAAGCCACTAATTGTACAAAATAAAAACAATACTAAAGACTCCTATGTTCTTAACCCTCTTCCTCAAAACTACCCATTTAAAGATTTTTTTTTAAAATTCTCATTTGCTTCCCCCAAAGCCCTTACTTGTGTGAAGAAAAATACTGTATGTGGCAGACATATATTTGCAACTCAGAAAGAATAATTGGGCTCGCCAGATGCCAAAAGAAAACACAAGTAGATTGTCACATGAAATTAATGTTCTGTGCTTTCAATATGCTAAGAGTTCTGCAGGCAAGGAAGTTGGCATCAGGAGAGAAGGGGAAGAAAGACCAAATTCTTAGGTGTAACTATTTAGTAACTGACATTGTTTAAAAAATGGAGTAAGTTATTCAGGATGTAGTGACTGGAAGGAAATCCCACTGAACTCAGAGGTATTTTCTTTTGAATAGATATTTATAGGCTCACACTATGTTGGGTGTTACTTTACATCTCCCATTGTTGTGGCTTTCAAATATATTTGGTTCGGAAAACATAACATGGATGAACTATGAAACTAACTTGGATAGGGCTAAAATGCCAAACAGTAATGGTAACAGTAATGGTGGGCATCAAGCAAGATCCACTGAAATGCATAATTTAATATTTTCATGGAGAAGCATTTTTACTGTGTATATGTGTGCAAGAAAGACGGATCTTATGTCCTTAGCTGAGTTGGTCTAGCTTTTAAGGAAATTATTAAAACAGAAAGAGCATTATATGCATATATAGATCTTTAATCTCATTAGCATGTACTGTACTGCTTATTCTCTTTATGCCCAACTTCTGACTTCTTAGAATCCAGTGAAAAGCTAGTACTTACTTCTGCATTTTACAATTAATTTTCTTTTCCCCTTGTTCTTATTTGCATTATAAAACAACATCTTTTCCTCTATTTTTCTCATGTTACCAACTGAAAACATTTTCAAATCAGATTTGTACCATTAATGATACTGTATGCAACTTGTTTTACTCCCTCATACAAAATACACTCTAAAAAAAAAAAAAGGACTGCTGCTCTGTTCAGTAAAAATACTTTACTATACTTCATTGTCCTATATTATTTGCTTGTTTTATATTTGCATGTTTAAATTTAATTTACACCTGACCTCTCTATGCAAGCAAATAGTCAAGGCAACTAATGTTTTATTTATTTAATTTAATAATTTAATTTAAAATTAATACAGGCTGGCAAAATATACATGTCTTTATAAATCTTCATATTGCTGAGGGAGGGGCAAATACAACTCCTGGGGGAATATATTCCATAGCAATGCAGGTGGCATTCACCACCACCCTAGAGTTACAGGCCTCTGACAGTGGGGGTCATCTTCAAAAGGACTTTTTCCTGGAAATCTTAACAGCTGGACAGGCTTATCTCTTAGGCTGTAAGCCATGTAGGTCTGTAAAACTTAATACTTGCATCTTACATTGTGTTCAGTATGCCACTGGCAGCCAGTGCAGATACTTTAATACAGGCAGCTTGTAATTCTATGACTTGTACCAGTTAACAGCCTATACTTCCATTTTGTACCTACTACAAATTCTGGAGAGTTTTAATATGCCCCTAGAGCATATTGCAACATTCAAGACGCTCTGCAGATATGGATAACTATTGACTAATCCAACCAACCGAGGGTCACGGTCTTCACTAACCTTAATTGTGCAAATATTTTAATTTATCAATCAGATTTATATGGCCACCTATCTATCCCAGAGTTACTGGGAGTTGGGCGGTATATAAATGTTGTTGTTGTTAATAAAACCCAAACAGAAACCAAGTAAAAATCTCACAATACACATGTCATACACCTCCACATGTAACTGGAGGTATATGACGTATAACAGAGATCCAATAACTAACATCCTGGCCCCAATGCCTTCTTAAAAGGCAGTAGAACTGAGGCTGCCTGTATCTCTGGGAGAGGCTGTTCCATAGGGTAAGGACCATGACAGAGTAGACACAGTTCCTAGGACCCACCAGGTGACATTGCTTCACCAAGGGGCCACAGAGCATGCCCACTCTGCCAGATGTCGTGGAACAGGCAGAAACCATCAGGGATAAGCAATAGGACTTTAAAGGTGACAACCAGCACTTTGAATTACAGGAAGCCTGCTAGGAGCTAGTGCAGCTCGCAGGAGTACTGTCCACTGCCTTCTGGACCATCTGAAGCTTCTAATACTCTTCAAAGGGAGCCCCATATTGCAATAGTCCTGGGAGGTGATAAGGTGTGAGTAACTGAGCAGTGCCTACTGATGTAGGAACAGGTATAACTAGTGCACAAGATGTATGGCAAGAGAGCCTTTGTGTAAAGGGCCTGGTGGCCAGGCTGCCATCTGCTTCTCGAGCAGGAGCTGCAGCTCCAGGAGGACCCCCAGATTGTGCACCAACTCTGCTTGGGGAACTGTAGCCCCATTCAAAGTTAACAATGGAAAATCACTAGATTCAGGAGGCCCTAAAAACCCACTGCCAGTGTTTTTGGGGTTGAGCCAAGGTCAGTTTTTCCCCATCCAGACCTGCACAGCCTCTAGGCACTGGGAAAGCACCTCAGTAGCATCACTTGGATGGCCCAGAGCAGGGATGTACAACTGAGTATCATCAGCATTATCAACGATACTTGATTCCTTGCTAATAGATAACCTCACCCAATGGTTTCATGTAGACGTTAAATAGGATTGGGGAGAGAGTCAAGCCCTGTGGCACCCCACAAAGGAGGGGTGCCTTGTATATGTATTTGATACCTTGCCACAGCCAGAACATCGACACCCAATTATAGGTGATCATCAAGGTACATTTTCCAGGATGCAGATCTCTTTCAAGAGGAGAACACCCTCATCAAAACAGGCTAAGTCCTTTCCGCTTACCACAGAACCTCTACCTTACCTGGATTTCATTTCAGCTTGTTTCCCTCATTCTGTTCACAATCAGACTGCAGCAGCATTCAGGAATTGATGGGAAGGAGTAACAGGTTGGGTTTCAAAACTGCCTCCCAGCACACCAAAGTTCCAAAACTGCCCCCCCCCCAGCAGTTTCATGCAGGTATTAAATAATATGAATGACCACACAGAAACCTTTGGTGCGTAATAAATTAACAGCCTTAGCTGTAAAGCAGCATTCCCCCAGTGGCACCTTCCGGACACAACCAGGCAGGAAGGACTAGAACTGCTGCAGAACTGGCCCATGAGGCTCAATCCTGCCAGGTGGTCCTGTTGATACAGTTGGTGGGACCAGAACAACTATCCGGCCTGCACTTCTCCCTCTAGTTTCTGGCAATACAGGACTTAACAACATATTGAGTGATGCCAGCAAATTATCTACACCAGATATTCCAGATATATTTAATGCAAAAATCTATAACATGCTATAGTATCTGCCGCTCTCAGCTAAGACTTCCAAATGCTGGTATAGTTTTGTTAACAGAAATGAAAGAGAATCAATTATCTAATCTACTTAGGAATCTAGTAATCATTTGATGGCAGGAAGTATTTAATACTGAAGGCCAGAAAAAATACTTTGCATTGATTTTCAAAAATAACCACTCAATGCTTTTATATCAACCTGTAACTACTATGCATGCGTGTGTGTGTGTGTAACAAATGCTAGAAATGTTTTGCTATGAAAATATTTTGTGAAAATGCTTTAAACATACACCTAAATGGTGATCTTTCTTTTGAATGTGCTTCCAGAAATTTCCAAACCATAGGTCCAATTCACCTGCCATGAGGTGAAAAAAAAAATCAACCATCCAATGTATAAAACTGATGCTTACTGATTTTCAAAAATGTGTTTGGCACAGCCATTTGATAATGGAATCTAGAATGTCCAGTACAAAGTCTCAGATGCTGGGCTGTTTCCAGAACTAAATCATCTCTGTGATATTTCTTGAAATTCAATAAGCATGTCATGTCTTTTCAATTAAGTTTCTGTAATATCAGTAGTTCCTGAAATCCCACAGCATGTAACTCTGCAGCCAAGTTCTTGTTATACTAAAATTGGGTTCATCAGAAATGATAAAAATCAGTAATAAAGGTGATAGGGTTTCTGTTGCATAGTATGAGTTATTCTGTGCAGCAAAAAGTGTGGTGAGGAATAAAAATTATTGGACCATCTTGTAATTATTACTTTGAACTAGTCTCTGCTCTGCTCTGCTTTTTTTTTTTTTCCCATTTCTCTCTTCTTTCTCCCTCCCTTCTTGAGTCAATTGTCCCTCTTATTACACCATGTTCATATATACAAATATGTATTTTACTTACAGTTCAAACAATACCAATGTTCACCAAGAAATGGGAGAAAAATACATTATTTTATATGATCGTACTGTGAGAAAAAAGAAAGGAACAGTAACAGGGGCAACAAATAGGTTGGGGTTAAGAGAATCTTCCAGAACCTCACAACCACTAAGGGACCACCTAATTTATGCTACTAGCTGCTACAGTTAACCTCTTCCCTGGACATTTAGGGTTGTTTAGCCCAACAATTTCTTGTTTAACATGGGTTAGAATTATGTTGCCCTTTAAGCAGGAAGACATTGGACTAACACAAAACTATAATATCTTCTGACCACTGCTACTAATTGATTTAAAAAATGAGGTCTGGGTGTATAGGCAGGCCATTTGACACAAATTGTTCTCTTCAGTGAACATGGAAGGACATGCAGAAAAAAAAAAAATCTCTATAAAGTACAATCGTTATTTACTCTTTTGTGCATGACTGTATTTGTCGTGTTATAAAAAAAAGTCCTCCTAGACCAGATCAAAGGCCTATCTAATTCAGCATCCTGGTTTCTACTATAGGTAATCTAATGCCTAAGAAATTCTGGTTACATCTCCAGAACTGAAAAAGTTTATAAGCATTATAATTAATAACTTGTGCTTGGAAATAATGTAAAAACCCCCCACCACTATCATCACCCAAAAGGTCAACATTTTAACTCTGCAGATAAGACCCAGTCCTAACTCTAACACTCCTACTCCCACATAGATAGATTAGGGCATACATGCATTTATTCCTTCTTTTGTAAAAAAGCTACATACTATATGTTAAACATACATGACTATCGCCTAAAACGCTTTGGGGCAATTTACAGAAAATATATTGTACTTTCTGGTAGCGGCAAATTTTCTCCCTTCTTGTTTTCTCCCAGGGTTCACTGCAGTTTTAGGTGGTGGCTGAGATGTTCTCTACTCATACTGTTATAAAATTAGTCCCATACCACAGGCCCCTATAGACATGCTGTTGGACATTTACCAGATTCTGTACATTTGCCTGGCAGATAGTTGTTAGCTGCTGTGATTTATGGAGTTTAGGAAACACATTAAAAGATGGAGCAACCTTCAAAGAGCTTAATAAAAAGGTAACAGGAATCCCATTCATTTTGCTAGCAGGGGATCTGGAACTTCCCACCTGGAAAGTTGGCCAATTCTGAAAGGACTTCGAGCATATAACTGGAGTTTTGTTGAGGTTCAACTGAAATGGGAATCAATTACGAAGATATTAAAGAATGATATCTGGTTTTGTGAAGCAAAAAGAAAAGGGATGTATTATGTGCTGGCAGCATCCCTTATCATTCAGGTTTCACTGATGTTTGCTTCATTGCTTGTTTCCAACAGCGTGATGCTGGGATGCTTCACTGAGCATTCAGTATCACCACGCTGAAAATGCCACAATCCTGACATGTGGACAGAGCAGGAACGTGTAAAACATTACACAGTGTTAATGGAAATGCTTCCTTGTTTCAAAGGAATATCTGAGGTTTATTCAACAGTTTTGTAATGAATAACACAAATACATTGCATGGCTTATAAACCTTTATGAACATGTTCAGACTCTTAAAGTAATGACAGGGGTACATTTAGTAATGAACAAAAAACAAGTGTAAGAAAAACTGCAGAAAAAGAGCAACTGAGAAAATGAAATGTTAATATGCCTCCATTAAGTGTCTCCAAATTAAAATGGGGGACCTGAAATATCTGGTTCTTAAATAAAACAGACTAATAATAAATTTATTAAAACCTGGTGGAACCATAGGAATCCATTGCACAGTTATTCCTAGATATAAAATCTAGAGAAGCACCATGGAGACATTGAGTGAAAGAAGGTATACACTAGGTTCACACCCAAAACAAAACTGGAGGAAATAAAAGAACACAATAATGTAAATGAATAACTAGACAGATTAAACCAAATTTCAAGGAATGCATCTTGGAGTTTTCTTCTTTAAAAAAAATCACCAATTAAAAAAAAGTACTTCTGACATAAGGAACCAGCTGACAAAATGTTTGAACCATTAGATGACAGAAGTTTGAAAATATTATTTCAGAGAGATAAGAAGGTAGCAAAGAAGCAAAATAAATAATTTCCACTAGGCATTATTGTGAAAGCTTTTGATATCTAAATCTGTTTGTTTGATTGTTTCTCCCCTGGAGGACACCTGAAGAACAACAACAAAAAGAATAAGGAATAAAGTTCTAGGACTGTTCGGTTACCAACTTAACAAACAACCATAAAACTGAGAATGTTAAGAAGGTGATGTCACTCTATAAAAAATTGCACACTTCATTAGAATTGGCTTCATTCTGAAACTGGAAGACAGCCAGTAGTTTTTAAAACAATATCCAGGGAGAAAACATGAAATTATAGGAACATTACCCCTGCTTTTAATAGAAACTATAATTAAAGGAAACATTTTGTCAAGATATGATCCAGCAAATATTAGGATGTCAGGATGTAATTCTTCAGAAATTAAATTGTTATTATTTTTAATTTTATTCTTTTAAAATAATAATTATTAATAATAATGATAATAATATGCTGACCTTTGGTGCAAAGATTATCCTGGCAGTCTATGGAACATTTTGAAACCACAATCAAGAAATTTAATCACAGTAGCTAAAATATATTGCAAACAAATAGTAATAGCACATAAACAACGTACAGATGATGGTGAATATCATTTGTCCTTAAATATGCATTAAAATGAATCTGAACATAAGAAAATATTTATCATGCATTGAATCAGTTCACCTACTACCCACAATTTTTTTTTTTCACGTTCCTGTCCTTCCTATTTCCTGTCTAGCATTTTCATGATGCTGAATCTCCCTTTCTTGGTGTTAATCTTAATTTGTTGATGATAACAAATGAATTTGTTTCCTGTCTACGAAAAAGTACAACTAATTTCTTTTGTTAATTATTAGCCACCAACTTTCTTGAAAGCGTATGAAACTTACTATCCCCTTTGTACAACTCTAGGCTCTGATCACTTCAAAAAGCAAGTAGCAGCAGCTGTCTATCAACATTACATTAGCTGCCTTCTGTGGTATAATGCTGATTCTTAAATGGAATCTTATTAAATATTGTCACAATTCAGGAAGGAAGAGGGAGGGAGGGAGGGGGTGTAACTGATTCAGAAAAGAGCATGTGTTTTTGCTGGCAAATCATTGGTAAATTATCATTCTGTAGGTAAATCATTGACTTGTCCAATAGTTTTGCTTGGTCATCCTTGGAGAGGGTTCAGTCTCTTCTGGTCACTTTTGGAGTAGAGGAAGGATCTGTCTTCTCCGCCTTTCTCCTCCAGGAGTCCTTAAGATGAGAGCTAAAATAAGAGACAGAGAAGAAATACAATGCAAGAAAAAAATGTTTTGCAATCAGTTAAAAAAAAACAACACAGGCCAATCTGTGCAACTTTACAGATGTATTAGAATGTCATCCTGTATACACAGCTCCTTGGAATTAAGTTCCACTGGGTTATTCCTAGAATTTGTTGTTGGTTTGCACTTTTAATTCATCTATATCCATGATCCTGCTTTGAAAGTGTGAAGAAATATATTTTCTGTGAGTACAGTCTAATATGGCTGTTTTCAAGGATGCCCTATATCTAATTCTTTCTTAGCGAACAGGTTAAATGTTCTGTGTTTGCATCTTCAGCAAGCCCTAATGGTTGCTTCAGTGCATCTGGAACAAAGGAGAATATATCCAGGCAATTATTGTACTGGGCAGCATCTGTTAATTCTGATTTTTAAATTAGTTTTAAATTAGAGTGAAATCATTTGATATTCATTTCTATATGCCAATGCAAAGGTGCTAATAATTTCCATAAAATCCTTCATGGCATCAATGAGAAAATACATTTCCATGCAAAATAAGAAAGCTTGGCTTTGTGTTAGATTCACAAGTATGTCTCAGAAAACTTATCTGCAAATTAAATGATTTGTTTAAAGCTTTTGTTCCTAATGAGTCTTAATGAAATTCAAAAGGATGATGGCATTTCATCTCTGAAAATGAAGAGTCTGGATTGTTTAACGCTGTGTGAGACAGATTGATTCCAAAATAAGTACTATAAGCAGCAACTCAGAAACCATTAAGTTGTGGTTCAGAAATTTTCAGAAATACCTATATCAGTTACAATAAATAGAGGAGGAGCACAATCATAGTCAGTTGAAGAATTTATTTCTGGAGGCAGCAGGAGTGTTTCTACAAAAGTATAATGTGAATTGCCTATTGTCATGTATTGCTCAACTTTAAAATTATGAGCGAGTACCCTTTAATCTGGAAAGCATAATACAGTATAGATATAGATATTAGGTGATTGTTGTATTGGCTTGGGTTTTAAATACTACAGTTCTATCAGATCATTCTTTTGCTGCAAAAGAGACATCTGTTTGTTAGAAAAAATGCTATCAGTAGTAATTTAAATAAGCTCAGTGTTTTAAACAAATGGGTTAATTCAGAATGGATTCTGTGCTCTATAATTTAGTAGGGTAGAGGAAATTACTGTACATCTTTTATTTTTTACCCAGTATCTTTTTTTTTAGATTTTTTTATCTCACCTTTATTATTTTTTTATAAGTAAGGCAGTGAACATACGTAATACTTCTTCCTCCTCCTCCTCCTCCTGTTTTCCCCACAAGAACTCTGTGAGGTGGGTTGGGCTGAGAGAGAGCGACTGGCCCAAAGTCACCCAGCCGGCTTTCATGCCTAGGGCAGACTAGAACCCACAGTCTCCTGCTTTCTAGCCTGGTGCCTCAACCACTAGAACAAACTGGTTCTCAAATAATAAACCAAGGTCCAGCTTGTACATGTTACTACATACATACACACACACACACGCCTTCAAGTTAGTCTTGACTCCTGGTGACTGCCTGGATAAGTCCCTGCAGTTTTCTTGGCCAGGTTCTTCAGAAGTGGCTGGCCCTTGCCTCTTTCCTAGGGCTGAGTGAGACTGACTGGCCCAAGGTCACCCAGCTGGCTTCATGCCTAAGGTGGGACTAGAAGTCTCCGTCTCCTGGGGTCTAGCCTGACGCCTTCACCACTACACCAAACTGGCTCAAAGTATAGGTAGGAGGGTTTCCTTGGAATAAATAATGATTGTTTATCCAGTTTGTTTTTGTGAGTTTAGTAGACACAAGCTTAAATGCCATTTTTTTACAGTTATGACCAATGGCTAAAACATATATACTGAAGTAAACTGAATGCAGCAATAAACCTCATAATAAAGAGAAAAGACATAAAGCAGTTTGCCTGCCACCACTTTCCACTTTCTCAATCCACCCTGCACGTAGCCAGCTGAGCCAAGAGTTTGATAAATATCAAACAGGAGAGAAGACCTGCCCGATCACCTGCTTCCCAATGCTGGGTAGTTTGGAAGCGGTATCGTTTTCATCTCTCTCCTCAGATCCAGACCGTCCTCGTTAGCCCTGCCTGTTTTATCCCTCAGTAATGACTGGCAACAGCCATTAGGGAGGGCAGAACAGACCAATTACATCTCAGTCATCCCAGGAATAATAAGGAAATGCTTTTTGTCTCCTACCCTGTGCTGATGAGATATATCATAAACCATACCTGTACACTAAATCTAATAATACGGCTTGTGCTGAAGATGTGAGGTTAAATGAGGCTCTGCAGAACAAAAATTAAACACAAGTCTTAATACAAAACAGAGCTTGTCTGAACTGGGTTCTAATTTTCAGTACAGGACCTGAAAAATTTAAATAGGTGCTACTAAGCACGTAAAAGATGCTCGCTTTCATCATTAGTGAAGTAATCACAAAAGAGGGCTATTAAGCATACTGTGTAGAGAGTGCTCACTTTTCTTCCCCAGAAAATGGAAAATCAGCCTTTCCATTTCTTGGGTGTGCAAGCAAAAATTCCATCTAAAAGAAAGCTTTCCAACTAAGTTCTGATAATGGGCTTTAGCAGCGGTACATATTTCTGAAGGAAACAGAAACTGCATGAAAGAGTGTAAACTCCTGACAGAAGACCAGCTCTTGGGCCTTTAAGAGGTCCCCCTGACATGGAGGATAGGCTATGTTGAAGCTATTTATTTGCTCCAGGGGTGAAAGGGCAGGAAAAAAGACTCAGTGGAGCTGAGCCTTCCTCAGCACCAGCCACCCTGATGCAGTCATCATACTGATGGCACCACCCGAAAAGAAGCTGCTAGAACCAGATAGAGACTTTCCTCCTGAATAAGTGCAAAAGGTCAAGTAAAGTTTAGCAAAGCCACAAAGGCGCCCCCATGAGGAAGGAAGAAAATCTGCCCGGAGACAGAGTAAGAAAATCTGCTCAGAGACAGAGCAGATCTGAACCAGTTAAAAAGATCTGAACCAGTTAAAAACTGCTAATATAATCTGATGAGATCTATAAGGTATATAAGCTTGACATACGGGGACACTGGGGACGCTTGCTTTGTGACTTTAGTCCCAAGCGTGAATTCTTCACTTCTGTACAGAAATAAAGTTTTAAATATGTTCCCATCCACCTTTATGTGATCTTTGGCTATTCGCACCAGGTGAGATCAATCACCCAGCTTTGGGCTGGGCCAACATTAGTAAGGAGTTTGCCATTACTTTCTTCTGGGAGATATATACACACCCACACATATACATATACAAACACATATATATTTCCCAGTCTACCCTACAGGCATGCTATGGTGGACTGGCATGTCCTGATTGACTCTATCCAGTACTAACCAAGCTTGACCTTGTTTATCTCTTTCAGATCAACTACTTAGGCTGACAGTTTTTGACTATGATGCCTTAACTGCTTCTGCGGATAAATAAACTTGATTTCTGAAAAAAGTGTATCATATTCAGAACACAAAATACTGGCAAACTATTCTGCCAACTCAAGGATGGCAGGTTCGAAAGCATGTTAGCAGGGCTGTGAGAAAGAGACCTTCATGAACAAAGTAGGATGACTAAGTGAAAAAAACCTTGTCTAGAAGCACTCTGAATCTATGGAATGACAAAACAATGCAAAATAAATAAATTCAACACATTACAGGTGGAAGGAAGTGTTTACCACTAGTAAGGGAGGTAGAAATGAATACTGTAAAAGCCTTGCTTGAGTTAAGCTCAGCTCTTGATGATCACACACATATTGGGATATTCTTACAAGTGGCTGTTTTTCCACAATAGGGAAGCAGTTTGCCACTGCCTCTTCCAGGAAGTTTGATTTAACTTTTTTTTTTTTTTTTTTATCTGCGCTCAGTCGTTACCGACTCTGCAGTGACTGCTTGGACGAGTCCTTGCAGTTTTCAAGGCAAGTGTTTCGGAAGTGGTTTGCCAGAGCCTCCTTCCTAGAGCAGAGCCCAGCTGGCGTGCGCAGGAGGTGGGGTTTCCGTTGCTTCACGCCCTTTTCGCACTTACCAGCAACTGCTCCCGACTCCTTTTTGCAAGGTGCCGCCAGCATTTTTCCTCCCACCGGAGTGAGAGTACCCATTTATCTACTCACGTGAGTTTTCAAACTGTTGGGTTGACAGGAACTGGGGAGGAAACAGGAGCTCACCCTGCTAACGCGAAGGCTGGACTCGAACCGCTGAAGCGTCGACCATTTCTGGCCAGCAACTTTCAGCGTCATTAAGCCGCTGAGCCACTGCGTCCCCTTGATTTAACTACCCAGTCTAATTTACCACCATAGATCTCCTGATGGTCTCCCATTCAAGTATTAATGTCAGGTCCAACTTTGCTTGGCTTTTTTTTCTGAGGTCAGCTAAGATCAATTGGGCACTGCCATCTGATGCAACTAACAAATGTGTTTTTATCCCATCCTTCCTACAAAAGCCCCAAGGAACATCCACTCTCCCCTACTTTCATCTCCACAGCAACCTTGAGAGGTGGTTTAAATAAAGAGATAATGCCTAACACCTGGAGCTAAGAAAATGTAAAGAATCCAGATCTCTTGGATTAAATCCACTCCAGCTTTCTCAGCAATGGATTCTGAAATACATATTAGCCAAGGACATGCTTACTTTCCATTTTCTCTCTCTTGACTGCATCACAATAACCTACTGGCTTACAGAGGGATTGTGCTGGAAAATGGCTGTTGCCCTGAAATATTTAGTATTTGCTTTCCCTGCATTCTGTAAACAAACCTTCTGATTCACAGCACCTCCTAATGTAATTATGCATCACAGCAAATAGCCGTTTGAGCTTCTGTCATATTAAGAGCCCCATAAAGAGTAAAACATTTGTCCTCTTGTGCATACAGATCTCATGATTAGATTTTTGTTTTCCATCTCACCAGGAAACATCGGAAACCATTTTATCCAGAATACTTTATTTATTACCAGACTGCTTATAGAGCATTGAACGCTTAGAAGTTGAGACATGCTAGGTTAGAGCCACAACTGTTAAACTTGAACATTCGTCTGAATCCAACATGTTGTGTATTAAGGGAATTACCTGTAATTTGTGCATCATGTGATTATTTATTTTAATCCATTTATATGGCTGCCCATCTCACAGTACACTAGCAACTCTGGGTGGTAATCTTTATAGTTTAAATTCAATTACTGTATTATTATAGTTGTGATTATCATTATATCCCACCTTTATTTTATATAACTCAAGGTAGCGTACATCATGCTCCAGCCTCCTATTTGCTCCCAACAACCACCCTTTGAGGTGGGTTGGACTGGGAGAGAGTGACTATCCCATTTTTTAAAACGTCGTCCTATTTGTGCTAAAGCAGGCTGCCCATTTGTTTCTGAGCCTAGTTCAAAATGATCACATTGACTTTTAAGTCCTTTGTTGGTTAGGATTCCCTATTTCTATCAATACAATATTTTCATTACGGCCTTTCACCAGCATAATGTTTCTATCTGTATCAACCCTCACATTAAACTTCATTGATGACTATGATCTTCGATGGCTTGCTTCTTGTAAATGCCCCCTCCCCTTCTGAGATGAAGCAGGTTGCTACTAAATACAGTGGTACCTCTACTTACGAACTTAATCCGTTCCATGACTCTGATCACAAGTCTAGTTGGTCGCAAGTCGAGGTAAATTTTCCCATAAGGTTCAATGTAAATACGGTTAATCCGTTCCGCCCTCCGAATTTGGTCGCACCACGAGGCAAATATCCCCACAAGGTTCAATGTAAATACGGCTAACCCGCCCTCCGAATTTGGTCGCAAGTCGAGGCACATTTCCCCCATAAGGTTCAATGTAAATACATACAGTTAAACAGTTCTGAAACATATGCATTTTATTTTTAAACCACAAAAATATGAAAAAAAGCACAGTATGAAGAGGGAGAATGGGGTGGGGAGGCAGTTATTGTTTGGAGGGAGAGTCCCCCTCCAAAAGGACATCGGGGAGATCTCCATCAGGGGTTTCTTCTCTTCTTTGCCTCTTAGCTGCAGGCTCAGTTCTGGGGAAAAACCTGTCTAAAGTCAATTGTTTTTTCCTGTGCTGCATAACCCTCTGGAAATGAGAGAGCATGTTGTTGTTCATCATGTTCAACGCTCTGGTTGTCACAGTTCTGTTGGGGTGGTGCTTCTCAATGAAATCCTGGCACTCATTCCATTTCTGCATGATGGATTTTATCGCATCACTGCTCACCTCCTCCCCCTCCTCCTCTTCCTCAGTGGAATGCTCCTTGCCAAGCGCTTTCTGTTGCTCACTCTGGGGCTGAGCAAGTTCTTCTGTGGTCAGCTCCTCCTTATGGTCATCAACAAGCTCCTCTATGTCCGCATCATCCACAACCAGACCCATGCTCTTGCCCATGGACACAATCTCCTCCACTACCTCTGCATCACACCCTTCAAACTCACGTTCAGCGACACATTCTGGCCACAGTTTCCTCCAGGCTGAGTTTAAGGTCCGGCAGGTGACATCTCCCCAGGCTTTGTCAATGAGGCTGATGCAGTGGAGGACATTGAAATGTTTTTTCCAAAACTCTTTGAGAGTCAAGGATGTTTCTTCGGTGATATTGAAACACCTGGTGAAGAGCGTCTTTGTGTACAACTTCTTAAAGTTGCAGATCACTTGCTGGTCCATGGGCTGCAGAAGAGGTGTCGTGTTGGGGGGGAGGAACTTGACCTTTATGAAGTCGTACTCGGCGTCCATGTCATCCACCAAGGCTGGAGGGTGTCCGGGGCATTGTCCTTCAAGAGAAGGCACCTTTCAGGCAGCTGGTTCTCAGACAGGCTGGGTGCGAACACCTCGTGCAGCCATTCCATGAACTGCCTTGTGACCCACGCTCTCGCATTGGCCCTCCACATGACAGCCAGTCTGGCCTTGTTCACATTGTGGTCCCTGAATGCACGAGGGGTCTGGGAATGGTACACGAGCAGTGGCTTAATCTTCAGGTCGCCACTTGCGTTTGCACACAGCAAAAGGGTCAATCTGTCCTTCATGGGCTTGTGCCCTGGCAGTGCCTTTTCCTCCCGCGTGATGTAAGTTCTGTTTGGCATCTTCTTCCAGAAGAGCCCTGTCTCGTCGCAGTTGAACACTTGCTGAGCGACGTATCCTTACGCCTTCATGAAGTCCTCAAAGTCTTTCTTGTAGGCTTCTGCAGCAGCCTTGTCAGAACTGGAAGCCTCACCATGTCTTGCCACACTGTGGATGCCACTTCTCTTTCGGAATTTCTCAAACCAGCCTCTGCTGGCTTTAAATTCCTCACTTGCTGTGCCGGTAGAGGGGTTTTCCTGCAGTAAATCACTGTGCAGCTTCCTGGCTTTTTCACAGATGATAGCTTCACTCACGCTATCACCTGCCACCTGTTTCTCATTCAGCCACACCAACAACAGTTTTTCCACCTCTTCCACCACTTGTGTCCTCTTCCTCATTAAGATTGTCACTCCTTTTGCCACATCAGCTCCTCTGATGGCATCTTTATTCTTCAGAATAGTCGAGATGGTTGACTTCGCCATCTTGTACTCCGAGGCCAGATCAGTCACACAAATATCACGATCGTGCTTTTCTATGTCCTTCTTAAGTTCGATCGTCACTTTTTTCTTCAAAGCCTTATTCTTGCCAAGCCGCCTGCTCTGCATTTTCTTTGGAGCCATGCTGACAAGCACACCAAACACCTTCCAAAACCTTCCAAAATGCCACAAAACACACCACAAGCCTCACCGAACGTCTCCTTGCTACCGCGATCTCGCCCACAGGAAGCCGCGACCGCGTGGCAGCAGGGAAAATGGCCGCGGATCTGGTTCAAAAGTCAAGGTGAGTTTGTAAGTAGAGGTAAATTTTTGGGGCTGGAGCTGGTCGTATCTCGAAATTTTCGTATGTAGGGGCGTTCATAAGTAGAGGTACCACTGTAGATGCTTTTCAATCCTGGTGTCTCAGTGAGGTTCACCTTATCTTACTTTTCAAAGACAAAGGGAAATGCCTTTCAAAAATTGTTTCTAAGCTTTTTAGATGTAATATTAATTATGCTGTCTCTGTTGATATTATGTGGCATCACTTTTCAATTGATATTTCAACTGTTTCATTATTTTAGTAAACCACCCTGGGCTTTGCACCGATTTAAAGGCAAATTTAAATAATAAATCCGGGAAAAGATTGTCCCTTTGATTTCGTAAGAGATTCTTCTAAATGGTGTTTGCCAATCAGAACTTATACAAGGAAAGTGGCTACTGAGCACGCTCCATCGAAACTGGGCTGTGGGATTATTATTATTGCGTTATTTTTCCCAAGCTCGTTTTTTCTCTCTTTTAAAACTGAAGTGGTGTGCCAGAGCTTAGGGTTCCAGTCACTAAATCACATTTTCTTCCTCTGTTTCCATTATCATCACCTACTCTTAAATCACTGCAAAGTTCTCACTGTGTGTTGCAAGAAAACAGCCAAGCTCAGAGAATCCCAAGGACTCCACAGTTCAACCCTGTGCTACATATATTTTCTTCTTTTGGTTTGTTTTTTCCCCAGGGCTATGCAGGGTTCTCTGAACTCAATATTTCTCAACCTCAGCAACTTTAAACTGTGTGAACTTCAACTCCCAGAATTCCCTGGCCAGCATGGGGGAATTCTGGGAGTTGAAGTCCACACAGCTTAAACGTTGCTGAGGTCGAGAAACACTAACTCAATGGATGCCTCCTCCCTTTGTAAGAGTTTCCGGGCGGATGCGTTGTTAGCCTTTCCACAAAGAGTGTTACCGCAACTTAAAGAGGAACAGAGTTGTAGCATAAACTTCCGTGAATCACAGTCCACTCTTTCTTGAAAACAGAAATACGAGCACACACCGCGAAAGGATCATTTCTGCAAGAAACACGCGGCACTCTCCTTCTGCAAAACTACCTATTGCAAAGGTCGCAGGAACGCCCTGCGTCTTTCTCTTTCGATTTCTTGCCTTGCAGCACTTTCCCCTTGCTTTTCCAGTCCGCCGCCTGGTTTCTCCCGACAACAACTTGCTCTTCAAGAGCCGAGCAAAGGCGGAAAAAGCCGGGATTGGCCCTACGTCTACGCCAATCATCGCCCTACGGCCCCACAGCTCACCCAGCGGGGAATGTAACTCAGAGCTTGGGAAGCGCCCGCGGGAGGAGTTTCTCTGGAGAGTCGTAAGCGGCCGCTGCCTTTCGCTCCCGTTGCCTCTGCGCCCTTGTCGCCGGCTCCTGTAGGATGAGGAGGGTGCTTCGAGGTTCCTTTTCCACCTGCTGGGTGGCTCTGATGGTCGCCACCTTGTGCTGCTGCGCGCACAGAGCAGCTTCTTCAGGTAACCAACCTGGCAGGTCGCTGCGCTCTGGCTGGCCCTCAGTCTGGGGAGCGACGGCTGAGTCCCGCGGGAAAGCGAAGGAAAGGGGCTTGGAGAAGGAACAACCTGGCGTCCCTGAAGGCCACTCCGCAGCTGCGCAACCGGAGGGCTGTGGCGTGGATGCACCCAGCGGGTGGGAAGGTGGGGAGACGAGGGAAATCCTCGTTTAAACTTGTTGGGGGCTGCTGGCGACGAGGGTGAGTGGATGGCTTTGGAAACATGCGTGGAGGATGCTCCCACCCTCGCTCGCTTCCCCGAAGAGCCCGGGGGGGGGGGGTGTCCCGTGGCAGGTGGCTCCTAGCGAGCCCAAGGAGCGACGCTGCAGCTCCTCTCCGGGGAAGCGGGCTTGCTCTTTCCTCCGAGCATTGCGCGCGCAGGACGTCTCCAGACTCCTCCGGTTTGCGTCAAAGCAGCGAGAAGTTTAGAGCCGTGACTTGACAGTTTTCTTTTTTGAGCCTCCGGTACTGTGGCTATTCCTGAGGCTTTGCCCTGAGTTCCGTAGTGGTAGTAATCTCGGAGTACCGTTCCCCTGACAATCAGGTCAACGAGGCCATTTCCTAACCATCCAAGCCTTCGACGGTTTCCTCGCCATTTGCAGCCACGAACTGGGAAGGGCAGTGGAGGCAGATCGGCGGCGTTCGCCAAGCGCGTTGGCCCTTCGCCACTTTAATTCACGCTCCTTTTGCCCTTTCTCCCTGAGTTATTTATAGGCTCTGCGATAGAATCCTAGCGTGGTCTGATTTAGGAGTTAAAAACTTGGCTACTCTTCAGTGACCACTTAGTTTAACGCAGAGAGTTGCGCAGGACTTGGGCGCGTGAAGGGAAGGGAAATTCTACCACCGCGTGGGAGCCGGCAAGGAGGTTGAACTGGAGCAGGAAGTCCTTTCGGTTTCCCTTCAGGACCGCTCTTGTCTGGTAGACTTGACACATACCCCTGCTCCAGCACTGATAGGGAGATCTTCACATTTCTTTCCAATGCTGCATTTAGCTGATGGGCTTTATAAATTGCTTTCTTTTGTGCAATGATGGAAAGTGTTGAACCTCTGGCAGAAAAAAAGGTAGCAACCAAGTTATCCTGATGAATTGATTAAAGATTCAGTTCGATTTCATTGATTTCTGTTTATCTGAGATCTTTAGGCTATTAAGGTGTCTTGCAGGTCTGTGTAGGATTACACTCAGTTCCACCGACAAGGATTTTCTGGTATTTTTGGAACAGAATATTTTAAAATTGCTTTAAAGAGAATGAGAGTTAAAATCTGAACATACATTAAGTTTACATACTGTATAAATATCTCAAAGTCTTTGGGCTTAAACATTTGAACAGAAAAACCAGAAGTATAATTTAATATGGATTAAACTGTTATATGCAAATGTGTTAAAACGTTCTTGTTATACCATTTTACTGGAATACATGTAAATACTTTCAAGCATAATCGTTCAGTAGTACACACTTCCTTTCCCATGTAAACGGTGAAACTAGGGTTTACCTAACATTCATTCACATAGATTATACTGTAGTTGCTACTTGTGTGTGAGAGATTGTGTGTGTGTATACATTATGTAGAGACGGCTTCTCTCTAAGCAGATTATTATTTTTCCTTGCTAATTCTGTATAAATTAAGAAGTTGTGGATTTGCATACTTACTTGGGAATAATTTAAATTGGTAGGCAGCAGGCCTGACTGAGGAAATGTACAGGATTGAGTATGTTTACCTGAGAAAGCGGGCATCTTAACATTAGGAATATGCCTGATTTTTTAAAAAAAAAAATCATAATTAAATTTGTACAATCAGCATGTTCTAGATGTGTGACAGATGCAACGGATATATGCTAGAATACCAATCAAATACTTATATTAAAAAATAATAACAAAGAGCCAGTGTGCCACAATGGTTAATAGTTCCATCTTCTGCTTGTACTTGTAGCTTCCAGATGTTCTGCAGGTTGGAACCAGAGCCTGGAACCACAGTCTTACAAGAAACAGGCTGAGTGACTGTATTTTTTTTACCAGGATGTGATACGTTCAGTTTGGTCAAACAGGTGCAACTTGGAAGGAATAGATAAGAATATGATGTATGGGCTGCAGAGATCTAGATGACTACTGAATGGCAGCAAAGAAATATATTTTAAAAGGATTTTTTTTAAAAAAAGTAGCTTGATAGCTTTACATATTTATACAAAAGTAAACCTTACAAAGAGATGTGGCATCTTATATATGTATTAGGATCCACAGCAGCTTGAAATTAAAAGTCATAAATTTCACTCTCAGACAAATTTCTGTTGGCCAGAATTGATTCCCACATTTGCAGAAAACTTTCTGCTGCCTGTCTTAAGACACATCCCTAAAAGCTCCATGTTAAAAGAGTGAGGCGTGTGATAATGTTGCCCTTGAACTCAAGTGAAATGCTGTGCAACTGCAAATACAAAAAGAAGTCTGGCTAATAAGACTTCTGCTTTGTTCTGCTCTTTGCAGTGCTGTCTACTGTCTGTTGCCCCAGATGTCCTTCCTGTAGCTGCTACCGTGCTTTGGGTAATTTTGTAAATGACTCTTGCGTTCAGTGTCTCCTCTAAGCCGAAAAGTAACTGTCTCTTAAAAGATCAGAAATAGGAGTGGAAATACAGTACAGGCGTGTAAATTTATTGCATTTCCTCAAAGTGCAAAAAATGACAACCAACATTATTAGAAAGCTAGAACAGCTCCACTACAATGTTTAGGATTTTTTAGGACTCCTTCTGTCCTTTTTTTAAAAAAATACTTTACAATGCTAAAAGATAATACAAACTGAAATCAGAAAAAAAATAGAAAAAAAGAAATACAAAGTGCAGAAAAGAAATAGTGCAGAAAAGAAAAGTGAAAGATAGAAACAAAGAATATTTAAAGAAGTGACTCCCAATCTTCCTTGCAACAAGTACAGGCAAATTAATAGTTCTCCACCCCTTATGAGATTACATATACAGTTCACTTCTTCCCATAGCCCCTCCCCTTATCCATTTACAAATCCAAAAATTATCATTTCTGTCCAAATGTTGGCAAAAAGTCCATAAAGGGTTTCCAGAATTTTATTAAAATATTCCATATTTTAGCCCTGATCAAACAAGCCAACTTTATATTCCTTTCTTTTGCTTCTAACAATCTTAATTTTTAGTTCATCAGGTTTCTGTCATAGGAGCACTCCTGTCCTTTGATCACTGGGCACTGCTCTCTGTGACTTGGGCTTCAGGAGAGATTGGACATTAGGCTTTGGCAAAGGCATAATGTCAGGCGTCGTTAACTGAATCCCATGGTTGTTAGGTAGGCAACTTCCTGCCAGCTTTCCACAACAAAGTCAGTGGGGAAGCTAGCAGGAAGTTGCAAGTCCCAGGCCAGCAGGCAGGTAAGTGGCTGCTGCCGGGTGGAGGAGGGAGTGAGGGGGCGCAGGAGAAGGTCAAGGAAGGTGTGTGAGGGAGGGTCAGGGAGGGAGCGAGGGAGTGCATGAGAGGCACTGCACGGGTTGGGGAGGATGCGAGGGGGTATGTGAAAAGCACAGGTCAGGGAGGGTGCACAGGAGTTTGCAAGTGGCCAGTGCAGCACGAGTGCAGAGAGGCTGGAGGAGGGTGCGTGGGTGGGGAAGACTTACCCCAGCGACTTGCAACCTTCCCTGCCAGCTTCCCCATTGACTTTCTGGGGAAGCCGGCAGGGAAGGTTGCAACTGGCGATCATGTGATCGCAGGGCGCTTGGCAACTGATTGTAAGTGCGAATGATTGCCAAATACCCAGATTGCAATCACGTGACCACAGGGGTATTGGGATGTCTGGAACTCCAAGAACCAGTCATAACCACCATTTGTTCAGTGTCATTGTAACTTGGAACGGTCACTGACCAAATGGTCGTAGGTCAAGGACAACCAGACGCTTGTTGAAGATGACAAAATGGTAACAGATAACAAAAGGCAAAAACTACTCAGCTCTTTATTTTCACTCAGTCTTCTCCAGTAAGAGGGTATGTGTACTTCCAGACAGCTGTCAAAAACGGGATGGAGGCGCTAAATTAAAGTTAAGAATGATAGGTATTCCCTGACCATGTTTCTATTTACTCTGAAAAAGTTGTTGTATCCAGGGCCAGATTAGTTGCCTCCTGGTGTGGTGAAGGATCTGGTTGATGGGCTGGGCAAACATGAGGAATTCTGAAGAATGAGTAAAGTGCCAAGCAACTGGAGGATGACCATTATTGTCCCTGTTTTCAAAACGGGGAGAAAGGATGATCTAGGGACCTGGATATTGATACCTAAGAAGATTTATAGCAGATCCTCAAGTTACTGATCTATAAGTAGCTTAAAAACAATGTGGTAGTTACCAGAAGTCAGCAGGGAATTTTGAAGAAGTCATGCCAGACTAACTTAATCTCATTTTTTTTTTATTCATAGCTTCCTTAATAGTTTGTGGGAATGCTGTAAATAGATATGCATTGACTTCAGTAAAGCATTTGACAAAGTAGCCGATGACATTCTGATTAGCTACAGTCAGGTCCAGAAATATTGGGACATCGGCACAATTCTAACATCTTTGGCTCTATACACCACCACAATGGATTTGGAATGAAACAAACACAATGTGCGTTAACTGCAGACTGTCAGCTTTAATTTGAGGGTATGTACATCCAACTCAGGTGAACGGTGTGGGAATTACAACAGTTTGCATATGTGCCTCCCACTTGTTAAGGGACCAAAAGTAATGGGACAGAATAATAATCATACATCAAACTTTTCCTTTTTAATACTTGGTTGCAAATCTGTTGCAGTCAATCACAGCCTGAAGTCTGGAACGCATAGACATCACCAGTTGCTGGGTTTCATCCCTGGTGATGCTCTGCCAGGCCTCTACTGCAACTGTCTTCAGTTCCTGCTTGTTCTTGGGGCATTTTCCCTTCAGTTTTGTCTTCAGCAAGTGAAATGCATGCTCAATGGGATTCAGGTCAGGTGATTGACTTGGCCATTGCATAACATTCCACTTCTGTCCCTTCAAAAACTCTTTGGTTGCTTTTGCAGTATGCTTTGGGTCATTGTCCATCTGTACTGTGAAGCGCCGTCCAATGAGTTCTGCAGCATTTGGCTGAATGTGAGCAGATAATATTGCCCGAAACACTGCAGAATTCATCCTGCTGCTTTTGTCAGCAGTCACATCATCAATAAATACAAGAGAACCACTTCCATTGGCAGCCATACATGCCCACGCCATGACACTACCACCACCATGCTTCACTGATGAGGTGGTATGCTTAGGATCATGAGCAGTTCCTTTCCTTCTCCATACTCTTCTCTTCCCATCACTCTGGTATAAGTTGATCTTGGTCTCATCTGTCCATAGGATGTTGTTCCAGAACTGTGAAGGCATTTTTAGATGTCGTTTGGCAAACTCTAATCTGGCCTTCCTGTTTTTGAGGCTCACCAATGGTTTACATCTTGTGGTGAACCCTCTGTATTCACTCTGGTGAAGTCTTCTTTTGATTGTTGACTTTGACACACATACACCTACCTCCTGGAGAGTGTTCTTGATCTGGCCAATTGTTGTGAAGGGTGTTTTCTTCACCAGGGAACGAATTCTTCGGTCATCCACCACAGTTGTTTTCCATTGTCTCCTGGGTCTTTTGGTGTTGCTGAGCTCACCGGTGTGTTCCTTCTTTTTGAGAATGTTCCAAACAGTTGTTTTGGCCACGCCTAATGTTCTTGCTATCTCTCTGATGGGTTTGTTTTGTTTCTTCAGCCTAATGATGGCTTGCTTCACTGATAGTGACAGCTCTTTGGATCTCATCTTGAGAGTTGACAGCAACAGATTCCACATGCAAATAGCACACTTGAAATGAACTCTGGGCCTTTTATCTGCACATTGTAATTGGGGTACTGAGGGGATATCACACACCTGGCCATGGAACAGCTGAGAAGCCAATTGTCCCATTACTTTTGGTCCCTTACCAAGCGGGAGGCACATATGCAGACTGTTGTAATTCCTACACCGTTCACCTGAGTTGGATGTACATACCCTCAAATTAAAGCTGACAGTCTGCAGTTAACGCACATTGTGTTTGTTTCATTCCAAATCCATTGTGGTGGTGTACAGAGCCAAAGATGTTAGAATTGTGTCGATGTCCCAATATTTCTGGACCTGACTGTAGCTGGATTGCAGAAGTATTAAATGGGTAGATAGCTGTCTTGAAAACCATCCTTAGAAAGGAGTGAGATTTGGGGTGAATTGCCACAAGGTTCACTCCTGGGCCCTTCAACATTTTTATTAATGATTTCCAGGAAGACATGAAAGAATCTTATGAAATATGTGCATAATACAGTGTAGAGTTTGGTGGAATAATTAATTCCCAAGCAGAGAAAGAGAAAATTCAACCCTTTATGAAGAAGAAATGAGCTGAAAACAGAATAAAATTTAACACAGACAAATGCAAAGTTCTTCACTTAGGAAAGAAATCAAATGTACAGATACAGCATGGGGAATAGTCAGCTTAGCCATTGCGCTTGTAAAAAAAGATCTTAGAATTATTGATTACAAACTGGCTGTGAGTCAGAAATATGAGTCATTGCTGACTCATTGAGGCAAACATTTTAAGCTGCATCAATATTATGGTTTCCAAATTATGTGAAGTAATAGTTTCACTTCTTTTGTCAAAGTGAAACCCCACTTTGTTTATTGTGTCCAGTTCAGGATACCAACTTGAAGAAGGATTTAGAAAAACTGTAGAGTTTGTTTCCTGACCTGGCCTGCCTCAAAAGGCTGACACTTGGTATGCATCTCCAGAATCTTTAGAGCATCTGTAAAAGTGTACTTGTTCGTGAAATTCAATATTTCTATCCTTTTTATCCAGATCAGTTATGAATAACTTCAGTCACAAAATGTATAATTCATATTTTTGTGACGTTATATTCATCTATTGGAATAATTATTGGTTTAGTTCATATTTTGCTTCTAGCAACCAGTTATCAAATGCATAAAAGGACCAGTCCATTTGTTGTTTCATCCTGCTACAATTTTTCTTTGGTGAGGTGCTTCTTAGAACCTTTTTATAAATACTTAGAGATAACCTCATCAGAATTTGTTGTCATTGTTGGTATAGTTTAGCATTTTTAACATTTAGCAGCTTGACTTAGAACAGGGCATCTGTGGGTAGGGGTGGCAAGGGGAGCAAATGAAAAATGTTAGATTGTCACAACAGAGGCCCCCGCCCCTTCTTTATATGTGTCATCTTGCAAGAATGTACTCCCTCCCCCCCACACACACTCGGCGCTGAGGCTGGTTGTGTTAGCGGAGCGGGTATTGTTAGTTGGTGGTTTTTAGAATGTTGCAGATGGTTGGAGGAGAGGACATCTTGCTCAGATGATGGAGGAGTCCTCTAGGGTCTTCCCTCTCCTGCTTCTGGACTAGACTGTTAGCATTTGCCATCAGGCTCACATGGTGTATATCCTGGGCCAGGCTTCATTGTGGCTTGGGACAGGACCACGCATGGTGCCCAGCACTTACATCTGGTTCCGTGCCACCAGATGGAGGACTGCCTTCCCAGAGCCAACAGTGATGGCAAGACAGCGGGACTGCTGGAAGTGCCAATCAGCTATTGAGCAGTTTGTGTGCTCAACAGCATTTGGCAGTGCAGTGGTGGCAGGAAGGAGGCCTCCAGCAATGGCATGGGAGGCCCTCTTTTGTCTTCCATGAAGGAAGAGAGCACTGGAGTTTGGATGAGACCAAGGGAGGTGCGATTGGTTGTGGGTTGAGGAGGGTGATTTCCCTGGAGAGGAGAAGTGCCTGCCTCCCCACAGGTGATAGCTGGGGGTGGGGGTGCTGAGTTCACCCTCTGATAGTTAAGCTGACTGGGTGCCCTTGCCTGCCCGGTGAGAGGGGACAGGTTGGTGATGCAGGGAGTGGGTGGAGGTGTGAGGAGGGGTCCCTGTTGGACAGAGTTGCTGAGTGCCAGTGGCAGAAGCATCTCTGGGATTCAGAGGGCCTCTAGGTGTGAAGTGTTTTGTATGGTTCTGGTCATGGGATTTGGGCTTGGCTTGGACATGGGCCAGGAAGAGAGGCGACGGGGGGAAGTCTCGGGGGTGTGTGGGGGCGGGTTGTAACATCACAATGTTGACAGGTAGAGGGAGATATGGTGGGATATAAGGTGCGGAACACACTCAGGGAATGCACCACAGGTATGTGGTTCCAGTGGTTCTATCCCCTGATCTCAACTTCAAGAGCAGACCTTCAAGGCCCCAGGCTTTCAACTATTGCTGCTAAACTCCAAGTCAGTCTGTAACAAGACTGTCCTCATCTGTGACTTGATCATGGATGAGAAGGCTGACCTGGTGTGTATTACCAAAACCTGGCTGGGTCCGGAGGAGGGTCCCCCTCATGGAGATATGCTCAGCTGGGTTTTAGGTGTGGCATTAGCTGAGACCCCAGGGTGGGTGGTGGTGGTTGTCATCCAAGATACTTGGAAGGTTTCCAGGGGCACTTCCCCACAGATTACTGGGTGCAAGATCCTGATTGTTAGGTTGGCTCTAGGGTTCATTCAGGACTGTTGCTGCTCTACCAACTCCCTGCTGTGTAGCAACCTCCCTGCCCAAACTCCTTGACTCCATGGCCGGGTTGGCAGTGGAGTTCTCCAGGCTTATGGTGCTAGGGGATTTCAACGTGCCTTCTCTGGGGATGGAATCAGAGGTAGGTCAGGAGTTCATGGCAACTATGACAGCCATGGGCCTGTCCCAAGTTATCCAGTGCCCGAAGCATAACTGGGCATATGCTTGATCTGGTTTTTCTGTCAGAGCAGTGGCAAGGTGATCTGGGTTGGGAGGAGGTTTTAGTTCCTTCCTGTCACGATCAGACACTCTCTGGTTTCCCACCGCAGGGAGGCTGGACCTGTTAAATTGGTCCACCCCAGGTGACTAACGGACTTTATTGGGTTTCAGAAGGAGCTTTGAGTTATTCCAGAGGGTCTGCTTCATGGTCTGACTGAAGCCCTGGTGGCCTCCTGGAATGAGAGGGCAGCAGGGGCTTTGGATCGGATCGCACCTGAGCACCCCCCCGCCAGGAATCCTGGAACTCCCCTGGTATTTGGAAGAGCTAAGGGAAATGAAGCAGGAGAAGAGATGCCTAGAGTGCCACTGGAGGGTGGCAAGGAGCGAATCCAATCGAACACGAATTAGAGCCACTGTTAGAGCCTACCTTGTGGCAAAAGGGCAGGAAAATGCAATAAGGGCAGCAATTTTCCTCTGCCCTTATTGCATCTGAGGATAACCATCCAGTGGCCCTGTTTCAGGTGACCTGGTCCCTTCTGGTTAGGAGTGGTTCTGAGGTTCACCTACAGGGTTGCTGTGAAGAGTATGCTAGGCAACTGACGGACAAAGTCGATCAGCTTCACTCTAAGTGGGCCTTGATGCAGGTTCTGTGCAGCTTACTGGGGCTGGGTCTAGCTCAGTTATCTGGGGAGAGTTTGATTCTGTTGGGCCTGAGGAACTGGACAGGGTCCTCATGACTGTTAGTGCAGCCACCTCTATGTTAGATCCATGTCCCTCCTGGATGGTTAAGGCCTCCCAGGAAGGGTTGGGTTGGGTTCTGGCAGTGGTGAATTCCTCTTTGAGTGAGGAGGTAGTTCCTCCATCTCTTAAGGAGATGGTGGTTTGTCCCCTCCTCAAGGAGCTATCACTAAGACCCCACATTCTGGACAATTTTCATCCAGTTTGTAGAGAAGGTGGTTGTGTTGCAGCTTCAGTGGACTCTGGAAGAACCAGATTATCTGGACCCCTTTCAGTCAAGGTTCAGGTCTGGGTATGGGACTGAGACAGCATTGATTGCACTCTTGGATGACCTCTAGTGGGAGTGGGATGGGGGTGATGTGTCCATCCTTGCTGTTCTTGACCTCACGGCTTTTTGGTAATCATGGTATCCTTCTGGACTGGCTCTGGGTGGCACAGTGTTGTGCTGCTTCTCCTCATTCCTCCGGGGTCGGTTCCAGTTGCTGTTGATGGGGAAAGATCCAGCCAGTGGCCCCTCCTTTGTGGGGTGCCTCAGGGCTTGGTAGTACCTCCTTTTCTGTTTAACATCTACATGAAGCTGCTGGTGAGGGTATGCTGCTGATACCCAGCTTTACGTCTCTATCCCAGGCCATCTGAGTGATGCCATGAAAGTTCTGTCTCAGCACGTGGAGGCTCTAGGGGCCTGGATGGGATGCAGCAGGCTTCAGCTCAACCCAAGCGAGTCCGAGTGGCTCTGGGTTTTTGGACCTCCTGGTTCCAGGGACCCTTTATCGTTGGTTCTGGATGGGGTGGCACTGCCCCAGACAGACCAGACCCAGTGTGCAATCTGTGGGTCCTCCTGGACTTGCAGCTCCTGCTTGAAGAGCAGGTGGCAGCTGTGGCTAGGAGGGTCTTTGCACAGCTAAGGGCTGTGCGTCAGTTGCGCCTGTTCCTGGACCGAGGGGCCCTGCTCACGGTCACTCATGCCTTTGTGACCTCCAGATTGGACTACTGCAATGTGCTTTACATAGGACTGCCCTTGAAGAGTATTCAGAAGCTTCAACTGGTGCAAAATGCAGCAGCACGGGCAGTTACTGGTGCCAGTTACTTGGCACATGTGACACCATTGCTCCCCAAGCTGCATTGGCTTCTGGTGTGCTTCCAGGTGCAATTCAAGGTGCTGGTTGTCACCTTTAAAGCCCTCCACGGCTTAGGACTGGGTTACTTACAGGACCATCTCTCCCCAATTGTTTCTACTTGTCCTATCCGATCTGGCAGGAAGGGCATGCTCCAGGTACCATCAGCTAGGGAGTGTCAACTAGCGGGGCCCAGAAGAAGAGCCTTTTCTGCTGTGGCACCTGGCCTTTGGAACATCATTCCCCCTGAGATTAAATTGGCCCCATCCCTGTTGGCCTTTTGTAAGGCCTTGAAAACCTGGCTTTGCGTTCGAGCATGGGGCCCTGGGTATGGGTTACAGCCCATCTCCTGGTTGTATGGATGGTGGATTAGAACATGCCTGGCTGCTGTGTGTTTTTATTTTTGTTTATATTATGTATTTTGTGTTTTTATTTGTTTTATTGTAAGCCACCTAGAGTTACATAAAAGTGTGATGGGTGGCTATATATATTGAGTAAATAAGTAAATAAATAAGGGGCGGAGCTTGTATTGTGATGTCACAGTGCTTGTTTCAACATTCTCACAAAACTGTTACCTCTTCTCTGTCATTCCTTGCATCATTGGAAGAGCATCCTCCAATGTTTCATAGTTTACTTTGAAATTACATAGCTGTATAATGCCTTTATACCTTGAAATATTTTCATGTGTGTGTAATATTTATCAACATTTTGTTTACTATGTGTCCACCTGTCAAAAATAAGTTGCTTAAGTGAGATTTATTGAACTTTTTGCTTATTTAAAATGTTACAGTATGTTAGCCAATTCCTGGTTTGCAGATAGTGTGGAAACAATAAGCAGTACCTACTACACTAACAGAGTTATCACAAAGAACTTGGGATTTACTTATTGTTGCTCTAGAACAGTGTTTCTCAACCTTGGGAACTTTAAGATGTGCGGACATGCCTGCTGGCTGGGGAATTCTGAGAGTTGAAGTCCACACATCTTAAAGTTGCCAAAGTTGAGAAACATTGCTCTACCTGTAGAACATGAGGGTGAATACTAGCAGAAGTGGGAGTTCAATCTCAGGGAGTAACAAAGTTAAAGAGATTCTTGTATGCCAAAGAAAACAATAGGAAAATAAAAATTGCAGAGATGTTTTGTTGCTGTTTTTCAATAATGCTTTTTCAGAATGTGTTTGCTAAACACAAAAATCCTAATTACTGTGGGGAGGGTATTTTATTTTATTTTATTTTATTTATTTTGCATTTTTCTTTAATGTTAATAAAGCAAGCTATTATGTTATATGTAATGTCAGGGATAAGATTTTAATCAATTTCCATCTATTTCATAAATGCATTTAAGAGGAATTTGTCCCAGAAGAGGTTTGTTCTACTAAAGCATTGTTGCTTTGCTCAGTTATAACAAACGTTGATAGAGCATGAAATAATAAATCAAACATATTAACAAGATACTGCATTACTGATTAAAAACCTGAACACCATGCCAGTAAACATGTCCATTATCCATGTCTTCATGCCACATTAGCAAACTGAAGATGAATCACTATTTATCCCCCTCCCCGGGTTTCTTGTTGAGGAGAGTACATTTATTTATTCATCTGAGTGTTCAAAAATCCACCCTGTGCGTGGGGGACATTTTCAAAATCAAGCAGAATTTCCAAAGTGCATTTCAGTTAAATACATTGAACACAGCACAATTGTTTTCTTCCCACAGATTGCTTGAGGCGTGACTCCAGGGAAAATGCCCTGAGCAGGCTGCAAATGCACAAACATACTTTTTTCTAGATAGAAGTTTTGCATACAAAACACCAGCATTCAGGCTAATAAATTGCAAATAAATGTTTCCAATCCCAGATTAATGTGTTATTTTAGGTGGTTTCAAATAAAGTTCTGCATATGTTCCGTTTACAGGATGATTAATTCACTGCTGCGATTTTTAGAAATCTATTACTAATTTAGTCATTAAAGAATATAAATTCTTTATAAATATATTTTATGAATATAAATGTTCTTTATAAATATATTTCATGCACCACAAAAGACATTGTAATTGAGTAATAGATAATTATTACTGAGGAAAACCTACTGGCCATTTCTGCACAATTCAGTGGGCTCAACAAACGATCTTGGGTTATGTTATTCAGTGTAAGCGTAACAAAAAATATAATTTTACCCTAAGTTAAATGCATATAGCAGTTAAAATTCAGTTCTCATCAGGCCATTATGATGTGAAGTTTAGCGATCATGCTAGAGAGCAGTGGTCTTTTCTGTACCACCAAATAGGGTTTAATTGGTTTAAACTCTAGAAAACTGTTTTAGAGAATTGGGTAACTTACTGGTTTCCATTAACTAAAAAATATTCAAATTCATTTTAAAAGTGTTGCAGTTTTAAAACGAATAACACATTAAAACATAAGTATATAGGTATAAAATAGATCCATCCTTTTTAAACCAGATATTTAATTCATTTTACAGATAATCTTATTCCAGTTACCTTTATTTCTTTAATGAATTACATTGATTAATTCAGTTTGCATCAGATTTATAATAAATTACTTATATTTCTATTCAGGATACATTTATACAACAATAATGCCTGTTGGTTTCAGTGGAACATGCTTCTAAATTAGTGGATTAAACAGTAAGCGCTTAGGATTACATCCTTAAGGACTGGATAAAGGCTAATAAACTGGTTTAATCTAGACAACATGGTGAATGTGATAAAAGATTGTACTAGAAAATTGGGGATCTTACTAGAAAAGTTCACCAGGCCAACTTTCTCTGGGATTAGAAGCTAAGCAGGGCTAGACTTGCTTAGTATTTTAGGGAAGTTGAAAAAACATCCTGAGAGAAAGCAGTTGCAAGCCACTTTTGCATTACTATGAAGAAAATTGCATGGACATGTCCATGAATTTACCAAGAGTTTAAAGGATTAGGTTCACCATTGGGGATTCGGATTAATATAGCAGCATCATTTAGAAGCACAAGTAGCCCCTGATTCTGAATCCTTTTATTAATTTTAGTTGATACGCCAGACCTCACAGTATCTGGATATAGGTAAATGTAGTTATCTGAGCTCTGACAACCCTGTTTGGATTGTGCAATACAGTACACATGGAACTTCTGCTGAGAATGGCCCCAAAAGAACTCAAGAAGCTATTAGTACTAAGTATCTTGAACATATTATAGGTAGTCCTCAGTTAATAAGGACAATTGGGATCAGAATTTCCATCACTAAGTGATGTTGTAAAGCGCAATGTCACGTGACTGCAAAGTTTAGTGATGGAAATTCCAGCACTTCCAGTTGCTGTCATTAAGTGAATCACCACAGATCATTAAGTGAGGTCATGTCACCATTTGCAACCTCCTGCTGGCTTCCCCATTAACTTTGCTTGTAGGAAGCCAGCAAAGAAGGTTGCAAATGGAGATCACGTGACTGCAGTGTGCTGCAATGTTGTAATTGCTAGCTGAGTGCCCAGAGCGTGATCACGTGACCGTGGGCACACTGCAACTGATGTAAATGTAAGGACAGGTCATAATTACTACTTGTTCAACAACTTCGTAAGTTCAAACAGTCGCTGAACAAGTGGTTGTTAAACAAGGACCACTTGTATACCATTACTTTATCATCTCTACTGGCTTCCACTCCATTTTTGGTTTTGATAACACCTTTCACCAAGTTATTATTAAAATCTTATTATATTTGCAAGCCTTTCTCTGAATGCTCCTTTCATAAGATGTTTGTTGGGTAGATAGTACACAAGACTACCAGATTTAGCCTTCAAAAATCCAGGGGACCACTAGAGGGCAAACAGCTAAAAAGTTTACTACCATCTGTTGATCAGCTGAATTTTTGCAAGGGAAAAGAGCAGAGGTGCTATCTCACGGAACGCCTTTCACAGATAGGCTTTTTGGTGCTACATGAATTTTTATTATTATTATTATTGGTCACACAGTCAGCCAGATGTTCAGACTGGATTTAGCATTTTTATCCACCTACCGAGTCCTTCCCAAGGATGATGATGATGGTGGTTGTTATTTTTCCAGGCCCTCTGAACTTTGAGTACAGAGTTATACTACTGTCTGTATATTGCTTTATTTGCTCCTGAGATCATGTTGCTTTCTTAATGATCTTTCAAAAACTATATGTAATGTTGTTGTTGTTAAAAGCTGGCCAGAGAATGCTGTTTGCAAGCATTTAAATAAACATAAGTCTTTACGGTAATTATTAAGGTGCTCTCTCACGGAACTGAATGTTGACAGTGCTTTCCAATATATACTATATAATGTTCTTTCAGTAATATCTTTGTATCTATTGCAAATTAGAGCAGAAAAATCACCAAAATATGTTCTTTTCTCCATGCAGATGACAATCTTTTCACCATCCGGCATGAAAACTCTAATAAATGCATCCAAGTTAAAAGCCAGCGCCTAATAGCAGGAGGTTGTGAGGAGACAGACGAGAACTTATGGACATGGGTCTCTCAGCATCGCCTTTTTAATTTGGGATCCCGAAAGTGCCTTGGACTAGAGACTGCCAAGTCTCCAAATACCTTAAAAATGTACGCTTGTGACTCAGATCTCATTCTGTGGTGGCGATGTGTTGGTGATTCCATCTTTTCCGCATCTCAAAACAAACTAGCTTTAAAGAATGGAATTGTCACTGTAAGCCTAAACTCTTCTGATACTTGGAAAAGAAGCAATTCCAGCGATACGATTTGTAAAATTCCATATAGTGGTATGTATTTTCTTTCATTTATAGAAAGGAAAGAAGGTTTTGAACAAGAATGTGGTTAAATGCTGACTTCTAAGGCATTCAAAAGAAAGGGGGCATTTCCCAGTTGAGTTTTGCATCAAGTGATCATTAAATGGCAATAACCTTAATTAACAAGCTCACATGATGGTCTAGAATTCAGACATTCCTGTTCACGTGCTAACTTAGATTCTTTCCAGATGTGGGGACTGCAACTGCCAGAATTCTCACCTGTGACCATGCTGGCTTAGAATTTGGGAAGTTGAAATCCATTCCTGGGGACCATTTGGTAGAATGTTGATTCAGAGGGTCCCCAACATTTTGGAATGTATGGGGGGGGCATTAAGTAAACATTGCAAATAGTTGATATTCCTTTGGAAAACATGCACAGTCCTTTGGATGGCCTCATGATTTTTAAAAGGGCTCAGATTATTATTACATTTTTGCAGAACGAAACAGATTCTTTGCAGAAGAAAATATCAGGTGGAAAAATCTGAAATATTGTAATGCTGGGTTTTTTTGGAGGATAGTTGGCATTGTTTTTGATAATGGTCTTTACACTTAAATCTTTGTACCTTTGACATTTATAAAGAATACAAGATTTATTTCTTCTGTAATGGAATTCTGATGTTACACTAAATCATGTTTTAACATAGGGGTGGGTAATTCACAGGTTCAAGTGCTCCTCTGCCCAATTTCTATAAGTTCATGCTGTTAACATCTAAAAGTAAAGTGCTGGTTTTTAATAGTGGGTTGGTTTATTTTTTCCTTTCTATTTCATAAAATAAGCCCTAAAAATAGATAAATCAAGCCTCTGGCAAGTTTGCCACACCTATTTTAAGTAAGCTGTCTCCCAGAGCCCTCCAAATCAGACCCCCAAGTTTGCCACTTCAGTGTCCCCTACAGCCTTCAGAGGGAGAAAAAGCATGTGGTGGACAAGAGGATCATAAAAGTTCCTGCTTTTAGCGACCGGTTGAAATGATGTTCACTTTTGCTTAACTCTGTTTTTTCTGCCTCTTTTATGGGGGGTAAGCTTTAAACTTAATCCTTTATAAGGAATGGTGGAACTAGCCATAACAGTGAAGTCAGCCCCCCCCCCGCCTTTCTAACTTAAATACTAATGAAATTATTTTCAAGTTGAAGGAGCCTTGGGGAAGTCTTCTCAATTCCTTTTTAGCTATCCTTTCTCTATGGTTGGTGTGCAGAAAACATGGAGTTCCACTAGGTCTTAGAGTACAAAGCTACTCTGTCTTCTACTCACTGTAGAAAACACTGGGCATGTCTAAACAAACAAATGGAAATTACCTCAAGGCATCTTTTGTGTTTCTGCCTTGTTCTGTGCAGCCACTTGGTTGATGAGGTCTGTATCACACAGTTATTTCTAGCCATGTTTATCGTTGTGTTTACATAACTATGAATGAATGTATTTGTTTTTCTCTTCTGTTCCCTTTCTTCTACTCCACTCCTTAGACCTTTTCTATAAAGTTTATTAAATTATAACCCCATGGGCAGGAACTGCTTTGTTTTTTAATTTCTGTTTAACATACTTAAATTTAACAGCTGTACAAATTAATTATAATTATTACAGCAAAGTCACCGGAGATCCCATATTCACAGGCCTTTTTCTTGTGACCTAACCTAACCCTAGACCACTTCAGGCTATTTGTATCTGCTTACTGTTTCCTTTCTGAGCTTTCAAAACCAACACCTCCTGCTTCTTCAGCAGGGCAGTAGAGAAACGTATTGTGGTTTGGGCTCTGCTGTTAGCAAGGCCAAGCCAGTGCAGTAATCTCTGCTGGAATTACCGGAGGATGATCTTTAGTTTCTCAAGGGCTCGTTCCGTTGCTGTTCTTCCACTTCACGTGAGAAGATTGTACAGTCTTTCCTTGCCAATATGAAGAGATGCCTGTTCTCTAGCCTAACAAAGGCAGGTTTCATTTGCAGCGTCAGTATCATATGCAGCCCTTAGGGCCAGAAAGATTGTCCTGTATCTGCTCTGCATTCACACCAGTGATAGCAAAAGAATCAGGACAATTAAAAAAATAATACCCCAGACGATAAATAATTCTGAATGGTTATATATTTCTTATAATAATTCTGTTTAATAATAGTAATAATTCTGAAGGGTGCCTTTCAGAGTTTAATGAATCCCAGCTAGTAATGTATTCTGTAGATGTGGGTTTAGTACAGGAATGGTTTCATTATGGATTCAGAGTTTGAATGTACAAATTTGTTGAGTAGAGTGCAAATGATACACAAAGCATTTTGCTCATGATATAAATCACAAAACCTGTGCAAATTTCTCTGCATTGTAGTTGAGCTCTTTAATCAAAATAATCTTTACATAATATTGTACAGGTAATCCTCACTTACCGACCAAAATTGGGACCGGTAACTCTGTCGCTAAGCGCCACGGTCACTAAGTGAAAAATTACATGACCGTGCCAGACTTACAATGTCACTTCCACTTTTGTCATTAAGGAAATCGCCGCTGTCATTAAGCGAGACATCACGTGACTGTGACTTGTGATTTCACTTCCACATTCTCCATTAATTCTGCTTGTTGGAAGCCAGTTGTGAAGTTTGTAAATGGCAATCACATGACCGCAGGATGCTGCAACAGCCGTAAATGCGAGGATTGATCACAAAGCTGTGTTTTTTTTTAACTGTCGTAACTTTAAACAGTTGCTAAACAAGGCAGTCAGAAAGCGAGGACTACCTGTATTAAGGTTGTCTTGTGATAGTTATGCATTTAGATTCCCAGCTCGGGCCCCACAGGCAATAGTGTGCCTGTCGACCCCTTCTGTTGCATCTGAAGATTGATAGTGGATATCCTGGAGGCTAAAAACTAATGCAGTTCTGGCACTGGCTGGAATGATTAGTGCTCCAAGTATCTGATGACTTTTTGCTTCCCTCTTTGTTCTCTGGCTATAAGGCATTCCCAGTGAGTCTCTTAAGAGAGCAGAGACCCAGTTATTTATTTCATAACATGGTGATCTTGTAGGATGTTCACAGCCATTCAGCATAATCAGCAACTGCACCTGGTAGGTCTTCCAAGCCTTCTTCACTTATAACCTCAAATGAGGATGGTAGGAAGCAGCAGTCAGCAATTAGCATAGTTTCCTTGGGGGGCTTATGTGTGTCCATATGCATGAATTTTTAGGTGAGGAGTTATGGAAGTCCTTCCTTTATTATTTTTAATTTAAAATGCTGTGGCCTTGTAAGCAGGGTTGAGGGGTTTGAAAAAGGGAAATTCCTGTAGCTCCTCATTCCTTTTTCTTTCCCCCGTTTTTATCATTTTTGTTTCTACTTTTTTCCTGACTGTGGCACATGGGTCTGTGTATCCCAGGAAACATGGCCAGAACTCACTATTTTTCCCTTTATTTTTCCATATTTTTCTCTATTTTGTTATCATGCTTATGAATTTGTTTCCTTCCTTCCATATCTGTACAATGGGCTGTTGGTGGAAAAGAAAAAAGGAGGGGCTCAAAGGAGTGCTTTATTGTGCAACCTTTCCTTTCCCTGTACTTTTGAAATCAGTAAATTTTATTTATCTTTTTGGGGAGGTTGAAGCAGAAAAAAAAATGGCTCCAAGAAGTGTTTTGTTCATCTCATAGTTTTACTTGCATTCAGAGTTGGTCACTGTTGAAGTGGAAACTGTAGACTTGAAGAATTTGCTTTTGTTCCTGAAGTTACATAAGTCAGATCATCACCTTGTGATTTTGAAGCTAATTTTTTTCCTAAAGTTTTTTTTTACTATTGTTCATAACCTCTGGCTCCACTTATTATTGGCTCTACCTAATGCAACTCTTAAGCTCCATGCATACATGACCCTTCCTGCAGGCTGGTATGCTGCCCTCTGCCCTACTAACTCCATTTGGCACCAGCTGCCATTCACAACAGTATCTTTAAATTGCTGATCACATGGGTATCTTGAAAGCAAATTTTTAAAATATGTTTATTTTACACCACATAAACACATTTGCAGATCTGTTAAAATATTGCATGTATTTTTGTTTGCTTTTCTGCAGAAATTTATACCAGGGATGGGAATGCCTATGGAAAACCTTGTGAGTTTCCTTTCTTACTGAATAATACATGGCATCATGATTGCATTCTCAATGAGATGTATGAAGGTGATGAATGGTGTTCCATAACGACTTATTTCAATCAAGACCAAAAAATGGGCTTCTGCTTAAAACCAGGCAAGTAGCTTTCCTAAAATAGTATCCTGAAAAATTTATGTTGTATTAATGCATATTAATACATTAAGACTTCATTTATTTGGGCTCCAAGATCACCGCAGACAGAGACTGCAGCCATGAAATTAAAAGACGCTTGCTCCTTGGGAGGAAAGCTATGACAAACCTAGATAGCATATTAAAAAGCAGAGACATCACCTTGCAGACAAAGATCCACATAGTCAAAGCTATGGTTTTTCCAGTAGTAATGTATGGCTGTGAGAGCTGGACCATAAAGAAGGCTGAGCGCCGAAGAATTGATGCCTTTGAACTCTGGTGCTGGAGAAGACTCTTGAGAGTCCCCTGGACTGCTAGGAGGTCAAACCAGTCAATCTTAAAGGAAATCAACCCTGATTGCTCATTGGAAGGGTTGATAATGAAGCTCACGCTCAGATACTTTGGTCACCTAATGCAAGAGAGGCCTCTTTGGAAAAAACCCTGATGTTGGGAAAGATTGAAGGCAAAAGGAGAAGAGGACGGCAGAGGATGAGATGGTTAGATAGCATCATTGAAGCAATGAGCATGAAACTGAGCCAACTCAGGGAGGCACTGAAGGACAGGAAGGCCTGACGCGATATGGTTCATGGGGTCACAAAGAGTCGGACACGACTTTACGACTGAACAACAATTAATGCATATTACACATTTTGGTATTTCATGAAAAGGATGAATAGAGCTTCACATCTAATAATAGTTTTAAATTGGAGGATTAAATAGTATTATTGTATCATATGTAATTTAAATTATGTAAATTAAGATACTAAAATTCTTCGCCTGGGGTTCCATTGTAATATAAAACATGTTTGAAAAAAGTACAGATTCATGTTAACCTAGAACCTGATTAATTTACATCTCTTGCATGTGCACTTTTGTTTTCACAAGTAAAGTTGGAGGAAAGAGAAAACAGTTTTAGTAGATCCTAGTTTTTCTCATGTCTTCTGCAAACATGTAAACATCTGGATGGCACAGAATGGAAATTGAACAGTGACATTGGAGATGAACGTGCTATATGTATATGTATCTTTGCTCTTATGTTGGGTGGATTGGGTTGATCAGGAAACATGCATTTATGAGTTCTCCCGGATTATGGTTATGGTACCTATATTGATCTCAGGTATAAATACTTACTTGCCTTCAACAGAGGATGGCTGTCAAAATACATGGGAACGGTTTGCAGATTCTGGAAACTGTTACCAGTTAAACACAGAGGCTGCCCTTTCTTGGAAAGCAGCATACCTCTCCTGTAAGAAGCAAGGGAGTGATTTGGTCAGCATCACGAGTGCATCTGAATTAAGTTATATCCAAGGTAAGTACAACTTTATAATGAGTTCTGAAGGAAAGCTGTTAGTGGCAAATGAAGAAATAAGTAGTTTGATTTCAAGATGGAAATCAGACCAGCAGATTTCATGGCCTGCAGAAGAGAATATTTTTCCCAATCTCTAAATTTGACTTTCCTAAACTTCTAGTAATATATTTTGTGCCATCAAAAACAAGGGTATCTTCTCAGTCTTACAACCAAGCTGTATTTTAAGTTTTACCTGTTATGTTTGCTTTTCTTCATCTTAACGCTATAACAATTCCGCATGAAAGTCATGTACTTGTCATGATTTTAAATTGTACTGAAATTCAGATCACAAAAAAAGCAACCATTTTCTCTTCAGAATATTTGCAGAATTCCACAATGAGCTCTTTGCACCAAACTAGATCGAATGTAGGACAGTGGCATCTGCATGGGTGTGGACAAATAATGTCATGACTCCATCATGTAAATTATGCAACTTAAGTACTTGTATCAGATATCATGGTATCATTCCATTATTGGGGCCCTTTGAGTAGCAGTGTTGTAACTCAAATATCATTTTGCCATGATTGGGGCTTGTTATGGATGCCATTGATGTGGGATATTTGTAAACAGGATTTCCCAAGAAGTACTTTCTAAATAAAAAGAGATAAAAGCATATTTTGGGGGAAATGAAAAACTGAGCTGGGCTGGAAAGTGGTTTGGAGAAGGGACTGTTTTCCACCTCTTATTTTCATAATTGAAACTCACTCTACAGCACCTTTTGTCTCACAGGAGAAAAAAATGTAGAGATGTCATTTAGATGGGAAACATGATATAAAAGAAAATAGGTATCCCCATCTAACATCTTTCAATGATCCAATTCTTTTCCTCTTCTCAAAAAGCTGCATTCAGATAGAATGCTGATCAGTTAGTAGGATGCATTGTTGTATAGCCTTACAGAATGCCTTGAAGAAACCTTGGTCTTGCATACTCCCCCTTCCTTTCTTCTTGTTCCACTTTAGACTAACCTGTGTCATCTTAACCCTAACATATTAATTATGGCCTGCTGTTACGTGATGAAATTGGTTTATTCCAACAAAGTATGGTTAATACACCCACTTCTGTTAGTGACTACCTCAGTTAGCAACCATTCGCAAATACGACGATAATAAAAAAATCATTTTCTGACCAATGCACACATTTACAACCAAATTTCATGCACCTGTCAACAGTGCATGCTGGAGTGAGAGTAACACTGGTGTAGCTGTACAAGAGAACTTTATCTGAATGAGATGGCAGCAACCAGTGATCTTTACAGTCTCTCTTTCAGTCACATGTTCACTTAGCAACCATTTTGCTTAACAACCTGGTCATTGGAACGGAATGTGGTCGCTAAACGAGGAGTGAGTGTATTATTCACAATCTGTGTCAGGATTTGGTAATTAAAAGGAAGCCAGAGCTTCCAAAGTCACAATGAAGGAGGAATATGGTTGAGCCCAAATCATCTTCTGTTTCATTCCCATAATACTAACCCATGGATTCCTGCACTGGGCAGGATATTGGACTCTTGGTCAAAATTGCCTCCTCCAGTTATATTTATGTTATTACATGTGAATGAGACCAGTAGCTGCTTTGATACTGAAAAAATATTTTAGTACATTTATGGGTCCTTTTCTGTTGTGCAAAAATCATGCATGTGAGGTTTCTGCACAGACTGGATCTATATGGAGATTTTTCTGCAGAACTGCTTAAGCTAGATGATTTTGGGATTCAGTATTGTTTGTTAAGTGTGGTACTTGGTACTAACTTAGTAAACTTAGAGTTATTGGGAGCCAGGCAGTATACAACAACAAACAATAATATAAATACAGGTAGACCTTGCTTACTGACTGCCTCATTCAGCAACTGTTCAAAGTTACAATAGTGCTGAAAAAATAACTTTATAACCAATGCCCACATTTACGACCTTCGCAGTGTCCCTCAGTCACATGATCACCATTACAGTCATTATGTGTTGTCTTGTACCTGACTTTTTGTTTATTGTTTTCCTCCTCTTGCAGAGCAGAGAGATTGGAGAGGAAGGGATTACAAAAGAGTAAGCAGACACACAATGGGGAATACACTAGGCTGTTTGCATAGCATTATTGCAGCTGCTAGCACCAGCACATTGCTTTCAGTGTATATTCCCCATGGTGTGCTTGCTTACTCCCTTGTAATCCCTTCCTCTCCAATCTCTCTGCTCTGTGAAAGGGAGAGGGGAAGGAAAAAAACAAGTGGTTTCTGTAGGCGATCTCTCCTGTGCCTGACCCGCTTCCCCACTCCCACCCCCACCCCAGATATTTCATTATCTGGAAAGGTTATTTAGGCAAACTCTGATTTGTGAAGAATAACAATGCGAATGTTGAGTAAATATTAAATCAGAATGATAGGTACAAATTATAGAGTTGGAAGAGGCCATTTAAGGTTTGAGTCCAACTCTGGTCAGCCCATGAATCCTAATTAAAGTATCCCAGACAAATGGCTGTCCAGCCCTGCTTGAACCTATCTGCTGAAGTGAAGCTCATCGCATCTCTGTCAAACTGCTCACATGGCTAAGAAGATTTTTTTTGTTTTAGATTTTTTATCCCACCTTTATTATTTTTATATAACGTAAGGCGGTGAACATGCCTAATACTCTTTCCTCCATAACCTTGTATTGTGTGATACCCTTTGAGATATTTGAAGAGTGCTATCATATCTCCCCCCAGTCTTCTCAAGATTAAACATTCCCAGTTCCTCTTCATGAAGTATAGCTTCTAGTTCCTTGATTGTTCCTGTTTCCTTCTCTGAAAAAACAAATTATTATATAAAATAATAATTACAAAATAATAATCCTGTTTTAAGAAAGTGTCATTAAAAATAAGCTCCCAAAATGTAGTATCTGGACCTTTACCGTATTGTAATTTGCACTGGATGTTAATCCTCACTCAGAGCTCACTACCACACTGGAGAGTACATGGTACTGGTTATATTTAAATAAGATTAAAGTTAACATTGGTTGCACTTCATATAACATTAAAACAGGATTATTTTAGCACTAGTTTGTTAAGCAAGCCATTTGCACATAATGTCAATCTGTGAGCATATCCATTCTAAGCCAAAAATAAATGAGCTGCATTTTACCTTAGCATTATATTCAGGCAGTTCAGAGATGTCCAAAAAAAAAAAAAAGGAGTGGCATTTTCTATCACTTGTTATTTCACAGAAACTAATAAATTCACACATCTGTGCAAATACATTCCACACACCACACATAAGACAATGAAAATGCAGGCTGTTATCTTGCAACATAATATTGCAGATGAGCGCAAAAATATTGCAGATGAGTTCAGACAAAGGATAATGATTTTTTTTTTTTGCTTTTGTTTTCTTTCAGTGTAGTAGGTAAATTCCAACTATGACTTGATTGGCTTGAAAACATTCCGTTCTATTATCTACTTTTTCTAAAATTCTCTAGCTAAAGATGGTATCGCAGAAATATTTTGGATTGGATTAAACCAGTTGGATGTTTCTGGAGGCTGGCAGTGGTCAGATCATTCACCATTGAACTTTATGAACTGGAATCCAGGTAACTGCATTTTTCCTCATGTGCTGCTCTAAAATTCATATTGATGAGCTCCCAAGCAGGGAAGGGAATTGTAGCAAGAATTGAGTGAAGAAGATGAAGCAGATGCAGAAGAAGAAATAAATGATGGGGGAAAAAACCTTACCCAGATCTTTAAAACAGCCCCCAGCCTGAACAAAAGAACTTCTCCATAGACTGAGGATATTAAAAAGAGCATTGATAACAGCAACAGAATTGCTTAAAACATACTGGTAACGTATGAAAATGAAATAGATCCAATAACCAGTGACTGAATATGAGGATAGATCAAGGTCTCCACTTAATTTAAAAGAGAAGGAGATATAATAGTTCAACACAATTTAATGAGGCATTTTGTTAAGCTCAGGAGTTACCAATGTCCAGACTGACCCAGATAATCTCACAAAAAAAGAGTCTGTTAGGCTTCCAGAAAATCTATTTATTATGTAATTATTGTTTACTGGAATGGATGGGCCAGTGAGCCAGACTAAGTTCCCTGAAAATTCCACAAACCTAGTTGGTCAGGCCAACATAAACATCTTGGGTCAAATGTTAATCTATTCCAAAGTTTTCAAGTTTCCTGAACGTGATCCAATGTTTGCATTCAGCCCAGCTTATAATCACACACAAGGTGCTGGTCCTCCCTCCTGAGTTACTCGGACATCACTAGACACTTCTCTGGTTTCAAACCATTGCAAAATGTTACTAGGGCAATAACCAGGAAGTCTGATCAGTTTTCAAGCACTTTCTTTCACTTCTCACACAAACCCACACTTAGACATGGGATTTCCTGCTAAGTTTCCTTGTTCCGGTGATAATGATTAATAGCAGAACAAATCAGAAGGAAACAAAATGCGGTTCAAACTTTTATTTGATAAGAATGTTAAATACAGTTTCACTCAGCAATAAATAGAGGTAATTGAAGAGAACAGTCGCAAGTTCTTACATTTGTTCTATATTTAAGCAGTGGAGTCCCAGTTAACATTACTAGGATGCAAATCACATCTTGAGTGGCCAGCTCAGCAAATAACCTGACAAATATTGGAGTTCAAGAATCTATTGTTCACTCATTCTGGCCCCTGGCTGATATATAAGCTCCAATTTTGATCACAATTTCTTCACATGTAATTTCTGCTTTAGCTGAGATACACATTATTTAATAGGAAAACAAAATAACTCAAATGGATTGCCACAGCCATTACATTTTGCTTAAATGAAGGCAGTCTTACTATTTTCACTCTACCAACACAGACCAGAATTTGAGATGCAGCAAAATATCTGAAAGACAGCCCTTTTAGTGATCCTTAACACATCATGTTTGTCTTTCTGAAATAGGTTTGCTAATTCTTCCTGTGTATTTCTTATACTCCATGTTTTGATGTAGAAACATCTGAGGTTTTGAGTGGGACTACATACTGGCCTCACTGTTGTAGTTTCCTGTGAAATTCTAAATCCCCATCCTGGTCTCTGGCTTCTCCCATTGTGTTCTGCTTTCTCAGCTTCTGTCCTTGGCGGCATATTCAGGTCTTTTGCTTTCTCTCAGCCCCACTAGGTAGACCAGATCAGGAAATCAACTCCCCAGGAAGGCTGAAAAGACCTTTAATGAAATTGGCTATAATGACAGAACCTTGCAGGTCTGATTGTGCTATACTTCCTCCTCGTCCTTGTACTTCAGTCAATTAGGGAGGCGTCTGTCTGAGCCACTTCCAAATACTATCTTGTAGCCCTGGACTTAAAAAATGCTTCAACCCTTTTGCCTAAGTAACAGCATATCTCCATCAAGGTCATCTTGCTTAATCTCTACACCTCTTCCCCTTTTGTTCTAGTTTGATGCTTTTTTGATGAGTTTGGTAAGGTTCCTGTCTATTGCTTCTTTTTCAGTCTTTATAGCCTATCTCCTCCCATTTTTTTTTATGACAATAGCATAAGCCACTGTTGTAGAGACCGTACTCTTTAGTGACACCATCTGCAACATCACTTGCTGACTTCTAAGCTCAATTCTTGTCTCTTTCTCCCCAAGCCCTTTCCTTTTTTAATCTTTCTTTATAATGCACACTCTAGAATGCAGTGTAAAATCAACAATGGAACTGACTGTGTTGAAGTTCTTTTATAAAGAGAAGAAATGGCAATTCTGTGATTTTAATCTCATCCTTTACATTCCAGTACCTATTACAATCCATGATATGATGCAGCATTAGCCTAATAACTAATCATTACTCTTCTGCAGAGATGCAGTATTTATCTCCAATAGAAGGAAATGACTGTGTAGCTATGAATGCTGACACAGGTGACTGGAAGAGTTATACTTGTAACACTCTACTTCCTTATGTCTGCAAGAAACAAGTCAATGACAGTCAACTAGATTTTCCAGGTAAATCAGAAATGCATTGTGAATTTTATTTCACTCTATTTTTTTGTGGCTAAAAAGCCTAATCTTTACAGAATTATACTTTTTTTTTAATTCAAGCAGTTTTTGCTAGAAATAGAGCACCTTCAGAACCATTCCCAGACTTTCCAAATGCTTAAAGCTGTGTTCACAGAGCACACTTAAAGTCATTAATAAATGAAACCTTTATCAGGATTCACACAAAGCTCTGAAGCTTAATAAGCTAGTCAGAAGGCCTAGTTTAGTATGTTTGCAAACTTTGTATAACCTTTTCCCCAGGCTGAAACTACAAGTTCAGCTTGGGTTCAACCACTAGGTTTTTAGTTAAATATGTTATATGAACACAACCATATATGATTGTAGAGAATAATGGGTAGTAAAATTTGGACTAAATTATTGTTTGGGTAGGAAAAAAATAGTTTTGCAAAAAATAATAATTTTCTTCAGTTACAGACAGAAGGTTTCAGGGGATTTTTATGATTTCTGTTCAAAAAGATCTCAGAAATATTTATTTGAAATGTTCAATAAAGCTCGATCCCTGTGTAAATGTGGTGCTGCATCTTTTATCTAACTTGACTGTGAATAGGAACAGTTGCAGAAGTAGCCAGGAATATAAAATCCCTGCTCTGGCATTAATACAATTTATCCTGCATCATTTTTTTAAAAATGTGTTGGGGGCAAATGCTGTAGGTGGGACAATTCATGCAGGTTAATTTTTACTTCTACCAGATGAGCCTTTTTGTCCATCTGACTCAGTATTGTCTACTATGACAACAACTCAGATTACTATTTAGCTTTTTAACTGGAGATGCCAAGCTTTGAATTTTGAGTCTATTGCATCCAAAGTTTGTTCCTTCTGAGCTATGACCCTTTCCCTATGGTGTCAGTTCTATATCACTGCTTTTAGAAGTTATCATGTTATCTAGCAAATCCTTTTCAAGTTCTTTTTCTCAGATGTTCAGAACTATGCTGAGACTCAGTGTGAATCTGACTGGTACCCGCACAATGGATTTTGCTATATGCTGATGAACAGCACTGCTTCATGGAAAGATGCATATCAGTTATGCAATGAAAGCAATAGTAGCCTGATCAGTATACATTCCTTAGCAGATGTTGAATTAGTTGTTACAAAGCTTCATAATGGTAAGTTGGAATAAGCATGGGCATGAATTGCTCCTATGTTTTTCTGTTTAAGCATTACTCTTAATTTAAGGTTGGGCTGCATAGTAAAAATTACTTTACATGAAGGACTGGTATTAATTTATCTGTGACCAGATTTTAATTAACTTACAGCTAGTCCTTGCTTAATGACCACAATTGAGACCAGCAACTCCATCACTAAGTGATATGGTTGTTAAGAGAGACATCATAGGACCACACTTCCGCCATGATCATTAAGTGAATCACCCGCGATCGTTAAGTGAGACATCACTGATCACAACTTGCGATTTTACTGCCGGCTTTTCCATTGACTCAGCTTGTCGGAAGCCAGTTGTGAAGTGCGCAAATGGTGATCATGTGATCACAAGGATGCTGCAACAGTCGTAAGTGCAAGGACAAGTTGCAAACTTATCTTTTCATCACTGTCATAACTTTGAACAGTTGCTAAACAGGGCAGTCGTTAAGCAAGGACTGTATTTATTTGCCGTATCAGCGTAACAAATGCAGCAACAAAAAACAGTATGTGCTATTAGTCTGGATAAAATTATGTCTGCTGGCCAAACCCCTTTAATTACATAATTATGACACAACTGAGAAGTGGCTATAGAAAAAGTTCTATTTTTTTATTGTATGACTAAAGTTTCTGTTTTGCCTGGTGATTTTTGAACTGCTTGAATTTCTGTTTTGATTGTAGATACAAAAGACAAAGTGTGGATAGGGTTAATAAATAAAGATATTCCAGCCTTGTTTAAGTGGTCAGATGATTCCAAAGTGGTGTTTACTTACTGGGATCAGAATGAACCAAAAGTTTCCTTCAAAAACATTCCAAATTGTGTCTCCTATTCTGGAAAGGTAAGGATCTTTTGGGATGTTTTGTAATTAGTTTCCTAAAGCTTTCTGTAAACTTCATAAAAGGAAATGAAATGTATGACTTGCTTCATCAGAGAGAGTTAGTGTAGTATAGAAGTCAGAATGTTGCTCTGGGTCTATGGAGACCCAAGCCCCAACTCAACCATGTTAATAAATAGATAAGAGATGATCCCACATATGTGATTTAAGTGTTTAAGAGATTAAAAAAGTAAATAAAATGCTTTGTTTTATTATGTGATAAGGGTTAGACCTATGCAAGGCGACTTCCATTTGTGTTGACAAAGAACTTTGTATAATAAGATTCCTTTGTTGAAGCAAAGAAGCAACCCAACTGCCTTGATGAGGCATTTTGCAATGCCTCAAAATTTTTTGACTTTGTGCAGTAGGAGAAATTGTGAAAAGCCTTCTTTAGCAACAACCATTTCTGGCCTTAGGAAGCATTGCTAACAACAAAGCTAGTGGAGATGACAGTATTCCAGCTGAGTTATTTAAAATACTAAAAGATGATGCTGTTAAAGTGCACTCAATATGCCAGCAAGTTTGGAAAACGCAACAGTGGCCATGGGATTGGAAAAGGTCAGTTTACGTTCCAATTCCAAAGAAGGGCAATGCCAAAGAATGCTCAAACTATCGCACAATTGCGCTCATTTCACAGGCTAGCAAGATTATGCTCAAAATCCTACAAGCTAGGCTTCAGCAGTACATGAACCAAGAACTACCGGATGTACAAGCTTGGTTTCGAAGAGGCAGAGGAACTAGAGATCAAATCGCCAACATTCGCTGGATCATGGAGAAAGCACGAGAGTTCCAGAAAAACATCTACTTCTGCTTCATTGACTATGCAAAAGCCTTCGATTGTGTGGATCAAAACAAACTGTGGCAAATTCTTACAGAGATGGGGGTACCAGACCATCTTGCCTGTCTCCTGAGAAATCTGTATGCGGGCCAAGAAGCAACAGTTAGAACTGGTCATGGAACAACTGATTGGTTCAAAATAGGGAAAGGACTATGACAAGGCTGTATACTGTCACCCTGCTTATTTAACCTATATGCAGAGTACATCATGAGAAATGCCAGGCTGGAAGAATAACAAGCCGGAATTAAGATTGCAGGGAGAAACATCAACAACCTCAGATATGCAGATGATACCACCCTAATGGCAGAAAGTGAAGAAGAACTAAAGAGCCTCTTGATGAGGGTAAAAGAGGAGAGTGCGAAAGCTGGCTTGAAACTCAACATTAAAAAAACTAAGATCATGGCATCTGGACCCATCAATTCCTGGCAAATAGAAGGGGTAGAAACGGAAGCAGTAATAGACTTCATTTATTTGAGCTCCAAGATCACCGCAGACGGAGATTGCAGCCACGAAATTAAAAGACGCTCCTTGGGAGGAAAGCTATGGCAAACCTAGATAGCATATTAAAAAGCAGAGACGTCACCTTGCCGACAAAGATCCGCATAGTCAAAGCTATGGTTTTTCCAGTAGTAATGTATGGCTGTGAGAGCTGGACCATAAAAAAGGCGGAGCGCCGAAGAATTGATGCCTTTGAACTGTGGTGCTGGAGAAGACTCTTGAGAGTCCCCTGGACTGCTAGGAGGTCAAACCAGTCAATCTTAAAGGAAATCAACCCTGATTGCTCATTGGAAGGGTTGATAATGAAGCTCAAGCTCAGATACTTTGGTCACCTAATGCAAAGAGAGGACTCTTTGGAAAAGACCCTGATGCTGGGAAAGATTGAAGGCAAAAGAGGACGGCAGAGGATGAGATGGTTAGATAGCATCACTGAAGCAATGAGCATGAAACTGAGCCAACTCAGGGAGGCAGTGAAGGACAGGAAGGCCTGGCGCAATATGGTTCATGGGGTCACGAAGAGTCGGACATGATTTAATGACTGAAGAACAATAACAACAATCTCTGGCTTTCATGCTGCCGGAGAAAGCTGAGATGGGTCTTCTACCAGCCTTGTCCAGTGCCAGTCTGCATATGTATCTAGCACAGACATGAATAGGTTTTTATTGGATGCTGTGTAATGTATTTTTAACTTCAGTATGTTTGGTCTATGGCCATATATTTTTGATAAACTAAAAACCAGTGCCAGTACCATGTACAATGTTCCAAAGCTGGTAGAAGCTTTTATGCAGAAGCCCTCAGTTTTTGCAAAAAATGGATGTTGAGATGAGCTGCAAAGCCAAGCCAACCACATGCCTATTTCTCTTCATTCTTAGAAGTGAGAGGTTCCAACTGCCTTGTGAAGCAGCTTTGATAGGATGCTTCTGTTGAATCTTTATCAAAGTGAAGAACCTCCTCAAAGATTTGCTGAATAATACCAAATATTAATGCTGTGTGAAAATACACTTTGCAATTTCCCCCAAGTTTTGTTTCCCTGCAGAATAGGTTACTGTTTTTTCTTTCTTCCGAGTGTTTGAGAACTTATTTCAGATTTCTCTTGCACTGAAGAATTAGAAGACAGAGAGGCTGCAGACTTCTGGAGGGTGATGTGATAGTGAAAGTGAGGTCGTTCACATGCATCCTTTGGCCTTTTGTAACCAAATGGGAGGATGCCAGACTCCACTTACTGAAATTTCACCAAAATGCTTTTCTCCTTTGAAAGAAATTTCAAATGCAAATTCTCTTTTATGAGATTGAATGAAAAGTGTTTAAAAGTTACAGGAGAGTTTTTTTGTTTAGCAATCCTGAACATGTTTACTCAGAATTAAGACCCTCTGATTTCAATGGAACTTACAGTCATTATTGCAAATTTACATCTTAGAGCAGTTTTCCAGTCCAGTAGAAATACCGTATTTTTCCGTCAATAAGACACCCCCATGTACAAGACGACCCCCACTTTTCCAACCCAAAATTAAAAAATCAATATTTTAAAGAGAGTGCAGAACACCTTTTTATTTAGTAATTAGGTAACATTTACCTGATACACTCGGTGGGAGGAGGTCCAAACCGTCTCTCTGCAGCTCTGTTTCCAGGCTCTTTTGCATAACTGATTACATTCAATCACAAGTGAAACTGCCGATAGCTTGTCTCTGCAAACCGACTTCCTCTAATTGGTTTGTTCAGCATCAGCTGACGTCAGTTACATAAGGCTCGTGATTGGAGGAAGTCTGTTTGGGAGACAAGCTATTTCGCTCGTGATTGGAGGCTAGCAATAGGAGGAAGCCTGTCTGCAGAGACAAAGTATGGGCAGTTTTGCAACCGCGCGGTTCTCTCCTCGGCTGACTTCCTTGAATAAGACGCCCTTCAATTTTTAGCGTAAGGATTTTAGAAAAAAGTATCGTCTTATAGTCGCAAAAATACGGTATGTGGAATTTTCTATAACTCTAGTTTACAGGAGTGATAGAAGAAATCATTAACCTCAGATTAATTTTATATTAACCTCTCACATGCTATTCTATTTTTAATTCAGTGTTCTATGAGAAGTATTTCACAGAGTTATATTTCAAGGACTTGGGTGGAGAAATAGATTTCTTCTATGTGTTTTTATAATGTGAATAAAGGTGCAAAAATGCATGAACAACTGAAAAGCAATCCATTTAGAAGATAATGTCTTTGAGAGTTCTAAAATTACTGGTTTCCTCCTCTTTGTAGTTTGGCCGATGGAACATCCTACCTTGTACCAATAGGCTTAAGTTTGTGTGCATGAAAAAAGGAAACGTTTTAGATGAACGAAAATCTGATAAAGATTGTTCTCCAAATGAGGTAAAGACAGAACAAAAACTTCTGTATATATTTGATGTACCCAACATATTTGCTGCTTTAGGCTCAATAATAAATATAAAATATAGCCTTGAATTATTGGGATTTCTGACATAGTCAATAAAAGACTAAGCATCTGTCTTTTTTGTGGTATCTTTGAAAGGATGGTACATTTTTATAACCATGTGTAATTGATTTCTGAGTAGTGACAATTTTTAGTTTCACCTTTCTGTCTCTGTAGAAATACAACAGATGTGGCGGTAGTGGTGGTGATGATGATGATGATGATGATGATGAACCTCCTCTTGGAGGACAATATATACTTTATTAAAAATACATCATTGTTTTACAGTTGAAATGTCCAGCTTGTCCTGTTTGATTTGCCAATGGGCTATCCATTTGCTTTTGCTTCCCTTCGCACAAATGAGTAAAACTAATAAAGAAGTGATTGCTTATTCTGACATTTTCTAGTTTCTTGCTCTCAAACAATCAAAACTCAGAATTTATGTTATGTTATGTTATCTTGTGTTGTAGTAGCTCCCCTGGGGGCTAACATTCATTTCACATTTCGTTTTTGAAGACTCATTGGTTTATATTATTGTTGGTCGCATAGTCAGCCAGATATTTAGACTGGATTTGGCATTTTATCCACCTATCAAATCCTTCCCAAGGACGGGCAGATGTTGTTGTTTGATGGTGTCAAAGGTATCGTTGCAGGATGTAAGCTGTTCCAAGTAAAGCTGCCTTTTGCAATTGACTGATGGTGATTTTGTCAATGCTAATGGTCTTCAAGTGGTGCTCCAGATGTTTTGGAATTGTACCCAAGGCACCTATTGACTATTGGTACTATCTTTGCTCTCTTTTGCCACAGTCATTCTATTTCTATTTGCAGGTCTTTGTATTTTGTGGTTTTTTCCAGTTTTTTTCTCTTCTATTCTGCCATCTCCAGGTCCACTATCCAGACTTTTTTGTCTTTTTTATCAACAGTTTTTAAGTCTGGGGTGTTGTGCGGCAGGTGTTTGTCTGTTTGAATTCTAAAGTCCCAGAGCATTTCAGCTTCTTCATTTTCTATTACTTTGTTTTGTGGTCGCACCAGTTCTTGCTTGCAGGCAAATGGTATTTCTCACAGATATTCCAATGCACTGTTGCTACTTTGTCATGCCGTTGTTTGTAGTTAGTCTGTGTGATCTTGCAGCAGCTAACTAGGTGGTCCACTGTTCTTCAGCTTCTTTGCAGAGGCGGCATTTGCTGTCTGTTGCTGTCTTCTCAATTCTGGCTTTGTATGCATTTGTTCTTAAGGCTTGGTCTTGTGCAGCCAGAATTAGCCCCTCTGTCTCTTTCTTCAACTTTCCTGCTCTTACCATTGCCAGGTCTTGTTCTTATCTGCTTTGCCTGTTAGCTTTTTTGTGTACTGACCATCTAATATTTTGCCTTGCCATGTCTCTTTTTTATTCTTTATTTGATCTTTCTTTTCAAACCAAATCAGTTTGGTTTCTTTGGTATTCAGTAAGCCTTCATGGTATACTAGCTTCAGTGCATTTTCTTCACTGTCCTTCAGATATTCTTCCAATGCCTTTTTTTCTTCTTCAACTGTCCGGTGCACTTGCAACATTCCACACCCACCTGTACTCCTTGGTAAGTAGAGTCTGTCAATGTCGCTGCGTAGATGACGGGCGTGATTCATTGTCATAATTTTTCTGGTCTTCCTATCTAGAGCTTCTAGTCCTGCTTGAGTCCAGTCCACTATTCCAGCTCTTATTAATCATTTTTAAAAGAAAAAAGCAAACAAGCAAAAGGAGAAAAGAAAAAAAACTACAATTGGTACAGATATAGCTATAAGAGGACAAAGTATTACTAAGATTGTGCAGTTAGTGTTCAGTATATCTTTAACTAGAAATAAACCATTAAAAAATACATTACATTAAGTCATTTTAATAATGGAAGTAGGAATTTAAATCTCCAAGCTAAGTGCCAAAATCTCCACTATTTGTTCTTTAAGAAGTCAAGAAAAAAAGAGGGAAAAGAAGAAGTAACTACTAAAAATATTATACATAAGTATTAGTTTCTAACTTTCTCTATGTTATACTCTGCCTGATGTACAATATTTATAGAAATTTTTTAAAAATTGTATGTCTCTGATGTAGTTCCTTAGTCAGTTCTTTTTCTCCTTAAGTTCTTTCAAATTCTGTCATTTTTCTTTGAATCCCTCCCTCATTTTTGAGGTCAGTTTTTACTCGTCCAGCAATTTGCAGGTACATCAACCTTGATATGTTCCAGCCTCCACCAAATAGTTGTTGGTATATCTTTAATCTGTTCATGGAATCTAAATGGACCATATCTGCATATATAATTGGACTTATTATAGTTATCTCTGAAATGAACAGCATTTAAAGGAGAGACTAGCAGTGAGATTGTTGGACTTACTATTTTTCTTGTAAGATTCCAAACTTTGATCAAGCTTTGTCTTACATTATGTCCTTTTAAATTTTCATATCCCTGTATCATAAGTATTTATGAAGCCTATTAGTTAGACTGGCTCCTTCTAATGTTAATATTCTACTGTTTGAGGATTTTATCCATTCTGTTAGCCATGACAAATAGCTTGTTCTGAAATATAGTTTAAAGTTGGAACAGTGAGACCACCTCTGTCTTTTGAGTCTTGTAAAATATTAAACTCTGGGAGAGTTTTCCACTCCATATAAATTTACTAACAGTTTTTTGACATTTTTGTACATTTTTTTTCTGGAATCAGAATAGGTATCATTTGAAATAAATACATTCTTAATAATCTTAATTGTCATAATTGATTCTAACCAAGAAAACTTTCAATTTTTCCATCTTTCAAAAACTCTTGTAATTTCTTTCCGAAGTTTGACATAATTATTTTGATGCATTTCTTGATATTCCCTGTCAAATACAAACCCAGATATTTCAGAGAATTTATTGTCTGGCAGCCAAATCCCTTCCATAGGAAATCATCTTTTTCCTGCATTAAATCTCTTGTTCGTTTTAAACATTGGTTTTATATTCGGAGAGTTCTCCAAAGCCTTGGGTTATTTTCATCAACTATCTTATTGCATTTGATTCTGTGATTTTTATACTCATTGGTTTCTATAGGGGCTCATGTTTTGACTTGTATATCAGTAGTTTAGAAACTAGCAGGAAGATAACAGAAATGGGTATTACACAGAGTTATGATCATACCACCACTGGAAGACCTGAAGGACCAGGTTAGAGATAGATCATCAGGGATGAAATCTATCTGTCTGGTCACTGAGAGTTGACACTGATCTGACCATCATCATCAATCAATCAATAATGATACCCAAAAAATTAATCCACAAAACTGGGAGGATAACAATTCTCTCTCAGTTTTTCCAATTATCTTTCTCTATCTAAACAAGCATTATATCATTGGAAGTTCCAGTTGAAAGTCTGTCTTGAGGTTTGGGTTGTGTATGAAAGTGTATGTGTTTAATTTCATGTTTAGTTTCTATTTTAAATAAACTGGCTTAAATTTTAATAATATGGTTGTATAACAGGACATTAAAACAAGATAAATAGCAAACTCTTTGTGAAAAGTAAGAGGGCATAAGCAAATGGGCTGCTTGCACCAGCTCACTATTCCCACCTTGCTATTAATGTGTATGCAATCACTTTATATCACCTGTTGCCTTTACCTTTGAATAAATGATTATCATCCTTTAAATTAGGAATGGAAGAAACATGGAGATTATTGCTATAAGATTGACAAGAATGAAGTCTCCTTTGGAAATGTCTGCAATCTTACCATAGCAAATAGGTAATGTACAGTGTTACACTTTGTATGCATAAAATTGTTCAAGCAATGGCTGATTTGCCAAATATTTCTTAAACAAATTTTAAAATATGCTATATCCTGCAGAAATATTCCCTTTAATCCTAGCTAAATATATTTTGTACATTTGATGATACTTGTTCTTTGTACTGAATCTCTGACCTTTACAGATTTGAACAAGAATTCATAAATAATTTAATTAGAATGCACAATAAAGTTGAAGAAAAGTACTTCTGGACTGGCTTGCAAGATCTCAGCTCTTCAGGGGAATACAGATGGGGAAGTGTGGATGGAAAGAATGAAATACTAACATTCACAAATTGGGGTTCCTTTCAACCAGGTAAATTATTGAACTTAGTGAAGTGCTAATGTTTGTTTCATGATACAGCCTTGGATGACCATTTTCTTAAATATCACATAAATAATTGAAGCATCAACTTTTTAGAATTTCGTGGAGGATGTGTGGCAATGTCAAGTGGAAGACACCTTGGAAAATGGGAAGTCAAGAATTGCCAAACATTTAAAGCTTACTCTATTTGCAAGAAATACATTGGACCAAAGAGAGAACCAGAGATACTGCCAAAAGTCACTGACCCTTGCCCACAAGGGTGGTCCAGGGGTTCAGGTCTTGCTTGTTATAAGGTATCATGTCTATTAAATTAAAGGTATTATATCCTTTCTGCTGAATTAATTTATTCATTTTTCCAGTTCTTAAGAAAACATTCTTGAACTACTTCCGGTTTTCTTGTTCTCCTCTGCTGTCATAGGTTCCATTATATATTAACCAAAGTTACATGTATTTCCTTCCTTCCTTTCTTCTCCCTCTTTCTCAAATGGAATAATTTCCACCAGTTGGGCAGAAATGCTTGATATGGGATCAGTTTTGTGTATAACTTCCTCTAAACTAAGTTTTAATATCAATTCCCTGAGAAATGTTTTTCTGAAAAAAACACAAATTGCCCCAAAGCAGGATTTTTAAAGTAAATGCCATGAAAATAAGCCTTTTTAAACCAAAATTAGCTTCCCTAAATTCAACTTTTGGACACATACTTTGTTTTTCAGAAACATTTCTTGCAAGCAAATCAATTTTGTGCGCATGGATCTTTGAGCAAAGAAAAATGGGTACCAGTAGACTTCAGTCAATGCAGCCTTCTACGCTGCAACAAAATCTATTACGTCAAATGTTGTGAATTTGCTCTCATACAGATCCATGTTGAATTCCTGTTGTAACTTCAACCTTAATTGTTTTGAGATGCTCTGAGCTGTTCCCTCAAATGCTTCTGCTGGCATAACTTGGAGGAATTCTATGGAGTTCCCATTTTTCCTGAAGATAGCTCTCCCATCCCTCATGTTGGATTCTTCAGAGATCAGAGAGGCTGCATGGAAAGGAGAAATAAATTAAAAATAATTTCCTTCAGTTAGAACTTCAAATGAATGGAGTAGCAGTCATGGGACTTGAGAACCAACCAAAGAAACTTAGGACACTTTATTTGATGAACTTTTTGTAGATTTGAAATAAAACAAAACAAAATAGAAATGTAGCTGGATATAACCAGATTGGAAAGTTCATTAGTCCATAAAAGAACTTTGAAGTAAAAGGCATACAGTATATGTATAGGAAAAAAATATTAATACTGTATAGAGTTAAACTGGATTTTTTTTCTGTTTTCTTACGAAGTTCTTTCATAAGGAAAGAGTGCTGAGAACCAGAACTTGGGAGGAAGCTGAGAGATTTTGTGAGGCTCTTGGAGGACATCTTCCTAGTTTCAGCCACTCAGAAGAAATTAGGGAGCTCCATACAATACTGAGGGAGACCATCAGGTAATGTTCTTGAGAGCCTAGTATTTTAGTGAATTTAATTGATGTTTCAATGTATCTTCATGTATTTATACCATAACAGATGTGATAAGTAGCATTAACAGCTTTTAAAATAGCTGAACAGTCAAGTGATCTTAATCGGTCTCTTAGGGGCATCTTGAGACTGAGGAAAGGGAGACTGAGGTTTCTGGATAGTTCCTCTCAGGTGTGAAAGAGTGGATCCTATGCTTTTTTTTTTTCCTAAAAAAATGGAAGTACTATGGTGTGATTTCATATCATTTCTATTCTAAACTAGAGAAAACTGTAATAAGATCAATTAAATAAACAACCAAGTGTTGAATCTTTCCAATACTTATACTGTACATCTTCTCTTTTGTATGCTGAGTACTATCAGAAGTGTGTATGTATTTGAGATTAATCCTGGAAGAAATAAAGACTGTTTTGTTGAGGCAATGATGATCAGGCAGAAACTGATATTTTTGGGGGGGCATATAAGTGGATGATGAACTAAAAAAACCATTATATGGATAGAGAGAAGTAGAAAAAAGGGAAGACAACAGACAGTGTAGTTGGATAAGATTAGAGATGTTTCTGGAATGTCCCTAAAAGAATTACAGGTTGTGGCAACCTGAGGCAAGGCAAGTTAGAGAGTGTTTGTCTGTATTGATCCCAACTCAATAGCAGCTAATTAACTAATTTGCTAAACAAAAAATCTGTGACTGCCAAAGAACCTGCTGGCAGGGTTACTATTTTTTTTTATCTACTGTATATACTCCTGGATAAACCAAGAATTTTAAGTGTCAGAATACACCCCAAAAATCAGGCTTGGCTTATCCATGGATAGACTTACCCATGAGTATATATGGTAATACTTTTTTAAAGTACCCGTAATTCCCATATATATTTATGGGTAAGCCCATCTGTGGATAAACAGACCCTCAAAATGTTAACAAAATTACCATGAAAAATGTGGATCGCTTATCTGCAGGTGGCACGTTTTTCCTGATATTTTGCTTTAAAATTCAAGTTTTGGCTAATCTGCGGATGGGCTTACGTGCAAGTATATATGGTACAGTATTTATTTACTGGCATTGATATCCCCCCGAGTGCTTTGCCTTCCACTACCATCACAACGTGCAGCTTCTATATTTGATTTTTTTTCTTAATGAATTCTGTGTCTAGATTCCAGACCATGCAAGCCAAGCCCATTTGATCTTTATGACTTTGTTTTCTATCTTTTAATCACTTATGCGTTACAGGCTTTATATATGTAGTTTATTAAGGAAATATTTATAAAGAAATGTGTATGCAATGCTAAACCAGCAGGTTGGCAAAATAATCTCCTAGCATGCTTACAAATTTGGGCATCTCCAAAGAGCTATTGTCTTACATGATGAAGATGATCATCAAATATGCAAAAGTAATAAAACAATTGTGTTGAAAATTCCCTTATATTTTTTACTGTTTTATTTACAGTGATGACAGATGGGTCTGGGTTGGGCTAAATAAGAGGAATCCTGATCTTCTGGGATCTTGGCAGTGGAGTGACGATAAGCCTGTAAGTTAAACTGACCATACCAAGAATACCAAAGGATCTAATCCCAGCTGGGAGAATGCTGGTGAAATTCTGAAAAAAATTGGAGAACATTAAGACATATTTTGCACAGGAAAAGTAAAATAGACTCAAAACAATAAAGGTGAAGAAGGTACAGTAGCATAATTTGGTTATGAAAATGTTTAGAAGTCCAAAACCTGTGCCAATTTACTGTTGCTTTACATGGAAAGTAATTACTTTCTGGAGGATTTATTTAGACACAATTAATGCAAGGACCCTGTTAAGCACATGGAGGTCCTCATCCAAGGGCTGCTGTGGTCACTTCATTGGAGGGAACAGATCCTTATATAAATTCCATCTTGTTCAATGAATTAAAGAACCACATATGTAGGATTCCAGATTTCACAGAATGAAAATGAAATTCTGGATTATGATCAGTAACTAATTCATAGTGTGGCCTTTAAATGCTTTGTCAGTATGGAATTTCAGAAGGTAATCTGGTGCAGTCTGTTAAAACCATATATCTAGTATTGAGTATTGAAAGTACTTTTTAAAAAAATTTTCTCAAGATTCCTGCCCCTACAATACTGGGGTTGCTAAAACGTGCTAATTAATATTAATAACCTACAGCTTTATCATAGTTCTTTCTTTGTAGGTCTCAACTCCTGTTATGCCCCCGGAATTTAGAGAAGATGACTATGATGCTCGAGATTGTGCAGCTGTTAAGGTGCGTTGTGACATTTTTGATTACTAACTCCTAAAGAGGAGAAAATAGTGGGAGAACCTGTGCTATGTTTGTATAAAGTAACATGGTTAATCTAATACTTGCAATAATTCCTGCAGTTTAGTCAGTTAGTCTGCCCTAAGGACTTTTTAGCTTGTTTCCTGCTAAGTTTTCTTTTTACTATGGAATTGCTTCGTCACATTTAGCAGGGAACCAGGTCTTATAGTACAGCCCTAAAAGATGGGGGATGGGGGGGATACTGCACTATGGCCACATCCCTGCCTATTTGAACAGCAGATCTAAATCATTTTTTATAGTTGACAGTTCAAATAGCGAAATAACAGTTTGAGCTGTAAGAAGACATTGCCTTGCCATCCACTCCGTTGTATTTTCCCAGGGGAGCTTCTCCAAGTTTGGATTTTGTATCTTATTTTTCAACTTATTTTTATTTTCCTTAGAGTTATTAGGAGAACTAGCAAGTTGTACTGAAGACATACAGTCAGAGACCGAAAGGGAGTCCAGGTTTTCATTTAGCTCTTCCTCGACAGATAATGAAAGCTCTAACAACTGTTGTTTTTCTAGTTCTGTTTGTAAGTCCCATTCAAGTGATTCAAGGGCTGCAAATTTGTTGGAAAGGAGGGAAGATTTGCTTTACTTACACTTTCGTTTTGTGTGAAAAGTTCTTCTATCTTTGGTTGTTTAGCTGATTTTGAAGAGGAGCGAGAACCCGGGCTAATTCCATGTCTCTTCTTCCTTTTTCCCATGTTGGGCAGTCAGCTCAGACACTTTTACTCCACAATCGTCTCGTTGTAGAAAATTGTAAATATATTTAAAATAATCTAATAATAAGAATCTAATTTAAAATCTACATTAGCCTAATATACTTATGTGACTGGAGCTATCTAAAAGGAGAAAAAAAATGTAAAATAAACTGTTTAAAATAGTATAGAATTAAAAGGCAGGAGCACAGAAAGACATGTGTTGTTGGGCTGGTGAGTAAGACTCCACCCCTATTTGAACAGCCTAGGAGAGATGAGTAGGATGCAGGCTTGCATTACTCCGTGCCTTTGGGCTTCTTGTTTTCTCATACGCTCACCTTGCTTTCAAATGGAGGAAATTGATATATCAGTTCCAGATGGAGCTGGAAACAGTCCTGGGGTCTTTCCATTAACCAGAATGAGTCCAGGGCCACCTTTGTGCCTTTACGGTCTCATCCCCAGGACACCCTAGTAGAGATCTTATTCTTGGAAGGAACATAGACATAACTAGACTCTAGAAATAACCAGAATCTCCTGGATGCTTGCAGCCTCTCTGCAAATGCCCTGGCATGCCCATCTTATTCATACCCTTCCCTGGATAGCTAAATGATTTAAGATTGCTGTGACAGCCTTTTACAACTATGTTCCATTTGCAAAAATTACATTGGAATGGAATAACGTGCATAGTATAATCTGTGTTTTGAAAAGTATAGCAGCAATGATCCTTTCAGTATGCTGGTTTGCAATTGGATGCTGTTTAGCTGAAAAGATAAATTCTAACTTAAAATGAGTACTTCAGTTATATGTGTAGTCTTTGATAAATACATCATTAAATATATCTGCTTGTAAACATATCAAGCATAACACTGCAATCTCATAATTCAGTTCTGAATAAGTATGCTTAGGGTTGTGTTTCATTCGTTTAACCCTGCTTAAAAGTGAGTCCCATTGAGTTTAAGAGAAGATTAGAATATATGCAGCTCAGGGTTGAACTATGGAGTCCTTGGCGCTCTCTGAGCTTGGTTGTTTTCTTGCAGACGTTTCAATATCTAACTAGGTAACATCATCAGTGCTAATGGAACTATTCCCAGCCGAGGGAAAGAACGTTTAGCCCGTCCCTTACTCGATCCTGTACTTCTTCTGCACTCATCACTCACCTGGACCCTGCTTTTACCTGTTGGAGTTCCACGTTTATGCTTGGAATCCTTTTGTTGATTACCAGCTGAAAACAGTATCTTTCAAAACTTGCTTTTCTACATCAAGCAGTTACCCAGTTTTAAGTATAAGTATTCTTCTGTGAGGGTTTTTTTTTTTTTTTTTTTTTGCCTTTGTACATTTAGAAGAAAATTCTACTGAACACAGGGATTCACTTCTAATAATTAAATGGGCTAATAAGAAGGGAGGAAATGTTTGTTAACAGGACTTATGGATGCTTACTTACTTGACAGTTACTGGTACTTCCTGCAAAAAGAAATCACGTATATTGTCACTGCTTTTCTTTTGTGATTTTATAGACGCTCAAAGCTAAACGCCGGCCACTGTGGGGTCTTTACTTCTTTGATGATAGAGAACAGGATTTTTACTTAAAACCTTTCCATTGTGGTGTAAAACTTGAATGGGTATGCCAGATCACTAAAGGTACATTTTAATTTCAAACATAGATTGTTTAGTCTATTTTTTTAGAAAGGAGATCCACTGTATTCAGCATGGCTTATTCCAGATAAGTGTGTGTAGGATTAAAGCATTTTTAGAGATATCTTCACCTTTATTTCATTCAATGTGTCAGCATCATGATTGGCCAATTTCCTGTAACCCTAAAAAACCGAGTTCTGAAAATGTAATAGGTTTTTTTTGTTTTTTTTCCAAAACTGGAGTTCTTTTCTGTCTGACTGAGGGTTAAATCAAACATTGAAGTCCGAAGTTTGGTATACATTATTTCAAAAATGTGTTATATAAAAGCATTTTCTTCCTTTTTCTATCCTAATGTTACCAATGTCAGTATCCTCCAACTAGGATCTGGCAGCGTATCACAGACTTCATGACTTTGCATGAGTAAACTTATTTCCTAGGTTAGGACTTGGCATAAGTCACGGTTTAGCAGACACAGTTTGGCTGAATAAGAATCTTTATTGCAAACAACAACAAAGCCAAACAAAATAGTTGATATTTCACCATCAGTATAAAAGTGCAGATGCCTCTCTTAGTTGTAGTGGTTCAGACCCAAAGCCTTTTCTTTCCACAAGTTAACAGGCTCTGCACAACGCATAGTGTCCTTGAAGTAAAGCAGTTGTTGAAGGTTTATGTAAATGCCTGCTCTAATCTGAGAACCATGGGCCCACTGTGTACTTTCCAAATTAAAACTACTGTTTGACTTTCCATCCTATTTTAACTGGGCCAGCAATGCTGTTAAACAAAGAAAAAGCACCACCTGATATCAGAATGTGGATGCCCTCCAAGCTAGCTATTGAAAGATCGTTACATTTTTACTCTACTGTATAGCCTGTCTCAGGTGCTTAAATGCTTGGGGCCAGCATTCTCAAATTGTAAGTTCTTTTTGTGTTTTGGAACAAGACTTTGCCAGAGATATATGGCAACTGATCAAAACATTAGTGTAATTTCTTTGCTTTCTCTCTGGCTATTAATGGATAGGAAAATTAATTCCGTACCATGAAGTAATTGTTCTCTGAATAATCAGATCTATTTGATTCCATTTGCTGCTACTTGCAGCACCCATTTAGAGTATGGTAATATCACACCACATCTTTATACAACTCTTCCAAGAGCTCTTTAGGATTTTTGATCAATTAAATGTTGGATTTTTCTGAATCACTTCAGTGTGAAAGTGTAATATTAAGAGCAAAGGAAAGTCTGTCTTATGTAGAAGGAGGAGGAAGTTACCTTGAGACTAGAATTGCTTTTTAGAACATGGGTATTCATGCCTCAATTAGTTTCAGTGTTTAAAGCAACTCAAGAAAGTTTATATGCATAGGGGGGTGTTAAATTATTGTTGAATTCATGTTTATATGCTCCTGTTTTACTAGAAGTTTGTTCCAATTGTAAGGTAAAACAATGACACGTATCCTTTTCTAACCAAGGATATATTAGTACACCCAGTGATATGATTTTTCCTTATCAACAGGTAGCACTCCAAAGATACCAGAATGGTACAAACCAGGTGAGCTGATTTCTTTTCATACACTTCATTGTTGAGCTCAGGGACCTTCCTTTTTGCAGCCTCATGGCAGCTTTCAAACAGATGGGATTGTTGGCTTAATCCCAGTTCAACTACAAGTAGTCCTTGCCTAACGACTACAACTGGGACTGAAATCTTGGTCGTTGAGAGAAGTGGTCATTAAGTGAGACACCCACATGACTGCTTCACTCAATGACCACAATCCAGGCACTCCCAGTTGCAGTTGTTAAGCGATCTCCTGGGTCGTTACGCAGACAGAGCGAAAGAGCTGTCTGCTGAAGGATTTCAGCTCCGTGTGGAGCTGAAATCCTCCCAGCAGGCAGCTCTTTGACAGCGAAAGGGCTGCCTGCCAAACTGTTTCAGCTCTGCATAGAGCTAAAATCCTCCCAGCACTCTCACTAAAGCACTCTCACTCCCAGCACACTCACTAAAATCCTCCCTTTCACTCTCAGACGTTCCTATAGTCCGCCGAAGGATTTGCCCTCCTCTCCATGGACAGAGGGGAAATCCTTCCTGGGGCTCGAGGAACAGAGCTCAAATCTTCAGGATTTGAGCTCCGTTCCTGCACACTGCCGTGCCTTCCAATGGGGAAGCTGGCAGAGAAGATTGCAAATGGTCATCACATGATCACAGGGCGCTTGGCAACCGGTCATAAATGTTAGCCGGTTGCCAAATGCCCAAAATGCAGCCATGTGACTGCAGGGGGGACGACGTTTTACGACGGCCAGAAGTGCGTTATGGGCTGTAAAGCACCCTTTCTGAGGCTGTCATAAGTTGAAACCATTGTTAAATGAATGGTCATTAAGTGAGGACTACCTGTACTTCGAATAGCCAGAGTGTGCATTGGAGCTTTTGCACACTTGCATGAATAATATTTTTCACAACACTCTAAACATACATTAGCAATCCATATTCTGTGATTAAAACTTGAAATAAGCTTTATATGATTGAAATTTGAAATACGCCTTTACCCAGAAAGAACTTGGCCAAGCTTTAGGAAAAACGAAAGAAGTTTCTTTTCAACATTCAGTAACAAATTTAAGAGAATCCGAAAGGTTAGGTATGTTGTTAATCTGTAAAAAATAAATGTTGTGATAGTGAATTTATTGATTGTCCGAGAACCAATGGGCTAAAACTATACAGGTAGACCTTGACCTACAATCATTTGTTCAGCGACCATTCAAAGTTAAGACGGTGCTGAACAAATGGTGGTTATGACTGGTCCTCAGAGTTCTGGCCATCCCAGCACCCCTGCGGTCATGTGATCACAGTCTGGGCGCTTGGCAACCATATTGCACTTACAGCTGGTTGCAGCGCCCCACGATCATGTGATTGCCATTTGCGACCTTCCCTGCTGGCTTCCCCAGAAAATCAATGGGAAAGCTGACAGAGAAAGTCACTAGTCGCCGGGGTAAGTCTCCTCCACCTGCGCATCCTCCCCCAGCCCCTCTGCACTTGCACTACACTGGCCATTTGCACACCCTCACTGACCTGCACTGCAGCCCTGCACACCCCTCCTGACCCACGCCACACCTCCATGTGTTCTCCCTGACTTGCAGACCCTCACACACCTGACCCGCACCACACCCCCACATGCCCACCAGATATGCGCCACACCCTTGCACACCCTCCCTGACCTGTGCCATGCCCTTGCACACACTCCAACCTGCGCCACACCTCTCGTGCACCCTCCCCAGCTGGGCCACACCCTCCCCAATCTGCAGCACGCCTCTTGCACACCCCCTCTCACCCTCCCTGAGGTACGCCGGACCTTTTGCACACCGTTGTGCACCCACCCCAAACCACACTGCATCTCTCATGTGCACCCTACCCAATTCTCGCTGCACCTCTCGTGCACACCTTTGCATCCTCCCCAACACTTGCTGTGCCTCCCCTGCGCATCCCCTCACTCCCTTCCGCACCTGGAGCAGCCACTTACCTGCCTGCCAGCCTGGGACTTGCAACTTCCTGTTGGCTTCCCCACTGACTTTGATTGTGGGAAGCTGTCAGGAAGTTGCCTCACCTAATCACCATGGGATTTGGTTAATGACAGCAACCAGGACTGCAGGGATTGCTGTTGCTAAAAAATGTGGTTGCGCTTTATGACTGTATTGCTTAGTGACGGAGATTCCAGTTCCAATTGCCATCGTAAGCTGAGGGCTACTTGTAAGAAAGTAGGTTCAGACTAGAGGTCAGGATGAACTTCCTGTCTGTGTACTGGCTTTCAGCCAGTGAAACAGTTTACTGCATGACATGATGAGTTCTTCTCTGGAGACTTGAATGGTCATTGAGCAGTTTTATATAGGTAGTCTTCAGGTTATGATGGTAATTGGGACTGGAATTTCCATCACTAAGCAATTCAGTCATAAAGCATATTGTCACCTGATCGTATCACTTAGCAACAGCAATTCTGGCACTCAAATCCCACCAGTCGTTAGGAGAGGACCCACCCCGATCCAAGCCATTCCCAGCTTGGTCCTTCCCAGCTCTGAACCTCAGTAAGGTAAGACTGTTTCCTCTTGAACTCCCCCCCATCCCTGCCGAACTCCCCCCCCCCATCTCCGCTCTTTTGGTCACCCTGCAAGTGGCAGTGCTCAGCAGTGGTGGCACTGGTGGCACAGAGGTGAAGTAGAGACCCAGGGCCTTCAGCAGTCTCAGCTACCACCACGGAGGAGTGCCACCTCAAGCCCTGCACCACAGCTAGCAGCCCCAGCGAAAAGCCCCAGACGCCCCTACTACCCCCAGCTGATCTTCGCCATCTTCCTCCTGCTGCTGCGAAGGCATGCCCAGCCTGGCCTTATGCAAGGAAGTTGCTGGCCATGCCAGGCCTTCTTCCTGAGACTGCGTGCGCCCTTCTCCAAATCATGCACTGCCGCCTTGTGATGCTTCTCACAGTGCTTCTGAGGCCTTCCGAAGCGTCGCAAGAAGGCAGTGCGTGATTTGGAGAAGGGCGCACACAGACTCAAGAAGGCCTGGCGTGGCCAGCAGCTGCCTCACATAGGTCCAGGCTGGGCATGCCTCGTCAGCAGCAGGAAAAGAAAATGGCAAGGGGCAGCAGGGCCTGCAAAGTGCAAGGTGGTGGGGGTGGCTGGGGCTTTGCACTGTGGTGGCTGGCTGCGGTATGGGGCTTGAGGCAGCACTCCTTGGTGGTAGTGGCAACACTAGCGGCACTGAGGCTGAAGTAGAGGCCCGGGGGTGGCAGCGGCCGACTGAGACTGCTGAAGGCCCTGGGTCTCTACTTCGATGTCAGTGCCACTGCCAAGGAATGCCACCGTGCAAGGCAGAGATGGGGAGAGATAGGCAGGTGTGAGGAGTTGAAGCGCCCCTGCTGCTGTAACTGCGGGTGGGCTGCCAAGCACCCAGGTTTTGATCACATGACCGAGGGGGCGCTGCAACGGCCATAACTTTGGGGACCAGGCATAAGTACCATTCATTCAGTGCTGCCGTAACTTCAAACAATCACTGAACGAATGGTTGTTAAGTGAGGCCTATGTGTAGTAAAACCTTCATTAAGCAAAGGATTAGACTACATGATGTCTAAGGTTCCTTCCAACTCTGTGATTCTCTGATATCAAAATGTTGACACGTCATGATGTCATTGCATAAATGATGCACTCATGTCATGACATCTGATGCAAGTACATAAATTGTGTTATTTGTATGTGAATGTCATGAAGCATATTTACTCCTACTCCACAATAGTGCCCATAATAGTAGGATGAGTTGGTTGACTCATTAAGTCATAAGTAAATGAAATACAGAATAATTACCTTCCCAACATGACCATTCACAAAACAGTTTTAGGCGTGACCCAGTCTTTCTTGCACTGGTGAGTTGGTTAAAATATGTAATTAATAAGAAAATTGATAGGTTTAATTCTTGAATAATGTTAATAAACTTCTTAATTTTAGCAAAATGGTTGTGTGATGGAGTTGTAATGCCTTTGCTTGAAATCAGACTTAATGGAGAATTTAAGTCAAATTCAATCGTGTGACTCTAAGCCCAGTATTTTTAACCTTGATTCACTCAGCCTCCCTGTTACATAGTGATTCCAAAATTACATGGAAAGAGTTGCCTGTTCATGTTAGGTTGCACTGAATATAAGCTTCTGTGTATGATTTTCTTTCTTCGTAGATGAAGAAGGAATTCATGGGCCAGCAGTGAATATTGATGGGTCAGAATTCTGGTTCGTGCCAAATAAGCGTTTGAGCTATCAAGAAGCTTCCTTGTATTGTTCTAACAATGGAAGTGATTTAGCTTATGTGACCTCTTTCACAGCACTGAATGGAATTCTAAACAGAATAGTAAAAGTAATGTATTAATTTATATTTTGGGTAATTTCTATTATGTAAAATGACTGCCAACATTCCTTTTCTTTGGGGATTTTGGTGGAGGATTTTTTTAGAGGTGCATTAATCCCATCAGAGGCAAATTTCTTTTGTTTTCTGCAAAAATGAATAGGAAATCATGCTGCTATTATTCAATAATTTGTTGCTAAAATTCAGCAGTGAGTTCTAGAGGACTCTGGAGATCACTTGAAGTCTGTGGGTTGCCCATACCTGCACCTCGTGGTATGGCTGCCTTCCCAGAGACATCTCCTGTGTACCTCTACTGCTCTACCCACTAATAGGTACAACAACAAAAAGTTACCTGTGGGTTGATTATTAAGATATTTTAATGGGGAATTTGGCTTTGTCCACTTAGAAGAAACCAGAGAATGAAGCCAGTTGCCATAACTGAAGCAAACTACAGTCAGGACCAGAAATATTGGAACAAAGATAACTGTTTTGGCATTTGGCCTCTGTACACCACCACATTGAAGTTGAAAGGAAACACACCCAGATGGGAGCGAAGTCAGGACTTTCAGCTGTAATTCAAGGGGTTTGACAAAAGTTCTCACACTGCATATCTTACAAAGCTTGGGAAACCGTGGATGGTTTCTTAGTTGGATCAGATTGTAGGTGAAGTCAGCATGAACCACATTTAGCACAAAGCCAGTCTTATGATTTAGTAAGATATCTGGATACTGTATAATTTTTCCTATGATGTGCCTGTATTAAATCATGCTGTTTTTTCATTGCCTTGCATACATGGTAAACAATTTGTAATTTCTTATATATTGTAATACATTGTCTTACAGCGTTAGTAATATTAGAAATGTTGACTGCAGATACTGTGCTGCAGTAAACTTTGCACATCTTTTATTCCTGTGGTTGCGGGAAATGATTTTACATTGGGCTGAGGCTTGGACATTAGAGCGCCCTAAAAAGAAATTGAGGTGAACATCTAACAAGCCAATAGTCATGAGGTTTTTCATCTTTTCAAAGATTGCTACACACTCATGCAACTGAGAAATATTTTTCAATATTGAATGGAACAGGTGTAACATAGGATATTGCATTTCATGCTAATATAATCTGCTTTTGGCAGCTACTGGACGAGGATCAGAACTGGTGGTTGAAATATAGAATTCCTGCAAGTCGCTACAGTTCCCAGTAAGTAGAAACATCAGTCTGTGTTGTTCTAAGGATTGTTTATTTTATGAAAATTATTTACTAGGTGTAATGCTATATCTCCCACATATGACTGAAGGTCAGATACTGAAATGGTAAATCTCAGGTGTTTTTTTTTTTTAATTTTAACAATACATTTTGTCCTTAAAACATATTTTTACAGTGGTTCAAGTGGAAATTTAAAAACAGAATGGATTGGTCAAAGGTTTGCTACTTTCCTGTTCCATAAACGGTTGCACATGAGCTAGCAGAAGGCAGAGTTTTGCAAGATTTAGTGCAAGTGATTGTGCTAGTATCCAGTTTTTGCACCTTTTATGAAAAGTTGGGCAATTGGAGGCATGCCTTTGAATTTTGTTTGTTCATTCTTTTTTTTTTCTTTTTTTTTGGCTACCTTAGGAAAATCCCTTCAGTATGTGGGAGAGGTTCTCCACCTGTGGGAGCATATCTCTGGACCCGGTCCAATTTTATTTTAACATGCAAATGGAAAAGAAAAAAGAAAAACAAGTTCTTTGGGTGTACTTGTATATGGCAACTTATCACATTAGTCTCAAGTTTTCACTGTGTGTAACTGAATGAGTAGGATTATCCCATTCATACTGTATCCATTCTCCCAGTTTCTTGGATAGCGTAGAAATAAAAAGTAAAATCTGCTTGCAGTTGAGGTCAACTACTGGTGACCTCAAGAATAGTTTCCTTGGCAATCGTAGGAAAGTAATTTGCCTTGTCTTCTTCCAGGATAACTTTTCTACTTCCTAATCTAGCCTACAGCTCTGGTATTCCCTGGAGGTCTCCCATCCAAATGCAACCAGGCCCACCTCTCTAGGCTTCCAAGCCCAGACAAGGTCAGACAGGAGCTGCCACTGCTAAGGCCATGGGTGGCATCTGCAAAGTCATTCCACGTCTTAGCAAAAACCTTCCAAAACAGGTTGAACCAAGAGTGTCTTGTCTAGAGCTACTCGGTTAATTTCAGGACCAGATGGGGATTTAAACCCCGAGTGCCATAACCCAGCACTGAAGAAGCTATTTCATTGCACATTTGATGAACCTTCTTGCTAGTAGTTCAAGTGTTTGTGTTTTGTTTGTGGACACAGTTCAGGGATTCAGCCCCTGAAGACTTGTGATTTTGGTGTCTGAGGTAGCATTTGATTCTACTTAAACCTGTCCAGATGATAAGCTGGGCACTTATTTGAGTGTCCTTCCCATCAGAATTCCTCTGAGTAGTGGAAAGAAAAACTACCTTCTCTTTTGTCACGTTCCCGTCTCTGGAGGCTGGCCTGGAGCCAGTGCTTACAATTTTCAGCATCCAGAAAGTCTCTTAGCCTTGGTTATGTTACCACTTGTAGAATTATTCTTATTATTGCCCACTGCTCTTCATTCTGAGTTACAGTCCCATTACTGCACCCTTGTGTTTTTAATAGATTGTTTTATCCTCAGCCAACCTAGAGATGCTTAGACTGAAGCCAGAGTTCAGAATTCCTTACGCAAATAATCTGCTATAGATGTACAACTTCTGTGTGATCTGCAGATGCTTTTGGCACCCATCTTTCTTATTTATTTATTCTTTTCGAATCATTTTACCTCCACCTCTTAATCAAAAAAAGGCTATCAGAGAAGCTGACAAATATGTGTAGGGGAGCCAGTACCTGTCCTCAGGCTCACAAACTAAAAAGGAAGACCCGCAAGAAAGCAGAATGAGTGGACAGAAGAAAAAGCAATCTCAGCTATAGCCATGAAAGTATTGTGCTTTTGAACGTCAACGCTAACGGAAAGCTAAACTTAGTGCGGTAAAATAATTGACTCATTTCCTCAACATTCAACCCAAGTAACTGGGGACGAGGGGGCAGGGATTCTTGTTATGTTTGTCTTACGTTCTGATTATTACTGTCTAATTATTGATTATTTTCAATTACTGTTAAGGGTAGAAATTTACAGGGCAAGCTGTAATAAAACAAACTGAAAACAATCCATTTCAAACCCAAAGGACCTGTAAAAGATTGTAAGCAGCGAAGAAGCAATAAGAATATAAAAAAGCGTTAATCCAGTAAAATGCAGTTCGGGAGTCGGAGGGAATCCATTATATCCAGCCTTGTAATATAACCAAGGCTAAAAGAACTTTCCCTGGTCCTGAAAACGATTGTAAAATTAGAAGCCAGATGAGTCTCCACAGAAAGAGCAGGCTAAGTTCAAGGTGCCCCAGGAGAGAATGCAGTTTTAAGGAAGTGTCTTGGTGTACAAATGTAATTGTCCTGAGCCAGATTGTGCCTCTGCCGGTTGAGCCCCAGACCAAACGCAGTCTTTAAAGTTCAGATGTTACTTTATGCAAATTGAAGGTGTGGAGATTTTATCTGGGTTGGAATTGGAGCATTGCTTGAATCTTGGGTGGGATTGAAACAGGCAAGATGGTTGAAATGAAATCATGATCCAAACCCTTCCTCTCTTTTGTGTTTCGTACACATGGACAAAAGGAGCACGTCTCTGCACAGGAGGAATCCAAAAAATGATGCCAGTGCTTCTTTCTCTTAATTTTACCATACTACGTGATCATGTAAATGCTGCAATTATGTACTTGTATCTTGATGTTTGATGTAAACTTGCATGATGATGTCATTGAGCATGGCCATCATTCTATCCCTGGCATACTGTTTGCGTATCACTCCGTGGCTACATGTACCTTGTTTCCTTTTTTAAAAAAATAAATAATATTCTGTTTCTTTCTTTTTAAGCTTTTTTTCACGCTATTATGACCATTACTTCAGAAACTGCTGGCATATCTCCTATAGATTCTGGTTCAGAGGTAATAGCTTTAATTTGTTTTTTTTAAACAGTTCACATTTTCAGAAATGTTCTCAGACTCTCTCCTAGTGAGAATAGCTTATTAGTTTTCCTTTAGGCTTTTCGGTGTGGGATGCTTGCTTCTTACTACATAATTTTTAGTCTTTTTTTTTTATAATATTTTATTGAGATTTTAAAGATACATATTTAAAAGTTAGAAATGAAAAGGAAAATTTGAAATACAAAATATAAAGAAAAAGAAAAGAAAAAGTGAGGTAAAGTAAAAGAAGAAAAGATATGAAAAATAGATAACTTCCAATCTATCTCTGGTCTTAGAAATAATAAGGCTATGATAAGTGCTAGTTTTTAATACATTAAATAGGAATAATTCTTTGTCTAAATATATCCCATTACATTTATAATCTAATCTTCAAATCCCCATGTAAGCTTCACCCCACCTGCATTTTGCAAATAGTCCATCAATGGTTTCCATTCTTTAAGATAATAGTTATTTGAGTTTTCTTTTAATAAGCAAGTCAGTTTATCATTTTCTGCCATTTCCATCAGTTTTAACAACCATTCTTGTATTGTTGGTAGTGTCTGGGTTTTCCAAAATTGTGCATAAAGAAGTCTTGCTGCGGTAATCATGTATTGAGTAATTCTGATAAGATGCTTTCCTATTTGAAAGTCCATTATCTCCAACAGGAATAATTCCGGTTTAAATGGAATCTGTATTTGTAGTATGCTCTGCATCAACATTTGTATTTGAATCCAAAATTTCTTTGCAATTTTACATGTCCATCACATATGGTAAAACGACCCCTCTTGTTGGTTACATTTCCAACAAACGTTGGAGATTGTCCCATACATCTTTGATAATCTTTGGGGTGTCATATACCATCGATACATCATTTTATAGAAATTTTCTTTCAAGGTATAACATAAAGTACATTTTAATCCTTTAGACCACATAATTTTTAGTCTCAATTCTGCCAACTTGAGTCAGCCAGGTCAGAAAATGTAAGTGGTTGCTCTTCAGCCTCCTGGATCTTTTTGCTTATATGCTTGTCTTGACTGAAAGCAACAGGAGGTAAACAGTTTATAGTTTGCACCCCCAAAATAACTGTTGTGAGGCTGTAAGCTTGTTGCTGTCTATAGGAATTCTGTCAGCTTCCACTGTTCATCTCCTTTCCGTATCATCCTAATACCAGGTTTTCAGCCTGTTGGATCTGAGGATTTGGATTGTTCTGATACTTAATATACTTCTTCTAACATATTTCATTTTATTACTGAACTTGCAGTTTCAGGACTAAATCAAACAATTTATCTTACTAGTCCAACATTGATAGCAACTCTCCAAACTTTCAAGCAGAATTTTTTTCTGACTCTATTACCTAAAGTACTTTTAACTAAAAATCCTCTGGTTGAACATGGGACCATCTGTAGGCTTTGCTTCTGAACGAAGAGGCCATTCTTATCATTCATTCATTAATATATTCATTCATTCAGTATTAAATTTATCATACCAACTACTGAGGACTCTTTGCTGGAAAGCATAAAATTAAATTTGAAACCAAGGGTATTAAAAACAATCATCAATTAAAACTCAGTTTTATTTTCTACATTAAGCTTAGTGAGAGATCTTGGAGTAAGGGTGTATCAGCATAACAATTCTCTGTTTATGATTCTGCAGACGGTACGTTAAGTTGCGATACAAAACTCCCTTTCATTTGTGAAAGAAACAATGCGTCGTTATTGGAGACAGGCGAATCAGACTATAAACCACCTCAGGGAAGCTGTCCTGAAAATTGGGTTTTTTTCCTGAATAAGGTAAAGCATAAATAATTTGGGATTTGGAACATTATGTTTCAGTCCTCAGAAGGTGACTTGAAATGGTTACCAAATTAGTTTGATGAACATTTAAAGATCTGTAATAACTTGCAACTAACCAACTGGATATTGGGCTACTACATAAACATACGGTTTAAACTGAGTATCAAAAGCATTTGTGAAATATGTACATTAGATGTTACATTAAAAAAAAATCTTTTACAGTGTTATCGAAAGATGACCCCTCAGGACATGACATTTAAAAAAGCAGATGAATATTGTCAATCTTTAGGAGGGTTCCTTCCTTCAATCAAAAGCCAGACTGAACAAGGTAAGAGAAGACATTCCATACAAAGGTCTATCTCCGGACTCTTTCCCATATACATAGATGTTGTAACTTGATTACTTGAAGCTGAATCTATGGACCAGCTCCTGGGAAAGCCTTTGTGTATGAGATGAGATGAAGGTTCTCTTCATGGACATCCACTGGGGGGAAGGCAAATCACAAGGCCAGCATCGTGATGCAACTCTATCCCTTTTGTACATGTGTTTTGGCATCACATGCCCACATATAAGGGGCAGAGCATCCTGCAGATATCCTGTTTGTTCTACTAAATATCTGATTATTATTATTCTCGCATATCCTCTTACGTCCCCTTCCCCTTGGTGTAGTAGAAAACTGCCTGTTCCAAAGAAAAATTAGGGATGGTGACTACTACCATTAATTATATGGGAATGCACTGTAATTTTGCAGTTGGTATCATCTTTATTCTTTCAAAATCTTATGAAGTTCCCATTTTTAAAATTAAAACAGAATTCTCACAAACCTGGATGTAAGTTTGGATGTAAGCATTATGTTTCCTTATTATCTATATTATTTATTTATGAATTAATTATAATATTTGTATTATGGTGGTGGTTTACAATAAATAAAACAAGAGCTGAGAATCATTCTCATTCTCATAGCTAAAAAGAGCAGCAGTGATTAATAATGCTCCCCCCAAACTAACTAGAAGGCACTAATCTCTGAATGTCCAGCAAAAGGAGACAGTCTTTTACCATCCTTTGAGATGACAAGATAGTGAGTGGTACATAAAAAGTACAGCATGGTAGTGGTATCTTTGTGGAAGAGAATAGAAATGACTGTTGTCTGAAGGAGGAGCAATTGAGAGCAATGCAGACTGTCTCTGCCTGTGTTTACAAGTAAATGAATTCAGGCCGTGGACGCTGGGGGATCCTCTTCCATGGATGTTGTTCTGATATCCCATCAATGAGCCTTAGTATATAATCTGCATGAGAAGATTGATAAAATGGTGAAATTAACAACAAAAAAAGATTAATCATATTATATATGCAGTATATATGCAGGGGTGTCGGGGGGGGTTTCCAAAAAGTCAAGATGGTGGCCACAGCCATGCAATCAAGGCTCTGCCCCTTTTTTACTTGTGATGCATGTTAAAAGGGGTGTAGCTTCAATTGCACAGTTGTGACTGCCAGCTCGACTTTATGGACACCCTGATCTGCAAGTTAATTCCTTTAGCTGTTTAATCCTAACATGCAAATATTTGTCTTCTTCCCAACAGATTTTATAACATCCTTACTCCCCAGCATGCCCCCAAAGATTTGGATTGGTTTATACTTCCAGGTGCATATCCATGAAAACAAGTGGACTGATGGCGGTGATTTAGACTATGTCAACTTCCACCCTTTGCTTCAAGGAACACTAAGAAAAGTTCAGTTTGATGTGAGTTGTTGACATTGTTCTTACACCATAGGCTTTCCTTATAATTTAGTTAAAGCAGAAAAAAGCTTTGCTTTTACTAATTTAGGGTAGAGGAGAAATGGGAAGTCAAAAATAGGAAAGTCTATCCCATCCATTTTGAATATTTAGTTTAGTTGAATTCCTCCTTCTTCAGAAGAATTTGGGTATAAAATGGGATCATTTACATTATGTTAAATATTGTTTGTGCTATAATTGTGACAGTAGCCTAAGAAATATGATTTTAGTAAGAAGCTTAATTATAGTCACAGTAGGTAGCCATCACCTAGTCAATCTGGGCTGAACTTGAAAAAGCTAAGCAGGGTCAGCCCTACTTAGTACTGGGATGGGAGAATATCAGGAAATCCTAGACTAAGAAATTGAAAAAAACAATTTCAGAAGAAAAAGCAATGGCATAACCTTCCATATTTTTATCAAGAGAATAACATGGGCCTTTCCATATAATCGTCAGTTATTGCTTGTTTCATTATAATGAAAGGGAGGAAAGTGTTACTTAAAAAAACAAAAGTAGCAGTCATTTCTTTTCTATGATTTCATATCTCAGTTCCCTGGTTTAGGTGTAAAGCTAAACAAAATTATTTCATCACCTTTTTTGGGACAAGGCAGCTTGTCATGATCATGATGTGAAATGGATTCTTTCAGTAAATTATAGTTAAGACTGAAGGTTTGGATTTAGACCCTAGGGCTGTGCAAGAAACAAATGAAAATTTATTCTGAAGTCAGAATTAAGTTCAGAACATTTTGAGAGTTACACTGTGGGAAACATTGAGAATGCAAAACAGTGCTCTCATTTTATTTCAGAGCCACAAAAGTGGATGGAGTGGTAGTCCATGCTAATGCTACCTTCCATCTAACTTACAGCAAAATTGGTAAAGAGAATGATTGAGGGGGTGGAGCCTAAAATATTTTTAAGTTTCCCATAGCAAATAGCAGAAGGAAAAGCTGGGCATGCTTTCTATAGCCTGCCCCCACAGACAAGCTATAGAACTTAGGCAAGCAAGAAGCAACTGTAGTGGATTTACATTAATCCAGCCTGTCATCACCTTAATAGTTCTCTAGCTGTTGCCTTCAGAAATGCTGAATATCTGCACGTATGAAGATATACATTCTGTATTTAACAACCTAAATGATTAACCATGAAGTAGCATTACCTGAAATACATATTTATTTTACCATTTATAAATGCTGCCACATTCCATATGACTCTAGGTGGTTCACAAACATACAGTAAAACAAAACAAACAAAAAAATACCAAACCCCATTAAAAAATCTTGAAACAGTTCCAGAAAACAAGTGAAGGTAAAATAGAATGGTTTTGCATTATGGTTGCACAATGAGGTAAAACCAGTGCCTACCTTTGTATTTAGCAACCAGCCTGAAAAGAAGGCACACACAGAATACGTGCAGAACCCACAGGGCGAAGACATCACATTATAACCCGTGAACTCTAATTTTTCATGAGCAAAAACCACCACCACCACCACCAGTAATAAATTTACTTATCAGGCACGCAGCCAGTTGGCTGTCCACAGTTAGTCCTGACAGAAAATCATGTGGCCTCAGACTGCCCATCTGATCCAGGGGACCCAGTGGCAGTGAATGTATGGATGGGTGGTGGATGGCGGCCATGGTTGAGAGCAGAGATTCCTGACTGCTTTGGGTCACTGAACGTGTTCAGAATGTTAGGAGCCCATGATGGGCACTCTCACAGAAAAGTTTCCAGGGTGGCAAGCAAAGCACTAGCCTGCAGTTACATGCCATTTTATTTTCCAAGCATCCCCTTTGAGGGAGGCATTATTTGAAAATCAGATTTTGCTGGTGCTCTGCTTTGCCACACGCTAACTACTTCTTTAACTAAAGGAATTTTTGACAAATGAAATTAGTAGGCGAGGGGGCTTGCCAGCCTCAGGGTCTCAAGGATGACAAAAGGGGCTAGTCTTCAGCTGGCTTCCAGTGGCTGGGTTGGAAGAGTCCAGCAGTGGGAGGCTGATCTTGGAGATCAGCTGCTCTACCAAGTTAGGGTGCCATCATATCACCTGCTGTCGAGAAAACCTCATGCAGGACCCTGGTTGTCAAGAACGTGATGTATTGTTGGGCATCGTTGCACAGCCAAGATGGGAACTTTCTGTGTACTCACCTTGCTTTGGCTTGTGAGAACATGCCATAGACGCCTCTCTTCTCCCTGAGAAGGATCCAGCTGGAGGAGCGGGGGCTGCATGCTTTTGCTTGCTGAAGGAAAGTTGGAGCCAGTCCCCTGGCTGCTGTTCCTGCTTGGGATGCAGTTATGCACTCAGTGTTTCATATCCCTTCAGGTCTTCAGGTGGTGGATGGTGCCAATCCTCACTCCAGCAAAGCTGCTCCTTCCTGATTGTTGCCCATAGCAACAACCACCAACACTGCTTCATTAGTTAAAGTGCCCAATATTAATAAATCTACAGAATGGGATGGGAGATGGAACATTTCCAGGATAGGGGTTGTGTTGTTTTGAACTTAGAATACTCAGAATTGCTATTCATCTTGATTTCAGTATATTTTGCACACCCCTGTTAGATAGAACATTAAACCACAATGAGTTTAAAACCAACACAAGACCCTGATCTCGTTCCAGTAGCTATGTTAGAAGGCAAGAGGTATGGGTAGCTGACAAGCCCATTGTATTCATGCAAAGGTTAGGTGCATGATTTAGTAATGCATCCAAACATCATCCATGTCTAATTTGATTGTGTCTTCGTTGTACTATAAATAAGTATCAGGGATTTAAACCATGCTTCAGGATTGTTTATGGGAGATACCTGCACTGCTAATATAATGTCATCTTTCTTTTTTTCTCCAGTTATTTAATGAGGAAGTGAATAACCAGTGTGGTGTTTTCCTCAATAACCCCAAGTCGTACTTAGGAACTTGGAATTTTACTTCTTGTGCTGATACTCTGTCTTTGGCCATATGTCAGAAGCAGCCAGGTATGTGAGGTGGAGAGATATACAGGCTTGAAATACCTGCTTCTTAACTTTAGGTGGCATTTTAGATGTACAAATACCACAGTCAGCACATAAAACGTTTAATGAGATATGAGAAGAGCCACCTGCAAATTTCCTGTCCTTGATGGATCTGCATTGGGGAGCTTGGTAGTAAGGATCTAAAAGTCTTAAAAAGCAACTTGCTTTCTGTGGTAAGATTTGGTTACTTTAAAAGTAACTCCCAAAGTAAACTGATCTTGGATAAGAGCTGGGAGGAACACTGTATTACTGGCTTTCCATGTCAGTTGTTTTACTTTTGAAAGCTTCCTGATACAAGCTCAGCTGTCAACTTTTTGGAGGAAGGAGAAATATTCTTTCTCTTATGTCAAAAAGAAATGCTTTTTAGGATGATGCTTGTCATTAGAAGTTCTTTACATTATTTAAAATTATTTCTAGAAAAATCTGACTAATTAATCTTCATATATCAATTGGATTAATTTAAGTGATACGTGGAGATTCAGTATTACAGTCCTAATCTTAATATGTCACCCAAAATACAGTGTGCTATAAAAAGTATTTAAGTTAAGGACATTAAAACCCTATACCCTGAAGAGAAAACATTGCTCCTGAAAATAAAATTCTTTATTGTATATTATTTCATTTCCCCTCTTCAACTGCTTATTCTTCTTCTGTAGATGCTGTAGGAAACCAGACAGCACGAACACCTGAACGTACCATGAAATATCTAAATATCACCTACACCATAATTCTGAGGAACTTGACGTGGCATGATGCCCAGGAGGAATGCCTGAAGAACAATATGAGGCTGGTTAGCATTACAGAACAATATCAGCAGGCTTTTCTTGGTTCTCAGGTGGCTCTCCATAATTACCAGCTCTGGATTGGACTCTCCAGCAAAGATGTAAGGTTCTGCTTTCCCTTTCACACCTACTCTTGAAATAAAACATATTAGGAGTATGATAAAATGGACAAATATGTTTTAAATAATACCTGTAAAATATGAGGACTATGGCTACTGAGAGTGCTAAAACCTGTTGCAGATGCCTGTCTTATAAATGCCTTTTTAGAATGTCAAATGATGGGAATAAATTCTTTTTGCTCCTTTAAAGAGCGGACATAGTGCATTTGTTTAAAAAAATGAGACTCAAATCCAGTGTCATGGGCTCAAGAGCAATTTTACCCAAAATAATACCTGTCAGATAAATTACACTTAATATCTCAAGCTTTCCAGTCAGCATAACCGTTGGCCATGCTACCTAGGGATTATGGGGATTGAAATCCAAGACTTCTATAAATCATCAAGTTGGGAGGGGCATACCTTTCTACATGAAGCCACTGGGTGAGGTTATCCACCAGTTTGGGGTTCAATATCATCAATATGCTGATGATACCCAATTATATCTTTCAATCCCAGACCAATCAAGTGAGACAGTTGAGGTCCTATCTCAGTGCTTGGAGGCTGTGCAGGCCTGGATAAGAAGAAAACGACTCCAACTCAATCCTACCAAGACTGAGTGGCTGTAGATATTAGAGCCCCTGGACCCAGGGATTTTTTATCTATACTCTTGAATGGAGTAGCACTTCCCCAGTGCTCAACCTGGGGGTCCTCTTGGACACTCAGGTCCTACTCAAAGAGCATCTGGTGCACAGCTTGTGCACATTCTGGATTAGGAAGCCCTTCAGATAGTCACGAATGCCCTAGTCATCCCATGGCTTGATTATCGCAGTGCATGGGGCTGCCCTTGAAAACTATTCAGAAGCTTTAACTGGTCCAGAATGCAGCAAATTATCTTTGCTTCATGCACTCCAAAGGTTGCCAGAAGGCTTCTGGATGCAAAAGCAGTGTTGGCCCGCTCCAAGTTCCTTCGATTAAATAGTGCCATCCATGGGGGCCCAGGAAATGTACCTTCTCTGTTGTAGTACCTACCCTCTAGAATGAAATCCTCCCAAAATCTGTGTGGCTCCACCCTTTTGACATTCTGTAAGGCCTTGAAGACCTGGTGGTTCTCCCAGGCATGGGTTAAGATAGATAGAGCCCTTGCTGGATGTGCTTTTCACCTTATTTTTGTACTGAGTGATCAGATCCCAATCTTGTTTTGTCTTGTATTGCATTTTTATTGCATATTCTATTGTGAACCACCCAGAGTTGGTTTGGGGTCAGGCAATGCCTAAATTGAAATAAATAGTAAATAAATACCACTGACTACAAATTGATGTATAATAGGGGCATGCAAATCAGCCAAGATCTGGTTTAGATCCAAGATTTGATGGTGGTAAGATTTAAATCAAAATTGAGATTCAAGATTCAAAGGTAACAGTGTTTGATTTGAATTGTTTTGAGATTCTGTTCAGTAAATCACTCAGATATTAAAACAGAGGAGCATCAGAATACTAGTAGGTGCTTCCTTTTTGGGCAGAATGGGTTGAAAATAAAAGGGATGGTCAACTTCTTAGACATATTAAAATGGCAAAGCTTATGCTGCATAACTTTGAGGATTTCCACTATAATAATCCTGGAAATATTCTCCCTGTTTTAAGATAGAGATGAGGAAAAGATATCCAGCTTAAATATAAAAGCTTCCAAAAACAATTAAGCTCTTACTAAGATCAAAGAATCCACCAACCCCTGAGTTCTTGTTTTTCTAAGCTTAACAAGCGTTTGGCATGGCTAATTGGCAGAGCTGACCTCCAAATTTTTATTGTTATGCTATTTTTCCCAATATCCATCTGAAAACTATTTGCTTGAATTTTAAATCCATTATTTCTTGTCATAGCTTCTAGAACAGGTTGATATTTTGTTTTAGCCAGCTAATCTTTCTTCTTTCTGATATGTTACTAGGATGGAATACATTATCAGTGGTCAGATAAAAAACACATTAGCCTCAGTCGTTGGTCTGAAGAAGACAAAGATTTAGTTGATGACTGCGTGTATTTGGATACTGATGGGTTCTGGAAGACATCTGAATGTTATACAGAAAAACCAGGAGCAATTTGCTACTTACCAGAAAGTAGGGGTGCTCTTATTACTATATGTCATGAATCTATAGCTTTGCATTGAAAATGCTTTTGGAAATATTTTAGATCTGTAAAATAGAAATGAAATTATATAATTATATAAAAAGATAGAAAATAAAACTATTATGTATTATATATGTACTTAAAATTCCATAGCTGCCCACCCAGTCCTTTCATAATTCTTACTGACTGTACCAACCACTCAATTATTGGTTTGTGAATTTGGAATAAGTTTCAAGGGGTCCACCTTCTCTTTCTTCCCCTCTCTAAAATATATCTCTAGTCCACTCCCCTGCCTATTTTTTAGCGTCAGCTTCCTCATAAATCAGAAGCTGCTCAAGATGATCTTGAATGCTATAAGTGTGTGTGCGTGTGTGTGCTAGACACGGTCACAATGATGAATCCCTTTTCAATATTTTGACATTATATTCTCATCCAGCTAGGCAGTCTCTGCTCAGGCCTCACTGTTCCAAAGATAAAGGTATTAATATTGAGGAGTGGAGACTAGCTCAACTTGCTATCAGGTTTAGGCTCCAGATTGTAAATAGATTCACACCTAGCAATTCAGACGGAGAATTCACTTTTTGGAGAGGAAGTGGTACCGGGCCAATTGATTATAGGCTAATAGTTTACAATATATCTGCTATGTATTCCAGCCAAGGCTGATCTGATTCTAACCTCCTCAGAAGGCCTTTTCACCTTAAAAAGGAGTGTAAAGAACTCCTGTGAAGGAGAGAACTGATGTGGCAAGTGGCGAATGGGAAAGGCTGACACAGGTTGTTCAAGGGAAAACAATTGACCCATCTTCTGATGCCATATCTCCCACGCAGCTCCAAAGCATGGCTCTGGAGTTGGCCAGTTAATCTTTTTCGAGATCTTAGTCACTCACATTTGTGAGCTGTTTCATATAATAGCCAGCAAATCAGACCTGTGCCTAGCATTTCTTGGCGCTCTACTTCTTTTGTTCTTTTGGCTTCTTTGGCCTCAACTTTGAACGTACTTAAACTCGTTGCCCAACTGAGAAATGGCAAAATGGCTGGGGGTGGGGGCATGATTTCTGCCGGAGCTCCTAAAACTAAATCCAGAGTAGTGGGCCATTGCGCTGGCACCTTTGTTCACTCACATCGGTTAACTCTTTATAGACACCTAAAGAGCAGAGCTGCTCCACAATACCACCAATTTGTACAAAAGTCTAACCTGGTCCGCTATTAGATTCCAGTACATTTACGTTAAAAAACTAACTTCTTCCCTTATTAGCAGATGTTTGGGATTCAATGCTTTTTATTAGGGGACCAGTCTAGCAAAATCTCTGGGAAAGTTGTAAGATTTTGCACCTTCACAAAAGTACTGTTAGAAGGTGTTTGGTCTGATCTATGCATAGAAAAAGATAAGTGTTGACATACATGCTGGTTTATGAAAGCTGGCTGTTTCTTATGATTCTTCTCTTTGTTAAATTGCTTGTTTTGCTTTCTGTGTTAACTTTTGGTCTATGAATATACAGCAAAGGACAAATAAATAAAAATCTAGCTAGCCTGAGAAATACTAAAACAGTGTCATTTGGGGGTGGGCAGGGATATGTCATAAAAGCCAAGGTGGCAGTCGAAGCAGCAGTCAAAGCTGACCCTTTTATATATGCATCAATATCATATGCCATACAAGGGCAAAGCTTTTATCACAATACTGCGACCACCATGTTGACTGTGAACTTCCTTGTAGCAGAAGTTGATACATAAGGAATGCAAAGCCGTAGATACAAAAAATGAAGAATGGGAATACATTTAGTTAAGCTGATTAGAAAGTATGTATTATTAGGCAGAATTTGTGTGTGTGTGTGGTAAAATGCACATAAAGAAGAGGAAGCACAAGTGATTCTTATCCCATTCAAACCATTGTCCCTACTGATTCTGTGAGAATCACTCTAAATGCCCTTGTGTTTTTCATAGCGTTGCCTAAATGCCATTCTATCTACCAGAGAAAGATAAATAATAGTGATGACATTGACTCAAAAGAGACATTTTAACATTCTAATCCTTTTGATTTTGCATTCTCATTCCTGGTAGCCAAATGTATTGGATTTTCCCTGACCACAGAATGATGTTATTAGTGACCATGGTGCAGTCAGTGGCAAAGCATCCAGTAATTCTCAGCTGATGAAAGTTTTATTGTAGGCCAGTTGAATGTATTTTAGATATTAAGCACTGCCTTTAAAAGGTTTTTTTTTTTTTCAGATGATACTGAAGAGCAAGAAGCATATTATGAATCAATTAGATGTCCACACAGGATTAAGAATTCACCATGGATAGCATATCGAAACAGTTGTTACTCATTTGTGATACCAAAAACTAGATGGAAAGGATTGAGATCAGTTGAAGCTAACCATTTATGCAGGAAAATGAGTAAGTTATTCCTCTTTAAATTCTGTTCTTATTTTGTGTGTGTGTGTTCATACACTTTTTGAAGAACCTTTTGGGATCTGAGAGCACCTTAATTTTGTCTATTACTCTATTTGTTACTTGCTGCATGCAAACTGTATCAACTGATCAATACATGGAGAAAGCTACCTATTATATTTTTAATGTAACTGTATTTAGAGAATGTTATATTTAGATAACATAACCAATTGTCATAGTTGGAAGACTGAATTAAGTTTTGTATATTACTCGAAGCTACATTATATGTCTTCTCTGGCTTCATCTGTATTTTGTTGGCTGCAAAATTATAAAACATAATAAAAGCAGTCGTTGGTCAACTGGTATGCTTTGTTAACATGAACTTCAGTCAAGACCTTTCCTTGCTAGGTAACCATTAAAAGAGCTGGCCTCTTAAACACCCACTTCTCCTCTCATTAGGGTAAGAAGGCTTCCTAGAGAAAAAGCTTCCAGGTTGCATTCTCTAATGAAATGCAATATTTGTATAATAAAAACGAAGCCAAAATATTAGAATCTTGCTGAATTGTAAGAATAACCCATTTAGTTCAACATCCTGTTTCCAAGACTGGCAAGAAAATGCCTACAGCCAAATTATAGGCAGATCAACAGCACCTCTGCTACTGATTCAATTCTTTAAAGTGGAGGCTGTATTCACCAATAATGAATAAAGTTGACAGCTATTTTCTGTGAATTTGCCCTAATGGCCTCTTAAAGTCATATAAACGATTGCTACAACTTCTGGCAGGGAATTCCACCTATTAATTACCTACAGAATTTATTCCCATTATTTTCTTACTGAATTTTATTAAATTGTGGAGGTTGGGAGCAGAATGTCTTCTTTCTCATGCTTTGGCACTGTAATCCTCTTTAATTATTGCTTGTAGCTGTATCATTTTCCTTAGGAAAGTCCCCAGTCAACTCTTCCTTGTAAGACACGTCAGCTGTCTACATATTTTCCAGCTGTACATATCTGTGTTTAGCTGCATTATATGTACATTGAGGGTGTTATGGTCCTGGGTATTATTTCCTGACATTGTCTAACATGGTACTTGCCACTGTCATTACGCAATATAGTGACTTTAAGATTTCTTTCACGGACAGTGGTACTCAGATTTGATCCTGGGCTTACATCTTAAAAATGATAGTGTTATAAAGTCCTCCAAATTCATTCCATGATTTAATTTTTTAAATTTTTTCAACAGATTCAAATGCATCTCTTTTGAATGTCAAGGATGAAGATGAAAATGATTTTGTTATTGAGCAGTTTCATTCTTTCAGTGGCCTTGCTCAGTGGATGTGGTTGGGTCTGCTTTATGACACTAAGGGTAGGTTGGAACTCTTTTATTGGCTCTTTGCTTTTTGTATTTACAGAGGGACTCCGATAATTTTACATTAATTGAAGAAAACTGGGGTGGAAAAAGAGTTCAGTGTACCTTTTATTATATTATATAAGCAAATGTTATATTTGTTTCAGTTACAATTGTCAGCTGGAAGCGAATGGGGCGCTTCTCCAAATTCACTTATTTTTAAAAAAGTTACCCTTATTTAAGATTATTTTAATTGTTGCAAACTACAACAGTGGCCTAAAAGGGCACTTGGTGGATAAATAATAGAGTCACTAATTTGAATTGCTAAAAATAATTAATATTTCTATGAGTGTTCTAAGTGCAGTTTAAGAATGACTGAAGTGAAGTAATGCTCTGTTTCCAAATCCTTCAGTAAGTATGCACTCTTGAAATGGGCAGGGCTCCTGATTTTCATTGCCCTTTGTCCTTTCAAGTTGTGTTGATATTGCCAAGGGGTGTGGTATTTTCAGCCCTTTCATATTTTCAAATGCAGCTGATAGCACTTGGTATTGTGTATTTCCCCTCCCTATATATCGTATATTTTCCTCTGCAGATAACCTTCTGAGGTGGTACGATGATACATATTTGTCGTATAATAACTGGAGAACGGGACGACCTAATGTCAGGAATAACTCCTTTCTTGCTGGTATTAACCTGGATGGTTTCTGGGACATTTACAATTATACACATAATAACCGGTTACATTTGCAATTCAGTCTGCATAGCGTCCTTGTCTGCAAGCTAGACCTGGGTAAGAAATATCTCCTGTTTGGATTGAATTTCAAAATTCCACTGACTTTTCATTAAGCAGATACAGGAAAGCAACATATATTTATTCATTGTCTTTACTATAAAAACAGACACCAAAGTGAACCAACCTCCACTTCCTAAAAAGCTGCCCTACAAAAATAATACCTATTGGGTTCTTCAGAAACAGCTCAATTGGTATGAAGCTTGGAAAGAATGCAAACAGAAAGGAAGTGATTTAGCCAGCATTCACAGTGTTTCTGAACAACTGTTTCTGGAAGACATTGTAAAGCGTGATGGATTTCCACTCTGGATTGGTTTATCTAATCATAATGTAAGTCAAATCACATATGGCAGATTCTTAGATCCGTTTACCATATACGCATAAATGTAATATTCTACATTCTCCAGTTTTTTTGTACTCCGACCTTTTATGCTTCCTTCTTCTGTCTTTGGTGCTCTTGTCATAGAATCAACCCCCCAAATAATTTTGATTTTCTGATTTCAAGCTTCAGGTTATATCCAACTGTACCCATCCCTTTTCAGTGTTAATACCTCAACTTCTTTCATAAACTTTTTTTCTCGCAACTAATGTTCTGTGCTCAAGTTTCAATCTGTATTCAGAGCCTAGAGTATTCTTCCATACACCAATTAAAGTTACCAAACCTGCCCCCTTCCACTGAGATCAGTGGAGAGCTTTTTAAAAGTTTAATTGCCATATGGTGAGCAATATCTGATGGGGGTGGGGGGAAGTCACAGCTAGGGAGGGATGAGTTAATTCTTTGATCCCTGCCAATACTGGCCCCTGAACACACACACACACCATGTGAGATTGGAGTGCTTTACTTGGGGGAGGACAGAAATGAGCAGAAGAGAACTTGTTACTGGTTTTCAAAAAATTAAAAATCATGACATGGGACCTGTATATTTGGTCAGAAGAAAATAATATATGACTGCTTAGTTCTGCATCTACTGTATGAGTCTGACTGATGGAGACCCTGCTGAGAAACTACCTCTTCCATACAGGGTTGCCTTTTTGGCATGTTGTCCAGAGGAGGTCTTGCTTACATGTCTGGATGGTGGTGGAAAGAAGTGTATTCACTATGCCTTATACTATTTGAAAATATTATTGTTTTATTTATTTACTTTCTTATTTTACAATATTTGTACGCTCCCCACTTTGCAAGTCTTTTGGCAAGTCACAGTAGTAATCCATCCTCAAAGGACATCATAGCATTAAAATCATTAAAGTGTCATTAAACTTAAAATCTTAAAAACAATAATCACCAATAGATATTATTAAGAAATAGGGAATAGACACTTAACCTTTAATTAACGTTACATGGGCTCATGGACTTTTTCTGCCCCAAAAAACGATGGCATTCTGTTTGAGTACTCTTTGACAGCTATCCTAAAATGTTTGTATTCTTTTATGATTAAAATGAATACGTTTTGCTGCCGTGTATTTATGTTTAGGACCACAGTATCCATGATGTAGAAGCTAAGGAGTTCATATGGCTTTGCCCGTACAAGTAAGCCATTTTGCATAGATATAGTAGGAGGAAAACCATATCTGACCCAAGACTTAATCAGTGGAGTAATGAAACGTTAACCCTTTGCCCTATTCCACAAGCCATATCTCAGTTAAGCATCTCCTACTTGCTGTTTGCCTTGGAAGGAGAGCAGTGAGGTGGCTTTTCAGCACAGGCATGCAGCAGGGCTGTTCTGGATTGGGACCTTGTATCTCCACTGTAATCATTAACACAATGGCTAATTGCACTAGTATTGCCAAATAAAATAAGTCCTGAGGGCTTGGTTCTCAGAATACAACCAAGCACCAGCTGAGTTCATGTGCTATGGTGTATATCAGAAAAGAATGTTAAGAAAGAGTCTGAATTTGTCATCAGTTCAGGTAATAACTATTTACTCTAGTGTTTGCTAAAAACAAGTGCACCATCAGCATTGATCAACAGAGTTGCACCTTCTCTAGGGAAATGATTCCAATTTTGAGTGGTCCGATGGAAACACGTTCGACTACCAGCCTTGGGAATATCAGCATTCTCATTCTTCTGGAAATTGTTTTGCTATGGACACTAAAGGAATTTGGAATCGCATGAAATGCACCTATCGAGGTGATGGTGCTATCTGCTACTATCCTTCCAATAGTAAGTATGCATTCCTGTATCATTTGATTTTTTTCTACCTAAGAAGCCATAAAACAAAGGAATGCGAGTTTTCTCCTGTTCCATGCTGAATACATTTCCTTAGAGGCAAGCAGATCTTCCTGATAACATGGCAAGATAATAGTTTTCAGCCTGCAAAGTGGCCTTGAGCATAATAAAAATAAAACACCCCTTGTTTTCAAGCTGCCTCAAAAGGTCATGGCACAGAATAAAAAAAGACAAAAGCAAGAAAAGTTGTCTTTAATGCTTAAGGTTTTGTTGGTATGTGCCAACTGTGATGGAAATGGATTGCTCAAGCGGCAGATTGCTTCATCTTCCTCCTCCTCAAAGTAGGTATTCCTGCTGCTCTTCCTCAGAGATGGTGTTACAAAGCCCTGGGATGAATGAACTCTTACAAGAGCAGCGTGAAGACAGTTCTGTGCTGGCTGCTTCTCTCCTTTTCCTCATTGGGCACTTTGGTCCATTTATCAGAGACTTTTCCTTGTATGGAACTAGATCTATGTTGTGTCCACTGTGTTACAATCAGCTGAAAATAAATTTAAAAGATTCCCATTAAGGAATTAAAGTCAGAGACTGTCAACAGCAGAAAATTACATAAATTGCTTATTTGAAGTTATATATGACATGAAATCTTTGGACAGCTACTTGAAATAAATAGTAGAAGATGTTTCATAAAGAACACAGAGGGTACATAGTATAAATTGTTTACATTTTTTCCACTGGATGTTTAAGACATAGAGGTAGTCCTCAACTTACAACCATTCGTTCAGCAACTATTCGAAGTTACAATGGCACTAAATAAATGGTGGCTATAACCAGTCCTCAGAGTTCCGGCTGTCCCAGTACCACCATGGTCACATGATCATGATTTGAGTGCTTTGCAACTGGTTCGCACTTACAACCAGTTGCAGCACCCTGTGATCATGTGATTGCCATTTGCAACCTTCCCTGCTGGCTTCCCCAGAAAATCAATGGGGAAGCCAGCAGGGAAGATTGCAAGTGGTAAGTCTCCCCCACCTGCACACCCTTTCCCAGCCCCTCTGTGCTTGCACCAAGCCAACCACTCTCACACTACCATGCATCCTGCCAACACTTGTGCCACCCTCACGCACATCCTTGCACCTCCAGGCACCCTCCCTGACCCACATTGTGCCTCTCGTGCACTCTCCCCAACCTGCACTGTGCCTCTCATGCACCCTTCCCCCACTGCACCTCTTGGCACCCTCATGAACCCGACCTGTACACCCCCTCACACCCTTCCTGACCTGCATTGCACCTCTCGTGTACCCATGCACAGCCTCTCAGAATCACGCCACACCCTCTCCCACCTGGCAGCAGCCACTTACCTGCCTGCCAGCCTGGGATTTGCAACTTCCTGCTGGCTTCCCACTGACTTTGGTTGCGGGAAGTCGGCAGGAAGTTGTCTCGCCTAACAACCATGGGATTTGGTTAATGCCAGCAACCGGGACTTCAGGGATTGCCATCACTAAGTGATGCAGTCATGCTTTACAACCAAGTTGCTTATAGTGACAGAAGTTCCGGTCCCAGTTGCTGTCATAAGTCGAGGACTACCTGTAAATACTTACCCATCATGCTATTCCCTTTTGAGATAAGCAATGTTATGCAGAGCACAGAAAAGAAGAAATAGTAAGCCAAATAAATTAAAGGCATAAGATATGAAAAAGAAACATAGCTAAATCTACTTTACATTAATACCATTCACTATGTCTCCATAACTTTCTGTCCTTGCTTCTGCTACATCTGCACACCACTTTACACATTGCCACCTTACATCTCTGTTTTTGAGAATCTCATCAATTCCATACCCTTGGTTACATCATATAATCCATTTAACACTCACTGCGGACAATTCAGGTTCTCATCCAGCAATATCAATTGCATACAAATATGGACGCACCTTCACATCTCCAACCAGCACACCTCTAACACCACAAGCATTCCGTATACATTTACCCATAAATACTTCCAGCAACCAAGGGAACATCACACATCTTTGTCTTGCTTTCTAAGTGGTGAACCCCTAGAAGGGCCCCTAAACGACCTCCACTGCCTATTGTGGTTTTGACCATTTGAGGCTTTCACGCAACACTTTTTCATAAGGGAGACAATATGACTCTTACTTGCCATATTGATACTTGTGCCACAGGCAGGATTCCCAGCTGGTGGTAAGGACAGCACTGAATAGTTTTGGCCCATTTTGGCAAGTAGGCCACCAGCACAACCAAAGCCCAGTTTTACCTCGTGCTAGATTTCTAATCTAGAGACAGTTTTACTAACCAACATATTGGTCCCACATACAGCTGAGTACAAAGTATATGACCGTTTATCTGATTTCATGGAACTGCTTGTTGGGCTGCTGCTGAAATGTTTAGGATTTTAGCATGTTGGCAGTTTGTGGGTATGCAGAAGATTCAAGCTAGCTTTATACTGCTGCCCCTTATCTGGGGGCTTTTGTTGATATTGCAAGTTAATCTAATTGTATGTTGTCTGAGGCAAGATATACTTGCTTGCATTACTTCATGGGGGCATCCCATAGTTACCACGTGGTGTTAATGTACATATCCCCGGTGTTAGTAATACAAATTTCTCCAGGGTGTCTACATATTATGACCTGACAAGTGACGGTAAAATTGCCTGGAAGCTGTAGTAGAATTTCCTGATGGTGGTGTGTGTTCTGCTCTGCTGCCGAGAGTGGAATGCATAAGGGTGCAGTTGCCTGCATCGTAACTCTCTTGCCAGGATCCTGCTCTCTTGTATGCAAAAGTGGGCAGAAGTATCCTTAAGGGAGCCCTCCCTTCTGTAGTTAGGGGTGGCAGATATAAAGGAATCCCTGTAACACTTAGGCAATGCCTTTGTGCCTTTGATGAACCTGAAACCCTAGATGTTTTTCTAAGTTCTGTGCAGAATGGCACTCTCCATTCGCCCTCTAACAGAAAGACTGCCTGGCTGCCCAGATCAATGTTACCTAGAAATTTTCATAAACAACACATGTCCCAAAATCCCCGTTTTAATTGCTGTTTTCTGTCTTAGCTATAAGTCTATGTCATATCTAGATTTGTTACTAGAATACACCATGTATTAAACTGTTACAATGTTAATATATTTTTGGATTGTACTTGGGTTGTTCTAACTTACATTGTACTGGTCACGGACCGTAATAAAGGAAGATGAAGATAAAGATTCTTTAGAGAGAATTATAGAAAATGCCCCTAATCCATTCCCAGTGCAGCAGAATTCTGGGTTGTAGCCCAACATTTAAACGCTCAGCTTAACGTCTGTTTGCCAGATAGATAACAGCGTATCAATTGATAGAGCCCTCTGTTTTTGTTTTCAAGGAGAAGAAGCTCTCTGAGTCGAGCCTGGTACCCATTTTCTCCTTTCCCAGCACAGAATGTTCACTGTTGCTCTCACAGCATTAGAGCAGTTTATATAGCTGGAATCTCTATTCCCTTTTCCTGCAGAAACCTTTATGTAAATCCACTTCATGGACTCAGGACAAACATTTATTAAGTCAAAGCGGTTGCATAGACCTAACTGCCAGCTAGATGGTTCCCTAAATTGCTGTTTTCAAGTCACTCAGGAAAAAGCACTCTAAGCTACTTAAGAGAAGATTTTCTGGTTTATTGGCATGGTTCCCCCCCCTCTTTTTGGGAGGGCACTACAATACATTCATTTGGGTGAAAGCCCAAAGTTTTAAGAGCCAATGCCGGACAATACCATCTGCCTTGTAAAAGGGGGGAGGAAAATCAGTGTTAATGCAGATATTTTCATTCCTCCCTAAAGCTATTGTTTCCTAAGAATTAGAACACTTTTTCATGAAGATGTGCTATTACTTATTAGCAACCGTATTTAGACCATCAGAGCTTTGTTTTATTTATATTTTGAATAGCTATAGCAATACTAAAACTCAGTTCACTGAGCACAGAATGTTAATATTTGAATAAGGTTGATTATGGCATTTGTGTTTTCACAGAAATGCAATCAAAGCAAACTGAAACATCACCAAATTGTCCAAAACCTCCTAATGGATCATCACAGTGGCTACACTACAAAGATCATTGCTATGCATTTGATATGGCATTTTATAATTATTCCACATATACTGGCAACACGGCTAAGAAAGTTTGCAAGAAACTTGGTATGCCCAAATTATATTTTTCTTTTCTTTTCTTTTCTTTTTTTTTTTTTGGTTAATGAGTTATTTTTTCCCATATTTTAGATAATGTCTTAAGTAATTTCTATTGTGCATTTAAATAAATTAGATTTTCCTCATTTAAGATAAACGTTTTCTCATTAGATCCTTCTGCAGATCTTCTGACTATCAAGGATGCAGAGGAAAATAAGTTTGTGAGCACACATTTAAAAGAATATTATTTTATTACTGGAAAAGCATGGCTTGGAATGCAATCTAATGGTAAGAATTTGATAACTATTAAATACATAACAATAAAAACCATTCTGATGTTTGAGTGGGACTGGGGGAAATCACGCTGAGTCTTTATTCAACCAAGGCACTCCCTAGTTTACTTTAAACAGTTGCTCTTTCAGCCCAGCAATTGTTCTGAAAGTAGACTTCTAGAGGAAAAGCTGGATGTAATATTAAATAAGATTTGGAAATGACAAAAACTATATAGTACAAGAACAAAGTCTAGGTATAAAAAAAGTGTAGGGTATATTTGTGTTCATGGAAACCAAGGGGTGTGTACATGGAATGTACTGTGCATAGCAAATAATAAAAGACATTTTAATTAACAGACTTTGGAGAGATAATCGCTTTTGTTACTCTGCACATTTCTAGTAATTTGAATTTAAGCACAGGCAGTAAGAAATGAAGTTAGATGAAATGAAAGGCCAACAGATTTGGCCAGTTAGATCAGTATTTTAATTTCAGCCTTATCTTTTCACCTCCTGGACATCTTCATCTCCCCAGTTTTTTGTCCTCCATTCTCCCCTTCCTCTTATCTACGTTCCACAGTTCCAAATTCAGTTCTCCCTTCTGGGGCCTTCTTGTTCCCCTGGTCAGACCCCTCTGCCTCAGGGTAGCTTTTCTGTGCCGGCACTGCCAGCTGCAAGCCAGCAAGGCTGGATGCCTGCCACAGCCCAGTGATATGCAAACTCAGGCAGAACTTTCCGAAGCAAAGAGCCCCTTTTAGCTATAGCTGAAGAAGGCAACTGTAACGGGTCGAGACCAGGAATCTGATAAACGACGAAGGCATGAGATGCGGTGAAGTGGACTCCAGAGTTCAAAGCGTGGGCCAGCAAGGCAAACGTGGCAGAGCTGAGGCTGGAAAAGTGGTCCTCAGCTTTTCTCTCAGGGAGGGGGGCCAATCAAGAAGCCAAGCTGAGCGGCCACCCAGATGCCCAGCTGAGGCCCCTCACTTGGTAGAGCCTGCTCTCCTTCTGGCCTGCTTCTCGGCCAGTCTCTCTGACCTGCAGAGCTCAGCCCTGGGGGTTTGCTGGATATGCCTCAGCCAGAGCAGATTCATAGGCTTCAACGCTGCTGGAATTGCCCCCTCCGGAACTCCAGATGCCCCTGGCTCTACTTCCTCCTTCTCCTCCTCCTCATCAGAAGACAAATCCAGCAGGGCTATAAAAGTAGTTTTCTAGGACCTGAAGTGTCCACCCATCTGTAGCCAGCAGTGTACTGTCTTAATAGGGTTGGGCAATATGTGGCCCTCCATGAATTCCAACTCACGTTTACCACCGCGGATGTGGCCAGTGGTGAGGGATAAGGAGAATTGCAGTTCCAGTAGCATTTAAATACATATGCCACTTCAATAAAGAGTAGCTTACTTCTACTGGAATCTGACAGCCAGCTCTATTCTGTGGCAGTGTACCCCAAACAAGAGTTGGGGGCTTGGGGTAATGACTACAGTTGGCAAACTGCTTTACCATAATGTTCTCCTGGTAGTGCAGGCTTCCCTCGGGCCTTGCACTGCAGCAGCGTTAGAGCCCTTGTTTGGAGAAGGAGGTTTCTAAGGGAAGTTTTTGTTGCGTCTGTTGTTTGGCATCAGCTGCTAATCAGAAAACCTTCCCCTAAGATTTCCTGCCACCAATTATGCTAGCTACTCAGGGAATATGCACTTGGCTCCCCACAAGCTGATGTTCTGAAGCTTCCTGGAATGACCAAAGTGTGCTTTTACAAGATTGGTGTGATTCTTTCCTACTTTCCTGATCTAGTGCTTAAATTAATCAGGCACTATCAGTAAAGGTCTGTAATTTAGGGAAATAACTCTGCTTTGATTTTTGAACGTGGCAAATGGGTAATTGGCTAAGCTTTAGGAGAGTTTTTGGGTACTGAACCAGATTAGAGCTCTCTTCTGGTTCAGTATACCATAGAAGTACACATCAAATTCTTGAACTGATTTTGATAGCCAAGTATACAATAAATTGTATGTATAGTGAGTAATAAGTGAAAGACATTGTTGCTGATAAATTAAAAAAGAAATGTTTGGGGCTTTTATTTACAGTCAAGTCCTTGAGCTGGCTTGATGGCTCTGAGGTTAAATATACAAATTGGATCAATGGAAGCGAGAAGGCTGATGGTCAGTGCAGTGTTATCTTTTCAACTAATGGGGCATGGTCCAAAACAGACTGCAATAATGAACCAAGCAGAGTTGTTTGCAAAGCTCCTCAAGGTATGTAATGATGATTTAGTTTAGTCAGCTGTGGATAAGCTATCTGGTCCTTTCCAGATATTAGGCTATGGCTTGTAAAAAATGGTGGGATAAAAATCTAATAATAATAATAATATTTTGCTGTGACCAATGATGATGGGAATTGCTTATTCCACAATAGAGTAATCTTTTTTAAAGAATACAATGGCATAATTGTGGTGGCATGATGGGCAATCTGCACACAAGGGGAGCAGCGCACACTGATTCTGTTCACATGACTCATTTAACTGGATCATGGAGTGGTGGGTAAGTACTAATCCCCCACTTGGTATTGTGTGAACTATTTAATTTTGTTAGTTGTTTCTCTTGACATCTGTATTGAGGCAGAGCCCTAGAGAGACCCTACAAAAATCTTCACATCTGGCCATTTTCACTTTCCTATGTCCATAGGGCTGTGTGAAAAGGGGCAGAAATGGATGGAGTGGATAGCCCCACCCTGCCATAATTACAGTGCCACCATGATTATACCATCACAAGTTTCTTTTTCACCCTCTGTGGTGGATAGGAGGATTGAAAACATGGCCGCTGTCCAGTTACCCTGGCACTCCTAAGGTGAAATAACTCATGCAGTGATCACTGGGCCAGCAGTGCCATGTGAACAGGGCCAGTATGAATCACAGTGTAGGTTTAATGAGGTTCCTTTCCTCTCCCTTCCTGGCTGACTTTTTGCCAGTAGCCCTACAGCTATACATCCCATGTACTACACCAGGCATTAGATATAATAAGGTAAATCATTGAGGAAGATCATAATGCTTCTATGAGGATAAAGGGGACAAGTGTAGGTCTTCCTTTGTCAGTAACAAGAAGATCCCAGTGTACTCGCCAAGTGCCATCTGCAGGGAAAAAGGACTGAAGGGAAATTTACTTGAATCTTTTCTGCACATTCAGTGTTGTTTACAGAGAAGGTGGATTCCCTTTTAATTCTCTAAGGTGAGGAGTTTCATGGATTTTAGGGAAATTGGGCAGTAGATTAGCTGTTAAGGAGGCCAGCTGCTGCAACAAAGCCATGTGGAGCCTCACAATCAGGTTGATCGGTTGAGATCCACTGTGACTGAGCAAGGAGGAAGAGAAGCAGATATAAGGTGTACCAGAAGTCAGATCCCATACAATAAACAATCTAAAGCAGTGTTTTTCAAACTTGGCAAGTTTAAGATAGGTGGACTTCAATTCTCAGAATTCTGGGAGTTGAGGTCCACCCGTCTTAAAGTTGCCAAGTTTGAAAAAGACTGATCTAAAGGAAACCTTCACGTTCGATTTTGCAAACATCAGAGAAAAAATTACTGTACTGAGGAATGTTTGAAGGTCGTGCATCAAATGAGTAACAAAGCATTTAGAAGAATATATCAACCCATTCAAACACTTAATGTAATTTATATAGCAAGTTGTCTATGGGGCCTGACTTTTGATATACCCTGCATATTGTATAGACCACCTAACCCTATCCTGTAAAGAAACATACTTTATATATGCGCAATAGCCCACCCACCATTTTGCACATTGACATAGTAACAAAAACCAAGGACAAACTGTGCCTACATGAAAACCTTTTCCTATTTAGCAAAATCTGGTCTTTGTCAACTCCCAATTCACAAAACTGCAGATAATGAGAGTCACCTGTAGTTATTAATTCAATTATTAACCTGTAGTTATTAATTCAATTTTTTTTTTTCTTGCCCTTGCTGTGTGTGGCAGATATACATAGACAGGCACGTATGTGCACATATACAAGTATGTATATCGGTTTGAGGCAGTGCTGGCCAATCCAGTGTGTGGAAGTGGGCAGCGCACAGCATTTTTCCAGTGTTTATACACCATTTCTGTCTAAATTCTTAGGGAGCAGGGGTGTACTTTTCATTTAAATTCAGTATCTCCAGAAATCCTCATTTTCTGCCAATATTGAGACCTGTAAAACAAAACCCATTTTTTTTCTGAACTCTTTCCTTTTCTTTAAGGGGACAATGTGATGCTTAAAGTAATTCCTATTCAGAATTCACCAGAGGATATTTGAGATACGGGTTTTGCCCCTCTACTTGCTTACCTTGAAAAGACCAGGACACTGGCATTTCTTCAACCGTGCATTTAAATGTTAGGGTAATCTTAATACTTAGTTTGATTTAAAATGTGGCTGAATATTTTCATGTTTGCTTTGTTTATTCAATATTTTTATGTTTGACTGACTTTGATCACCCTCTAGATAGAAAGACAGGATATGAATAATAATAATTATTATTATAAGAATTATAACAATAATAAAACAACAGCATCATTTGGTTTGCAGTTACACTACTCTGTAAATTCAATCATTAGCTTTTTTTGTCTTGCTTTTTTCTTACAGTCCCTAGTCATGCAGGAGGGGCAATAGCAGTTTCTGTTTTATTTATTGTGGCCCTTCTTGCTGGATTAATATACTTCCTGTATAAAAAGAAGCAACTACGCTGGTCTGGATTCTCTTCTGTTCGCTATGAGCGGGGAATGCATGATGATGAAACTGATGCCATGTTTACCAGAGGTGATGACTGAAGACCATTTTCTGCTTGGCATACTGAAACCAATTTCTGAATTGGCTCCATGAGCACCTTCCAGAGATGCTACTGACTTTCATTCTCAAGGGTTTATTGATGCATACCCTTTTTTCAAATTTAGGAGAAAAGGGGTCTAACACCAATCAAACTTTGCACTTTTCGTTATCTGAGATTTGCACATGCCTTGAAGTATGGTGCATGGGACAAACCTGACGTTAGGATATCCTGTACCGTTTACCCAGATGAAGTAAGATAGAAGAGAGCCAGAGAATCACTCGAAATATAACTTATTGAAAATAAACTATGTGATAGTTTATGGTATTAAACATATTATATTTTAAAGTTAAAGATTATTTTGAGTCAAGCTCAACTCCTGATCTCTGCATGTATAGTTTACTTGGCAGCAGAATGGAAAGACCTGGGATTTGCCAGCCAAGCACCAAGCAGGTCTAAACTTACTTACCGTTTCTGAGGTCAGCCGAGGTCAGTGAGGTATTGCTATCTGCTGTGATCCTTTTTATTATTCTTCAGATCTCTTGGGGGCATTCTGTTTTTCATTAAAAGCTCCCAAGGATTTCTTCCATTTTGATCAAAGTTACAATTTAGATTTTGATTCAGTTACTGTGTTAACTTTTAAAGCTTGACTCTTATTTTTAGATACAACAAAAGAAGAGCAACAAGTTATTGTCAGACTACATTTTTCTTAGATCTTTTCCTAAATTTGCCGTATACACTGGAACAAGTTAACCTCAGTGCAAGGCCTAAATGAAAGCTTCAGAACCCCAGCCTCCATTCACTGTCCCAGATTCATGAATGGAAGTGTGCTGCGCAATGTGAAAGTTTGACATTGGTGTTTATTATTATTATTTATGTTAGACTTCACATTTTTCAAAAGAGGTACTATTAAGCTTTTTTCTTGTTAGCATTGGAAATGACTAACCTAAAGTCTTAGTCATGGTCAGAATGCTTTACTCATGTTTAAAACTGGAGCATCCATAATGCTTTGTTCTCTGTACATAGCACCATATTAGTTAGTGATTTCCCCTGTCCATTCATACTATCAGTTTCCTGCTCCTGATTCTTTGCTGTGCACGGAGGAAATCCCAGGTGATAGCTTTCTCTGATGGTACTTGTAACATGGAACAACTCCACACAGAGTAACCACAATATTTAAACCAGCCGTTAATAAATTTTACAAAAGTTATGTTACAAAAATCTTCTAATTTGAATAGTGGGGGTTTCCAAAGAGGTAGCTCGGCTGTCTTTTAATAAGAAGCCAAAGAATTTTGTGGCATTTGAAAGACTAATACAGTTGGTTAGTCTTTAAGGTGCCAAAACACTTCTAATTTTATGATTTGATTTGTAGCATTTCAGATTCATCGCTTATTTGAAGGGAATAGAACAGTTTTTATTAAAATGGTTCCTTTACTTTAATGAATAAAGTCAGCTCTTTTAAAAGATAGTGAATATCTGCCTTTGGAATTAATGATATGCAGACCTCTTTTCTTTTCTTTTTTTAAATCAGGCAGGTGTTTCCTATTCCATATAGGAGAGGAAATGCCCTCCACAGCAGTTATTAAATAAAAGCTACCATGTGCATATAGATGTTCTTCCCCTTTATGAAGTAAGGAACCTTTGCATGCCTGGAGTTCTATATTCTGTGGTTCCAATGTAATAGATACACAATACTGTGCACAGAGATAGAGCTGTGTGGTTGTTCTTATCTTGCCTTGTGGCAAAACAAAAACCCAAGCCTACAACTGATCTCTTTCCAAGTCCCTTTTTCCAAGACATTTTGCATGGTGTTTATAAACATGTGCATAAGTACATGCTTTTGTCTAGATGAACAGGACATTTGGACAGAAACCCATCTTCCCTGCTATTAATTGCTCTACTTTCTCTATGTTCATTTCTGCGCTTTTAGCCTTTGAGGGCTATTTTACCATGAACTTTCCAGGGATATCACCACAATGTGTGTGAAGACCTGATAAAGAAAAGAGGTAGTTTGTACTCAAGGAGTGACGACTATTCAGTTTTTTCACACCACTTGTAAAAGAAATACTGGATGGTTGTATATGCTCTGTGTCAGGAGTCAAAGGAATAAGGGCCAAAACTAGAGATGAGAGAAGTGCATAGAGGGGAGATATGCCAATGACCCTGCTCTTGTTGCAGTATCTGATAGATACGCATCATCCTGGTGCAAGAGCACCCCAGAAAGTTTTTCCAGTTGCCGCTCGCTGGGGTCAGAATGATCAGCCTTCCAAATACTGGCTCTTTGGTCACATGGGGAGTGATGTAGCTTTGCAACAAGAGCCACTTTAAGGAAGTATATGGAAGAAAACCCCAAAATATTTTCCAAAATTGCTGAAAGGCCTTTGATGGAGTAAACAAGAATGATATGTCATTCTGGGTACAGTCACAGAGGTGGGAAGATGCCCTTTGCCTGTGTGAGGAACCAAAATGCCTTTATCCAAGTTCTTAATTGATAATTATATTTGTTTACTGTTTAATAAACTTTGCATTTGATAACAGCTTTTCCCTGCCCTGAGGTAGAGGCGCAAGTGCGTCCCTGCCAAAGAGGTGGTGGTTAATGTTACCTTGGACAGACCTGGTCAGCCACTAGATGGCCAGGATTGAAAGCGAGGGAGAGCTGCATTCAGTCCCCATACACACCCCTGCAGATCAAAAAAAAGCAGACCGCTTACCGTATCTTAAAGGCATACAAAGACTTCATTACCAAGTACACAGGTGCCAGTCTGAAATAATGCTAGAGTTTAAAAGCAGTAGCGTTTTATGTGTGCGATGTTCTGTTGAATACATTTGTGCAACCATACACAAGATTATTTTGCACTCATGGGCTTCTTTTAATGTGAATCTATACATAGAATAGGGATATTCAGCCTAGAAATAAATATGAACAAAATATTCCAGTGTTTCTATGAAGGGTTTACAATCTAAAGTTTATTTTGTAAATTGTTTTTGTAAATTGTTTTAATTGTGTGGAATTTGATTTTTTCCCCACAAAAATATACTTGGACGTGTGGAGAAATGTTGCGTGAACTAATAGAAATGCCTTAATATACCTAATTAGCTCTCTTCGACAAAGTTTGCAGTGAAGCTTACCTGTGGTGGTGATAGGAGAAACAGAAGATTTATAAAAAGCTTCAATAATTGCTAGATTTGTATGTACAAGAAAATTATGTTAACTCAGTTCTTTCCTCCTTATTAAAATGTTTTGTAAGCTTCAATATTTTTTTAAAAAATGTCAATGTTAATAAAATTGTAAAAAGAGTCCTATTATTGATGAGTTTTTATTTATGGGGGAAGAGGACATTAAAGCTAAGGTTCCATCTGAACTACACAATCTATATCCTCCTCAGATGGTAGGAAAGTGTGAGTTTTCCCTATCTTTTTGCTGCCATCTAATGGTGGTACGGATTTGTGCAGCCCAAATTTGGTAGCTGTCATTAAGCAGATCACAAAAGACAAATTTTTTTAAAACCTTTATTCAGAAGATAGAGCATTTGCCTACCCAAATGCTGCCTTTCCCCCTATATATAATATTTATATTCTCATTCATATCAGAAGGTAAGGGATATTTGATAGACCTGGGCTCCTTTTTTTCTTAATGTATATGAGGCAAGCATAAATGATGGTTGGAGCACCATCAGAGGAAAACACTAAGTCTGACACGGCATGGGTAAAATCCAATATAAGGGATTATCTTGTGGCAATAAGGGCAGCGAAACACCAGTAGTTCTCCCTTATTGGATTCACTGATAGCCATCCAGTGACCCTGTTTAGGGTGACCCAGTCCCTATTGGATAGGGTGGGTCCCTCAGAACATCTGTTGGGTTACTGTGAGGATTATTCAAGCTGTCTGACAGATAAAGTCACTCAGATCCACTCCACCTTGGACTCTAACTGGCCAGGCCGAGCCAGGTTGAGGTACCCAGGGCAGAGTTTGGTTCTGTGATCTGTGTCTCTCCTGGGTCAACAATATAGCTAGGGAGGTGACCCACAGTTGGGTCCATGCTATAGGGTCAGCCTCTTTGATGGGGGGAGTGATGCCTCCTGCCTTGAAGGAGGTGGTGGTATGCCCCCTCTTCAAGAGGCCGTCCTTGGACCCCACAGTTTTGATGACTATTGACAAATCTCCAACCTTCCCTTTCTGGAGGAGTCTAGATTCAGTAAGCTTTCAGGCTGGGATTTAGTACTGAGGCAGGTTTGGTCATGCCTGTAAATGTGACCTGTGGTGGAACGAGGATGGTGGTGGTGCATGATGAAAGATTTGGAGGAGAAAGTTGAAAAAGCTCATTTTGAACAATGTTTAAAGTAATGCCATCCGCTCAGTGAATATCAGGCCATTTTACAAATTAAATCTATTTAATTGTACTTTATGCATTAGACAACTAGAAACATTAGTTCTAAATTTAATTCAGTTTGAGCAGATTTTATAATTATACTTCCTGACAGCATAAGCTGTCTCTTCCAATCCCATTGTACATACATGCAGTATCTCCCTGAAAGCAGCTTGGGGGAAAGTGTGTGTGTATGTGTGTAATTTGTTCAATCGTGTCCGATTCTCAGAGACTGCCTGGACAAGTCCCTGCAGTTTTCCTGGCAAGGTTTTTCAGAAGCAGTTTGCCATTGCCTCCATTGCCTCCTTCCTAGGGCTGAGAGAAAATGGCCCAAGGTCAGCTGGTATATAATTTTATAATTTTAGAAGCTGTCTCTTCCAATCCCATTGTACACCGACGCAGTGTCTCCCTGAAAGCAGCTTGGAGGAAAGTGAATTACTTTCAGTCTAAAGCAAAAAGCCTTCCAGCTAATCCACATTAAGAGTTCATTAGCAAGGCCACTTCAATCATGGCAGAGCAAAAGGGGAATTCCTAACTGGGAACATGTTGATGAAGAGCAGCAAGTGATTAGAAGGGCATGGATCCATAAAACGAAGACATCTGTTTCATTATTCTCCCTTCACAAGAACATTCAGGGTCAGCTCACCCAAGCAGAAGACCTGCAGTTGGCCACTGGGTAGCCCCTAAGCTTGTGCGAGCCTGGCAGTGTTAGAAAGCTACAACCACACAGCTTTCTGCATACCACCCTATCCCAGGCTGAACTCAAGCAGCATGTCTGTAGAATACATCCTGTGAAACTTGCTCCCAAAGTAATCACCAAATTGTTGTGATATTGAGTGGTAGCATTTTAAAAGGCTGATCCCCTTCATGCACACAACTGGCAACCATATGCAGAGCTAACAAGTACTATATACCCAGCATCCATAGGAGTCCATTAGAGAAAGATGTGCATTGTCGATTGCAGCATCTTCTTTTCATCTCCCACTTCTGGATGAAGCTCCCATCTAGGCACCAACTGGAACTAGCCCTACCTTCCAGTCGTCTCTTGGAAGGAGCCAATACATTGTGCACTACAGAGCATCAAAGAAAGCTCTGTTTGAAATTCATATTTACATTACAATGCCATAACACGGCAGTTCAGAGACTTGCTAACTCTATTATGAATGGTCAGCTATTTACTTTAAATATGACTCGGAGCAAGTATAAAACAGAATGTGATCCTGCCATTGCTAAGCATTCTCTTCTATTGATAGCTAAGCATTGTACTTCTTAACCTTCCTGTTCTTGTCTATTTACTTGTAAATAAAATTATCTTGTATTCACTGCCATATCCTCCAAAACCAAGGCAGCATAATATATGAGAGTGGCAGAAGAATGTCTTCATCAAATCCTCTAGAATCATGGGAGAAACTAGTGGCTTCAAGTGGAAGAAACAATGGGCAGATGAGGGGAATGAACATTCAGCTGCCCACTATAGTTCTCTTAGCGCTTCTTGAGGGATTTTTCACCCACCAATTTTTTTTCTTTTCCAGAAATCAACTTAACTTTTTGAATAACTTTCAGAATAGAATCCAGCAATATGTATTTTTTTCTATGTAATAGTTACATTTGTGCTTAATCAGGAGACCACTGATGGAAGAGTCATCAAGAGGAGAAAGTGTTCTGTTCCCTCTCCGGCCATGCTCTCACTCGCAAAACTCTGCATGCTTTATATATAGAAAATAAGGATCTCCCCCACCGTCCCCTGCAATTACAGTGATACCTCGGGATACGAACGCCTCTGCTTGCGAATTTTTCGGGTTACGACCAGCTCTGGCCCCAAAATTTTACCTCGGTTTGCGAACTCCGCCTCGGGGTACGAGCCATTTTCCGCCCGTGCCACGTGGTCCGCGGCCATTTTCTGCCCGTGCCACGTGGTCCGCGGCCATTTTTCCGCCCGTGCCACGTGGTCCGCGGCTGTTTTTCCGGCCCTGCCGCGTGGTCCGCGGCCGTTTTCGCGCCGGGCCGGGCTGTTTTCGCGCCGCGCCGGGCCGGGCCGTTTTCGCGCCGCGCCGCGCCGCGCCGGGCCGTTTTCACGCCGCGCCGCGCTGCACCCGGCCATTTTCGCGCCGCACCACGCCGCGCCCGGCCGCTTTCCGTGTGGTCCGTGGACGCCAGAACGGATTAACGGTAATTACATTGAACCTTATGGGAAATTGCCTCGGGTTGCGACCAAATTCGGGCGGAGGGCGGAACGGATTAACCGGATTTACATTGAACCCTATGGGGAAATTTGCCTCGGGGTGCGACCAAATTCAGAGGGCGGAACGGATTAACCGGATTTACATTGAACCCTATGGGGAAATTTCCTTTGGGTTACGACCAACTCGGGATACGCCCAGAGTCACGGAACGGATTAAGTTCGTATCCCGAGGTACCACTGTATATTCTAGACTGCGCAGAAGTATAACTTAAGGACCTCCCATGGACATTATACATCATGTCTATGGCAGATGGTGCTGAGGTCTTCATGCAAATCTTTTTGCTATTCTCAGAGAAAATCTAGATTCTTTATAAATGTGGCCCAGATGCAAAACTAGTGAGGACCAATTTCATTGCAATATGATTAGATCTGGATCAGGGCCAGTATGAAGTATTCAAGCACTTTCCAGTTCTGTTGATTTCAGCAGAACAGTTACTGCCCCTGTAAAGAATGACAATAAAAAGTAGCTAACTTATTTATTAACTGAATGCTGGCGTATTCAGGAAAACGCTTGATGCCCTCTGCTGGTCACACTGTAAATACCTGCGCAGTGAAGGAGCACCATTTAAAACACAATCTCTCCACATCAAGTAAGGTCTATCTAAGAGAAAAATACTTAACACTCAGTTGTATTTTCAGTTTTGAAAAATGCCAACAGTGTGAGATGATGATAGATAAAGATAACAAATGATAGAGATAGAGATAAAAGAGAGAGAAGTGGAGATAGAGACAGAGACGGACAGGCAGACAGAGGAGAGAGAGAGAGAGAAAGATGGAGATTGAGGTGATGGAGATGGAGATGGAGACAGAGGCAGATAGAAAGATATAGATAGAAGATGGATAGATAGATGAAAGATGATGGATGGATAGATAGATGATAGACAGATAGATGATAGAAGAGAGAGAGATTAAGATGTATAGAGAAAGATGATATAGATAAATATAGATGATAGATGATGTTGTTGTTGTTCAGTCGTTAAGTCATGTCCGACTCTTCATGACCCCATGAACCATATCATGCCAGGCCTTCCTGTCCTTCACTGCCTCCCTGAGTTTGCTCAGTTTCATGCTCATTGCTTCAGTGATGCTATCTAACCATCTCATCCTCTGCCATCTATTTAGATGATAGAGATAAATAGATAGATGATAGATACAGATACAGACATAGAAAGATATAGATATAGATAGATAGTGATCATAACACTGCATTATAAATGTTCTATATTATGTACCAGTGTGATAAGGCAGTCATAATTCACTAGAGGATCACAGTTTCTAATGGGTCACAAAGTACATTGCTCAGATTCTTGCAAAGAAAGTAGAGTAGGTAAGACTTGATCCTATCCAGCAAAAGACATATTCTTAAATCATTAAAAAGTATTTAGAATTATTAAACCCAGATCATTAAACCTGAGCATGTAGACATTACTTATGCCAGAACTGTTATAGGATACATTCCAACTTTCAAAATGCATTTGCAGAGCACATGATTTCTAAGAAGGAAACCACATTAAGACTGAACTCAGGGTTGTTTGTTTGTGCCTTTGAGCCAGTCTTGACTCCTGGCAACTGCCTGGACAAATCCCTGCGGTTTTCTTGGCCAGGTTCTTTGGAAGTGGTTTGCCCTTGCCTCCTTTCTAGGGCTGAGTGAGAGTGACTGGCCCAAGGTCACCCAGCTGGCATTGTGCCAAAGGTGGGACTAGAACTCAAGGTCTCCCGTTTTCTAACCTGATGCCTTAACCACCACACCAAACTAGTTATTCAATTCAGTTTAGCCCTGCATTAAAAGATGTTAATTATATCCAGATATAATTACACAGAATTGTAGAATTGCTTTTCTACTGTGTAATTTTGAGCAGCAGAATCACACTGGGCAGGCAGAAACAACTGGAGACAGGCAGTCCTTTGGATAACCAGATCTTATGTCATGAAGGGCTTAATAGGTGATGACCAGCACTTTAAATTGCGCCCAGAAGCTGACTGGCAGCCACTGCAGCTCTTATACCAGTGATGACACATGGGACAAAAGAAGACATGCTTCTTACTACTTGTGCTGCTGCATTTTAAACCAGGTGATCTTCAAGGGCAGCCCTATGTAGAGCGCATGGCAATAGAGCAATCATGAAGTGACCAGGCTGTGCTCATGGATCACGTTTGCCAGACTGAAACAGTGAGTAAATCCTCCCACTCCAGGAGGAGTCACAATTGGAGCACTAGATGAAACTATGCAGATGCTCTCTTGGCCACAACTATGACTTGCTCTTCAAGCAGCAGCAGCTGTGAATCCAAGAGGACTCTCAAACTGTGAGCCAGTTCTACTTGGGAAAGTGACCCCCTTTAATACAAGCCACAGCCCTTGCTGACCATGAGAAAGTTAAGCAATGTTGGGCTGGATGGGAGTCTCCATTATCAAGAAAAAAACATGGATGTGCCGATGCGTTATCAGGAGTTAAGGCAGAATACAATGTACCCAAGCTAGTCTTTGTCAATTTATTCTTTACTTATATAGCTTATTATTATTTATAATTATATAGTTAGCTCTTTTAATATAGCTTATTATTACTTATTATGTTTGCAGTAAGATAAAATGTAAGCAACCAAGCCTGGACTGATGTTAGAGCAAACACAGTGCATCTAGGTTCATTCCCTTTCAAGTCAATTCACCTCAACATCTTAGCTTAGATCATCCTGGCAAAAAGTGGATTTGAGGTCCCAGGTACTCCAAAGAACCTCTCCGTCTGAGACTTCAGTGATCCAGACCTAACAGGCCTTGGGAGTAGAGTTTGACTTCAGGGAGACTCTAGCTTTTGCTTTGAAATAGCAAAGGCGATCTGACAAGGGAACACCATCAACCAACACTTTGGATTAAAAAAAATAGATTATTAAAAGAATATTTGAATGATTTCTCCCTAAAGCCTATTAACTGTTGTTTGAACTTCACCCAGAGGATTCCTGTGCCACTGAAAGTGCAGAACTATGCGCAGAAATTCAACGAGTGTATCTTGCATTGGGAAGCGCTGTACCAGTTGAACGTCTGCCTCACTGCTGCCTCAGGTGACTGGCCTAAGAGAAAGCGCTAGAAGCGCTGAGGACATTTCTTCCCCAACTTCGCAAGCGCGCGACAGAGACAGCTTCCCGCCCTTCTCCGGCCTTTCTCGCCCTGGCAAGGAAGGGCCCAAAGGGCGCTCATTCCGGCGGCGGGTGGCGCCTGCGCGGCCCCAACCCCGAGTGACGCGAGCAGTCTGGACGGAGCTCCTCGCCCGGCCATGGGCGCCCGCTCGCCTGCGTCCTACCCTGCCTACCTTCTGAGCGGCTTTCTCTTGGCGGCCGCGTTGCCTCCCCAAGGAGCTGACGGTAAGGCGGGGCGGGGCGGCGCCAGGGCGCTGCTTTGGGAGTCCCCCCGAGGCCCGTCTCCAGCTGCCGCCTTTGGAAATATGCGCCTTCCCCCGCCCCGTCATCTGGCGGGGGGTGCGCTGCCTTTGCCCACCGCGCGCACGAGACAGAAAGTTGTGCAGGAGCGAGATTTTGAACGCGCTTCGTGCGCTGCCTTTCCCCCTAATCTATCAGAGGGTAGGCTTGGGGGGGGGGGGGCATTCCTCTGTGCCATGCTGGGCTTTTGTTTTTGCTTAGCGCCGCCCATCATAGGGCAGTCTGAAAACGCCCCGGCTGTGAGCAGGCTCACATGTCCGTTCGCCAACTGGGTGGACTGCTTCGAGGCGTTTTTCCATTTTTTTTTAGAAACCTACTTAAATGTCCAACAACGCCTGTCTGTGGGGTAGGAGAAAGAGAGTGGGGAAAACGTATCTGATTGATCTGTCCAGGCTAGAGTGAAAGTAAGGATTTGCGGAGATGAACCAATACATGCTTCCTCGTGTTTTCATGCATCACCACCACCAGAATCTAATTCAGTAAAATGACAGGCAAATCAATTTCCTGTTCCATCCATAAGATGAGAAAATTGCATTTAGCTGGGAGGTGGTTTTGTTTGAAATCCATTTGGCTGATGTACAGTAATTGAGCAACATAAGCACGCAAGCAAAGCTTTCAAACAGAGGCCCTAAAATAAGAACTGTTTTATACAGCCAAGTCTGCAATCAATCAATCAAATAAATAAATAAACAAAACATTAAGGTAAAGCCTCTCTCAAGTTGAGCTTGTCTCCTGGTGAGTTCATGGGCCCATCCCTGGGTAACAATATAGAATATTGCCTTCTTCTGGGAAGTGTTTTCAACTTCCTGGACTAGCCTGCAGCGCTGTGATTTCCTAGTGGTCTCCCATCTAAGTACTACCTAAACCCAGCCATACTAAGCTTTCTTCCAGGTCAGCCAAGGTTGGCAAGATGCTGCCACCTGTTGTGACTGGAGTAAAACCTGCTAATTGATTAGCCAGCTTCAGAATTAGAGGATGACATGGATTATGCGGAAGTGAATGATTTAGGAAAATTGGTCAACGTTTGAAAGAAAAAAAATAATAAAATGGGAGATTTATTAGGGGAGGAGGTTTTTGGATTGGTTTTTTTTATTTTTTTTTTGGCCATAGGTGAAGACACAGGCACTATCTTGGGGGGAGATGGGCGGGGACAAGCTAAATAAATAAATAAATAAATAAATAAAATCTTCATTGAACCTCCACTGGACCCGTGTTACCCCCAAGACAACTTCAGCAGCACTAAGAGGGGGAGACGTTGCTTTCATCAGGAACAATGTACTATACTGAAGTTCAGCAACTGGTTTAGGCCAATCCAATATGGCAACTGTTTCAGATTTGAACAGCCAGGTGAATCTGAGCCTTCAGAGAGCTGAACATAGGGTAAAACGGCTTCCTGTGCACACTCCCTAGGGGTGGCTTTTGTCTGACAGAAATTAAAAATATGGTTGGCAAACAGAGAAAACCCCTTTAAAAGAAATGGGTTCACACGCTGAGGTAAGCAAAAGCCAAACCAACCACATATTATGGCTTAGAGCAGTGTTTCCCAACCTCAGCAACTTTAAGCAGGCTGGCTGAGGAATTCTGGGAGTTCTGAGAGTCCACGCATCTTAAGGTTCCTGAGGATGAGAAACACTAGCTTTAGAAGAGATGTTGGCCGACTTGAATAGCATCCAGAGGTGATGCTACTAAATCCTCAGATGCAGTCAGTGGTCACAGCATCTCTTGCCCTTTCATCCATGGAATTGGGCAGGATTCCAGATGTGTGGGAGGGCATCCAGGACAGAAGGCAGACCAGTGCTTGAGGAACACAGATGGGAAAAGCCATGGCTGCCGGCCTCCACTTTCCACAGGGAATTTAAAGGTGTCACATTAATATCTGGGGAGTAACAGCAGACTAGCAACCCCCTCTGTAAATAGAATATTGCTTATTTACTGCTATAACCTTTCTATCTACATGTATGTATATAACCTTATTACTAGGGAAATAATAGAACTGTGATTTTTTTTACATCCATTCCCACTTAAAAAAAAATAAATCTGTGCCAACCCAAAAACCTGTGGAAAAACTGCTAGGTTGTGGCAAGAGAAAGAGAGAGGTGACACTGCAAGTCAAAATTTCATTCTATAAATTTTCCTCTCCTGGATAGATAAATGTTTTTTCCCCTCCACCTCCAGGATTATTATCTGATATAATTATTAGAAATTACTCTTGCTGAGTAGTGTTTTGAGATTTGCTTAAATCTCTATAAAATACATCAGATGAGTCTGTTGTAAGTCAGATGCTGTTAGAACATTTTGAATATATTTCAAGGTTGATCTGAGGTATGGAACAGCCCTTCAGACCAATGGCTAATTGGCATATATAAGTGTCTGCCACCATTATTGTCTTCACTCTACCCACAGAATTGACCTCAGAAAAGAATTGTGGGGTTTTGGGGGGGGGGTAAGCCATCCCCAAAATATATTTCTCTTTGAGGTCTATTATATCTCTCATGGTTTCCTGCTTCATAATAGACTTTGTGGATGTGCACATGTGCCTTCAAGTCAGTTTTTGACTCCTGGCGACTGCCCAGAGTCGTCACTGGAATTTTCTTGGCAAGTTCTCCGGAAGTGATTTGCCATTGCCTCCTTCTCAGGAAGAGTGACTGGCCCAAGGTCACCCAGCTGGCTTCGTACCCAAGGCAGGACTAGAACTTGTGGTCTCCCAGTTTCTAGCTTGGTGCCTTAACTACTACACCAAACTAGCTCTTAGGCATTTTTTAAACAATTCCAAGGCTAATGCCAGTATCCTATTCCAGGGTTTTTCAAATTGTTCTTTGGAACCCCTGGTTCCACAAGAACTTGATGTGGCTCCATGAGGGACTCAAGGCTAAATCAAAGTTCACTCAAATGCAGCCAGGGACATCCACAGCAGAAAGGGAAAAAATGATGGCTGTGATTTTGACATAGGAGGTCCCCTTGGCTGCATGGCATTCTCCTACAAAAAATCCACCACAACCATTTTGTGTGTGCCTGTCCTGCCTTCTGCAAAATCATCCTGCCCCAGCCCTGCCTCCCTCCCCAGTCCCTGAGCAAGGTCAACCAGAAGATTCTGGGTGGACAAGACAGGAGCTTCCTGATGGGCAGTGGTTCCTAAGTGGCCCTTTTGGTATGGATAAGTAGCAATCAGTTGACCCAGGTTTCCTTTTACTACCAATTTTCTATCACTAGAACTTTGCCTCTTGAACAGGGGTTCCGGGATTTTTTTTTAACTAACCGGTCCCATGACCTTAAGCAAATGATGATCAGAGCCACCTTTTACATTACATCTGAGTCTTCTGGCCTGGCAGAACATGCAGCAAAATTCCCATCCATTTAGATACCCTGGATTGTCAGAGTTCCTATTCACACGGAACATCTCTGTAATGCAGTTATATGCACACCGATGCAAATTTCACACTGAAGGAAAGATCACTGGGAGAATGGCCAAGCCCGTGAAGAGGTTCTGTTAGGGTGTAGTCTGCATATGAATGTATATTACACATGCAACTTAATTATGTGTGAGGAACTTTACAGATTTTAACTGGCTTCTGACATCACATTAAACCAAAACTAGGCCTAATGATATTGCCAAGTGCACCTGGAAATACAAAACGCTGTGTGTTGGGCTTCATTGTTGGGGACATGTAATTTCTGGCAATAAGGAAGTGGTGTGCCACTGCCTGCTTTTGGAGTGCTTTTACAATTTCCCAGGCCAACCAGGACCTGGGTTTCTCAACAGTTTCCCATCCAAGTGCTAATCCGGTCTGGCCCTGCTTAACTCTTCAAGATCAGCTAAGGTCCACTAGGTGCTCCTGGAGATAGATACATCTTAATGCTTGATATATAAACAAGCTCAAGATAAAGTTTTTCCAATGGAATAACAAGATTAATTTGCATGAAAACACAGAATAGCAATCATAGGTAAAATTGATTTGGAAACCATAATCAAAATGAACATGAAAAATATGATCTGTGAGTGCAGGTACAGTATGGTATGGAAAAGATTAAGTGCAGGGAAGAGAGGCAGCAATGTGAAACTTAATTTGAGGGGATGAGTTAGGCAAGAAGGAAGACCAAGAAACCAAAGGGCATGTTTCAGAATGCAAAGAGATGCATATGGAGGGAATGCTGAAGAATTCTCAGGGAAATAATATCATATCAAGAAGAGAAATAGAGGGGAGGAAACTTCTGTTAGCAGTTCAGCCAAGAATTTCAGATCTAATGAGCTTCTTAGGTCAGGGATGAAGAACCTCGACTTTTCAGACTCCAATCACTGTGGTCAATGGCCAGGGATGATGGAAATGGTAGTCTTCCAACCATACAGAAAGCAGAGGATTGCTTCTTAGGCCTTCAGTGCTATCTTTATTAGGGAACAAGAAATGCAGTTAAACGTGGGACAAAACAGTATACATGCACACACATACATCAAAATAGCTGCAGTGAATGTTAAAAACTACAATGTGTACCTTGTCCAAAGGGAAGAGTCTCATGAATAGACAGTTATGGTTAGATTGTTCTTTAGATTTGAAGCTAAAAAGTAAAGGCTGCTTTAGGTTTGGGCTGCTGGGCCTGGGAAAGGAAGCTTCACCCTTTTTGGCAATCAAACTCTTCCCTTTCTCTAGCTGCTATTTGTTCCACTAAAGAAACAAGTGCCTGAAGGTCACACTTAACCCTTCATCTCAAAAAATGGGCAGCAGCCTAATTTTTAATACTGTAGTTAATCTCACTTATTTCAAACCTGATTGGGTTGTGCCCAACTTGTATTGAATGCTATATAAATATTTGGAGCAACTCATTTCATTTGTATGTTGTGAAGCTGGGGCTGACAACAGAAACAGATGGTCTCACATTCTCTTCCTTGTATAGCCTGCCCTTCCATTGCTTGGATTTCATTCCAAAAGAGCTGCTATGCTTTACTTCAGGGATCCTCTGAGGTCTACAGTATGGATGATGCCAGGGAGCTCTGCCAAGGCAATGGTAAGACAACTCTGCTCTTTTCAACCTCATCCCAATCTTGTGTGATGTGCTGACATCAATCCGCTGAGGCTGCACGAGCAGGAAGAGGGAGCCCTTTCAATACCTGAATGTTTGTTTGCCATTTTGAAGACTGTTAATACTCATAGTAGTTAATAGATCATGCACATTACTTGCTCAGGATAGATGCACTGAACAGGTGGGAAAGTTGGGCTTCCATGGTTGATCCCATTCATTCCATTGCTGGGCCATTGCAGGGTTTTCCAAGTACATTGATTCTAGCATGCTCTTTCTTGTACTCTCAAACATTTCTAATGTTGGAGACAGAGAGACCTGCTATGTTATTGATTCCTACCCTGGTATTTTCCAGACTGTTTACTTTAAGGAAAAAGCTTTCTGCCATGCAGCACAAGTGTGTATGCACATGCACCTTTAAGTATTGCAGAGAGTGTTCAGGTGTATTTGGAAGCCAGGAATTGGCTTTGATCAGGTCAGTAACTGTACAATAAAAGAACTGAACTTGCCTACTCAGTTTATGTGCACCTTTTCATTTGGCCAGGATGATCAAGGCTAACAACATACCTAATGAACTGGAGTATCTACTCCCATTCACATGAACTGACACCCAACTGTAGATTGCAGGGAAAAACAGGCATATTTAAGGACCATCAAGAGACCAGAACATGGAATGAAAGCTACTTAGTCCAATTTTACCAAAATCAATGACAGAATTTATTACTTATTTACAAAGCATTTTCAAGTTTAATTCATACAATATCCAGAAGTGTGTGTTCATTCTTGTGGAATATATTTGTAATTGAATTAGGTTAGAGTCAGCTCTAGATTACTGTGCATGCATTTCCCACTTCGATTAGTAGATCCAAAATTTTTATAATTGGCTGTTGTGTTATACTTCTGTTATCCACCTATCGGTTGGTTGGCTGCCTGTTGGTTCACTGATCTGTTGTATTTCTATTCTGCCTCTTTTCAAGGCAGCAGCATATCTGAGTATCTGATTTAATCCCTACACCAACAGTATAGGATAGGTTGAGCTAAGAGAAGGACTGGCACAGAATGAGTTGAAGGCACAAGTTATACTTGCATTGGGGTTGTTTTAATCACAGGTTGGGTACTGAAAATAATGTTGTTTTTATTTCCCCAATATAGCCTCTGGAGCTGATATTATTAGTATAAATAGCAAAGATGAAAATACCTTCATTCAAAGTAGTTTTTGCTCAAATTGGCATGGTCCAGAATATATATCTCTTGGCATGTTTTTTGACACTGATGGTAAGTGAACAAATTCCTGTTAGAAATCTGCTCCGCCTTTTCTTGATTTTTGTACTACATCTTCATTAGGAACTATCCTTCCTCTCCTAAGATAACGTTTCTACATGCAACTTCTTCAAGAACTCACTCTTGCTCTGGGTTTAGAAATGGGCCCTATGGAATCCAGAGAGTTGTGAATGCAAAGCCTACAGAAACAACACTAGGTGTGCAGAATGAATACAGGGGCTGAGGGATAGCCTTTTCCATTGGATGGACTGCAAGGAAAGTGAAATAGGATGACAGGCTTGTACCAGGGGGAATCAAATTTTTATCTGCTATTGCCCAAGGTACAAGTAAAGGGTTGTCCCTGGCTATCATTGTACCAGGGGTAATGTAGTTGAGGGGGTGGGCTCTAATTTGCAAAAATGTTTGATGCAATCAACCTGTTACAATATAATTTTAAGCATATTCAGTACTAGAAAAACTTTGCTTAGCTCCCTGAGGCTTTCTGCTGTTTCTCTTTAAGCAACAACTTAAACTAAATTGAACAAATAAAACTAAAATTAAAACTATTTGTTCACAAGTCACCACGTCAATGTGGGTTTTTACTCTGACTCACATTTATGAAACAAAATAATTTTACATCTATTGTATTGCAGATGATATTTTCAAATGGTATGATGATTCCAAAGTAAATTTTACAAACTGGATAGAGGAAGAAAGTCACAATGAACTCCTAAACACTTGTGCTACTATGCATACAGCTTCAGGTGGATGGGAAAAAGTCTCCTGTGAACACCTTCCATTGACTAAGATCCTGTGTGAAACTACTGGTATGTAAGAGCCATACTATAACATTGCCTTAAAAAAAATACTATTGAAGATTTCTATTGCAGTCCAGGAATGGCTAGATTTTACAGGCTGTGGAAGGGCTTTCAGGTAGATCAACTTCTGCTGCTATTTAGGTCGTCTTCCAAACATCCTGGAGCCCTTCATTCATCAATCCCGTCACCACAGTCATTAAACTTAATTCTGGTGTCATTTTATTCCCATACTAGTCATATATGCAGTATAATTATGATAACATAATTAATTAGAAGATACAAATGTATTCTTCAAGGGAAATTGGAAACCGTATCTTGCAATTTGGCTTTTCATATAGCAGAATGCACAAAGTAGATGCAAAACAAAATACCTATATCCTTTCCTGTCAAGAAGCTTGGTCACTGTTCTGGTAGGGTTATCAACAAATGATTTCCACATTACCAGCTTTAGGAAACATTCTTTTGATTATTCCTACAGCAAGCATATCAGAACTAACACTGCTTTTAAGAAAGCAGTTTCAGAAGATTAATTCAGACATTGGTTTGGGTTATTTCCTGATTCCAGCACTGAAATCAAATAAACTTCAAGCCTAATTCATGCTCTAAGTTTTCGAAAGTTTTAACTGGGTCAGTGTATAATGAAAATGGACTGTAACTTTCCTACCTGAATCAAAATTCTTATTGGTGCTGGTATGCATCCAGGTCGTATCCCACTTATCAGTGTAATCCTGTATGTGTTTTACTTTGTCTGGGCTGAATCATTCTCCAGGAAAGTGAGTGTGGAAGGGTTCTTGCTTGGGAGGTCTTTAGAGCACACTCTTCATTATTACGGTGTTCAGTCTATTATCAATATAAAATTCGTTACAATGAAAGCAAGAGGTTATCTGTTCTTATAGAAACTATGCAACAAACCATGTTTCATTCATTTCCTATTCACAAACACACTCTAGTCACATGGTGTAATATGTGGTTTACTATGCCACATATGAATGAAGATTGGAATCAAACTGCAATCAGTAGACCCATGTGGATGGACAACATCTGTATTTGAATACCCATCTGATTTACACCCACAATTTCCATTCCCAAGGAGATCCATGCACAGAAAATGCTTTCCCAAATGGATTCCCTTTTTTATATCAGCATATCTCTGAGTTTTAATATTCATTACTCTTGTTGTTTGGTCACTAAATTGTTTGTTGCTGACTATTAGATAGTAAAGGCAATTAATTATTTTCACTACTTCTCTGTGAGGTAAGATTGAATTGTAGATTCTTTAAAAATACATAAATCAAATTAATATGTTCTCATTTTTTTCTGCATATTGCTAAAGTTCTTTATGAAAAGACACATTTATTTGGTGAGTAATCCATTTTGTTTTCTTTATATTCTCTAGTAATGAAACACTGATAAGACAGTGTTTTCCTACTTCAGAGCAGTTTTCTTTTTCAGTGAACAACATTCACAATTATCATGGATTGGTTCCACATGTGGATGTAATTACAGCAGGTCCATCAAAAGCAATGTACTTTAGTCATGACTAATTTAACTCATCCCATTGATTTTAATAGATCTTTTCTGACTAAATATGGAACTACCATTGTGTATTCTATTTGGATATGCAAGAAGCTGCATTAAAGATCTCCATTCACTGTTAAATGTCACAGATTCCCGACATTTTTCATTGCCAATTAGCCTGGTACATAATGGAGAAAACTATTTGTATCATGGGAACAGGTCCACTGGAAGCTATATTGGCCAGGAGGACACACAAAATCAAAGTTCTACAAAGGCAATAACGTCGTTAAGTCAAACATTTTTCAGGCTTATTAAAATTCTTATTAGACTAATTTGTGAAACATTAGGGGGGGAAAGGGTAAAATTATATTTGTTGCATTCTAAAATAGCATAAAGCTGAGCCCAAGGAAGAAAGTTTGGGTGCCTCTGGAACAGCATGATGAAATGTGCTTGCAGCAGCAGATGTTGCTTGCCAGCAGTTTTGGGCTAGGATATGTAGGACAAAGTAATATAGAAATTAAAAAGTGATGAGGTAGCATCAACATGTTAAGGAAACCTTTCTAGATCTCACTGTTTATGATCTCAGGTAACTCCCCACATCCTAGAGAACTAGGAGTATGGTCCATTGAGCTGTACCTTAAAAGATTTAATGGATAAATCAAAGGCTGCAAGTAAGCCAGTTCAGGGAAATAGTCCAATAATATAAATGTTAAATAGCTGAAAAACATTTGCAATTGCAGAATAACAACATACATAATATGATTATGTATTTCTGTCGGAATCTCTGTATTGTTTCAGAAACTGCTTGGATAACCATCATAGTCATAATGTCAACAATAATTGTGTCAATGTCTGCAGCATTTCTCTGGTTTCTTTATCAAAGGAGGATATCATCTAGACCAAGATGTACTATACATAATTCCATCACTCAAGTTCCATGTGACAGTGAAACATTTCTTATAGATGAAGAAGATGAATATTCTGCTTAAATTGCTTTCATTTAGATACTATTACAGAAAGGGGCAATGGCACAAAGACAACCTTCAACACCACTAGCACAAATATAATCCAAATGAAGATGTTTATTTGTTAATTATTTTACTCATATAAAATCATTTTCTGTCTGAATGTGCATTTTTCAGGATGCTTAACTTCCCTTTGATAATACCCATAGTTTAGAAATCATTCTAATCTGGAAAGGCACATATGCCCAAAAATCCTTTGGAAGGAAGAAGCTCCTGCCTTCAGGGACACTGCTAAATTTATTCTGATGAGACAGTCCACATCAGATGAACTAGGACCAACACGTTTCACAGCACTCATTTGATTATGAAGTTCAGAATTCCAGTTGGGAACTAGAAGTCTCTACAAAAACTTAATTTAAAATGCAAGTTTGTAAAATATAGTGGTGCCTCGGGTCACGAACGCTTCTGTTCATGAACTTTTCGGTTCACGAACAGCTCTGGTCGCAAAATTTTGCCTCCGTTCGCGAACGCCGGATTGGGTTACAAACAGGATCCGCAGCCATTTTCCCTCCCGTGACATGTGGTCGCGGCTTCCTGTAGGGAGGGGGACTCTCCCTCCAAGCAATATCCACCTCCCCACCCGCCTTCCTGTCCTCCACGCCAGAAGTCGCGTCGAGCAAGGTTAGCTTTCTCTCTCTTCGTGCTGTACTTTGGGTCATATTTTTGCGGTTTAAAAAAAAACACATATGGTTCAGAATGGATTAACCGTAATTACATTGAACCTTATGGGGAAATTTGATTCAGGACGTGATCAAAAATCGGTTGGCGACCAAATTCGGAGGGGTCAGAACGGATTAACCGTATTTACATTGAACCTTATGGGAAAATTTGATTTGGTTCACGACCAATTCGGTTCGCGACCAGAGTCATGGAACGAATTAAGTTCGTGAACCAAGGTACCACTGTACTACCTTTAAAAAACATGGAACAACTGAGATCACGAACAATGGAGATAATTTATTAAAACCTGTAGATTGTACCTTTATGATGAAGTCTGCATATTCTCCTAGTGAATGTCAGTTATTTTTTATATTAACAAAATATGGAACAACAGTGAGGACCTTCAACACAATTCCAATCATTTTATATATGACTATTTTAATATACTGTTCTGTAAAATGAAATCGAGTATAAATATTTGCATTTTTTTTTAGCTCAAATAAAAGCAGTAACTAAAAATGGCCTTTCTAGAATTGCATACATAAAGCAATTTGATGTTTACAATTAGGCTTTCAATTACTGATAGGCATGTGATGTTTGGGAATTACTGTTTATGTCTCAAAGTGGCTGAGTAAGTCAAGTAATTGCTTAAACAACAACATTCAAAGTTTGCCACATGTTATATTGCAGGCGGTAATCTGACTAGCATTGCTCACAATTAGGCTACAATCCTAAATACATGTATTTCTATGTAAATGAGTATTACACCATAAAAAATTATCATTTGGATGCTTGAACATGGGCATCTCATCTTTACTATTCTAGCTGACCTTATAATTTAATTACATGCCTCTCAGTGCCAGAAAAAAACCCCATAATATTGGTTAAACAGACCCAAAGGCTCTCCCCAATCTCTCCTAAATTAATTTTAGTCGAATTCTTCAGACAGAAGGGAAAAGTTTTATGTAGCTCAGAGCATTATAGCTCCTATTTTTTACCCTAATCGCATAGATTTTTTTCAAAATGAGGTACTAGTCTCTATATGCAAGCAGCAAAGAGAAAGATTTTCTCTAAAACAAAATATGAAGACTCAGAATAAGATGGAAAAAAATTCTCAAAATTACCCACTTTCCCTTTTAACATTTTCTTAATCTTAGCCTTCATATCTTTATTCCAGTATTTCAAAAGACAGCAGCTAATTGTAGAAGATGCTCTAACTCTGGACTGCAATTCTTAGAGCATTCAATATGTACAGAATGCCTGTATGAACTGGGGAAGGTTGGTATTGTTTTGCCAAGTTACTTTTCTCCTTTCTTGCAGAAAAAAAAATGCTTTCCTATGAAAATTGCACTGCAGAGATCCACAGGGCTAAGTCTGTCTTCTACATTTATAGTAGAATACAGTACATATACAGGTAGTCCTCATTTAGTGACTGCCTCAGACAGCAACCGTTCAGAGTTATAACCGTGATGAAGTAACTTTTTGACCAATCCTTGCATTTACGATCTCTGCAGGTCTGTAAAGTAAAGGAAAACTGAAGATTATAAATAGAGTCAGTTTCACTTAGCAACCACTTTGCTTAATGACCGAGTCACCAGTCCCAATCATGGTCACTAAACAAGGACCACCTGTACCATACTCTATTTACAGTTGGGCCAAGTTCCCCACCAATGGATACCCAGCTGTATTCTGTCAACTAAGATTCACAAGCAATACTTTGTTACAAAGAAGTATAACTCTCCACATGAGCAGCACAGAACAACATCCCTGTCACACAGTTTGAGCGCAACCAGGATCTTTTAGATGCAAAGGATTCTGTGTAAGCTGAAACTCTAGTGGGAATTCTTAACTCTAAATGGGACTATTATGTGGAAGGAATAAGGTAGCACAATGTCCTTTGGATGAAGGCTTTATGACTTTAGTCAGAACAGGAACCTGGATTGCACAGGAAATTACTGTCTCTCTAATAATATGGGTTAATAGAAATAATGGAAGTTATGTTGTAAATTTAAAGCAAGAGTTTGATGTATATTGTTACTTATAGCTGTTGCAAGGAGGGTCGGATGTCAATTCTTTTCTTTCTTTTGTTGTTTCTCCTCTTTTCTGCGCTTTTGAACTTTACTATTTTTTCCCAATTTTTTCTTCTTAAACTTTTTCTTAATATTAGTTTTTGTTTGTTTTTTCTGTTCTTTTAAAAAAAAATTAATAAAGGTATTATTTAAAAAAAAGGAAATTGCTATCTCTCCCACCCCCTCTTTGGCTCTCAACCAACTCATTTTGAAGCGTTCAAAAGATAAGTTATGCAGTTGTATTTGATATGAATGCATCTGCCAAGACAGTATTCTGAAGTTAGAAATGGATGCTATTGATTTGGAGTAAATGAACTGTGTTCTATTCATATAATGGGAAAAAAGTGCTCTCTGTAAAGGGATCATTTTCAGAGATTGCATTCTTGAAAAAAAGTAATGGCAAGCCATTTCTGAATGGTTGCCAAGAAACTTGTATGGATGTATCCATGAAATCACCAGGAGTAGAGCTCACCTGGAAGGAGTCATTACCTTTATGAGCCTTAATATCAGTAGCAACACAGGAAACCTATCCCCATTACTGCTCCACTCCAACAAATCCAATTAGCATTGGCATACTTAAACCAGACAAAACTCCTATGGGGATATAACTTAGGCTCTAAATGTTAGCTTATTTTAAAGAGGCACACAAATCATATGGATTGCAATTTTTATTTAACAAACAAGTGACAACACTAGAAAACACATTGATAACCAGTGCTTTAGCAGTGAATGTGGGTTCTAAAAAATGTTCATTCAGATAAATAGCTTGGTTAAGATTCTAAACTGTAAGTTTTATTCCTTCCAGGAATGCTGAAATGCTTGTGTTTACTGCTGCAATTCCTTACTGGAACTTCTACATATTATCAAATATAATCCGCAATTTTGAAATCAATACTTATAAAAGCCATAATTAACACTTATTAGTAGCCCCTTGCAAGTTTATTGCTTTGAGTTAAACATTCCTCAAGAAGAACTTAGAGAAACTTAACACTAATCACAGAACCCATTCATTCCCTCATTCAATCTAGGTTGTTAACACTGGAAGCAAAACAATGAGACTTCCCAGTAGATATTTTTAAATGGTAAGTTAAGAAAGAATTATCCCCTCCCCATGACTTGGGCTTGCAAACTCACTTAATAGTTCCACTTAGTACCAGCAGAAGAGCAAAACTTGAAAAACATTTCCCAGAATTTGTAACTGATTTCTGTAAGAAGTTTATACAAAAAGAAATCTTCCTTACACATAAAAATCATGTCTTTTAGAAGAAGGCATACATGTCACAATCTGAAAGAAGAAAGATACTCTTGCAGACTGAATGAGCAATATCCAATATCTATGGATACTGGTGTGCAACAGCAGATTTTCTGTTGACTCAGCAATTCTTCAGAAATCTAATAGGATTCAGCATGTTTTTACTAAATAAATGTGCACTGATGATACTTGTGTCAGCTGAGCGTTTAGCCCTTCCATTTCCATCTATGCAGCATCAAGGGTTCTATCGAGATCACCATCTTCAGAATCATCATCATCTGAAGCTGCTGGAAGTACAGAATATAATCAGAAATTTTTCTAGAAGTCTAAGATCAAGGACATTATTTTAAATTTGACACAGCATCTCATTTTGTAAAGCATTTATGTGCCTTTGAAATCAGTGCTTCAGAATGGAGTGCTTCCCTAAACTAATATCTACATACAACTTTAACTTAACATCTCTGAAACTAAAAGGCAAAATACACCTACTTACTTTTATGCTATAGTATACTGCTTTTAGTAAGCACATGAATGTAAAAGGAAATCAAAACTCTTTCTTTAAAAAGCAAATTGAGGAAGGAAAAGGATAAAATGAAAAAATATCTTTTTATATTTTAGAAAATTAAGTAAAAACATCTAAAGCAATTATCTTTAGGTACCATTTTAATAATTCTCAATGTGGAGTCCTTGGTGTTCTCTAAGCTTGGTTGTTTGATTGCAGACATTTCATTACCTGACTAGGTAACATCATCAGTGCTCACTGCTAATTCTCAGTGTGAACCCACTAATGAAATTCTTTTATGCCTTCTAGCAACTATAACCCTATAAAAATATTTAGACACTTACTTGCCAACTGTCACAATAATGTTCTGCCCATCATTTCAATTTAACATATGCTAGGAAGTGCAGACATATAGGAATGGCTTCAGTTTTTCCTTGTTTTACAGCTACCCAAGTTAACAATGATAAATGGCCAGATTTTTACCAGTGCAATAAAGTGTTTCACATTGTGCATGATTCTGCTTTGATTTTAAATTACAAGTACATATATATGAATGGCAATATATAAACATTAATAGGCATCTTCAATACCAGAAAGGCTAACAATGGGTTATTTTTCCCAGAAGAGTATTACAGTATTAAACTACATAGTTAACTGTGTTAAAGAGTAAAGGCCCTTTTAAAACAAAAATCCAGATGCACATAGTGCGAATGAATGGCCAGGTATTCTCAAATGTCCTTAAAAGGAAGCTAACATTTGTAAATAGAGTAAATAATACCAAATAGATAAACAAGGTTTGAATTATTCAAATACCTACATCTGTAAGAATAGGACAAGAAAATGATATTTCACCAAGGAAACCTCTTATGATTTGGCAACTACTGGACACAGATTACAAGAGAATAGACAGTGTTCATTCACAGAAGACGATGAAACAATCATGAAATAAATGTTCTCTTCAAAACCTAGCAAACCCTTCTTTAAAAAACAGATACTGATACAAGTGCTTCCCCACAATTACTGGAGAAGAAATTTTGCTCACAAATCCCAGGCTCTTGCTGTACCAGGTTTCATCCAGGTTCCACAGAAGAAAAATAGAGCAGGCAGTGTGGATTAATTCAACACTGATTGGTATCAAGAAGTGCTGGGACTCCTACTCACTGGAGAGAAAAAAGGGGGCACTGATGTAGGTGGTCTGTCTGTCTATCTGCGTATCTCCGGCTCAAGGGGGCAGAAGTTAGTAATGACTGTAGTTTAACTCTGTACATTCTGTGTTATTTTAATTCTTTTTATCATCCCCCTAACAAAAGCTACCTTTGTAATGGACAGAAATGTGTATATGGGGCCCTTAGCACAGAGATGTACAAGAAAGAGGCATCAAATATGCACATGACCTAAAGAGGAGGGGAAAAATGGGTTGGCAAGTAATGATACCTGAGTTATTAAACATCACAACTGCTATATCAGCAACCACCTCTTAAATGGAACTACCTCTAACAGATACCTCTCCGTAAGTAAGATGTTTTGTTAAAAATACACATTCCCCAAAAGATAATTAGATTCTGCTTAGAGACTATTCTTAAAAGAGATTCTCAGCTAAACAAAATTCCAATGTCTACCTGAAAAGCAAGTCTAAATTCACATGCTTGAGTCAGCAAGGCCAGTCTTCCTTAAGGGTATACACTGATCAAAATTAACCAAGTTCTAGTGATTTCAGTGAATAAACTTCATTTCTTTCAATGAGAAATGTTAAGCATATGCATATTAGGATGGATTTTGTTTAGTTTTGCCCTTCAAACTTCTCTCACAAAATGAAGTGCAATCTGTATGTGTCAGGGCAATTTGAAGTAAGTATTTTGACTGAGTTTCCTCAGGGACCAGATTTGAGTCCTTCAGGTGCACCTTATAATTTAATCCAATTCTACTTGAAAACTGCAGAGCAGCTCAGACATTTAAATACTCAATATTACATATAAAAACAGATTTCACTTTATCCCTTTGTTCTTTAACTTAGAAGTAAAATCACCTACTTTCAATATCATCCATGTGTGCCTGAAGAGTTCTTGCAAGATTAATAAACTAGAAGCAATGCAAAAAGGCAGTTTTAAAAGATGCAAATCACCACAGGACTTTATACCATTAAAAATCCAATACCACAATTAAAACCTTCAAGAATTCCTAATTTCTCACCTATAAGTGAAAAGCCCCTACTGTCTCCAGGAACACAGTCCTATGTAAAAACATGTGAACTGGTGGATCATAAGTGCACTTAGCGCCTCTTAAAGATTAGAGAGAGAAGACTGTATATAATAATGGAAATGGCTGTGATCCAGCAGTTCACTTATTACATTTTTTCTGTTAAGAAGTGTGAGTCTGCTGGTAAGTGAATTACAGTCAGTGCTGCTGGAAGGTAGGAGAAAAATAGAGCATGAACTGAGCATGTTTTGAATATAAACTCCCTTGGAAGTTTTAGCCTGAGCTGGCGAATGGGCAAGATCAGCATCATTGCTATTCACTGAAATATATACTAATATTTAAACCTCTACCTTACAAAACAGAACTATTGAATAATTGAATCTAATTTGATTAAATATTAAGGGCACTCTCTAAATTATCAAGAGTTCAAGAAAGCTGTTAAATTGCTGCTGTTCTAACAGACTGAAACATATTACAAAGAAGATGAAATTCCATTAAGTATATACAGGAAAACATCCACCTTTGCATATTTCATCATTTCAGATACAACTAAGTGCTTAACAATTTAGTTGCAGAGTGGGATATACATTATTATAAAAAAGAATAATATAAGTAAAAGAATATCCCCACATACATTTTTTCTTAAGCATTCTTAAAATATATTTAAGATTTGCTCAAAACAGATACGCAGGAGCTAGAAAATGTGAAAGGCAACAAAAATAATTACAATTGGGGGATTTTCCTTACAAACAAAAACTCTTAGGATGTTCTCGTTTTAGAAGAGGGATTTAGAAAAGAAAAACTAAAATAAATTAATGGAAGGCAACCTTTCTTTTATTTTCAGCAGGCCAATAAATCAGCCAGTAAAATAGTTGATTCGGATTACAGTAAGGTACCCAAAGCATATTTAGCATTGTTGCCTATCCCAGTATGTTTTTTAAGCAGGTACCAGGTGTTACCTTAGCTATGTAAAGACTCAAAGAACCCCAAAGCAGAAAGGCTTTTTGGTGTCAACACAGCATATATCTATCTGCTCTCTGGCTGCATTCCCTTCACTGCTTTGCAATGGTTAAAAATAACTCCCTGACCTTCTTGAATGTCTTTAGGGAGCCATGCAGAACTTCAGGAGGAAGGGCAGAAAACTCTCATTTGAAACAAGGCTATTTTGGTACTGGCTGTGTCATATTTGAAAGAGATGAAATGTGCTTTAATCATAGTAACAAACTGATTCTATTACAGAAACAACTTATACCCCTTACCCGGACACGTGTGTTGGCCTCACTTGTAGTTCCCAGCATATCTGAAAAGCGCTGTTCACACAAATGCAACAATACTACAAGGTAAAGCCCAGAACTGATAAATTCATAGTCTGCCTGGAGAGAGAATGCATTATCGAGTCAAATATTCAAGCTTTCCAAAATACACAAATATTATATTACACTGATTATTTTCCCCTGGGATGCAGGGGTGCAATTACTTCAGACTTAGATCTTAACGTTCTTGAACTTTTAAAGAAACAATTCTGTCAAGACACACACTTCCAGATGATTCTTCATCTCAATTTACTGGCTAGCTCTCCATTCCAGTAACGATTGTGAGAAATAATTTTGAATAAAGGGAAGGCTGAGATCCACAAAATTTATAACAACTGTTTTAAACTCCTTGTCGCTAAACAAAGAATGCCGTTAATACTCAAAGCGCACACTTTAATATTGAAGTTTAAATGGTTACAGAAACTGAGCACCAAGTCTTTGAGAAGATACATTTCAACAATTCATACTGGAAAATTAATACTGTTCAGCATTTATTTAGCACTAGGCATATGAGAAAAAACAAATACCTATCCTTTGGTAATTAAGATATAGAGAGTTCAGAACAAAGACTTCTAATACTAAAGAAAAGCATAGGATATTACTAATACTTCCTGCTAACAAATGAGGCCACTAGCTACTTCTATGTATTTTGTGCCTTTCAGCACCTTTTCTTTTCTAAAGATCTCAGGTTTTGCCCAACTTTCAGCTACTGGTTTCCTCTGAGGTTATTTTTGACAAACTCTGCCAGGGTCACTGTAGGAGGGAAAAGAAAGTATCTGGAGAACCAGCAAAAAAGGACCCTTGGATAGTTACTGATGCCCCCTCTCATAAAGTCTTTTTCCCAGTGATCAACTGTGCAGAGCATTAGTTCAGACTCAAATTCAGTAAAGTGTGCATTACACTGTAGTCCCTTTTGGAAGGGAAAACCAATTGTCATTGCCAAAAACCCAGAATCTCTACAGATTTACAGTGGGGCAAAAAAGTATTTAGTCAGCCACCAATTGTGCAAGTTCTCCCACTTAAAAAGATGAGAGAGGCCTGTAATTTTCATCATAGGTATACCTCAACTATGAGAGACAAAATGGGGGAAAAAATCCAGAAAATCACATTGTCTGATTTTTAAAGAATTTATTTGCAAATCATGGTGGAAAATAAGTATTTGGTCACCTACAAACAAGCAAGATGTCTGGCTCTCACAGACCTGTAACTACTTCTTTAAGAGGCTCCTCTGTCCTCCACTCGTTACCTGTAGTAATGGCACCTGTTTGACCTTGTTATCAGTATAAAAGACACCTGTCCACAACCTCAAACAGTCACACTCCAAACTCCACTATGGCCAAGACCAAAGAGCTGTTGAAGGACACCAGAAACAAAATTGTAGACCTGCACCAGGCTGGGAAGACTGAATCTCCAATAGGCAAGCAGCTTGGTGTGAAGACATCAACTGTGGGAGCAATAATTAGACAATGGAAGACATACAAGACCACTGATAATCTCCCTCGATCTGGGGCTCCACGCAAGATCTCAGCCCATGGGGTCAAAATGATCACAAGAATGGTGAGCAAAAATCCCAGAACCACACGGGGGGACCTAGTGAATGACCTGCAGAGAGCTGGGACCAAAGTAACAAAGGCTACCATCAGTAACACACTATGCTGCCAGGGACTCAAATCCTGCAGTGCCAGATGTCTCCCCCTGCTTAAGCCAGTACATGTCTGGGCCCATCTGAAGTTTGCTAGAGAGCATTGGATGATCCAGAAGAGGATTGGGAGAATGTCATATGGTCAGATGAAACCAAAGTAGAATGTTTTGGTCTAAACTCAACTCGTTGTGTTTGGAGGAGAGAGAATGCTGAGTTGCATCCAAAGAACACCATACCTACTGTGAAGCATGGGGGTGGAAACATCATGCTTTGGGGCTGTTTTTCTGCAAAGGGACCAGGATGACTGATCCATGTAAAGGGAAGAATGAATGGAGCCATGTATCGTGAGATTTTGAGTGAACACCTCCTTCCATCAGCAAGGGCATTGAAGATGAAACGTGGCTGGGTCTTTCAGCATGACAATGATCCCAAACACACCGCTCGGGCAACGAAGGAGTGGCTTCGTAAGAAGCATTTCAAGGTCCTGGAGTGGCCTAGCCAGTCTCCAGATCTCAACCCCATGGAAAACCTTTGGAGGGAGTTGAAAGTCGTGTTGCCCAGCGACAGCCCCAAAACATCACTGCTCTAGAGGAGATCTGCATGGAGCAATGGGCCAAAATACCAGCAACAGTGTGTGAAAACCTTGTGAAGACTTACAGAAAACGTTTGACCTCTGTCATTGCCAACAAAGGATATATAACAAAGTATTGAGATGAACTTTTGATATTGACCAAATACTTATTTTCCACCATGATTTGCAAATAAATTCTTTAAAAATCAGACAATGTGATTTTCTGGATTTTTTTCCCCATTTTGTCTCTCATAGTTGAGGTATACCTATGATGAAAATTACAGGCCTCTCTCATCTTTTTAAGTGGAAGAACTTGCACAATTGGTGGCTGACTAAATACTTTTGCCCCACTGTATGCATGTTCCTTAATCCCAAGGATCTTTATTTCAATAACATCAGCAAATGGGATAAGTTACTAAGGTTCATTCTAGCTTCCTATTTATATCATTTTGAATTCCAACTCTTCCAAAACCCTAGGCAAATGAATTTTAGAACACAAAACAAAGCACAACCAAGTAATAAGATTCTGTCTTTCGTACTCTCTCCCTCTCACACACACAAAAAGGCACAGAAAGTTTCAAGTTTGGCATCAGCGATTGCTTTGGGTAGTCATCTGCAAGACTCTGTTGGCATCAAGAGGTGCTACTCCACAGAAAACCAAAAGTGAGTCCTTGTTTGTGCATGTGGGCCAGAGGGCCAGTCGGGTAGGCTGCTTGTGTGCTGCTCCCCCTGCTGTTCAGCAGCATCCCTGCCAGGGCTGCTGATCAACCTGATTGCTCCGGTGCTGGTGGAGTTTCCCCAAGAGGCAATTACCTTCCCTGGCAGGGTGTTTGTATGGGTGTATGAGTGTGTGTAGCAGCCCAGGAGTTCATATCTGCCATGACAGCCATGGACCTGACCTACCTTACTGAGAGTGCAACATACACAAGATCCCAGGCTAAATCTGTTTTTTGTCTCAGGATAGGAATGACAAGATTTGAAAGTGGGGGGCATTGTACTTCACCCTTGGCATGGATAGATCACACTTTGATTGCCATGAAACTCTCCAATGCTGAAGGACGGATCAGACTGTCCACCCAAGGTGCCTAATGGATCCTGTTAATTACCAGAGGGATGAAAATCCAAGGATCTGGCAGGCAGCTCGGCTGAGACTCTACTTACTCAACAAAATAGAGGCACCTGGAGCTAGACTGGGTTCCTCCAGAGCAACTTCTCCATGCACACAGATCTACCACAGCCCCTTGGTTTACTGATGCTCAGAGGAATGAAGTAACAAAGGAGACACCTGGAGGGCCCTTGGAGGAAGGCCTGTCTTGAATCTGACTGGACTCTGATACGAGCTCAAACTTGAGCCTACAGTGGCGATTCCAGTGACTAAAGAGAAATATTTTGCCACCCTTATTTCATCTGCCAAGTGCCCCCTGGCAGATGAAATAAATTCTCATTTAGGGAAGTATGTTCACTAAGACCATCTGAAAGGGTGCAGTGAAGAAATTTCCACAGCAGTTGGCAGACAAAATTGCTCAGATCCAAGATGAACTGGTCACTGTCAGTGGAGTTGACTGGATCTTGTCTTGTGAAGTGATCTGGGATCATTCTGAGTTTTTGAGTCCCAAGTAAGTGAATAGGACCACTTAGCATTTAGTTCCACTACTTCCCTGTTGATTGGTTCTCTGTCCTCATAGTTAAGGCCTTCTGTGAGGTGGCAGAAGGTTGAATCTGAGCAGTAATCAATACTTGATCAATTCAGATTACGCAGTAATCTGAGTGAGGGGATGTTTCTGTCACCTCTGAAGGAGGCAGTGTGCACCCCTGCTCGAGAAATCTTCACTTGATCCAACTACCGTAGACAATTATAGACCTGTTTCCAACCTTCCTTGTCTTAAAAAGATTGTGGAGAAAGTGGTGACCTACAACTGCAAAATACCCTAGAAGAAGCAGATTATTTGGACCCTTGGCAGTCGGGATTCAGGCTGTGCTATATCATGGAAGCAGCACTGGTTGCCCTTATGGATAATCTTTAGAGAGATTGGGATTGGGGGAGCGCAACCCTCCTGTCTTCCTTGATCTGTCAGCAGCTTTTGATACCACTGACCATAGTATTCAGCTGCACCATCTTCAAGGGACTGAAGTAGAAGGCACTGTTTTGGGATGGTTCTCCTCTTTCCTGAAGGCCCAGTTCCAGCTGGTGGTGGTGGGAGCAGTCTACCCATAGATCTCTACTTTGAGGAGTGCCTCAGGAATTTCCCCTCTCTCCATTCCTTTTTACCATCTACATGAAGCCACTGGGGGTGGTCATCTATGGGTTTGGTATCAATATCCTGATGATACCCAATTATACATCTCATTCCAGGTACTAACAGGTGATACAGTAGAAGTGCTGACCCAGTGCCTGGAGATTATCAGGGTCTGGATGGGGATGAACAGATTTCAACTGAACTCCTCCAAGATGGAATGACTTGGGGTTTGTGGCCTGAGTGATACCAAGGAAATTCCATCTTTGATTCTAAACAAGTTTATACTCCTTTGCCATTTGGGAGTCTTCCTAGACTCACAGCTCTTGCTTCAGGAACAAGTAGCAGCTGTGGCTAGGAAGACTTCTGCAGTTACATCTTGTGCACCAATCCTGGACTGGGACAGCCTGCTCATAGCCACTCATGCCCTAGTCACCTCGCATTTGAACTACTATAATGCACTATACATGGGTCTGACTTTGAAGAATCCTGGAAGTTACAACTTATGCAGAATGCAGTGGCCCAGGCAGTGATAGGCATATATTGCACCATATTCTTAGGTGACCACACTGCTTTGGAAGCTGTGCTGGTTACCAGACAGCTTCTAGATGCAATTCAAAGTGCTAGTTGAATGAGTCATACATGACTCCAGACCTGATTATCCGAGGGACCACCTTTCCCATATTTACTTGCCTGTCCAATCAGATCTTATAGGCTCAATTTCTTACACAATGTGTCCCTATGGGATTGTCACCTGACAGGACAAACGATACAGGCATTCTCAGTGCCTCCACTTTTTGAAACTCCCTCCCAATGGGAATTCTATCAGCCTCATCCCTCCTAGGCTTCAGGAAAGCTTTGAACTTCAGTATCAATCCTGTTCTGTCTTGCAGAGGAGGAGAGTGCTCTTTAACCAGGAGGTATGATTGTTGGCATGTGGTACTTGTATTTGTTGGTGCTTATTTTTTATTTTTATGTTATATGTATATGGGGTTTCTTGAGGTATTTTACATGTTTATATTGTTAACCATCTAGAACTGCATGAATGAGTGACATACAAGCAACATAAACAATCTGTTCAGAGGATTATTTCTTCCAGGGAGGGAAAAAAAAACTATCCTGAGTCACAAGCACTAAACTGACACTTACCAAATTAGCCAAAATATACTAACTTGTTCATTTGCATGTGCTCTATGGAGTTCATGGATATCAAAATTGTCAAGATTAAGATGCAACTTCTCTTTACACAATTCACAGGTAGTTACAGCTTCCAATGAAGAACCTAAGAGGAAAAAAGTTATACTTTTTGTTTTATTTGGCCTTGAAAACATTGAGAAACAAAGTCAGCAACACTTATGTTGAGAAAAGCAGATCACTAAACAGAATACTAAATTCACTATTGCATATAAAGTAGGCTGAGCTCGACTAGACACATTAGAGCTGCTATTAAGGCCTACCTTGTGGCGGTAAGGGCAGTGAAGTGACAGTACTTCTCTGCCCTTATTGCATCCAGATTGCTGCCCTGCAGCCCTGTTTCGGGTGGCATGAGCCCTCTTGGGTAAAGGGGGCCCGAAATACTTTTTCCAGGGGCATGCAGAGGAATTTGTTCACCATCTATCAGATAAAACTGCTCGGATTTGTTTGCAGTTGGACACTGGTTCTGTTGCAGGCCCAGAGGAGATGCCTGGGGTGGAGTCTTGCCTGGTTATCTGGGAACGGTTTAAACCCTGGTCCTGAGGAACTGGACAGGGTCACTCGAGCTGTGAGCATAGCCACCTGCTCCCTAGATCCATGCCCCTCCTGGCTTGTGAAAGCGGCCCAGGGGGTGTCATATGAGTGGGCTCTAGCGGTGGTTAATTCTTCTTTGAGGGAGCAGGTTGTTCCATTGCCTCTTAAAGAGGCTCTGGTGCGCCCCTTCCTCAAGAAGCCATCACTAGATCCCACCATCCTGGACAACTTTCATCCAGTGTCTAACCTCCCTTTTTTGGGTAAGGTGGTTGAGAAACTGGTTGTACAACAGCTTCAGAGGACCTTGGATGAAGCTGATTATCTGGATCCTTTTCAGTCTGGATTCCGATCTGGATATTGGACAGAAACAGCAATGGTCACACTTCTTGATGATCTCTGGAGTGGGCGGGATGGAGGTGATACATCCATCCTTGCCCTACTTGACCTCTCTGCGGCTTTCAATACCATCAACCATGGTATCCTTCTGGATTGGCTCAGGGGACTGGGGGTGGGCGGCACGGTGCTGTGCTGGTCTGCCTCCTTTCTCCAGGGTCAATTCCAGTCAGTGATGATTGGAGAAGAGAGGTCTCGCCTTCAGCCCCTACTATGTAGGGTGCTGTAGGGTTCGGTGCTCTCCCCTCTCCTATTTAATATCTACATGAAACCGCTGGGTGAGCTCATCCGTCGCCACAGGATCAGGTATCACCAATATGGTGATGATACCCAACTATACATCTCTGCCCCTGGCAAAGTAAATGATGCCATGGACACCTTAGCCTGGTGTCTGGAGGCTGTGAGGGTCTGGAGGGGGAACAACAGGCTTCAACTGAACCTTGGCAAGACTTGAGTAGCTTTGGGTTTGGAGTCCTGCCGGTTCTGCAAGTATACCATCTTTGGTGCTGGTTGGGGTGGCACTGCCCCAGACAGACCCAGTGTGCAATTTGGGGGTTCCTCCTAGACTTGCGACTCCTGGTTGAAGAGGAGATGGCAGTTGTGGCTAGGAGGGCCTTCGCACAACTCCATGTTGTGCGCCATTGTTCCCCTTCCTGGATCGGGAGGCTTTGCTCACAGTCATTCATGTCCTAGTCACCTCCACATTGGACTACTGTAATGTGCACTACATGGGGCTGCCCTTGAAGAGTATCTGGAAGCTTCAACTGATTCAGAATGCGGCAATGCAGGCAGTTACATGTGCTCCTAGAAGAGCACATATTACACTTCTGCTTAGCAGGTTGCACTGGCTGCCAGTTTGCTTCTGGATCCAGTTCAAGGTGCTGTTTTTGATCTTTAAAGCCCTTCATGGCATGGGGCCAGATAATTTGAGGGTTTGCCTCTCCCCAATTACATCAGCCCATCACATTAGATCCGGCAGAGAAGGTATGCTATGGTACATGCATTTGGTGGGTCCCAGGTGGTGGGCCTTCTCTGCTGTGGCTCCCTCCTTGTGGAACATTCTCCTTCCTGAAGTTACACTTACCTCTTCCCTGCTATTGTTTAGGAAGTCCCTCAAGACCTGGTTGTGTCATCAGGCCTGGGGGTCTTTAGGAACCGGAGATATTCTTAGATGGGTCCACTGTAATTGATATTTTGCTCTCTCTGTGGGGTTTGTATATTTTAAAATCTAATTTTTTAAAAAATTGTGATAATGTTTTTATTTTAATAATGTTTATCTTTTTATAATGCTTGTTTTTATGCACTTGTTATTTTATTTAATTGTTGTACGCCGCCCAGAGTTGCTTTGCGTGAGATGGGCAGCTATATAAATGTGACATATAAATTATTTATTTATTTGGTTGGTTGGTTGGTTGGTTGGTTGGTTGGTTGGTTGGTTGGTTGGTTGGTTGTGTGAGAAAGCCTTCTTAGCCACAACTGCTACCAACTCTTCAAGCAGAAGCTATAAGTTCAAAAATACCTCCAAATTGCACACCACTCCCAGAGGGGAAGTGCAATCCCATTCAGGACTATAAATGAAACATTCCCAGCCTGGGGGAGGAGGGACGGTGTCCAAAAACCTATCACCATTCAATCTTGTCAAGGTTCTTTAAGCTTGTTTTTCCCCATCCAGTCCCTCACAACCTCCAGACACTCAGATGAGACTTTGAAAACATCACTTGATCAGTTTGGGGTCCAGATGTATAACTGGGAATTATCCACATATTGATAATACCAAACCAATGGATGACCTCACTCAGCAGCCTCATGTAGATGTTTAATAGAAGGGATGAGAATGTAGAGCCCTGAAGTACCTCACACATGAGGGGGCTCGGGCTTGATCACTTACTTCTGTCAAACAGGGGGAAAGGAAGAGAACCACTCAAAACTGTACATCCCACTCCTAATCACTACAGACAGGCCAGAAGAATTATAATCACCGATGGTATCAAAAACTGCTGAGAGTTCAGAACCAGGATGCTTGCACTACTTTTGTTCCAGCTCCACCAGAGGTCATCAACAAGTACAGTCAATGCTATCTCTGTACTATGTCTGAGCTTGAAACCTAACTCTCTGAAGTCATAGCCCTACCACCTTCTCAACAATCTTCCCTAAAAAGAGAAGATTGGAGACTGGACAAAAATTGTCCAGTATAGTTGGGTCCAGTGAAAGCTTGAGAAGGCATATCACTGCCTCCTTCAAGGCAGTGGTGATCACTCCCTCCTCAGTAAAGCCAAGATTACAGCATGAATCCAACTACCTCCTGGGCAGCATTCACCAAGAGGAGGGACAGAGATTTAATAAAGAGGTGTTCAGGTTATCAGGCACAAGGATCCTGTCCATCTCCTCAGAAGTTACAGATTCATACTTGTCCTATTTAACTACATAAAACCTTGCTTCTGTCATCCGTCCTACCCAGTTAGAGTCCATCTCTGAGTGTATCCAAGCAACTTTATCCACTAGATGCCTTGAGTAATCCTCATAGTGGCACTGGAAATCCACCAACTCATTCCTCTCTGGCAGGGAACAGGTCACTTTAAACAGGCCTATTGGGCAGTTATGTGCAGACTTGTTAAGAGCGAAAAATAACTACATTTTGCTGTTCTTATTGCCATGATGCAATCCCTAATATGGACTCTTACTTGTATTCAGCCAGATTCACTCATTCTCCAACTACACTTTAACCATCTCTTCTTGTGATCAACTTTCAAATTAGTATATTTTTCCTGAATTGCCATCTTAAAAATTAATTCTTACCTGAGTTAATCTTGGATTGTAGCCACTTTTTCATACATTCCTGGTGAACATACTGCAGACTTCCAGTGCATTTACATGGCTCAATTAAGAGATTAGTGGCAGATGTAGAGGACATTTGACAAATCCTACATAAGTCTCCCTCTTCTTCTTCTGAGTCTTCTGAAAGAAGACTGAACAGAGATGACAAAATTTACTATTTTGAATTAAACTGTTTACATATTATGACATTAACCAGACACATCAACATTCCCGAGATAATAACAACATTACATGTCGCAATAAGTGTAGGAATTGCCCAACAAAACTTAAATTTAAAACTTCATTAAAATGATAGAAATAGCAGTTTACCTCTCTTTAATTTTCTGAAGCCTTTCTGGATCTCTTGAAGGTGGTATTTTAGATTTGTCATTATCTTGTCCATTAGGCTGATTCCAGCTTGATGGAATAATATCAACAGTTATCATAACATTGTCGGACAAGTTGTTTCCCAAAGTTGGTGGCACTGCAAACCGGAAAAGAGAGCCAGGAAACATTCCTGATATTCCTGAATTTCTTCTAGGAGGCACTGAATCTGACTCCGAGGCAACAGATGTAGTACCACTAGGTACTGCAGGTGCTGATGGCCTAGGCCTGAGGGATTCCCTTTGTGCTTCAAGAGGTGCATCCCCAACAGATTCTCTTCTCCTAAAAAGATGCAGTGACCTAGCAGATGTTTCAGAGGTAGAGGTTCTTGCAGTTTCATCTCTTCCTTCCCTTCTCCTTCTGGAAAACAAAGGTGTACATCTGTTCCTCAAAGAAGATGACAGCCAGGAACCTGCATTTCTACTTTCAGAATTATGTCTGTAACTTCCAGCTTCTGAATCAGCACTAGGATTTGGCGAAATACCTGCCAAACCCCAGCGTCTTCTAAGGAAGCTAAATCCCTGAGAACCATCAGGTGTTTGAGCTTCTGTACTTTCAGAAATTGTAGGTGTGTTAGAAGAAGTAGCCTGGGCAGAAGCTTGAGCTCTTATAATACTTACACCTTCAGAACCTAATGGTCTTGAAGAATTCAAAGAGTCTTGGCCAGATCTTCTTGAGAAAAAAGTGGAGGACATACTAGATGCTAAACGAGACAGTAATTGCCTTGTTGTACGTCTTCCTTCAGTATCAGCAGGAGGTTCACTTAATGACCTTTGGGATGGCAAAACTCCTTCAGAATTGCTTGAGGTTCTGGTCCCACTTCTCATGGTACCATGGGCAAACTCTGGCTGTATATTCCTTTCAGAAGTCTCTACTTCTCTTGGGACATAGTTAGATCTTGAATTCCAGCTATGATCTCTAGAGAGTAATGATGATTCACGTTCAGAAGGCAACTGGCGGTTCATGGATGTGTTCAGCCTCAAAGAACTCAATGAGTTTTCCTTTGGTCTTGCTCCCTGTGCATATGAAGAAGCAGGTCTTTCCTGCAAATCTAAGAAGAATAAAAGAAAGAAATCATTAAGATTATACACCAGTTACAGATCTAACCAAATTAAGGAAATATACTTCTTAAGGCACAGTTCTGCCTACAAAGAAAAAAGTTATATTAAATTTAGTGGGATTTACTATGTAGTAAACAGTTACATAATTGCAACCTTTGATCTGCATAAAACTATGATTACATTTGTTGCTTCCAAGAAATTCAGGATTACATAAGCCATATATTCTTCCCACTTTTCACTTTATTTTTACAATCTTGTAAAATTGTCAGCAAGTTAGGCTCAGAGACAATAATTGGGCCAAGGTCAATTGACTTTTATGACAAAATGGAGATTTAAATCTAGATCTTCCAAGGGCTAGTCCAAGACTAGATAACAAAACACTTTACCATTTAGGCAGTGCAAACATATATATAATTTGTATTTAGTTACAATTCACAATTCCACAATCAAGCTGTCAAACTTACTGTAGTATCAGCCCAGTTGGCAGCTATAAATGCCAAGTATATCCAATTATATCAGTATTTATATAAAGGTAACTTAATTATTCTTCCAGCAAATATTTAGTAATCATTCTTGAAGACAGATGACATGCATTAATTTTCAAGAGGCATCAGTTATCCCTTGCGTACACTTTTAGTTCCCCCCCCAAAAAAATCTGATAATCCTATTTGGATAATAATGAACTAGATATGACATTTATTCCCAGAATCTCCCTCATGTAATAGGGATTCCTGCCTGCCTATAAACTGCTCCCAAGGATGAAAGAGTGGGTACAGTAAGACAGGGAAATCCAAAGAATCTGGCAAAGCCTTTCTGGATCCACCCCAATGCAAAACAGAAATGCAAATCTAACAAAAAGAAAATACAATAGTAACCAACGAAGCATTTCAAAATATCCAAATTTAGCTGTTGCAAGTTACAGAGATTAGACATTGCTTGTACTGAAAGATCTGTACTGACTGTCACTTGCTAAATTACATTTACATTTTATGTCTTCAAATCAGTCTTGACTCTTGACAACTGCCTGGACAAGTCCTGCAGTTTTCTTGGTAATATTTTTCGGAAGTGGTTTGCCATTGCCTTCTTCCTAAGCCTGACAAAGAATGACTGGCCCAAGATCACCCAGCCAGCATTCATGCCTAAGGCAGGGCTAGAACAACTTAGCCTTTCCCACCCCTAGTCCAGCACCTTAACTGCTAGACAAAACTGGTTCTCAATGCCCAAATAGGCACAATTATTGGTACTGACCTTTAAAGCTCTAAATGATTTAGGACCTGTCTATCTGAGAGATCACCTTTTTTCCTATGAACCTGCCCAGTTCCTTAGATCAGCAGGAGATACCATTCTGAAGATGCTCCTGCTGCCAAAATCTCAGCTTTCTGCTATATGGGAGAGGCCCTTCTCCGTAGCTCCCAGGCAATATAATATACTCCACAGGGAGATGCATTTGGTCTCCATTCTCCCAGTATTTAGGAAAATGTCAAGAACACATGTCCTTTGCAAACATGTCAACTGTTACTTTATTTTAACTTCTAAAGTCATGTTTTACAATTTCATATTCATTTCAACTACTAAGCTTTCCTAAGAGTTTACAGAAGCAGAAGAGCAATGTATATTCATCAACGTTTTTATTCAGATTTTATTCTATTTGGTCTTTAAATAAAAATGGAAAAAAAATATTGTAAATGCTTTATGAATCATATAAGTACACTGTTAGTGTTTCAATCTTACACTAAAGCTAGCTAAAAGCAGTGTAACGTCTTTGAAGAACAATTAAAATGTCACGTTTCATTGAATGAAACATTTTTGGCTGTTTGAACTGGCTCAAAGATCAAGTTTCTTCTGGAAGTTACGCTGTTTTTTATTAGCTGAAAGTAGTTTTAAGATTAGTGGATGCTATTTAAAATACTGGCTCAGTATTTTTTTTTCTAATTGCTTTAATGTGCAAAAAAAAGAGGAGGAAAAATGGGGAAACCCCAGAGACAAAACAAGCAAGGAAAAAAGAACAAAAAAAATCAATAAAACATGCTACATTACATACAGGGAATCATGTATATTTTTAAAACATTCCTTACACTACTGAGCAAGATCAGCCTATAATAAATTTCATGGTAATATCAGATTTTATCTCTGCAGCCACAGTATAAATTTGAAATTGAATCCGCTTATTGTGTGGGTTTTCATTTCTATTTGACCCAAAATCCAAGTCTCGTTGTGAGATTCTTGAGATCTACAATATGGGACCATATTCTATATTTGTTATACCAAGTAAAACTCCTGAATGAAAAGAAGGAATGATAAATCCAGATCTTTTTCCACAGATGGTTCAGAAGTTAAAACTGTTCTGTGTACAAAAAGAGATTAAATCTTTTTTTCCCCCAATTTTTTAAAAATCCCTCGATGCCCCAGGTACTAAACGTTCTACTATTTAGAATGGACCCTGGTTCACAGGTAGAGTTCCTGTGTTATAATTACTGTACATCCCATCTAGGAATCCTTGTAGGGTTTTTTTTTAATTCTTTTAGTTTTTGTTCTATTGTTTATTTCTGACTTTTTACTGTTTTGTTTTGGTTTTTTACTTTTCCTGCATGTGCATTTATTATTTGTTGTGGGATTTTTTTTTTAGTTTTTTAAAATGTATCACAGCCATTTTTTTCCTTTTTCTCCTTCCTGACCTACCTCAATTATTTTAAAAAGTTGCCCCATTTTTTCTAGTCTATTTAAATATTTTAAGTTGGAGGGACATCTAATCTCTTTTATGTTCCAAAAAAATAAGATATACTGGACCATTTTTTAAAAATCAAATTTATAGGCATATACAGTCATAAAATATTATTTTTCTGTAGGTCAAGAGCAAGACCCGCATCATTTTTAAAATCTAACAGAATTTTTTTTAAAAAATTAAAATCATGAGGTTTTTACTGTTTAGTTTTCTTTTAACATATAGCTTGCTTTGAACAGCTGCAATTAAAGTTTATGATCACTGTATGCCATCATTATAATCTATACTGTTTAAACAAATCTCAAAAACTAAATTTTCTGCACAAGGTGATTTTATACAACTATGTCAAGCATCTGATAATACTAGACTATTAGTTGGCATTCTCAATATATAGTCATAAAAACTGAATCAGCAATGGTGACTTCTCTGGATGTGGAAAAGGCTTTGACATGATACAACGGAAAGTTCTTAAACATGTTTGCTTAAATATAGACTTCCTCCTTTTATTATTAATTGGATCAATATATGGTGGTCTACTTCATTTGTGAGAGTTACTACAAATGGAATTATCTTTCTATCTATTAAGATATCTTGTGGAACTCATCCTGCTTTATTAGACGTAAATATTTCAAATGTTTTAACTCAGACAAAATCAATATAAACAGTTTAAAATCCCATTAAGCATACAGGGAAAAAGAAATGCAAAGATGAATATCACTTCAAGATTGATATATTTAGAGGTATTTCTGTGCTAATACAATGAATGTTTTCCCATAAAAATATTGTAATATTTCTAAACTGTTAGATTTTCTTTATCTAAATTATAGCTATCATATGATAATGGGGGGGTTAACTTCCCTGACTCTCTGCTTTATCACTGAGCACATATTTTGAGTTCAGGTTCTCTATGGAAGATAAGTGATAGTCAAAAAACACTGTTGGCACACTTAGAAAGAATGTGATCTCTCTGGCATAACAGCAAGACAACAGCATTGTTCCATCTTCAGCCAAACTCTATTATAGGTCCTGCATTAAAGGCACAATTGGAATAAGCTAAGATGGGATAACTTTTACTCTTATTCACATGACAAACTTACACTTTGGAATAATCCCAGTTTGTAAATTACAAGTAAATCTCTTGGGGTGGGGGTAAGGGGACAAATCATGGGAAAGTGGAGCATTAATGCCTTAAATCTACTTATTGCCAAGCAATTTAAAACATTTAAGTTACTGCAAGAGGACTTCAGAATGCCTAAGATTTGAAAATGGCAGTATATTCAATTAAAATATATCCTGATTTCACTATTTGGTCCAGATGCATTAACAGAATGTATGACTCCCACATTATCATCAATCCTGGAATGTGTTCTAGATCTAGAGTATTTCTATAAACAATTAAAAAGTATTGCTAAGGTAGATATTAATTATTTGCAATTAACAAACCAATAGCTAAGGATCTTACAGAATATTAGGTATGTTTTTTATTATCTTAACATGAGACAATTTAATATAAATCATATAAGATTCTTTCTCATATTTATTGGATATTCCGAAAGATGTTTTAAAATATTTAGTTGTCAACCTCACTATGCTGGAAATGTAAAATGGGTGAGGGTTTATTCATATGATATGGACTTGCCCCATTATTGTCTCATTTTGGTTTAAAATTCCTAAGTTGATACGGCGTTGTCTATATACAGTATAAGGATATAAATGTACTTCTGAATTACATACTAAAACTTGGAACTTCTCACTATCTAAAAAATTGTCAATTTATTGAGCACAGGAAATAGCAAACACATTACTCTTTGGTGTTGGAAAGATATTGCAAGCCCAGATTTACAATCTTGAATTGCCAATGCGTTCGTAATCAGCTTCTGAACTGACTCTTTATTGATATAATGGAAAGACCAATCAATATTACTTTATGTGGTTAAGGTTTAATTATGTATTTAAAAATTAGGCCAAAACTTCTAGGCTCAGTATTTTAAATAGTGATATCACATTTCAAAATAAGTTTTATTCAAAAAGCAAAGTGCAGAGCTACAGCTTTTTCAAAAAGAAAAAAAAATGTAACTACATGTTTGCTGGCAGGACTCAACCATCACAGTTAATGGCATTATCAACCAACTAGTTGTTATGCATGAAGCAGCTAATCGACAGTCAGACAACATTACAACTAGAGCAATATAAACCAAAACATTCCATACAAATTTATGGAATAACATGTAACTGAACATTCTCAGCTTTCCAATACATACATGATGAAGAAGGGAAATCGCCATTCCTTTGACTATAATCCACAAAACTAACAGATGGCTCTGTCCTTTCTAGCTCTCTTCTCTCTCTCACAAGTTCAGTTGTTAATGATCCAAGTACCATAGATGAAGATCTGGGCACATCACTGTACCTCCATGGGGAATCTAAAAGACAAGTGAAAACCATGATCTCTTCCAGCTTCCTTGTTATTTGTTTTAGAAACTCTACATTTATTACCATATTCTTGAAACCTGACTATCCTATTTGGACAAGTTTCTCTTCTGATTATGATTATAATCAAGTGTAGTATGAGGAGGTCATTTACCAACAGAGGGTTGGGTATCACCACTATACTGATGATACCCAATTTTACATTTGGATCCTGAGCCATCCAAGTGATGCTGTTAAAATGCTGTCTAGGCTCCTAAGGCTGCTAGCATATGGATTGTGAGGAAGAGGTTGAAGTTTAATCCTAGAAAGATATAGTAGTTCTTGGTTCATAAGTCATCAAATTCTGAAGAAATACCACATTTAGTTCTGGATTGTCACACTCCTTCCCCCCCACCAAAACTGGCTTGTAACTTAGGTATCTTCTTGGACTTAATGAGCAGGGGGTAGCTGTGGCCAAGAGGGCATCTGCACATCTCAACGTTGTGCACCAGTTAGGACCCTCCTGGAATAGGAGGATTTAGTCACAGTCACCCATGTCTAACTCACCTCTTAATTGGATTACTGCAACGAACTCCATATGGGATTGTCCTCAAAGAGTATTTGAAAGCTACAGCTGGTCCAGAATGTGATGGCTAGAGAAGCGATAGGTATACCTTCGTAAACACCTTTGAAAGTGACCCTGGGTCCCACTTGGTTTCCAGGTGTAATTCAAGGTGCTGGTTGTCACCTTTAAAACTCTCCACTGTTTCGGCCCCGGATATCTGTGGGACTGCCTCACAGGTAAGGCAAGCTCACTTCAGGGCCCTTCTATCAGAGACTGCCATTTGCAGAAATTTCAAAAGATGCCTTTTCAGTTGCTGTCCCCCTCCTCCGGAATAGCTTGATCCTAGACATCAGAAAGGGCTTTTCCCTCTTAGCTTTTAGAAAATCAATTAAAACATGGCTGTTCTATCAGGCCATAGAGAACAAAATGCCATTATCACTCCTTCTGGTGAGGAATGGTGTTTTAATTTTTGGCTCACTGAGTGTGGTATTCTTGTTTTTTATACCTTCTACTTATTTTCCCTTTGGGGGAAAGGAGTGGCTATTTGGAGTGGCTAATAAGCCTTGTAAATAAATAAATATGCAGTGGTGGCCCTTCATGGAAGGAAGGTTTTTTTTTTAACCCCATCAGTGGAACAGAGCAGGAAGTGATTTTTCTAATTCCCTGCAGTTCCTCCTCCCAAGTCGGCCCAGAAGCTTAGAAAATCTTTTAGCAATACACAGAAAGTGGCAGAGGGAAAATCAGCAAAAATTGCTACATCTCCTGTTTCAGGCCTCTGAAGGGTCCAAGAGCCTTGCATGACTAGCCAGTTGCCACAGGACAAATCTTCATTTTTAAAGTGTAACAAGACTCTTTTCTGCTACTATTACTGCTGTTTTTAATAATAGCATTACTTCTTGATCAGCAAGAAGCAGACTTTGGTATTTAGTAAGATCATACACATTTTATACTGTTTAATATGCAACTTACCTGAAACTGTATTTAAACCACTACTTCTCATACTAGAGGTAGATGTATAAGAAAGTTTAGGTCTTTTTGAATCAATATCTTGTTGCTGGTTATGCAGTCTTGAAGAATATGCTCCCTGAGTTCTTTCAGATTCACCAAACCAAGATGATGCAGGAAGTGATGATGATGATGCAAGCTACAAATCAGGGTTTGAGAAGGTTATTAATTTTCTGATAATTAGCCTGTTCTGTAATAGTAAACAAGCAGAAGATTAAATCAAAAATATTATGCTGAAAAAGCCTGAGTAAAACAAACAAGGGAACTGGTATATAAACCAGAGTAATTTTAAAAGAATAGGCTAATCTTTAGATACTAGACACTACAATAAAGCATTATTCCCTTTTAAAGAGAACAAATTGCATTACAGAACTGGAGATAAAATACAAATGTATCTTAGCCCTGGAAACAAGGTAAAATTTGTTCTTTCTGGGACTAGTCTGTCAACATAATCCAGCATTATTAACACAATGGCTGAACTCCAACTATGGCATTTTCTTATCATTTAGAACACCTATCTGAAATGTAAGTCAACATTTAAGCTGCTTCATATGAATATTCACAAGCTCTTTTTTTACTCAAAAAGATGGTCAAACAGCTTTAATGCAAACCCCATTTAAACAAGTACTTTTCTTTATAGCTATTAGCAATCTTCCACTATTTTCATGTTAACACAAGTATTTATCTTCCACACTCAAGCAGCCTCTCAATTTAACTGAGTTGCACATTAGGCCAGCCTTGAAAACAGATGAGAAACTTCAATTAGGATGGATTGAATAGCACATTTCTCACTTGGAACTGCATACAAAACATGTTAATACCTGGGTTTTTTAAAATCTGAACTGGCTGCCAATTTTATTCCAGGCCAAATCTATCTTAACCTTCAAAATTCTAACAGTGCAATACTAGTCATGTCTACATCCAATTCAGAAATAATTCCCACTATTTTAAAGAAGTTTATTCCAACACAAGAATGTAGCCTAGATAAGCCTGTACCAAGTTCTTTACCCATATACTGCCCCACATTAAAGTAATCTATGGGATTAAATCAAGGTACCAATACTAGTGATAGCAATTTAATCCAATAAAGCAGAGGATTTTTAGTGGTACATTTACTTTTCTGGGCTTAAAAATTATTGATTTAAGATATTTTGTCATTAATGTTTTCCATCTATGATTTTTTTATTTTTATAAGCAGTAGTAAAGCAAATTACATAGTTTAGCACTGTTTATTTTTCATAATAAATTCTATACCACAGAATAGGAATACAAGTCTTAAATAACATTAATACTATTTTAAACTTCAAACTTTCTTTTGAAAAAGTTGTTAGGTATTTCCCAACCATACTTACTATTTATATGCAGTTAAATACAGATTCGGATTCAAAATAAGAAAACAATGAATATGATACTGTATAAGTGTGTCCTTCCAGTTGATTCAGTGTTGTTTTTTTTACTGTACAGTAAATGTATTAATAAGGCCCAAAAAGGTAATGTTAGGTCTATTACACTATTAGCCAAGTAAAGAAAATTCTTCAGGTCAAAAAATCTTTTGAACCTTCTAACCTCCCAAACCATTATTATTCTTCTGTCTACTTTTAAAAACAATGGGCTCCTATCAGCAGCTATTATTTACATTTTTTTTTTATTTACAAAATTCAGAGACCACCTGACTCCAAAGCAATTCTGGGTAGCCTACACTGAAAATAAGAAACAGTAAGAGGGAACCAATACAACAGAAAATATAACCAACAAGGCTCCATAAACACATTAAGGCCTGAGAGAACAGTCAGGTTTTTAAAGATTTCCAGAACATCATTAGGGTGGGAGCCACACAGATCTCTGGGGAGATAGTGTTCCAGAGAGTAGACACCACAACAGAGAATGCATGCTTCCTAAGTCCTGATAGATTGCATTGTTCAATTGAAGGGACCAGAAACACACCGAGTCTGCCCTCTTCCCAGCAACAAAAAGCTATAAAAAAACCTTCTAAATTGCTACTAGATATTAGAATAGATATTCAACTATTATAAACACTAATAAGAAATAGAAGTTACATGGAACTATTGGAAGTCAAGGCAAGATCTGGAGGACCAAGAAAAGTATTTGCTAGAACTGCCCCCAAACTTGGCAGATCTGCCAAACAGAACTCACAGATCACTGCAAATGACCTGCTGAAAAGATTCGCGGACAGTGGAATAATTGTCCACAGGTCTGCACTACAGCATTACTTAATGATTCTGGGACAATTGTCAGAAGAAAACCCTTTCTCTGACTTCATCACAAGTTACTGCCTGACACTGTAAAGAAAACCTTGATAAGCCTTGTTATTTTGAAACAAAATATTTGAACTGATGAACATTTTGAAACAAAATATTTGGACTGATGAAACAAAAACTGAAGTATTCAGCCCCAGCCACACACAATAAGTTTGGGGGAAAAGTATGAAACATTTGAAGAAAAGAATACCATTCCAACAATCAAGTGGCATGTTTATGTGCGTGCAACAATGGCACAACAAATATTGGAACAGATTCAACTAAATATCAACATATCTTAGAAGATAATTTCCCACAGTCAAGGAGAAACTGATGTTGAAAAGATGTTGGGTATTTCAGCAAGACTTACCTCTAAATCAATCATAAAATACTTATGTAAAAGAAAGATAACAGTTTTAGAATGGCCTTCACAATCCTGAGATGTTAGTATTATTGAAAATCTGTGGGGGAAATCTCAAAAATGCAAAGATACTGAAGAATATTTCTGAGCTAAAAAAGTTCCATAAGGTGCACTGGGGAAAAATTTCAAAAGCAAGAAAAAACTCTTAGCTGGCTACATGAAACATTTGGAAACTTATTTCTGCCAAATAAGGTGTTACAAAGTACTAACTAAAGGGGTGTCCAAACTTCTGCACCTGTCTTATCCACAGTTTTCTTATTTTGAATCTGTAAACAACTGCACATAAATAGTTAAGTATGAATTCCAATTTGCAGAAAGATATAGTGTTTAGCTTTTAAACAAGACAAAAGCAATAGGACAGACATTTAGGGGAAAAGTTAATGACACTAGATTTTGGAAAGTTCACAAAGGCTAAGCATAGATCCTCATAGATGCTTACTTTTTTCAAACACAATTTCTCCCTCTCTTTAGGATTAAGCGTTTTTTCTGAAATCTCACTGTAACTTCTGATATTAAAGTAGACAACAAATTTAATTGAAACTTACGAAAATTAGGTTCGTAGTTAAGTTTAACTTGGAAAACATTTTAAAGAAACATATGCAAAATGTTCTATTCCAACAAATTCCAAAATTTTCTGTTTTTCCTCCAGAAAGAATGTATATATCTAATTTAAAATGAATCTTCAGCAGACTAACTATGCAACTCTTACCAATCTGTTTCTGCTTCCCAAAAGTCTTCCAGACCACGGACAATCAAGTGTTCCTGAGTAATGAGTTGGAGAAGAAGCTGGAAGCTTCCATGAATTTTCATATGTTTCTCTTTCTTCAATTGCCCAGTCTCTATTGGAACTATGCAACCTGCTAGATTCCTACAAAGCAATATTACTATTACTTAATCACCTGTTCAGGCCATCATTCCTAGCAAGAAAACAAAATCTATAACATCTGCACCTTTTAATTAATCATATTTAAAGTTTCTAGAAGAGTCAACAGTTTCTAAAATGCATTTACCTCATCCTAAGTGGATGTAGCTGTAACTGTAAATTTTACTTTTTAAAAATTCAGCTTCCATTAAGCTATTTTCTAAGGAGGATCAGATCTAAACAGTACTATTCTCCTCTCTCTGAAGAGGAATGTTGAGATTCTGCTGAGGAAGTATTCACACTGTATTGGCAGCACTTAAACCAACACAAGTAACTTTAAAACAATAGCTGCAAACCTTTATTTTATACCATTATTTATACCAAAAAAAGGTGAAAAGGGCAGTAAGTGCTTGCCAACTCCTTGTTTTAAAAGTTATTTACAGAGAAATACTAAAGTTGAAAATAGTTACATGAAGTTTTTCTATTTTTAGACACTGAATTTTGCTAAACCTCCAAAAATGCAAGTTAACATTTATCACACAAATAATTATTCATATGCTTCTTTTAGCCAGAACCAAACCATGCCTACTTATTTTTTATGAGAGCGCATTTAACACCAAAAATCACAACTAGTTTTGAGAAGAGAAAGTACTAACTAAACGGAAAGATAGTGGAAAAGAAAAAACAAACTGTACAGATATTCCTAACACAGAAACAATTTCTTATTATTAGTTTATAATTAATTAGTAATGTCCCAGCAAATCATTTGTCCAGGGATAAAACAACATACAGTGTTAGTGTATACTGGTTAGTGTATACAGCCACAGATAAGCAGTAGAATACATGCAGAATTCCCAGGCTCAGCACCTATCATTTTCAGTCATGTTAGAAAAATTTTGCCTGAAAAGCACTGTTGGTGTCAACAATACTAGTCTAAGTGGTCTTACTTAGGACATAGCAGTAACTATCTGCAACAAAATCTGTAACTAAATGCCAAACAGATACTATAGTTGTACTTTCCCATTAAATTTTTTTCAATGGCAACAGAGTTATCATTACAATGAGCAGAGATAGGAAGAGAAGAGAGAAAAAGTGTGAGGGAATGTATCTTCATTTTATTATAGGAAATAAGGCTGGTATGCACCTCCATGAACTCAACTGAAAATGATGCAATACACCTTTCTGGGTAGAGACTGAATCATTCAATACCACGGTTCTAGAAGGTAATATTTCAAATCAGATTTATAAGTAATCATGTTCGTAATGAAGAAAAGAAAAAGTGTATCTAGGGACAGTATTCTGAAGAGGGCTAATGTAGCTCTGCTCCAAGGCACAAGCCTCACTTAGATTTTGAGCTGGGGAAAAAGTTTTGCTCCCTTCCCAAAAGCAGACTGGATTGAAATTCAGTATATCTTACTTCACATTGTTCACTGAAAATTGAAGCTATTTCTAACTGCAGAACTGCCAGAGCAAGAAGACTAAGATATTTGTGGCCAATTTAAGATTAATTTAATTAGTTATTAAAATCAGCTAAGTTGCATCATATACATTTTTGAACATGTCTAAACACGACCTACTTTTTATATCTGCATTATTATATTACATATCCCTCCTTTCCTCTAGGCATTCAGGGCAACACAAGGGTCTTATTTTCTTTTATTCTTGCCATCTTCTGAGGTAGGTTGGGCTGAGATAAGAGACCAATCCCAAGTCATCTAAGGAGTTCTGTAATTGTATGGGAATTTGACATGGTCTCCTCATATACATAATCTTATTAGATATATTAATTTCAACTCTATTTTTTATTTTCCCATACATTTTATAACTTTAGATTTTTTTTCAAGCCATTATGGCATTGTAGCTATTGTGTTTTATTATTTGTTGTTTAATTCTATTGTTCACTGATTTTACACACTGACTTTATACTGCTTTCTATTTCAATCTGCCTGGGAACATTCAATAACTTACATATGGATCTATATTTCTGCTTGTTCTTTTCAGAAGACTTCCAGGAAAACCTCAAGAATTCTGGTAAGACAGTCAGTGCTAACAAGTTGTCACATCGCACTAAAACAAATTCTACTTTTCCAACACCTATATCCCAATTGCCCAATACTTGTGATCAGTTTTTTTAAAATGCAATTTTATGAAGTAGTTGTACTTTTAGCAGAATCTTTACTCACTAGTTCACTACTGTTTTAGCTATACTACTCATGTAACAACCAAAGTTCTAACATATAAAAAGGGTGCAATTAATGACTTTATTCTCCCAGTTTTTAAAAAAATATCATGAAAAAGAAGTCCAAATTAGTGACACACTGGAAAAAACAGAAGGTACATCCTAAGAAAATATAGGTAGTCCTCAGGTTACAATGGCAATTGGGACTGGAATTTCCATCGCTAAGCGATGCAGTTGTAAAGCACGAAGCCACGTGACCGCATTGCTTAGTGATGGCAATCCTGGCAGTCCCGGTTGCCATCATAACCTCAGGACCCTGTGGGTCCTTAAGCAAGAACCACACGATTGCAACTTGGGAAGAGAAAGGAGTCCCAGGCAAGCAGGTCAGCAGGCAAGAGCTGCAGGCAGGCACTACAGAGTACAGGTGGGTGGGTGTTGCAGCCAGGCACCGTGGGCAAGTGCTACAGAGCACGGGCAGGTGGATGGGTAAAAAATTGGTGGAAGCAGGAGTGACTTGCAGGAGCGACTTGTGACCTCCTGCTGATTCCCCCATTGACTTTGCTCATGGGAAGCTGGCAGGGAAGGTTGCAAATGGCGATGGATGCTGGACGCTGCAACTGTCATAGCAAGCTGGTTGCCAGCACCCAAATCATGATCACGTGACTGCAGGGACACTATGACAGCTGCAACGTTGAGGACCAGTCATTAAGTCCCCCTCATTCAGTGCCGTCATAACTCTGAACAGTCGCTGAATGAGTGTTTGTAACCCAAGGACTACTTGTAGTTCCAAAGTTCAAAGTATACCCTGGCTACCTTTTCATGAGACCTTAAACATGTTTGGAAGATTTGTTCTTGATTCTAGCAAACTGCTTTTTTCATGTAAATAAGTCTGCCGGGTTCATTCAGCATTCTTAAAACTTCAAACCCCTATGTAATATGTTAAAACAAAAAAGAAGCTGAAAGCAGTAGGTTCGTCAAGAGGGAAAAGGAATGAAGTACCATAAAGCAGTTTCAACTATTACATCTTGAAAGATTTTTTTATCCTCATGCATAAAGTCTGCCCTTAAAAAAAAAGTTAAGCAAAGCTAAACTAAGAACTTTAGCTCTATTAAGATACTGTAAAATCTCCAATAAGTTGAGCTCAATGCCTGATAACCTCATGGACATATTCATGTACTTTTAAAAAAAAAATACAGAAGTGGTTTCCCATTATCTTCTTCTCAGATTTCCTGGTGGTCTACAATACAAATGCTAACCAGATCAGACACTGTTTATCTTTTTCAGATCAGCCAAAGTAAGTGTTGCTACAATCCTTCTATATCAAACTGCTAAAGGTTAAGCAAATGCTAAAATTTAAATTCTTATAAAAGCTGGTAGAATATTAGTGTAAACCAAGAAAATTCTGTATTAGTCAATGAGCCCAATTAGTATGGGGTAGAATATATTCAGCAGATGATATGCCAATTTTAAATTAACAGAGAGAAAATAAGGAAACAAAATATCTAAATTATTCAGCATCTTTTATATAACCAAGTTGTCAATAAACCTTCAGACAATTTGAACTCAGCAACTAGAGACAGATGGAACACAGACCATCATAAAAGTTACCTGGCATCCAGAATCAAGTCTTAATGAAGATTCTCTTGTATGGTATGAATCAGTTAAACTTGTTCCACCACTTCCAGCTCCTATCCTAGCACTTCGAGAACCAGATGGCTGAGCAGATAGCCTCCGTGGAATTCTTGATGGCTTTGATTCCATTTTCTGTGCACTATAAAAACAAATATTCAACTTTTCTAGTTAGATAATGAACTGTGCAAAATATAGAAAAGGAAAGTTACAGCTTTATAATTCAGATAGCATCCAGTTGTTAATTTTGCCCCAATGTTTGTATCAATATTTTAAATGTTACAAATGAGATGTAAGCATCAAAAAGATAAATTGTATAAACTGGTACTTCATTAAATATGATAAGGATGCAGATAATGATGAAGGGACTAGCACATATCAATCAAAATACATCTACATGAAGCTGCTGGGTAATGTCATCCTATGGTTTGGGGTGAAGTATCATCAGTATGCTGATGATCCTTAGCTCTACATCTCTACCCCAGGCCGCCTGAGTGATGCCGTGGAGGTTCTGTCTCAGTGCCTGAAGGCTGTGGGGGCCTGGATGGGGTGCAACAGGCTTCAACTCAACCCAGCAAGACCAAGTGGCTTTGGGTTTTTGGACCTCCTGCTTCTGGGTACCTTCCATCTTTGGTTCTCGATGGGCTGGCCCTGTCCCAGACAGACCCAGTGCACAGTCTGGGGTCCTCCTGCACTCACAGCTCTTGTTTGAGGAGCAGGTAGCAGCCATGGCTAAGAGGGCCTTTGCACAGCTTCGGGCTGTCATCAGTTGCACCCATTCCTGGACCAGGGGGGCCTGCTCACAGTCACTCATACCCACATGACCTCCACATTGGACTACTACAATGTGCTCTAAATGGAGCTGCCCTCGAGCAGCATTCAGAAACCTCAAGCTGATGCAGAATATGACGGTACAGGCAGTTAATGGCATCAGTTTCTCAGTGCGTGTGACACCACTGCTCTGTGAGCTGCATTGGCTTCCAGTGTGCTTCCAGGTGCAATTCAAGGTGCCGATAGTTACCTTTAAAGCCCTTCACAGCTTGAGACCAGGCTACTTAAGGGACCGGCTCTTCCCATTTGTTTCTACCCATCCCTCCTGGTCGGGCAGCAGGGGTATGCTAGGGGTGCCGTCAGCTAAGGAGTGATTGCAGGGCCCAGGAGGAGGGCCTTTTCTGCTGGGCATCCGCCCTGTGGAACATCATTTTACCTGAGATTAGCATAGCCCCAATCCTGGGGCCTAGGGCCCTGGAAGTTTGTTAGAGCCCATCTCTTGGTTTGTTTATGGTTATTTTATGAAGCTCAGCTGCCAAATATTTTTATTTTATTTGTTTTTATCTATTTTACTGTAAGCCACGCACAGCCACATGCGAGATGGGTGGCTATGTAAATCAAATAAATAAATAAATACATAGCTCAGGATTCAGCTCCAGATAGAAGCAGGGACTACAACAGTAGTTTTAGCCTAAAAAATATCAAGTCAGTTCCAGTTTCCTGCATGGCCTTACAGGTAGTCCTCACTTAATGACCATTCATTCAGTGACCATTCAAATTTACGATGGTGATGAACAAAGGGACTTATGACCTGTGCCCAAAGTTATGGCCATTGCAGTGCCCCTGTGGTCACGATCTGGATCCTTGGCAGACTGCACTTACGACCGGTTGCCAAGCGCCCCGTGATCATATGATCATCATCTGCAATCTTCCTTGCTGGTTTCCCCAGAAAGTCAATCGGGAAGCCAGCAGGGAAGGTCACAAGCTGCTGCTGCCAGCTGAGAGGACTCCCTCTTGTCTCTGGGGGCTGGCTAAAAGAGCTCCATGCCGAAATCCAAGCAGGTTTTCAGCACAGAGCTTTTTCAGCCAGCCCCCAGAGAAATCCAAGCAGGGCTTTCAGCCATGGAAGATTTTCAGCTCCAGACTGAAGAGGTTTCAGAAGCTTCTCGACTCTGGGGCTGAAAATCCAAGCAGTTTACGATCCCTTTGCGCACCTGACCTGCACCACACTCCTGTGCATCCTCCGCAACCCTCCCACGCACCCCCTCACTCCCTCCCCCACTTCGCAGTGCCTGGGGCTTGTAACTTCCTGCCGGCTTCCCCACTGACTGTGGGAAGCCAGCAGGAACTTGCCTAACGATCTGTGGTTCTCACTTAACAATGGCAGCTGGGAGTGCCAGGATTGCAGTTGCTAAGTGAAGCAGTCATGTGATGATTCGCTTAACGACCACATCACTTAGTGACCTAAATTATGGTCCCAATTGTGATTGTTAAGCGAGGACTGCCTGTATCTGTTGATCAAAAAAATAAGATCCATGCATGGTTGTTGATATTCTTCCTAGAAACATAATAATTCCATGCTAAAATCCATTTGTAGGGACTACTAATCTGTAAAATCTGCAAAACCAAAATCCACAAAATCTAAAGAGAGGACATCACTGGGCTAAACATTTCTGAAATGTTAAGCATGACTAAAATACACACGTCGACAAAAACACAGAAAAGCCATACACACACACACACACACACACACATATGATTTAGGTTTTATAATCAAGTTGGAGAAAGGTCATCATTAAACATTACCTTTTAATAAATTTAATATTTGGATCTTTACACAATCAAGTTATCTAATAGATTTGTAGTACAGCATTAAAGCACTTCTGAAAATTCAGTTTAGTAGATATTGTTATACCTTATTTTTACAATTCAGACTTCTATCTCCCCAGAGCAGCACTGAAGAATATAAAGAACATGCAATTTATTAAACACTGGTTTACAAACAACTATTCTATTTAGACACATGGCTTAGAAGTAATCATAAGTCTTGCAGACAAATGGAAGCCTAGCTTATTTCAATGCAAATAATTTATCTCAGTATTTAATCAAGTATTCATCATTTTTTTGTGTGAGAACCTGTTCTGTCAATCTGTGATTTTCTACTACTATTATACATAATAATATATATATTGTTAGACTGAGCTGAAAGGAGACACAAAGTAGCTAGGAAGAATATCCTATCTTGTTAAACTTAACTCACAGTAAAAAAATGGACAATGTTCTATAAGGCAAGACTTCGCTTGGGCCCCATACATAAGCCGTGCTATTATGTGCATATATGATCAAGGCAACTTCATTTAACTGAGATGTGGATATGTAAAGTGCTGCATGAATACATTCTTCTTGCTTACTCTGCATGTTTACTTACCACTAAAATATCTTTATAATTTCCTGTTTTTTTTATTTAATCATTTTTTGCCTATCTTTGTTCCTGTTGTCTCATCCTTCTCAAAAGTCAAAGTTAATGAGTCTTCATGTGCATATACCTATGGCAAATGTCATCATACATGCTCTTCTGGTTTGTACACATTCAGTTTTTCCTTTTTCTAGTTTTCGTATATCTTTTGGTGAGGTTAAGTTTATTATCAATGCCTAGATAACTTTCTACTATAAATTAGAGCATATGCATATATATGATATAATGATATATGTCTCTGTGTGTTTCAGGCTCTCTTATTAAAAATTCAAGCCAGTGCAAAAATAGCCTATGTCCGCGTAGAATATGATGTTTGATTGGATGCTTCATTCTCATACTACCTCAGAACTGCTTTCCTTTACCACAAAAGATAAGAATGTTAGAATGGCCTAAATGGCAATGGTCTAGCTGCTGCTCCTGCTGCTACACACACAAATATTTTTTTCCACTTTTTAAATTCAAAGTCATTAAGTCATCATCTTATGATTTTAAAGATTAATTGAATAAAATAATTCTTAAAATATGTATTACTTTCTTTTGAGATCTGCATCTAAGAGTACTATATTTTGAACTTTTTTCTTATTTTACCTCTGAGCTTGCTTTATCTCGCTAAATGTGGTCTTCTGTTATTTATCTGAAGTATTTTGATCTGATGTTTTTGTCACAAAGACATCCAAACTGACTAGCAAAATGACATTTAAAAAAAAAAAAGACATTTCAGAAATCAGTTAAACCTATCATCAAAAGCACTGGAAAAAGCCAATCTTTACCGTATGCTTAAAAGCAATATGCACTGGAACCAGATGAAATTTGGGCAGTAAGAAATTGAATATTAGATAGGAATACTTTAGTTGAATAATTAGCCAGGTTTGAAGGGAGTGGACATTTGGACAGAAACTGCTTGGCTCCTGTTATTGGGCAGGCAGGTTTATGTGGAAGTAGGCAGACCTTTAACTACAGTAGAGTCTCATTTAACCGACCTTTGCTTATCCGACATTCCATCTTATTTGACGCCCCTAAAAAAAACACAACATGCATAAATCGGCGATAAGAAAAGTGTGCTGCTCGTTTGTGAGCATGAGTGTACTCTTTCTTGTTGCTCCTGACGGTGCAGCGCCGCAACGCAAAAATCGATTGCAACAGGCGCAGCAAGCGCGCGCGTCTAGCCTATGACTCATGTGTCGGTCATGTCTCGCCTTTCCTAATGGTCGCTCAGTGCAGTTTGTTATTGTATGAGGATCAGTTTGTTTTTTTTACCGCACTCAATCGTTACTGTGTGTTATCCGACATTTTCGCTTATCAGACGTTCTGCCGGCCCGTTTATGTCGGATAAGTGAGACTCTACTGTAGTTCAGTCCCAAGCCATTCTCATGTCCTACCTATAATTTTTTATACACTGTCAAATTATATATCCAAGAATACTGTACTTAGAACCCCATTTCAGTGAGGTTAATATCAGAATATTCTGGAGACTGAATAGCTTGTTAGTTTTGCTATTTATATCAACATCTGTACTGATTAAACAAAGATAAATTTTTAAAGGGTGTTTGGATGAAACTGTTTATCTTTTAAAAGAGAAAGAATACTAAAATTTCCCTCAACAAGAGAGCCTTGCTTTATTACTGTAAACGAATGCTGATCCTACTATCATATAAGAGCATTCTAAAAAGAGTTTAATAATCTAAGGAAAGGCAGAGAATATCAAAATAATTATCAGTCTTTTCAATTGTGCCTGACTGTAACAGTGTAACAGAATAAAAATAATTTTTGTTATGTCAGGAAGGTTATTTTTGGAATATTAAAAAAGCTGAAAAAGATAACTTGGATTATGGATGGTTAGCTAAAGACACATTCTCACCAATATTGGAAGCATACCTATCTATTAGAGAATACATCTTAAACCCTTAGGATCTTAGCAGATTTCATTATCAAAAACATGTTGCAAAGATTTTTAAAATCTTTGCAACAATAACCAATTATTTTGATAGAGAGGAGAAACAACAGCAGACTATGTTGCTGTTGCTTCATTTCTACACAGGTGTAAATGAACTAGCAGATCCAATACCACACTAGACCTAAAACAGCCAAGATAAATCATTTTGAAGGTTTATTAATGTTCCTCCTCTTCTTGCAGCCTGTATTCATATATAATCCAAGTTGTGCCATATTGGCCTAGCTTCTGACTATCCTGGCCACACCAAAAAAAACAAAGGAGAAGAGAAATGAAACTCTTTTGTCAGTGAACAAGATAACATATCTAGCTGAGCAATCCAACCTTCCTTTCTGCTCACAAAGGAGAAGCTTATTTATAAAGTTTCTTGTATTGGTGTAGCTTAAAACAGTCCTAATTTCTTTCCTTACAATGCTGATTTCAAAAAACTGTAACAACACTAAATAATAGCAAGAATTGTAGGTTTATTTGCAACATGGTACATGGTCCATCCTGACAGCATCTGAGCAATGTTCCTCCTTCAGGACCCATTTATTTCTACACTATTAATGTATACCCTAATGCAAAGGGAGCAGTCCTGAAAAAGCCTCTGTAAAAGAACTAGCAGTCCCGTACCAAAGTTTTCCCATGAGCTGAACGAAACAATTTGACTGCACAGTTGGGGACAAATTTTACTGATTTAATATAACAGAGAACACTTTAGTTAAGCCACTGTAACCATATTGGGATAACAATGATTTTCACCACAATTTATCTTTGTAATTTATATCCAGCCTTTTCTCTAAGGAAAAAAGCAGAGTCACTCAATGGGTTTAAATGCAGACTACAGAACCTTGGTCTTTCTGGTTCCAGCCCAACACTCTAATCACAATGTCAGCAACTAAAATATCAATTTGTCACAAATAATCATTAGTCCAGCTCATTTAATTAGAAGTATCCTTGAAAACACAATTAAATTCCCATAAATTGGAACTAATTGTTTACCAGCCTTCATATTTCAGAAAAAATAAAACTATTCCAGAAAATTTCAAATATGATTCAGGATCAGCTACAGAATTTTAAATATTATATCTCCAGGCCATTTTAAAATGGATCAGAGAAGTCTTACTCCATTGCTCTAAGTACTAGTTTTAAATGGCAAACCCGCACTAAACAAAAGTAGATAGTTTCAACATGTTTATTTCAGCAATAGGAGGGCTCCTGAGTGGTGCTGTACTTATAATATGCCAATTAGAGGAAGGAAGGAAGAAAGGAGCAATTAAGCACCATTTCCTTACTGTTGCAGGAAATCAGAGAAGTTTGGTAGCATTCTTTAGACTAAAATTTTTATTAAAACACATAAGCTTTCATGAATTGTAGCTCACTTCATCAGATGCATGGAATGGTTAACTGATGTAAGATTTAAATTGGGATGGGGCAAGGGGGAGGAAAAAGGGTGGGTACATATGAGAATGATTGCAAATATCTCAAGAATTAGCTATTGTAATGTGTTAAAAATCACTGTGCTCGTTGAGACCTTCTGAAATAGCCTAAAGGGTGTCTCTTAAATCTTTGAAGCAGATGAAGAGGAAGAATGCAGGCAAATGCAAGGACAGAAGGAACAGGCAAACATGGCACCTTTGTCTTATTCAGCCCACAGAAAAACTTAGCTGTATCAATAACCTCCTGCTGATGGAAAGAGCAACATATTAAGCAAAAGTTTTAAACAAATCCAATCTAGGGCAAGTTAACACATTTATTATTCAACAAATAATTGCAGCATCCATGTTCTCCATATATTGTACAGCCTTTTCGCTGTACAAACTGTACAGCCTTTTCGCTGTAAAAACCACGGCTAGAGAACACTTATTTATAGAAACTACACATGTATATCTTTCTTTCTCTATACTGTATGCTCTCACATTAGAGAGTTTTGTGATTTTTATTGGTCTGGGCCTCAAGCTAGAGGCCTCAACATTGCTTCCTCTTACAGAGGGGGCTTATATAGCTTTAGATATTATATTAGCTAGTGAGAAATAGGAGGCACTACCCAACTGGTTTTGTCCTTATTGGGACTCTTCAGATGTAGGCATCCTCCATACTAAATGTTAAAGAGTTAAACACAGAACATCTAGTATGGAGGATACTTATTCCTGAAGAATGCCAGTAAAGACAAACCTGGCCATGTAGTGCCTCCTACTGATCAGTAGCTAATATAATAACTAATGCTTATAAGGTCATATAGTACCAACTAAACACGATACTTTTCCCTGGGGGCAAATCATAACTAATCAGTGAAGACAAATGAACTAGTCCTCTAGTGAGGCAGATACATCCAAAACTGCAATCTTGCATAGATGCTGGGGACTTTTTTACTGCCTGTTTCTAAAAACTTATTAAAAACCAATACAATTATGTGGATACTAAATTCAAATTAGTATCCATTAGTAGCATCCATTAGTAGCACAACAAAAAAAGGAGAAGCAGCAAACAGAGCTGTCATTAGCATCTATTTTTATCAGTTTATGATAAAAAAAACAAGGCAGTCCTAAAAAGTGTGTCAGAAGAACAGTTGAGAAAGAAGACTGTAAAGGATTAGTCAAAACTTGAACATGAAGCTGACTGCATTTCCTCTCACACCCCTTCTGCGCCCGCCTACAGTAAAAACAACCGGGGGGTTCTGTTTCCCGGACTTGATTGCACAACGGAGCCCATCGAGGCGCGTGTCCTCGTCTACGTGGACGCGCCCAGGGCAGGCGTTCAGGTCTGGGGCGCCCGCCTGGGCGTCGTTTGCCGAGTCAGAGCTCTCCTTCCGAGCCGTACAAGGCAAATGGGAGGGGGAGGAAACTGGGCCAACAGCTTCGCCTCCGAAGCCCACAAAATGGAGACTCCACGGCTCCAAATCGTGACACTTCCCTTCCACGCTCCCCGCGAAGCAGGGCCTCACCCGCCTCCTGGCCTCGCTTTCTTTCCCCCACAAGACACCACCTGCTTGCCTTTGGACCGCCGCCTCCACCTCCGCCGCTCGCCGCGTTCACGGGCTCCTCCAGCCGCTCGCCGAGCCGACAATGGCGGCCGCTCACTACCGAGGAGGAAGCCACCGCAGCGTCGCCTGCCAATCACCGCGGTGCCAACGGACCCGAGTCCCTTCAGCTCTCGCGAGAACAGCGACCACCCTGCCCGGAGCTTACCTCAGGTTACGGCTCTCGGGTTCTCCCAAGACGTCGTGGGGCCAGCAGCTCACCCGGAGGCTGCCGGGAAAGCGGAAGCAGCGACAGTTTCGTTGCTGCTTCGGGCTGATTTCGCGCTCGTCTTCCGTGGCTTCCGACGAGCATCATACGTCACTAGCGGCATTACGTCTTGTGTGGTGGATGGGAGCCTCCGGGCTCTCAGAGAGGGAGAGGAATAAGTGCCGGGGGAGGAGGGAAAGCAATCCCTTTGCAAAATCTAGGGATCATATCCACGCACACTCACGCCAGATCGAGACAAGAAACCGTATTGCACCGAAGAAGCTGCAATCCGAGGAGAAATTACAAAAGGTTCATGGGCCAGCTAGCTTTGTTCATTTTGTTTATTCTGTGCCACGATCCAAGTGTTGATGTGCAATCCAGAAAGCATGCTGCTGGTGTAAATTGGCTGCCCTGATGGCCCAGCCGTATTCTTTCTCATTAAGGAGGCTAACTAGTGGGTGCTACTGTGTCAGTTTTACGGCGAGAAACTTTAATGAAAGTGGATTCCCTTGGCATCGTTTCTCCTCTCGTGAAGTATCACCTGCCACTGGGAAAAACAATCATCAATTGCTTTTCTTCATTTGCGGTAGGGTGAAGCAAGGTGAGCATAGTTGGGGATTTGGAATGGCAGGTATAGCTGCCTATCAAATTGTCTGCCTAACAGGTTGCAGGCATGAAGGTACCCTGTGCTTGTGACTAAGTCAGTTGAACTATTTTTGAAATGGGTCAAGTACTCTTTCAAACGAATGCCAAACCAGTGTCCAAAACAGCCTGGATGACAGGTTGCAGGTATGGAAGAGAAGCAGGGAATAAAGCAGGAGGAAGCTCTCCTGGTAAGCCAAACATGAACCCTGAACTAGCCACACAATCCCTAAAAAATACATGTTTGAAGAAAGGGGGCATCAGTAGGGTGCAACAAGGTGCTTCAAAGCACTTGTGGCGCCTTGATTCAAATGCGCATTTTCCTGGAATTACAGTTAACATGCGATGCTGACAGATGTGAAGCACATGCCACACCTGCTCCAAAGCACCTTTCCAGCTTTAAATCTGAAGTGTTGCATACCCCTTGATAAAGCTATTAAGCCTGGCAGGCAGATACATATATATATGTGTGTGTGTGTATGTATGTATGTTATTACATACACACAATGCTACAGATACCGGGAGATTTTATTTATATAATTTTATTTATATACTTTTTTTATATACTTTTTTTATATAATTTTATTTATATACACACACACACACACAATATCTCCAGGTATCTGTAGCATTGCATTAAGCTGGAGATATAAACAGGATTACTTATGCCTTTGCCCTGATCCAGCAAGAATCTTCTGGGGTTCTCATTTTCTGTTCAAGAACAGGAAACGCTTCCCAACTATGGGTGCTCTAACATCTGTTTTTGAAATTCCTCAAACCTTAATAGTAGTTCCTCAGTAAGATCAATCATGGGGAATAAGGTTATCTATACATGGAGTTTGGCCATAGCTAACTTCTATAAATAAAAAAAAAGTCACATTTTCCTTTCTCCTGAATTGGACTGTTGAAATGAAGACAGCTACGAGAAAAGCAATAATGGATGCTACTCTTGAAAGTTTCTGAGCTTATTATAGTACTGAAAGTGTATTTGTGGCCTACACATGTGCACAGGAGTATCTGTTACTTAATTCTAAATCTATGTTCACTCCCTCAGGCTTCTATTTTGCACCTGCCTTTAGCTGGTGTATCTTCATACCTTTTAACCTCAGCAAACAATCTAGTATGGAAGGTTGACAGTCAAAGGTCCTGGAACTTCACTTCCCCTTCTGTTAAGTGGAAAGGCCTCCCATTCTAACAACTCACAGACAGGTCCAATTGCCAATTTGCTTCCAGGTCCAATTCAAAGTGTTGGTTATCACTTTTAAAGCCCTACATGGCTTGGGGCCAGGTTATTTGAAGGACCACCTTTTCCCAGTTACATCTACCGAACCCACCAGATCGAGGAGGCAGGGTATGTTACGGGTTTCCCCCTGTTAAGGAGGTTCATCTGGTGAGACCAAGAAAAAAGGCCTCTGTGATGGATCCCTCCCTATGGAGCATCATACCCCCAGAGTTAAGACTGGCCCCCACCTTGATACTCTTCTGAAAGGCCCTGAAGACATGGTTTTGCCAGCGGGCCTGGGGATTCCAGGCTGATGCAGAGCCCATCAAATGCTTAGTCTGAATGTGTTGTTGCAGGGGGATGGGGAGTGTAGTGGGTTCTATATTAGGGTCAGATTTCTGTAAGCTGCCCGGAGTCACTGTGAGTTGGGCACCCATATAAATTTATAATAATAATAATAACAACAACTCCAGAAACTCATCAAAGATGAGACTTCCCTCTCTTCTTGTCCTCTAGTGTGATGTAGAGAGTAAAGAGGATGACCTTGACAGAGGTATTCAAGATCCTTTACTAAAGCAACTAGACAGAAACATGGCTTAAGCCCAAGTCATGCAGCAGGTATGCGAAGATGTCTCAGATGTGCACAATTCACAGGAATATAAGAGGGAGAGGAGGTAAAGCAGAATCAGACTTGCAAGATTCTCTTACTATAGCCAATCTTGATACAAGTAGTTTTAGTCTTAATGTGGAGTTGATTTATTGGTCTGATCTACATTCTGGGACTGACATCTGATCACCAAGATGAAATCAGAAGTTTTTACTACTGCTTTTAAATTAATCACAATATACACTGTTGCTTGAAGCCCAAGGAAACTTGTTTCTTTAAACAAAATTGTGTGATAATTTATGGTTGTAACTTGTTCACTAATTATAATTATATTGATTTGGATCCAAACAGCTATTCTGAAAGAAGTTGCTTAAGTTCTCTGATCCTTTGACTGCCAAGTTCCCTGATCCCACTCCTATGCAAATGATCCCTTGAGGGCTGAGGTGAAATGGGCTATGATGTGGACTAAGATAAAAGAAGGAAGTCACAGGACCATGTATGGAATCACATTCAGCTTTATTCATGGAAATACTTCTGTCTCAATCAATCAATCAATCAATCAATCAATCAATCAATCAATCAGTTTATTACAGTCATAGACCAGTACAACTAAAAATGCACATAACATGTCTAATTAAAAATCTTAGATATAATAATATCAAGTAAAATCTATATCATAATTATAATTTGGCTGCCTAAATGTCATTTATACATGAAGTCAAGCGGCCTATACTGTAGTGTAATTATTACTCCTTAAATTATGATATCCTACAATTATTGATCATTAACAATAATAAAGGTGATGATAAAATGATAATACTGTATCTAAAATTGAAGTGTGTTGGTGATACTTCTGTCTGTTTTTTCATGGTCACCTACTTAGTCCACCCCTACCAAAATCGATCCCACTCAGCAAGGCCCCCAGACTCTTGAAATAGTATTTTCAGGTCTCTTTGGGAACTGTTTTGGAGAAAAAGTGGCGAGATCATTTATTTATTATATTTTTAGTTCACCCAATAATAAAATCTCCCTAAGCAGCTTTTAAATTTAAAGAATTAAAAGACAACAAAAAGTCAGTAAAATAAATAAAAAGTTTAAATAAATAAAAAGTGAAATTAGGAGAAAAAAACAAAAATTAGGAAAAAAAAATTTCAATACAGGTGAAACTCAAAAAATTAGAATATCGTGCAAATGTTCATTTATGTCAGTAAGGCAACTCAAAAGGTGAAACCAATATATGAGATAGACGCATTACATGCAAAGCGAGATATGTCAAGCCTTACTTTGGTATAATTGTGATGATTATGGCGTACAACTTATGAAAACCCCAAATTCACAATCTCAGAAAATTAGAATAGTGTGAAAAGGTTCAATATTCTAGGCTCAAAGTGTCCCACTCTAATCAGCTAATGAATCCATAACACCTGCAAAGGGTTCCTGAGCCTTTAAATGGTCTCTCAGGCTGGTTCTGTAGGAATCACAAGCATGGGAAAGACTGCTGACCTGACAGTTGTGCAGAAAACCATCATTGACACCCTCCATAAGGAGGGAAAGCCCCAAAAGGTAATTGCAAAAGAAGTTGGATGTTCCCAAAGTGCTGTATCAAAGCACATCAATAGAAGGTTATGTGGAAGGGAAAAGTGTGGTAGAAAAAGGTGCACAAGCAGCAGGGATGACCGCAGCCTGGATAGGATTGTCAGGAAAAGGCCATTCAAAAGTGTTGGGGACTTTCACAAGGAGTGGACTGAGGCTGGAGTTAGTGCATCAAGAGCCACCACACACAGACGGATCCTGGACATGGGTTTCAAATGTCGTATTCCTCTTGTCAAGCAGCTCCTGAACAACAAACAACGTCAGAAGCGTCTTACCTGGTCTACAGAAAAAAATAACTGGTCTGTTGCCCAGTGGTCCAAAGTCCTCTTTTCTGATGAGAGCAACTTTTGCATCTCATTTGGGAACCAAGGACCCAGAGTCTGGCGGAAGAATGGAGAGGCACACAATGCACGATGCTTGAAGTCCAGTGTGAAGTTTCCACAGTCTGTGTTGATTTGGGGAGCCATGTCATCTGCTGGTGTTGGTCCACTGTGCTTCATTAAGTCCAGGGTCAACGCAGCCGTCTACCAGAAGGTTTTGGAGCACTTCATGCTTCCTTCCGCAGACGAGCTTTATGGGGATGCTGACTTCATTTTCCAGCAGGACTTGGCACCTGCCCACACTGCCAAAAGTACCAAAACCTGGTTCAATGACCATGGGATTACTGTGCTTGATTGGCCAGCAAACTCGCCTGACCTGAACCCCATAGAGAATCTATGGGGCACTGCCAAGAGAAAGATGAGGGACATGAGACTGAACAATGCAGCGGAGCTGAAGGCCGCTATTGAAGCATCCTGGTCTTCCATAGCACCTCAGCAGTGCCACAGGCTGATAGCATCCATGCCACGCCACATTGCGGCAGTCATTGCTACAAAAGGGGCCCAAACCAAGTACTGAGTACATATGCATGCTTATACTTTGCAGAGGTCCGATATTGTTCTATTTCCAATCCTTGTGTTATTGATGTCATGTAATATTCTAATTTTCTGAGATTGTGAATTTGGGGTTTTCATAAGTTGTACGCCATAATCATCACAATTATACCAAAGTAAGGCTTGACATATCTCGCTTTGCATGTAATGCGTCTATCTCATACATTGGTTTCACCTTTTGAGTTGCCTTACTGACATAAATGAACATTTGCACGATATTCTAATTTTTTGAGTTTCACCTGTATATAAAAACTGCCATCTCACCACAGTGCAGATAATTAAAAATTATCTAAACTAAACTTAAAATTAAAAATGTCTGGGAAAAGAGAAAGAGAAATATCTCTGCCTGTGTCTTAAATATATGAAAGTGCATGCCCTGGTATTCCATAAAATAGCACAGCCATTAAGAAATTCCTCAAGGAACCATCTGGAAAAGGCCCCTTAGTAATGACTTCAGTTTTCAGCTTTCACCTATACCCTCCTGAAACAAGATACATGGAACCAACCCAATTGTATAAGACATCCGAATCAAGAGTGTATAAAATTGGTTATTCTCTCATCCCAGAATTCTCACTTCTGAAAACCTATTCCGTATATAACAGTAATCAGCCATATTTTCTCTAGTCCACCTTCTACCAAACTAGTTTTTCTAGAATTGAGTTCCATGGCAACTGATTCTACAGAAAGTCTGAGTCAATACAAATTCATTTCAAACCTCCTAATCAAGGTAACAAGGTGCTCTATTAAGTATATTATATTGCAACACGTTTGTTTGAAGCTGAGCTCACATCTTTGAAATACTGGTTTGGTAACATTTTCCAGTGATTCAAAGTCTATCCCAAGAGATCCCTGATCACCTGCTTTTCAGCATGCCAATACTGTACTTTAATATTAAATACCAGGATTATAAAGAATGGCATCTTATCCTGAGGTAATTTTATAATTGGCAACATTGGCTGGGATTTAAAATTGAAGTAGGTAAGCAATCTTGAAGTACATTGTGAATAATAGTATGATTATCCTGAAATGACAATCAAAGTGGTAAGTTGTTAGGTGCCAGTTCAAGGTAATTTCCTTGTTATCCCCTTTCTTGGAGATTTTTGTCATTTATTTCTAGGATGCACAACTTTCTCAGGCTGGGGCCATATTTGTCCTTTGAAAGGCATGCTGGGGGAGCCACACTCCACAAGTTGTAAATGGGGCCAGGACAAAAAATTTGATTTCGTTCACAGTTAAGTTTAATTAAAATTATAGTTAATATTATAATTTTCTGGTCATTAGTTTAATAAAAAACAGAATTTAGCTTCTTTTTGAGGTCTTTGGAAGCCACATCCAAGATTTGCAGGAACCAAATATATCCTGGAAGCCTTTGATATATAGTGGTCAACTATAATGACCTATGGGCCTCAATGACTGATCTATGGATTACTGATCTCCTGGGCTCTTAACGTAACTAATTTAATTTTGTGCACATCAATTTAGCAGATATTTCTTTAAATAGGAAATAGTTGAACTGCTAAATGCCATTGGTTAAAGCTAGACTTAATCATATTTAGAGTAGTTCGATTGAAATCAATGGGACTAATTGATCCTTGATTTTAATAGGTCTTCTAGTCAAAATATGGTTAATAATGGAATCTGTGGCCCCTAGGACATTTGTAAAATAGATTGCTCATCTTCCTGCCTGAGATTAAAAGTCGGGGACAGAACTACTGCCAAACTATCTCCTCCATCATCTTCCCCATCCCCCGGCACTCCCAATATTAGAAAGACTCAAAGACCTGGTAAGAGTTTAACAGAGAATGGAAGAACTGAAGTTTCAAAGAATCCTCAGCACTCCTAGCTTTCTATCCTCACCCCCATGTTTACTACAGCTTAGACCAGCTCTTCCTGTGTAGCTGGTGTATAGCCTGCATGACTCTGGAATCATCGGAATGCTCCTTACTTCACTTTAAGATTGTTCTGCCAGTTCAAATTCCGTCTTCTTAAATTGGGTTGTTGATCAATGTACAGGAGCAGGAGTAGTAAACATGATGATATAATGAAGGCTATTAAGAGAGTTGTTACAACAGATAGAAAGCTGAAACTTAGAGGAGTTGTAAAAGATACAGTAGATCAAGTTTTTTATTCTTAGGCAAGGTGTTCATCTGTATTTTGGTGGAGGTTTTTTGGACGTAACTGATTATTTAAATCTACTCTATTCCAGCTTGATACTGATACTGCTTCGCTCACCGTAGAGCAAACCTGTGAGTTGTCTGCAGCTTCAGCAACCCTGATATTGTGCTGCTGAAAATTCAGTGGCTAAATGGCAGATTTTCATAGTCCTTTTTTTAAAAAAGTAAGACTGAAATTAGAAGAGAGAGACCTTTCGCTTTCCTCATTAACTCATCTCCCAGAACCTCCCCCCCACTGCCACACCAAAAGCCTGCAGTTGAAATTCAGCTATTTTGATGCTAAAAGGTTACATGATTTGGAATTATTGTCACAATAATATGAATTTTCCTTATGAATGATTAAAATGTTCAGTCACAGCAAATCAAATTTTAACTCATTGTAAACAGACAAATTAAAGTTGGGTATATATTCTGGTTCTACATAAATGGTTTGAGTGCTATATATTACAGAAATCTCTTAGCAACAATTTATCTTCTATTAAAAACATTATTGGGCAAGGCAACCCTATATTCCAATTACACTATTGCTGTCAATATGGTAGACAATTCCTGGGTCTTCAATCCCAGGAATTAAGGAATACCACTTATAAAATTCTAAAATAGAATAAAAACCACTTAAAGAATTCTAAAAAATTCCCAAACATACAAACTGGAGGCTGTGCCAGCAATGACACCTAATTGTAGCCTATACATAGAGGTAGCCAATGAAATCAGGTCAAGAATATGCTCACAGCACAACTTCCTGGGTTACACCCTGCAGCAGGGAGTAATTTTACAAGCTTCCCTTCTGGTCAAGGAAGGTTCTATGATTAGTCAAATCTGCCATGACATTGAGTTCCCTGGAAGCCATTTTTGTAACAGCAACCATGATGTGCTCTCAAAACACCAAATGCACTTATTTATTTAATTGCCCCCTGCCCCTTTGGTAAGCACTCAAGGTAGCTAACTTGAGAATATAAAAAATTAACAGAAAGTAACGTGTGCATTAAAATAAAACCTTAAATCATCTAACAGTTAAAAGCCTGACAAAAGAGATGTGTTGTAACATATGCCAAGCCCCATTCCCAAGGGAATGGATTTAATAACCTGAGAGCAACACAGGAGAAGGCCCTCCTCCACGTCCAAGAAAGATGGGGCCCTGAAGGGGAGCATGTTCAAAAAGGCCTCTTCAAGTTTTAACAGCTGGACAAGCTCATAACAGGAGAGACTGTCAGGCCCTAAGCTATTTAATGCAAAAAAGTTTGGGGACACCATCCTGCTTACTGCTGCTGTTGTCTTCTAAATGGAAATATCCACAGGGATAATGATGAGTCATTGCCAATTGCTTAAACACATCTTGCCTGAAACTGACTTCCCAGCATGCTAATGACAGTAGGAAAAGGTGACATGAGTGGAGAAGCTGATATTTTTCAGGATAAAATGGAGAAATTAGGGTATGTGTTCATGTTAGAACTTGGAATGGTTTGTTAGATTGGTTCCACAAAATTGGTGGGGCCCTACAGGATCCATAGGTAGACGATACTATACATGCTAATCTTTATGCATTGCTCACTTTTTGAAAGAAGCTCAAGAAAAAATGGATGTAACTGAACTGAAAGCAAAGAAAGGCCTCCTGAAAGAGGAAAATACAAAAAAAAGCAAGTCAGTGATGATGATTATGCACCTGAAGCTGATCGAAGGGTTTTTCCAAATCACAACTTAATTCTTATGATGGAATTAAACTAATTTGAAGAAAAGAGTGTATATACACACACAAACATGTTACACAATTTTTTGGGGTGGGGTTGATTTAGATGCCACAGAAAGCAATTGTCTGAAGGAGTAAAACTTAAGATAAAAGAATATCCTGATGATATGAATGCATAAAGCATTTATAAGTTTGTTTATTTATTTGTCAAATTTGTATGGCTGCCCATATCACACGAAGTAACTGGGTGGCGTACAATAAAATCTACTATTAAAACATGCTACAAAACCAATTAAAACCAATTAAAACAATAAACATATATAAAAACAAGACCACAACTGGGAGAATATTACACATAATTAAGCCAACACATGGGCTCCCTATTACCAGGGGATCCCCAGGCTTGCTGAAAAACCCACGTTTTTTATATCAAGGAAAATTATCCAAATACAAGGATATTTGGGCCATCTGTATCTTGTTATCATCAGAAATAAAATTTAGTTGGCTTTCCCAAATAAAATGCAATTTTGCAGCACTCATTGAGTCTAATTGTAACAAATGGCTCAGAAGAAAGATCATTTTCACAGATGAAATAGAGCAAGAATTAACTGTAAACGCCAGGGCTGCAAAAATGGCTTTCCACAGTGTTACATGCATAACAAATAATGACCTTAACCTCTCATTTGATGATACTGTTAAGGATTTTACTTGCTAGAAATCAAGAAAGTAAGTCTTTTAAATTTTATGTGAAATACAAAGCCAGCCTAGTGCAGGTTGTATTCCTTTTTCAGACTGGCACCACTGAACTGTGTAACTACACTTGTGTTTTTTAATATTAGCATCTGTGAAAAATTTTAATTTAGAAATTATATGGTATTCTGAGTTAAAGGTATTTATAACACAATAAGATCTGTGCAAAATAACCGGTTTGGTTAGATTATTAGTTTTTAACTGGGGAAATGCCGTTCCATGCCCGGGCAGGACAGGCCAAAGGTGCTGTAGTCCTAGCCCCACTTTGGAGGTGCCATCACAATAAGGCCAGGGAAGAGAGCTGCACTTTTCACTTTAAACCTGTAGCAGGGAGGAGCTGCAGCAGTGACAGAAGGTGCAGGTCCTGGTCCTGGTCCTGGTCCTGGTCCTGGTTTCACTCCCTCACTCTCCCAGAGCACTCTGGCAGACGAGGTCTTCTAGAAAAGAGGCATCGTGGTGGTGTGGCTGCCCTGCAGCCTCCCTGCCCAGAGAATGCATTTGAGACTCCTAGCATGCTTTCTTGTTAGCTTAAGGAGGAATCAGCAAGGTGATTCCTCCTTGTAACTGAGGACTGCACTTTAATGGCCACACATGACTTCAGGCCACCAGTTTGGGGCCCCTGGCTCAGGGCCTCATCACGTCTTAATTCAGCCCAACCACGTTGCAGACTAACTACTATTTCTCAGCCAGTACACATTCTGCTTTCTTGCTGGCAAATACCCATTTCTTCTTTCTTCCTCAACTTTCTTATAAAACAAGGAACTGAGTTTCTATCACTTGGCAACAGGACCAGTTTTTTTTTTCTCTACATTCCTGCACAAATATGTGACTTCTTGCTGGGTCATATTAAATATAAAGATAGGCCTTTTATTCAAGAATATTCTATCAAGAGAACTTGGTGTCGCCTTGTGCTGGTTCATGCTACAACCCTTTGTGGGGTGGGGGTGGGGGATAGCAAAGATTTACTTTTTTAGGCAATGAGCTGGAGGGTAACTGACATAGGTTGAAGAACCTTGCTGATTTAAAGAAACGTAGCAATTATGTGGGAGAGAAGATATATAAATATCAGGGCAGAATTTTCAAGACATGAGATGGAAATAAGTATAACCTCTGTACTTTCATTAAAGATCAGTTGTATTTGACATTTACATATGAATGGCATATTCTTCAAGATCTTTTAAAATGTTAGGAATTGCCATTGGATTTCTGAAACTTACTTGCCAGCTGAAAATTTAAATTATCGTCCTTTCTTGTCTCTTTATTTGGAGAACCAGATACCAGTAATCTCTAGAGTAAATCATCCAAAGTGCTATTCTCACTGCCTTCTCCAGAATCTGCTTAAGATATATTACACATGATCTCAGTTTACTTTTTAAAAAAAACTATATTTCATAGCAGATTATGGGGACAAAAGCTATAGATATGCAGCGGATACACACATGCGTGCGCGTGTACCCACTTAAAAAAAGTGTTCTCATTGCTACAAATGAAGCATAAAGTGTTGCCGTTTAAACTATTGACTATCTTTACTGGGGGGGAAATAGCAGAGAGAAAAAGAATACAACAGGCTTCTAGCATTTGTACTCCCCCCATTAAGTGATCTGAAAGAGAAAAAAAGAATTTCAATAGAATAAAGCTGGAGATGCTGTAACACTTTATTCCTACAACAACCAAATGTGGGAGAAAAAGCTTACAATGGGAGCAGTGCTCAGGGTCTGAATAGCAGCCTCTAGGGGCCTATTTAGCAACTTTTGTGTGATTGCTTTGCTGAGAAAATGTGGAATTTAAGCTGTTGTTAAATGCAGATAAAGGTCAGAGAGCAGGATCTCCAGAAACCATTGGTTGCAATATATTATTTTTCACTTTCTTTATGCACAGAAGGAATCTACACTGCCAAAGCTAGGCAGGACTCATACAAAATAAGGTATTCCTGGCAACCCTGAGGTATTTACTGCTGTTAACAAAGACTGGCATATCAATGCATTTGAATCTCAAACACAGTCAACTGCTGAAAAAGAAGAACAGAAGGTATTCACTTTTTATCCACTGGCAGTTGGTTGGGAATAATATAATCAATTTTTATTTAGAAATGTCCTGAATCTTTGCTGTTGCAAAGCTTTTTTAAAATAAGCAAACAAAATATTGTTAACTTACTGCAAAAGTTGCCACTATTGGTGTAAATGCTATGATGCAGCCGTAAGGTAATCAAATGTCTGTAGAATCAATTTGTAGATATTTATATATATATCCCAGTCTCTGTACAAATATGTCTCTGTACAAATATATTTTCTGTGAAATTTATTCAGACTTAGGAAAAGCTTAGAAGGTGCCACGAGCCGGCTTTTTTTTATTCTTTTTCACCAGATATAGTGAGTTAGATCCCAGCCGTACACTAGTCTTCTGTAGAAAACCTGCTCTCAGTGTGTCTGTCGCTGTTTGCTAAGACAGTGGTGCAGCCCTCGAAACAGTTACTGAAATTAGCAAACCACACCTAATGGCTTAGTGCATTAGGCTGCTATGGTCAGAATACAACCCATACTTTGCGTATCTCTGCTTAATTTTGAATGTATGTAAATTGGCAACTGCTCCTTCCCACAGTTAACTACCCATCAAATCTAGAAATTATATGGAAGTTGGTGATAAAGCTGTAATCCAAAACTATATCCTCTTTTCCTTAAGCGATTTGATTCCAACTCCATTGGATGAATACTGGCATAACCTATTGCAATATGAATATCAGTATTACACTCCTGACCTTTGATATGCACCACAGATTGTGGATTATATCATTTGAATGTAATGTTCAAAGTCACATTACAGTGAGCAAAAGCTACAGGTATTATTCAGATCAATGGTGTTTAAGTAGGTATGTGTTCTTCTGTGGCCAATGCATGGCTGTCTTTGGTCAATATTACTACTTTTGTGAGCTTACACAAACATTTACCCAAGGTTAGAGTCCTCCTCCTCCCTTTAGAAGCATTCTCTAAATTTGCTGCACAGATACAAAACCAGCACTGGGGTTACCCAGCATAAGATGCTGGTTAGAAGCAGAGGTATGGTTCAAAATGCTGGTTCAGATCTCAGCCACTGAACTCTGGGAGCTAGTTTTCAGGGCTTTTCTTCTGTAATGTGGGGCTGGTGGAGATTGGTCCCACTGAATTTAAGGAGGGGGCAGGAGATTGAACGATCTTATCTGCAAATCCTGCCATAGTCATTCCGCATTGTACAGGGCCAAACAATGGAAATGCATTTGTCACCACCATCAGTGCTGTAGGCATGGCCAGTTATGAAGACCAACAATACCCAGAAAGCCACAGATTGCCCATCCCTGATTTTCCCCCCCCAAAAGTAAATTTGTATTGTTTTAACAGACTTTTCAAATATTTAATCATGTGTCTCATAAATATATCAAAGACAACTTAAAACAGACTTGAGATTATTGAATGCTAATGTGCTAAATGTGAGTATTTTTTTTTATAGCCATTTTATTTCCACATTAAGTATGAGGGTATTTGGGGAAGCTCAACATTTTTTAAATGCATGAATTAAAACAAAACTGACAGTTGAATTATTACTTTCCATAATTAACTGATGTATCTTTCTGTGTGGAAAATATTACATTCTAAATAGCTTGTGTGTTGTCCTTTGATCAATAGTGAACTGGGAAACAGTCTTTTCAAAGTTCATGCATAAAACTTTCAAAGCTTCTTACATCTCATTAGCATAAATTATAACCCGTGTACAATACTAAAAAATGTAGCTAATAAGTCTATGCTTTCTCACAGTTTTTTCTTGCTGGCATTTACTCATAGAAAGGCACATCGCGTAGGAGTAAAACATGCAATTGTGATGCTAATTTGAATCAATTATTTAAAGCTAAAGATACATGGAGAAAAACTCATGTTCTATGAACAGATGCACAAAAACACACACAAATATGCTCCTAGTGCTCCATCACAAATGTGTTTGCAATTTGCTAAGTCATCTTAGAATATTGTAATGCTTTCTCAGAGCTTGGCACAACAGAAATGTAAGTGAAGATTACTACAGTATATCTTTACCCAGCAGTGTTCTGCAGTCATACGCCTTTTCTACTTAGAATTCTGATCTGCTGCCTTGGGTCCGGTTGCAGTACAATTACAACAAATGACACTTTGTAAAAGTTAATAGAGGACTCTTCAGAAAAATTCAATTCTACAGAAACAGGGCTGGAGGAGTTATGTATCAGTTATGTCTGTGGAACTGAAGTTATAAAATAAGGCACATTCCCTTACCAAAAGGAGATCAGGCAGTTCATTCCCACCAAATATCAAATATTTGCATAAGTTAGCATGCTTAGAATTTCATGGTAGCTTTCCCAAACTTAATCTGCAGACACAGTAGAACAACCCCCTTGTACATTTCAATTCTGTCCCGAGATTAAAATTTTCTGTGTAATTTTCATGTAAAATACATGTGTTTTTATGTTGCAACTGTTATATCGTTTAAGCTTTTATACTGCAGCTACAGCATTTCAAGACAAATTTGCGTTTACTAAAGCAGCTGACTGAACAATTTCAAACCAGGAGGGAATAGGAATAAATAATTTCTCTGCAATGTTATTTTATGAATACTACATAGAAAAGGCTAGACATTTGTATGAGGTTCTTTCATCTCCCTGTTTACATACATTTTTGTATTATAGTGTGACTATTAGAGCAGGCTGAAAGCTTTGAGTCATGTCAGAAGCCAAAGTGCAAAAAAGCGGATTAATGGAACAAAGACAGCAGTTGATCCAAGACAAAACCTACATTTGACCCAAATCAATTTTCATTCAATTAATAATCATTATTAATAAACTATTAAATCTGACTCAGTGACTCTGGGCAGCTCACAACAGTCAAAGAAATTACAATAAAATCAATACAACATAGAAAATAAAGATAAAAGACGGCAAGCTCAATGAAGCAAGGGAGTTCACTCTCCCTCACCAAAGGCCTGGGTGAAGATTACATATTACATATTAATTACATCCTATTAATATGATTGTTCCATATGTATTCCATCATTTCCCCCTCACTTGAAAATTATGATTTGGGAGCCATTTTTGGACAGATACATAAAGTTGGTGGGGACTGCATGTCCTCTGGAGACTCAGATTGCAAATTCCCTGGGTGGGAATAGAATTGGAACAAACGGTGATGCTTCCTGACAAGGTTTTCACGCTGGCAATCTCCTTACTTCATTCACAGAAATTAATTACTTATCTCCTGGAATTTATCTTGAAGGCAAAACAACTCCCCACCCTCACACTCAGAAATGATGAAATTGCTAAATCTTCCTTGCCCCTTCATTGCCCAACATAACCCCACAAACACCTTCAAACATTGACAGATCACGGAAATCAGCAATCCAGTGCTGCAATTCAGGGCTAAATTTGTCCTTCCAATACAATGTTGTATCATATTTCTTTTGACCAGCTTCCATGCATGAAAGAGTCAAAAGTTGTTTTGATGTCTTAAATTCCACCTGCTGGAGATATAGCTAAGCTGAACATATGTGTCTTTAACTACAACCCAGTAGCATGCCTGTCTAAGTTAAAGAGTTAGAAGACATGATAGATGAACAGATGTGAGTTACAAATTGGAGATGATAATGTATTGTTGAAGGCTTTCACGGCTGGAATACGATGGCTGGTGTGGGTCTTCCGGGCTGTGTGGCCGTGTTCTGGAAGTTTTGTTTCCTAACGTTTCACTAGCATCTGTGACCGGCATCTTCAGTTCTCTCTGCTCCTGCTCTCTGAAGATGCCGGTCACAGATGCTGGCGAAATGTTAGGAAACAAAACTTCCAGAACACGGCCACACAGCCCGGAAGACCCACACCAGCCATGGGGATGATAAGGTCTGGAACCCCATAAGATGCCCAGTTTATAATGAAGTCCTCATCTGAAAACACACAGAAGGGGCCATTAGGGCTCCAGAAAGGGGGAGGATAAAACTACCCACAAATATGGATAGAAGCTAATGAGATTTAAACATCCAGAACTAGACATCCTTCCCAAGCATGGAAAATCCAAAGGAACTTAACTTTTAGCTCACCGCAAAACAGCAACAATTGGCTTTTGGAGCCCTGTATCCAGAAGCACCCCTAAGTTCAAATCAGAGTCGTATGCTCACTACTTCACTGCATGATAGAATAATAATGGAAAGGGTAGGGATTCTTGGCTTTAGCACCAATATACATGTTTGCTAGAAAAGATCTAATGTATGTTCTCCTACATTTTTAGCCATATAAATAAGGACTGACCAATATTATTTTATTTATTTTAATGTTAACGGTCATTGGGTACTCAACAGCAGCAGCTCTTACAGCAACATACCCATAAAAACGAAGCAATCAAAAGCAACAGAAACTAAAAATAACAGAAATGACATAATTTGGAACAGCTCACATCGTAGCAGATGTACAGAAAATCAAAAGGCTTCAAATAATAATAATAAGTGACTCTGCGACCAACCATTCTCATAATAATAGTTGCTGCAAGAAGATTGCACAGACTGACAACAAACAACAGCATGACAAAGTAGCAACAATGGTGCTTTGGAATATCTGCAAGAAATACCATTTGCCTGCAAGCCAGAACTGGTGGGACCACAAAACAGACAAAGTCATAGAAAATGAAGAAGCTGAAGTGCTCCAGAACTTTAGAATTCAAACAGACAAGCACCTGCCACATATCAACAATTGTTAAGTCTGGGGTGTTAAGAAAGACAAAAAAAAGTCTGGATAGCAGACACTGCAATACCTGGAGACAGCAGAAGAGAAGAGAAAAAACTGGAGAAAATCACAAAATACAGAGACCTGCAAATAGAAATAGAATGACTGTGGCAAAAGAGAGCAAAGATAGTACCAATAGTTATTGGTGCCTTGGGTGCAATCCCAGAACATGTGGAGCACCACTTGAACACCATCAGCACTGACAAAATCACCGTCAATTGCAAAAGGCAGCTTTACTTGGAACAGCTTACATCCTGCAACAATACCTTTGACACCATCAAACGACATCTGCTTATCCCAGGTCCTTGGGAAGGACTCGATAGGTGGATAAAAATGCCTAATCCAGTCTAAACAACTGACTGACTATGCAACCAATAATAATTTATTAAACTTGCATGCTGCCCAAGTCTCAACAATTCTGGGCAGGTCATGACAAAGAAATTACAATAAAATCAATAAAAAATAAAGATAAAAGATGGCAAGTGTGATGAACTCAGGGGTCTCGCTCTCTCTCACCAAAGGTCTGGATGAAGAGCCAAGTCTTCACAGCTCTTCTAAACAACAGCAGAGTGGAGGCCATCTAGATCTTGGGGGGAACCTCATTCCAGAAGGCAGGCGCTGCTGCAGAGAAGGGATGCTTCCAGGGTCCTGTGAGATGACATTGGGTTATGGTCCTGCTAGACTTGCATGAAGAGGGGGAGGGAGAGGAGGAGGAGGAGGAAGAGCCAGGGCTTCTAGGGATAATAGTACTGGAGGGAGTTATTCCAGCAATGTTGAAGCCAGTAACTCCATTCTGGCTGAGGCAGATACAGCAAGCCCCCAGGACTCTCTGCCTGAACTCACTGATAGCCTCTCAGACTCTGAGGTTCACCCACCCAGCCCCAAGCAGAGGCAGGCTTTGAAGATCTAACAACAGAGGGCTGAGCTCCGCAGGTCAGAGAGGCTGGCCGAGAAGCAGGCCAGAAGGAGAGCAGGCTCTAAGGAGTGAGGGGCCTCAGCTGGGCATCTGGGTGGCGGCTCAGCTTGGCTTCTTGATTGGCCCTCCTCCCTGAGAGAAAAGCTGAGGACAACTTTTCCAGCTTCAGCTCTGCCACGTTTGCCTTGCTGGCCCACGCTTTGAACTCTGGAGTCCACCTCACCGTGTCTCGTGCCTTTTCCCTTGGATTTGTCATTTGTTTATCAGATTCCTGGTCTCAACCTGTTACAGTTGCCTTCTTTAGATAAAGGTAAAAGGGGCTCTTTGCTTCGAAAAGTTCTGCCTGAGTTTGCATATTTCTGGACTGTGGCAGGCATCCAGCTTGCTATCTTGCTGGCTGGCAGCCAGCAGTGCCAGCACAGAAAACATTGTTTAATTGGAAGAACCCAGAGTGCACCAACCCTGCAGGATCAAATCAGCCAGGCAGATGTTACAGGAGACAGGCAGTCCCTCAAGTACTGTATCCATGCCCTATACCATGTAGGGCTTATTAGGTAACTACCAGCAGCCTGAATTGCACCCAGAAGCAAACTGGCACCCAGTGTAGCTTGCGAAGCAGAGGCATTACATGGGCATACAGAGGCATGCCCATTACTGCTCACTCCGCTGCATTCTGGACCAGTTGAAGCTTCCAGGTGGTCTTCAAGCGTAGCCCCATGTAGAGAGCATTGACTAGTCAAGCTGAAAGGTGACTAGGGCATGAGTGACATCTGAAGGGACCTCTGATCTAGGAAAGGACACAACTGGTGCATCAGATGGAGTTGTGCAAAGTCCTCCTGGCCACAGGTATCACCTGCTCTTCAAGCAGGAGCTGCGAGTCCAGGAAGACCCCCAGATTGCATACAAACCTTGAATGGGGAAATGCTACCCCATCCAAGGTCAAAGATGGAATATCCCCAGATCTGGGTGACCCAAACACCCGCCACAAAAGATAAAGAGCTGACACCAGTCATACATCTCTAGGAGAACATTCTAAACCTGGAGGCCATTTCATTTCATTTCATTTCATTTCATTTCACAGATATTTAAAAGTACAACCAGGAAAAAGAGATATAAGTAAGCAAATAAAGGGATAAAAAGTAGAAAAGAGATTTACAGGGTGTATAAAAATGAATGAGAATTTTCAAAGTTACATTAAATTAGTACTGCATATAAAGGTGATTTTATGTCAATTTAGCACTTTAAACCCATTTTGAAAATTGAATCAATACTCAGTAATTAGCAAAGGCAGCCCATATAAAAACAAACATCAGTCCAAATAAGCAATTACTAGGTGTTTCTGTCTAATCTGAGGAATAACCAATCAGGCAAAACCGAATATTTTAAGCCCTTATATTAAGAGAAATTGAAATTTCAGATGTGGTACAAATCCATGTGCAGAATTATAGTCCATAAACTGTTTCCAGGTTAAATTAAACTGAGTATCAGACTTATTTTTTACATTGATGCATACTCTCATAGCTTAGTCTGCTATTCTTCTAAAGAAAGAATTGTGTGTAATTTCCAGTAAGAAGCAAAGAGTATCTTAGTAGCTGTTGTCATGTATAGAACCAACTCCATATACTTTGTAGAAATATAAAGCTTTGTAATACATTACAGAAAAGTAGCTGGGGAGAAGAAAAACTGAATATTTAAAATTTGTTTTATTCTATGTGAATTATCTTCCAGAATTATTGAGCTTTATGACATTGCCATCAAATATGAAAAAATGATCCAACCTGATTTCCAGCAGATTTTTTAAAATATGAATCAACTATTCTACCAATCAACATTAGGGGTAGCAATGAAAAAAAAAAAATTTTACTCATTTTTTCTGAATGCAACATTCACAGTAGATTTGATATTTATCTTCCATTTTGTATTTCCACTGTTGAATATAACTTGTCCTTTTTAAATTCTGCATCAGTTTAATCATTACAACCTTTGACTTGTTCAGTTTCTGGACGATACCTCAGTAACAACTTATAAATAAACCCCAACAGATATTCTGAATTTTAGAAGCTTTAGAAGCTTTTCAAATTCAGTCAGATCTCTGAGTGTTCTGCCTTGTTTTTTGTATTTCCTTTTGAACTACTGTATACTGCTTATTTGAAGACATTGAAACTACATAGTGAGGTCTTTCTGACCATTTCAGAAACGAATTTAGAGTTGACCTTGGTATGAGAGAATAATTAAGAGAGGAAGGAAGGAATGAGCTGTTGAGGGGAAACTTGGAGAAGAGATTACTTAGTTCTGAAATAGAAGGAAATATGAGAAAGAAAATCAAAACAATCCTGTTAGATTTTGTTTAATATAGGATGGATCAGAGAGAAACTTGGTCAACCTTTTAAGAGTCTATTATTCTTCCTTCCTACAATAAAGAGCACTCCTAGAATTCCTGACATGCCTGTTTCTTGAACTGGCTTACCTCAAAGGGCTGATACAACATGTGAGAGCACTCAGAGAAGGGCCTCTGAAGATTACTTTAAAACTTGGGTAGGAGTAGTTCCAAATAATCACCCTGTTTTAAAAACCTGCATAAACATGGGCAAACTGCACAAATGAAGAACCTAATTTATACTCTAATCTCTTCCTCTACTGAATAGCTCTATCGCAAATAATCTATAATTGAATGATAAATAATTGGCAGTGATTTAAAGCTTCTTGACTTCTGAATCACAGTGTTATATTAGAAAGCTGAAGGTTCCATCATGATCCAGCAGATCATGAACAGCAACTTAATAGAAATGTCTATACAGGACAAGAAAAGGTTCTAAGTACTGTACATCACAAGATGATAGATCTGCTATTAATATAGAAACAACTCTGATGCAAAGAAGTGCCAAGATGCTTAAAAAGATGCCACAAAATTTACTGAGTGTTCAGAGAACATAAATACCTCAAACAATAAAGCAGTAGACTCAGAAATTAAACTTAATGCAGCTCTTATGTTTTTATGGTCTTTTTATTAAAAATTACAATTAAAAAGATAAAAACTAATATAAAAAATAAAAGAATAAAAATAAAAAAACAAAGTGTGGAAAAGAAAAAAAATAGAAAGAAAAATAGAAAAGAAAGAAAAAAGAATATAGGAAAGAAAACGAAAAGAAATACTGTATATAAAGAAATAACTTCCCCCTTCATCACAACAATTATAAACAATTGTAGTAACTTATCTCCTTTGCTTAAAATACAACAAATGATCTCTTCTTCCCATAGCCCATCTTTTATCTATAAACAAATCCTTAAAGTCCCATTGTTTCAGTCCTAATCAGCAAAAGTCCATTAAGGATTACCAGAGATAACAACATATCTATTTTAACCTTGATCAAACAAACCAACTTTAATGCAGCTCTTATCTTCCATATTATTGTAAAGAATAGACAACCAGTGGAATACAGCCTATCTCTGTGCCAATTTTATTACCTGGAAAATCCTGCTTCCCATTAATTCTAGCTTAAATTTGAGGCTGAGGAAAGATGAGAAATATCACTCATCCAGCAACTCTTCTTGCTTGATTTTAATTGGATAATTTTTCTAACTAGCAGAAAGGAGATTGGGGGAATCTGTTGCTCTATGCCAAAACCCATGTGATTCTGCTTGAGGCTGAGAAAGTGTTGATTGCTAGCTGCCCCCCAAAACCCACCATAATGCCAGGCAGGGAATCCAACAAATCCTGCACATGGGCAGTCTGCCCTACTGGCCAGTCATTCAAATCCTCTCATTCCACAGGGGATCTTGGGGGATAGAGTATATATCCTTGCCTCCAAGTTCCCCTGTAAATCTAAGATCTAAGATTCCCTGCCCAGTATGTAGGAATGCTTCATGGGGTAGGGGTTCAGGAAACCTCCTAAATGTCTGCTTCAGGAGCATGGGGTGAGGAAGGGTAAACCCTCTTGTCACCTCACCTTGGTGGATCAAGTGCTGCAAATGAACCAGGAGAAAGCCAGGGGCTTCTCAGGAAAACAGGAGGAGAGAACCTCTCCCAGTTTACTGGAAATGTCCTCCAGAACAGATTGTGACAGATGGCTAAACCTAGAGCTGTAGCCTTCTGTCTATAGCAAGTTGGCTAGCAGCTGTTTTTCCCACTGGCAGGAATATTCCCCAATGGCTGCACCTTAATTTACTCCTTAGTAAAGATAGCACCACTCATCGGCCTTGTTACCAATTCAGACTATAGCTTGGCTCTTTGGGCAGAGCAAATGCGTGCAGCCATAGTTTGTGTCACCTCATGGACTTAAGGAAATCCCATTAATTATCTGGATGTGCCCCAAATGATGCCTAGTGACTGAATCTCTGGGAGCACATAGAGTTGCACCATCAACTAAGAAGGATGAAAGAGACAGATTTCTTTTTACTGGGGGAGGATCTGATGCTTGTTATCTTGGTAGGACGTAAACATTAAAATTTTCGAATCTTATTTATGTTATCAAGTTAAATGCTTATTAGCAAAGATTGGGAAGAGCAGAAATATAAATAGATATCCAGACTTTGTTGAGATACACTTGAGATATAAATGTATAGAAGTGGCATGCTTAAACCAAGAGGTCTACCAGCTAAAGCTCATGCTGCATACAGTGTTATGAAAAGCCTGTGCTTGCTATGGCTTCAAAAAAGCCTATATGGTTTTTCCATTTACGAATTTCAACAGGCAAATAGAGTTCACAGTGAGTTTATTGCATTTAGTTAGCTCAGATTTACCTTTCACATTTAATAATAGCATGATTCCAGTTTAAACTTGCTTCCTCTACCTTTAATTGAAAGTATAGCTGTGAGTGTAGAACTAGAGTTAGGGTAAGTAAGTAGAGTTGGTATGAGTAAGGCGATCAGAAGCAGATAAAAAAAATAGAGAAATCTGTACTAACAAAAACAGCTCAGGAAACACAACAAAATAAATACTAAGCAACATCTGAGTAACTATTATTGAAGGCAGTGGCAAAAGTGTATGAAAGAACAGGCAGCTGAACTTTGCGTGTAAAACCGAATGAAATGAAAGTTTGACACTCTTGCAAGATATATCATAAATGGTTAATCATCTCTATATATCCAGCAGAAAAGGGCAAAATTGCAGGTAGCACTATTTTTATTTGTTTGCTCATCTAACCTGGAAATCAGAGCATTAAATTTATGGAAAGACATTTATTTATATATATATATAAATAAATAAAAATATAAATAAATAAATCATGCAAATAATCATTTTGCATGAAAAGGCAAAACTAGTGAAATAGTGTTATCCAGGATATTATTCCTGGTTAAATCAATGTTGGGATTTTAATAGTGCATCCAATGCTTTTATGCTGTTAAAACCAGGCATTCCAAAAGTCCCTGAAGTTGTAGAAGTATGCTTACATACATAACGCATAGTTATTGTGAAAATTGGAAACATAAGACCACTAGGTGGAGTTGTAAACAAAATAGAATTTGTTGCATTTTTTTGCTTTGGCAAAGCTGCCTCATTTTGCCAAAAATGTAAGGCAAACAATGGAGAATCAGTAGTACACAGCATGGCTTTCATACATTAAAAATTACCTTCTTCTCTTGTAAATAATAATAATTATTATTATAATAAAATTGTGGGGTTTTTTAGAAAGAAAGTAACCCACACAAATTGAATTAATTATGATATCATCAATGGCTTTTTCTCCTTTTTATTTTTTTTGGTCTCTCCCATCTCTCTTTTTCTTCTTGTCATGGCGTATTTCCCCTTTTCCTGAATGGCCTATCAGCCCCCACTTGACACAGAAAACTGCGAGGGAAATCAAGAATTTCAGGCAACTATGAATGAAAATCACTTTATACTTTATGCTAGATCTTATTATTCTATCTATCAGGAAGCTTAATTCTGAGGATTCCTATTCCACATACACCTAGATGCACAACAATGTATATTTTCATTCTGTGTCACATTAACTAAAAAAGAGCTGACAAAGCCACAAAGCATACCAAGCTATTCCTAGTCATCTGAATCTGACTTTAAATACCTTTCTAAGAAATTGCTTTGTTGCAAAAACATCACACTGCTGTGTTGTGTAATTTATGCATTCTTTCCCAGAGTAATATAAGGAGGACAAGGTCACTTTTTACATTGCTTGAATGATTGAGTGCATATTCTGGGGTTAAGGGACTCTCTTTCTTTCTTGAATGTCCAAGCTTTTGTCTTTCAATAAATCTAGATGGTCTCTTCTCTCAATACCCCATTCCGCCCCCCGCCCCCCAATTGCCTTGCATATATAAAATATGGACACCGGTTTCATTATTCTGTATGCCATCATCAATGCTGAAGATTGTCTTTGCAGCTCAAAAAAAGACTTGGTATTGAGCAAGAATCCAAATGGATGACATTTCCCCCCCATCTTCTTGGTCCCAATTAATTAGGCCCCGGCTAGTTTTGAAATCCGTCAAGGCTTTTCACTTGTCCACAGATTCTTACTCAAGATCATCACTCTTCCTCAGCTAAGGTTGTAATAGAAGACTTAGCATAATGCTGAACAAGGAATATTTGTCCTGAATTTAAATAATGTATTATACAGTAAGGGGGAAAATCTTTGTATGTTTAAGTGCAGCTGTATCAAATTGTGGATTATTGCTTATCTGTGAAGTTTAAGACCTTGGGTCAAATATATTTTAGCATAAGCAAAATAATTGCTGAAGACTGTGAAGCATAGATAGATGTAGTGTACAACATATGTGTTCCTGACTATTTATTTAAATCAACATTTTAACTCCCAAGCCTATAAAGATAGTAAGCCTTAAGCTAGTAATAATATATTTCAATCAATCATTCAAGTCAATTCATACAGCTTATTGGGCAAAATCCCCCCAAAGCACGGAATACCTGATCACCAAATAACCACCAAAAACCACCTTAAGCATAATTATTTGATACACCTTTATGCAATGCCATAAGATGTGAGAGTGGGTGTGTTCTGGTTTTCCTTTTGTGTGTTGTATGAACTCAGCTCTTGTTTATTGAACACCATGGTTAATGGCTTAGCATCTTGTGTGACCCTGGCCAATTATGATATATTGAGTTCTCCTAGTTAAGAAGTGTGAATTATAACTTCAGTCACTACATGTAGCTGTAATCATCACAATACAAGCTTAAAAGGAGGAAATAGAGAAATGTAAAAGAAGGAATCAGAGGAATAATGAGTGAATAGTCAAAGTGCAGGTGCTATAACTGGTACTTTTGTCCCACAGTATTGTAGAATTCAGCCTTGTGAATAAATGAATACAATTGCCTCTCATCCAGATGAAGTCAATTGGGATAGTCACCTAAAAGAGCCACTGAACTTTGAGCTTGTGAAAAGCTCAAGGGTTGGGAAATCTATTGACAATCAACCTCAACTAATTTATGATATTCACATTGTGGTTTTTGTTTTTAAAAACACATTGTAGAAATTGATCTAGTTTGTGAATCATTTTCATGCATTTCCTATTTCTTGTCATCCTCAAAAGAAGTTTCAGGTGCCTGGTATATAGTTGTTTACTCAAAAATCTGTTTTGCGAAAAAATCCTATAATCCATATTAGAGCAATACCTTTAGCAGGCTAATTCAAGGCCACAAAGTGTTCACAATGTCAACACTAATAATAAAGATATTAATAGAACAGATTGTTGCTGAAAGTAGATGACATTTCCATTTTCAAATGTGATTTGATTTTGCTTTTTAATGACAAATGTATTCATTTGCTGTATGGCTTTCCAGCATTTCTATTGTGAGCACATCATGATTCTCCAGCACTGAAACTATGATTTGAGGGGGGATCAATTTTTCCACACTATCAATGGCACAATCATTTATCTGATCTGATTGCTCTCTAGAAGGTAGTTGTGGGAATGCCCTGATGAACATTTACTTGATAATAGGAGAAACAGAAAGAAACAGTGAATGAAGAAACAGCTTGTTTGCATTCAGGTCTAGTCTGTTGCTCCTCCTTACCAGAATAAGATGTGCAACTGTAGTCTAAATGAAAGGTAGATATGCACCTGCTCATTCAAGCCACATGTTTTTATAACGTTTGTTAGGTAAATGATTTACTGGAAGAACTCCAGTCTACCCATTCTTCAGCGCATGAGATGATGCTTGCAGGTGCTATAAATCCCATAATTTCCCACAAAGTTCCCTGGTATCGCAGAGTAGAAAATATACCAAAGTCGTACTGGTCTCCAACATGCTTTATTTATATACTTAAATTGGTATAAATTCATACTTGCTTTAGTATTTTTTTTTTCTCGTGGTTTCTCTGCTTATTTCATATTAACCACACTGGGACGGAGCCTATGATCCTTAGCTAATAATTGGCATAAAAATACTGAATATTTTGACCACTGTCAAATTCATCATCCCAATAATGTGAACAATGGATGTATATTTGGCACTCCTCCCCAAATCCTGTACAGCTCAGTAGATCTTCCTTCAGTTAAACCAAAATAGGATCAGATTGTCATAAGGGTGGCTGCATCTGCTTTTTTTTTTTTTTTTTCTGTTAAGGATCACATTCCCACAAAGTTAAACTGTTGGTGGCCCCATTAACACTCTGTCATTCAATGAACAATCTCTGTTTTCAGACTGATTTGACCCCACAGGTCTCAAGGTTGATTTGTTATGCCTAACGTTGGGATCTCCATGCATTTTCCCCATCCCTTGCTTTTTGTAACATATTGCCAGGTTAATAAGTCTGAAGAACTCAAAGACTTTAACAGTCTTTTATGCCTTTTGGATTGGTCCTAATAAAAGTATAAAGGTAATAGCTGATCATGGATTTCCTCTCCCACCTCTTCCTAAAATGCAAATTACATTCACAAAATTAATCTCACATCTATTTTTGGTCCAAAATTCTACATAGATTACATACCAAAAGTGTTAGCAATGTGAATATTTGACTGACCCACATACTATATATACATACATACTCATTACTTCCTTTTTTGGAAATAAGGAACGATTTATTTATAGTGCCTGTAACCCACCCCAATCCCAAAGGACTCTGGACAGTGTATAACATCAACAACAAGAAAACAACCAAAACAATAATAAATAGCCACTAAAAGCAAAAAATAATCACAGACAGCAAAGATAAGCCTTTGAAATAAAACAGTTTCAACTTGTTTATGAAAGTGCAGCAAAGTGGAGTTGCACGTGCTTTGCGGGAGAAGAGTGTTCCATCAGGTGGGGGCTATTACTAAGAAGGTCTACCATCTAAGCCATGCCTCACAAATCTCATGCCCCAGAGCCTGTCTTGATGAGAGGACCAGATGGGCAGATTCAATTTTGGCAAAGCATTGCCTAACGTATCCTAGTGCTGCGCCATTTAGGGGTACTAAGATAATGACCAGCACTTTGAACTGGGCCTAGAAAGCTATTGGGAACCAATGCTGTAACTTTTGATATAGGTGCAATTCTATATTGGTGGGCCTATACTGCCAATCATCTTGCTGCTCTGTTTTCACCAACTACAACTTCTGGGTTGTCTCCAAAGGCAACCTCACATAGAGCTCATTGCAACAGTTCAATTAAGATGAAATCCAGCCATGCATGATTGAGCTCAGGGCATCCTGGTCCAGGTAGGATCATAAGTGGTGCAGCAGCCAAAGCTATGGCTTGAACAAGATTTGTGAGTCCAGGAAAACTCCAAGTCATGAACCACCTTCTCTTGGCGGAAGCAGGGCTCCATCCACAGTAGCTACCAGGAACAATATTATTGGAGTGCCTATTTTCTGCTGGCAGAAAGCAATTCTGTATTGGTAAGATTTTATCTCAGTTCGTATCACCCCATCCAGGTCGTCACAGCTTCCCAACACCAATTCAGGATTTCAGTGGCATCAAAGAGCAACATGCAGAGTACTGAAGAGGAATAAGAAATGGTAAGCTGAAGAAATAAAAGCCAAGAAATAAAAGCAAAGAAAAGGAAATTTAAATCAAGTTTACACCAATGCCATTTGCTATAATTCTCCATCCATTTTTATCTTTGCAAACTACCCTTGCTTCCACCATACCCATGCACTACTTCATATATTGCTTTTTTTGTTACTTAACTTAAATGTCCTGGTATGGATTTATTTAAGAATACCCATCTACAGGTGCCACCTTGAAGAGTTCTGATTCAGTGGAATCATCCTTGATTTATAAATCAGATGATAACAGAAAGCCAATCATATTCCATTACTTACTGGCAAAGTTCCCAGATTGACTTACTGAACAATTTATAGCCAGGGGAGTTGTCATGAATTCCTGTGCCCCCTCCCAAATACTTACCAATATTTAGATCTGAAAAATGGACATACAGTTCACATGGTAAAACACTGTACTTCCAACATGCTATGTAGAAAGGGCTTCCACCAGATCTAAGACTCTCACCACAATGGAGAACGCAACCCAGTTAAAGTTCAACATCGCTTCCTTTCTCTATTTATTTATTTATTTATTTATTAAAGGTTTTACACCTCTGGCTCCCAACCACTCTGGGACCAGACAAGAGGTCCATGGACTTTTTAGATTTTTTTTTTAGATTTTTTTTTTAAATCCTACCTTTATTATTTTTGTAAAGTAACTCAAGGCAGGGAACATACTTAACACTCCTTCCTCCTCCTATTTTCCCCACAACAACCACCATGTGAGGTGAGTTGGGCTGAGAGAGAATGATTGGCCCAAAGTCATCCAGCTGGCTTTCACACCTAAGGCAGGACTAGAACTCACCATCTCCTGGGTTCTAGCCTGGTGCCTTCACCACTAGACCAAACTGGCTCTCTGTCTTTATCTCTTTCCATAATAATTTTCAACACAGAAAAGTTGGAGCAACAGAGAGATAAGAAAAATATCAGCATATCGTTTTTGAGAAACGAGAAAATTAATACTTTTAAAAGAAAGGAGGTCCTGTACCCCCAAAAGAAAAACTGGCATTTTTCTCTCTTTTTGGGTAGCAGCTAAAGACAACCAAGAACAGATTTAAATACAAACAAAAGGTTAAGAAACATTCAATAGCCTAAGGAGAGACAGATTTCCCTCCTTTATTCTCAGATTTTATTTTGTTTTGTTTTCTTGTTTTGTTCTGCAGCTGGGCAGAATTTCCCAGCAATCAGGTGTAGAAACGCAAGAAATTAAGTTTGCAATTGCTATTGCAGTGTTATGATTTCTATAACACCAACATGCATCAGTTTGGAAGGCAACATTTTCAGTTTATAGGGAAACGTTCTACATGCTCTTACAATAGCAACTAGAGGTCAAGTAAGCTTTTAACAAACATAATTACATCTAACTTAGGAATAATATTACATCTGATGCTAAGCAATATTCATAGAGTTCATGACTGTTAATGGAAGCCAGAATTGTCAGTTCTTGTTAAATGTAAGGAAGAATTAGAGTTACCCACTTTTGATATAAAATTCTGGCAACTTGAATTTGCTGCTGCTTTTCCCTTTGGTCAGGTCAATCTTTCCTCTTCGTGGCCAAGTGCCAAGAACATAAGTCTGTAAGCTAGAAGAATAAATTGTCATATTTTTGTGATTATATTTTTGTTCTTTTATTGTAGGGTTTTCCAGAGCCTGGAACAGTGGACCTGAATACATGCATTAATGTAGTACAGGAGGTTGACATTTTTCATGTTATATCACAGAGGTGTTATATGTGTTATATACTCAAGTTGCCAGAATTTTATATCAGAAGTGGGTAACTCTAATTTTCCTTACTTTTAACAAGAACTGACAATTCTGGCTTCCATTAACAGTCATATTTATTTAGCTATTATTGCTATTACCTTCGTCTTTTACATTTTCACTAAAAAACAAAACAAAAAACAAAACAAAACAAAATAAATCTACATTCCAAAGGAGATTGGATTTTTTTTTTCATTCAATATTCAACTCCAGCGAGTTCCCAGAGATGCAGACTGTATTTCTACAGTCTTATATTTTAATGGTTCATTTAAAATATAAGCAGTATTTTAAAATGGTGCATAGCTCCATCAAATTCAGTAACAAACACCATTCTGCTCTTTTAAAAAGTAAATAAAGGAAAAAATGAGAAAAAATAAAGAGCAATTTTAAATCTAATTTACATCAGCATAAGCCCCAGATGACCTTACTATAATCCAAAGGCGAAAAAAAGATTTTAAAAAATCTGGTCTGCTCCATGAGTTATTAATAAAAGGAACTATAAGATCTTTGGAGCTGATCCCTTCAGGCAAGCCATTCAGCCCTCAAGGACCCTTGTGAGGTTCTCATGGTTGAGATCACGGTTATTTGGCACCTCCGCTTTCCACACTCAAATATCGATGGACTCCTACAAAATTCACAGCCAGGGGGTGACATCAAAAATGTGCAACAGGTATGCCACTACCAAAATCTATGATTACTTCTGGCTTTTTCCTGTATCATTTGTCAAGTTTTGTGTGAAGAATAGGCAGGCTGTATAGCATATAATTCTGGGGCCCATCAAAACCAAAGGCATTAAATTAGCAATTCCTACTTGCTAGTTATCTATTTTTGCTAGGCAATAACAGCTCAATTCTCCTGGCGGTAGAGTTTTAGCATGTTTAGTGTTCCCCAGCTAGTTACAGAAAATTTGGAGGAGTCCTATGACTTGTCAGTTTCTAGCTTTACAACTCATTAGACCATAATAGATCTTGGGTAAATGGGGGTTTAGAATACAAAAATCCCTTTAGCCACTAGGACATAGCCATCAGAAAGGAATGTTTAGTATCAAGGAGTTTTAATCATTCATTTGGAACCAATTGCCTTCTCCTTTAAATACCATAACTGCTGATTGATTACATCCCCTCTCCCTTCACCCTGATTTCAGTAGGATGCAAAAGGTAGGACAATATGATTTAGATAACTTCAATAGAGTTCTCAGCTGTAAAATAAACTCTAGACTTTTGATCAAACTGTAAAAAAAAAGTTTTCTCTGACTACTTCACCACTGTGGAAATCAAGGAGCATTTCAAGTTCTTGGTTCTGAAAATTCCCCACATCCACCCTTTCCCGACACCTAAAGTTAGCCTGGAAAGCTAACTCTCAGCCACAAGGATGTGAATGTGGTTCTCTTAAGCAATGCGCTTTCCAAAAGTGGTGTGAAAGAAGAACTTGAAGAGATTGACTCAGAGGTGTTGTTGACTGACAAGACTGCACAAAGGTAAGACAGAAACTCCATAGTAGTTTCTTTTCATTCTGCTAATTTGAGTCTCCTAACAGTGCCCTACAGGTACTTAGCAATTGTTAGCTTCTTTTCTCCTGTCTAAGGTTTTTCTTATTCTCCCAGCTCTTGGCTCCAGATTACTAATGTCTTCCCTGCTGAACAAAAGACATATCTGCTGAATCTAGGTCTTTGAACATAGTTCTAATGGTGTGAAAATGGCAGACTGCTGACAGTTAGCCCTTGTCTACACTGTTATTTCAACAGACCCCAACATTCTTTCAACTGTTGCTGACATCCTTTGCTGACACCAGATAAACGTCTGGGTTTAGGCACTATCTTAACATATGAAGGTTCAGTGATAAAAGTGTAAAATAATTTCTGAAAGAGGAAAAGGGATGGCAGAGTAACTGAATGAACTATCTGTGTGACTCTTTCCTGGGAAGATACCAGGAGAGAAACAAGTGCCTAAACTATATTGACAGACAGAATAAAGCAAGAATATTTTCTAGAACAAATGGTTGAATTAAAATTAAAAAGTTACAGCTATTATGGTGTATACCAATGACTGCAGCAATAGAGCTATTCAAATACGTTACTCAGCTTTTTGCTAAAATCAGCCTTCTTACAACAAAGCTGAAATGTGGTCAGTATAAAATAATCTGATTACATAAAGGAATCCAGGAAGAACCCAGAAAATTACAATACACAGTTCATGGAGATCCAAAATCTTCCCACATAAACCTATGATTACTTTAAACCATCCACAGAGGTCGGGTTCTATTGCAGTTATGGAATATTGTAACTATGGAGTATTGTAACAAACAACAGGATCTTTTCAGTACCAGCACCAGGGCTACAAAATTCATTTCACAGGAAAAATTACTTTTCAGATAATGGAAAAAGTCAATTTAATTTTAAAGAACATTTGGAACATGATCCCTTTCTCTTTTTCTCTTTGCATGTATGCATATGTGTATGTGTATATGCACATATGTACACACACACACAAAGCTGCTTCTTCTGTTGGACTATGTTGTTTTATTGTTCAGTGTGTTTACTGATTTGTTCTTGATTATATAGTTGCATGATTTTATAAGATACTTTGTGCATACATTAGGTTAAAAAACAGGCCAAATATATCGTCTGGTAGATATTGTATGAAAGTCTATATCAACTTGATGGCACATAATGAATCAATCAGATATTGTATATAGGACGTTTAGAAAATGGGAAAAATCCCTTACTGATGGTTTCTGAATAAATTTAGCAGCTATTGGTTATTACATTATGCTTTCTAATGGATCACAAATTATTTAAAAGGAATAGTACATAATAAATTATCAATTATTATAATAATATAATAATACATTATATTATTATTCTAATTAATTAGTTTCAGCACAATAGCTTGTTATTTTGTTATTGTACACTCTGCATAATTAATGTATTATATTTGTTCACCTAATATGTATTCCTTATTCCCTCTTTTGTATGCAACAAGCTTCAGATTTAATCCAGACAACTCCATCCAGGTTTGGGTCAAACTCCCTTTCTGAAATTTGGGGAGGCACTGTTGGTCAGAATACTGAATATTAAACCATAATCATAATGAATGAGATAGAACAATGTTTTTCTTTAGCATACACAGCTTGCTATAAATTGTACAAGCAGGCTTCTTCTTACTTAATATGTCCTTCTGTTCCCCTCTTTCTGCAATCTGCCTCAATGGTTCCCCAGATCTCGCCCTAGAGCAAACCTGGGGTTGCAGGAGAATTCAGGGAGGATGAGTTCATTCCAGTGTTTCTCTGGAAGAAAGATGGATTTACATAAAATCCTATGCTTCAAAGTTCCTTCTTGGCATATGGAGTTTTCAAGTCCTGCTTAGGGCTTGCATTTCCTTTTAGATGAGTTTTCCAAGAGTGAGTTAGTTTAATCCCAATCGGATAGGTTAATCTAATCTTTTCCCATCTTGATGCTGGATAATGTGACATTTCCTCCTTGTATGCTTTTCTCCTTTTCTTCACACGTTCACTGTTTACATTGCATGGGTTCACACATCACTACTGTAACAGGTTGTTTTGCATAAGCCAAAATGGCTAGATTCACACTTAATACTAAGGCATAAACCAGGCATGGAAAATCTTCCAGTGTTGTGATGATATTAAAAGAGATACATAAACCAGATCCAATCATGTATTTGATTCAAACTGTTGATTCAGTCCAATTTAACTTTCTGAATCCATTCAGAAAACCCAAATCAATTTGAAGGCATCATATTCAATTAGACAATCCAATCCAAATTGTCAATTCAATTCAGAAGGTCAGTTTGTTTCAGAGATTCATTCAGCTTCTTCACAGCCAATTTCCAGGTCACATCCTTACATAACTAACCCTAGTGCTTAACATTTACTGGGGAGGACACAGTGTTCAAAGCTATATGCATAATGGATAGGACTTTAATGCCCACAGATGGTTCAGGATTTTTGGTATTTTTCTGGGTTTGGGGGTGGGAGTGGGGGACTTCAGATTTTGTAGCGTGATTCTGTGGGGGCCTGGAAAACTACAAAAACGGAGCCATGGCCTTTTAGAGTCTACATATTGCCCTATTCTGCATTAATAGAAGGAAAATAACATGTAGCCATCTTCCGTTAAAGGGAACACATCCATAAAGGGTTTAACACATATTGGTGAACTCATGCAGGGCATATTGCAAATTCTTGTTTAAGCAGAAAAATACTTCAGCTTTAGTTTCACTTTTCTTTCGCAAGGCAAATAAAGTCTCCAAAATTTTCTCTCTCTGCCCCACCAACCCTGCAGAGTTGGGTTTGGGTCAACCATGAGTCCCTTCACCAAGTTAATGTATGACACTGGTAATCATCACCCCAAACTAGAGGAAACAAACTACTTGCATTAAACATTTTTAGATATGCAATGGGAAAATCCAGGTTCATGTTGCTGTAAAACAAGAATTCTAAAAAGATGTTAATATCTTGCATTGCACTTGAATTATTCTAGCAGCCTGTTGGCCAGGTTACCTAAGCACCTACCCTTTGATTGGTGTCCAGAATGCTGCTGTTTGTACTGTTCTGGACCTTCCTTATTGACTCCTACCTCTTGTTACCAATCACTACATTGGCTGGGCACTTGTGAGAGATATCAGTATTATGGGAACCAATATATTAAGTTAATTATATGAAGTGCACAGAAATTCCTCTTTTGTTTGTCCTGAATCTCAGTAAGAAAGTCTATTGTGGTGAAACTAATTATTTTTTCATTAGGAATAGTATTCATTTACTCTTATGTACTATTCCTTTTAATCACTTTGTGACCCATATGCATATGACCATGCCCAACTATGTGAAAGACTGTGTGGTTTCATGAATTGGGAATAGGGCACAGGACCAGGTTATTTGAGGGACTGCCTCTTCCAGGTTACATCTACCCATCCCATCAGGTCAAGCAGGAGAGGTATGCTGCGGGTCCCATCTACTAAGAATCTGGTGGGACCCAGGTGGGATTATTTTCTCTGTGGCCCCCACTCTATGGAACGTCATTCCCCCTGAGGCGAGATTGGCCCCATCCCTACTTGCCTTCCAGAAAGCCCTCAAGAGCTGGCTTTTCCATCAATCTTGGGGAGGCCCATGGTGATCCAGCAAGATGGTTGTGGGATGTTATGTGATGGTTGTCTCTACCGCTATCCTGAGTTTTTATCTTTCTCGTTTTTCTGTTTTTACTTAGTGTTTTATATTGTTTATTCTTTTTATATATTGTACACCGCCCAGAGTCATGTCTTGTGAGATGGGCAGTTACATAAATTTGTTGAATAAACAAATTGGTATATTTGATCTGCTTATCAGACCAGGGTTGACTGGTTCTCCTGAGTTCTAGAATAGTCATGTCATTGCTGAGCCCTTTGTCTCACCTGGCTCTGGTCCTGTGCAAATGATTCTCAGACTTGGGCTTTGATGCAAGTTTTTTTTTTAAAGCATCAAAAATGCTTCTTTCCCCCGAATCTCTTAACTTTTAGTTGTTAATATATGTTATATGTTTTAGTCTAAAGGCTCCTTATTTCCCACTTTGATTTTATCACTGACTGCAGTTTGTAGTAGTAGTATTGCTGTGTTTATTTCCCATTTGTACTGTGCTTATTTATAGCTATAGGATAAATAAATGTACTACCACCACTCAGATCATCTGGGACCCCAGGAATCATCACCCAAACTAGAACTGAGAAATTGAGCTGGGGAAGGGATGAATAGCTTACCAATAAAATTGGAGCATTTAAACCGCAAACCAAGATGGCCTGAGGGGACATAAGAACCCATCCTAGAAGGAGGGAGGAGGCAAATCAGCTGGGAAAAAGTATAATACAGAAAGCCAATGGGGGTCTCATGGTTAAAATGCTGGACTAGGATGACCAGGCTCAAATCCCACCCTAAGCCATGGAAACTCACTGGGAGACTTTGGGCCAGTCAGTCTCTCTTAGCCAGCGTATCTCACAGTAGGTAGCCTATGGTTGTGAGGATAATATTGGAAGCTGCAATATTAGGTATGCCATCTTGATCTAAGATAGGATATTAATAATAATAATAATAATAATAATAATACAATTTCCTACATTGAGAGTTTCAGGGAGAGGACATCGTTTCAGTGCCTAGGAAGAAGGTCAAAAGAAGGGAGTCAAGTAGCATCAGGCCCAAAACCAAAAGGCAGAAAAGGCAAGCAGCCCTACCTGAGGACACAGATTGTGCTGGGAGGCAAAGCACATAACAGGTAGCAGCTGCTTTCCATTAGTTTAATAACATTAATCTCAACCCAGCATTTGCAATCAAGATATGTGCTTAGCCCAACAGGGAAACATGGCCAGCTGTCACCATGTTTCTTGTTCTTTCTTCTTGGCAGAGATGGAATCCAGGATGAGGACTGGGAAGTAAAGTGAGACCTAGGAAATTAAAGGAGGCCTGCAAAATGTGTGCTTCTTAAAAGACTGTAGGAAAACAATGAGGAATTTCCATAGACGTTTCTAACAGACCACTCAGCTTGATCGAGCCTCAATCTTATTTTAGTAACGTAATTGAGAGGAGCCAAGGAAGGACTTTACCTGGTAGGACTGTTAATCCTTGTCTGTTATTTAGGGATCATGTGCAGAAAAAGCTGAGTTTTATGGGAAGCCGTTACCCAGAAAAGTAAGTCCAACATAATTAAAATGGTGGACTTATGCAGTTTAGAAAAAGTTCAAAAGTTCTACTGGTTAGGTCTGAGAATGGTTGGGAATTTTCAAGAAGTTCACCCAGAGGTTTCACTGGTGGTAAACAGCAATTCTCCACAATGACCTGGCAAATCTGATGGCAGTCTTATACTGTATCATCTGTACTGTACTACATGATGGCAAGCGCTTTTGTAATCATGGCTACCAAAGACACTCCCTAGACTGAAGCACCAAATCATCAAGAGCCCCTCTAAGAGTTGCCTTAATGTTTAATCATTCAGAAGGAAAAAAAAAAGTATTAAATACAGGGAGAGGTCTTGTATTGACTGCCTTTAATTTCAATTTATGTTGAATTAAATTAAACATAGCTTTTGTCCTGGCCTCCATTCCTTATTGGAATGTGGTCTCCAGCATCTTATTCAAAAGTTAAATGAGGCCTTTGGCCAAAATCTGCTTAAACCTTGTGTGGCAGTGTTAAGTGTCTCAGTCCCTCTTTGAGTCCTGTGCTTTGGGCTTAAATCCCATACTTGTGCGAAACTAATTCTTTCCCTGTTAGTCAACTAGTGACAATGAAATGGCAATTGAATAAATTGCCCACTTGATATGCCCTTCCTTTTATATAAATGATAATGTACACTGTGTGAATCCAGCCTTTATAACTCTTCCACCTGCCTCTTTGAGTTGCCCAGAGGAACACCTGAGATCTGCTTCTAAGCAAATAGTTTAAGCATTATAAAGAAAGCTTTTTAACATCTTGTAGAGTTCTGTCTTGTTTGCTCAGGTTTATTATTTATATTGCAGTTGCTTCTGACAGAACTGGTTTTTCCTATTCTTTCCTTCTTCCTCTACTATTATAAGAACTATGACAGGAACATGTACCACTTACTTTTTTATACAGTATCCCCAAAAGTACAGCTTCGTGTAAGCCTCAGTCCTTTGGCCCTTGGAAAGATGTTCCAGTGGCTATTGAGTAGATTGGATCAAAGCCCCAAGCTCAGAGAAAGAGAGAGGCATAGCCAGATAGCTGTGTTAAAGTGATATCCACCAGTCTTTGAGTCAGCAAAAGAGCATGCTGGTGTAAAGTATGCAGCCACAGTGGCTCAGCCCTGTTCTGTCTTAGTAATGAGGCCAGCATCAGATGCTGTGTGTACTGTTTTCATGCAGGACAAGTTATGGAAAGCGATGAATAGATTCCTCTGGCTTTGCTTCTCTTCTTACCCAGTGTTGCTTACTGGTGGGAAAACAATAGCTTTCCATAATGTTTGGTGGGACAGGAATGGACAGCTGTGCATAGATGTGTTTACCAACCTGTCAGGTTACCCAGCTGGTAGGTTGCAAATGCAGAGGTGCACCTGAATGAAACCTGTCCATTGGGCTATTTCTCCTCATGGGCCTAGCACTCTTATGAAGGAAAACTAAGCATGTATTCAAACATAGTCCAGCTCACAGGTTGCAGATGTGGGGAGAGGTGAATGGGAGTGATACCATAATAATGCCAAGTAAGTTCTGTCCTGGCTGCAAAGAAATGACAATGTTAGCAATGAGTCCAATTTTCTCCTTGTGGCTGGAAGTAGCGTATGGACAGCTATAAAGCCAGAAGCAGTAACACGAAATGGCAGGGGAGACACAACCAGCTACATGCAGCTGGCAGACCCATTTTTCCCTAGTTTAAATTGGCTTTTGTGTAGTGCAGGGGAGCGTGCTAGTCCTGTTCTTTCAAAAGAGCTCTAATCCCACTTTTAAGAAACAAATCCAGCATTCTTTTTAAAAAGCACTAAATCTTTGAGGCCTGCGTAAGACCTTACAACACTTTCAAAAATGCTGGGCAGACATTCATGGTCAGATATGTCTGGGGAACCCAGGTGTCCAGTGAGTCCTGCAGCCTAAGCAAAAATGGCCACGAAGGGCAGTTCCCAGTACCTGGAGGGGAGGAGCTATGCCCACCGCTGTCAGCAGTGACTAGTAGGAGCTGGACAGATCCTACCCCTGACTTCGTCAGCAACTGTGTTGTGGATGAAACATGTTGAATTATATCTATGGGCCAAATGTTGTTGGAAGAAGGGGAAAACACTAATCTAAAAGTGGAGTAGCTAAAGACAAATTTAAATTGCCTCAGCAGTGGGCTGAGGATGAAAGGAAAGCAATATCATGAAGACATACAGAAAGAGTTTTTGGAGCAGATTTGTGTTGTGGTCAGGGGACACAAGAATGAACCCAGAAAGAGATCTGATCTTGGATCTCCCTTTGAAGCCCTGTCTCAGGAATAATAAAAAGGAATATGTCAGACATAGACTGGAGGGGATCTTTGGATTTTCAGGATCCACGTTGCCATCATTTTGATGCCAGTCTTGACTGCTAATATCTCAACATTTGTCATTTTCTAGGGTGTCATTTTATGGGACCCTTTAGCTGAGGGATCCTGAGCTTTGGCCCTGAGGTCTACTTGAAACTCTACTGTACTACTGATAGGGCACTCTCTTGTATCTGATGATCTGACCTTTCTACTGAAATTAGTGGAAAGACCTGCACGTGCATGGATGCTAGGTCTTCCCTGTGGTTGCTCCCACATGTCATGGTACTGCTTTAACATGTAAGTTCCTCCAGTTAGGTGGCATTCCCAATACATGCTTGTACAGCCTGAGAAAGGCATGTTTTAACTGCCCCATTATGGCTTCTGCATAATTGTTCCTTGGCTTGATATACTGGACATATTTGTCAGTATGCAAAAACAGATGATAATCCTGATGATGATGGGCATAGCTAAGGTTTCAGCCTTACTAGGACTGTGGGATTGGAAGTAATTAGAAAGGTTTGTGAAATAGAAATAATTTGGCCTGCAATCTTATACCTTGACTGAACTCAAAAGAAGCTTTGTTCTGAGTAAGCATCTGCATTTCAATTATTATCAGAAATCAGGCAGAGAGGGGCATACTCTCAGGAAATAGATACAGAAAATGGCAGTGAAGACAGACCTGTAATCTTCTTGCTGCCCACAAGTTCAGATGAAAGCAAGGCCCTATAGTTGGTGCTGAAACAAAGACATCCTAAGGAAGCTACAGTGATGCCATGGTGCAGAGAGCCACAGAAATTACCTTGGAGAAAGAATACAGCAGTTATCAAAACATGAGTTAAGGAAGAAGGTGTTAAAAAGTGACTCTGTCTTGACTCTCTTTGGTATAAGAGGGAGGGAAGGGAAATTTCAAGATTCTGTTACTAGAGCCTAGGTTAATAAAGTGGAGTTTTGTATTTCTTGCGGAGTGTGTTTCCTGAACTGGGTTACCTCAAAGGGCTGACATCAATCTTGAAAGCTGTGCATCATGAAGTCATTGCACAAATGACATGCATTATATAATTTGATATATGGTACATACTATACATCATCTTTGCCTTTGCACAATGATGTCATGACACATATGATATCACTTTCTCTGTGTTGAGCCCTTGTGATCACCCATGTTGATAGTTGAAGTAAGATTCAACTATCAGGTTTAGTATGTGATAATGAGGCTCAGTGACTGTTAGACCTAGCTTCAGGCAACTGTCAGCCTTTTAAGGTAGAGCACACTAGGAAACCAATGTAACGGAGGTCAATACCACTTTTATTAGACAGTTATGATATAAAGGTGCTTCTGCATTTCCCCCCTTAACTTCATGAGAACTGGGTGGGCCTTGTCTGAGATGCACATTCAGGTTGACTCAGATTTCTTTTATCTGACTGTTGTCTTAGTAGTGCACTTCCTCCTGTCTTTCAAGGTAATTTCTTCTGCCCATTACAGCAACCTCTTACCCCTTCAAGGTGGATCAGATTAGGAATCCAATGTCACGTGGGCCAGTACTACTTTTATTGCAAAGCTATAGTATCAGAATCTTGCAAGTCTGAATGTGCTTCCCCCTTCCCCTGCTTTATCTGACCATTGTCTTGGCTAGTGGCTATCCCTCAAGACCATTCCCTCTGCCCTCTACACAGTCAGATGTCTTGGGCCAACCATTACCAAAAACACACCAAGTTAATCAACCCTCATGAGACAGAGCATAAGAACAGATCACAGGACCATTTGCTCCCATGTGTTACCACAGGATCCAACCAAATGCATTCAGAAAGCCCATAAGCAGGACCTGAGGACCACAGACAGGACAATCAGCCACTAAGTACAATGAAGCAGCTGCTTCAGATAGCAGGCTGGGATGGGGGGCAAATATGGGGCCAGTCTCAAACTGTTGCCCTTCTGAGGTATGGAGCTCTCTGAGACAGTTATTTACCTTGGCTGGCCATTGTACAGGTAATTGTCGTTTAGTGACCACAATTGGGACCAGCAACTCAGTCGTTAAGCGAAGTGGTCACTAAATGAAACCGTGACTGTGGTTATGATCTTACTTCAGCTTTCCTTTGCTTTACAGACCTGCGAAGGTTGTAAATGCAAGGATTGGTTGTAAAGTTACTTTTTCATCATCATCATAACTGCAAATGGTTGCTGTATAAGGCAGTCGCTAAATGATGACTAGAATAAAACTGAGCGGGCTGTGGCATCTTCTTCCTGATCTCATCTAATAGGGTGACTGGGCAGCTGACAGCAGGACAATGAGGGGTAATTATGGTGCTGGAGAAGAGAATATACAGTAGGGAGTCTTTGGACTGTTTCAAACCTTTGGAGATGCCTCTGGTGCGATTGTACAGGTAGTCCTTGACTTATGACCATTCGTTTAATGACTGTTAGAAGTTACAACAGCACTGAAAAAAGTGACTTACGACCATCGCAGCACCCCCACAGTCACTTGATCAAAATTCGGGTGCTTGGCAACTGGCATGTATTTATGATGGTTGCAGCATCCCAGGGTCATGTGATCACCATTTGTGACCGTCTCACAGGGCTTCCGAAAAGCAAAGTCAATGGGGGAAGCTGGATTCACTTAACAACTGCATGATTAGCCTAATGACTGCTGTGATTCGCTTAAAGACTGCAGCAAAAAAGGTTGTAAAATCGGGTGCAACTCACTTAACCACATCACTTAGTGACAGAAGTTCCAGTCCCAATTATGGTTGTAAGTCGAGGACTACCTGTTGTGCTTTTCTGTTTTGCTTCCGAACAACCAGTATTTATGATGTGCTACTTTGGATTCTAGAGATAGCATATAACTCTCACGTCCACTAAGATGCCTCTGAAAACCTAAATATAAACCTTAAAAGTTCTTTTTCTAAATCTTCTAAAGTGGTTGCTATCATCACATCTGGTGTCAACAACATATATATATATATATATATATATATATATATATATATTTATATATATTTACTTTGGGTGGTGCAAATTATATAAACCTTTTCTTTTTACAACTGAATATCTCACATGCTTTATATTTGGACATGATATTTGCCCTTTTACTTCCTTTTGGATACATTTCTCGCTTTGCTTCTATTAATAATTGCATCACAATTATTACACAAGTCCCAGGGGTAGGCCTTTATTTCCTTTCAGTTCAAGTATTCTATGAAAGATTAATTTTTATTTGATTTTTAAGGAGCCAATGTTGGGATTGGAACAAAGTAATTCTCAAGAAGGCAATGCAGATAACGCATGCAATAAAGCTCAGGCACAACATAAATTTTCTCACATGTGAGAATTCCTGTGACTTCACACGGAACCACAAATTAGTTGTTACTTGGTGCCAGAAAGTGCTTTAGGCATTTTTTTCCTCCCTGAGCCTTGCCAAAAACTCTCTGTAGGGGATAGTAATGAATTTATGTGGTTTAAATACAACTTGAAACAAAGGGGAGTTAATTAAAAGAAGTTGCGGGAATGAGAGGAAGGGGAGAGAAAAGAGGTGTATGCAGACAGGACAAATCATCTCTGTATAGGTTATATGTTGCTTTTGCCAGGGGATTGCTGGAAAGCTTTGCTTTTTGAGATGTTCTATCATACCTAAATCTAACTAGAGTTTCTTGGAAGCTTTGGTTATCTTTTAAATCCCTGACAAGGAGGAACTGTGGATATGTGTTGTTATAGCAATAGTAATGCATCTATAAGGCTCCTAAGTCTTGCTTCACATTATTATTTATTTATTTATTTATTTATTTCTAAATTTTTATGCCGTCCAGCTCCCCCAGAGAGTGACTCTGGGCGGCTTACAATTATGGAGTCCTTGGGGGGTTCTGAGCTTGGCTCTTTTCTTGCAAGAAAAGAACCAAGCTCAGAGAACCCCAAGGACTCCACAGTTCAACCCTGAGCTACACATATTCGTCTCTATTGGCTTACAATTAAAAACTAAGACAATAAAACAAAAATATAAATACCTCCCGATTAAAACACAAACAACAAATAACAAATCTACAGTATAGGCAAATTAAGACGAATAAACATTATTAGTACTGCCTGTTTGAAAATGACTGGAATCTCAGTTTTGTTCCAAGAATTTTTTCAAGCTTTCGTGCAAGGTTTAAAGAAACCTGAGAGAAATATAACCTATGGTGGAGGATAGCGTTGACCTGCTCTAACCCAGCATTCCAAAAGAGCATCACAGAATTGGTTATGCTGAAAATCTGTTTGGGTTAAGAAATTGCAGATTGGCAGGAAATCCTAAAACTCTGGCTATACAACAAGCATTTGGCATTGAGAAATGTTTTGCAATATGCTATGAATGTACATGAAGAAAAATGCTTCTGATGGCAGGGCCTTTGGAATATAGATCCCACTGGGACTAAAATGTTATGACCGCTCCCTCTGGTGAGGAAGAATGTTTTAATTTTTGGCCTATTGACTGTGGTACAGTACTTCTGATTTTTTAGCTTTTTGTCCACACTTTTTCTCCTTTTCTGTCAATTTGTTTTATGGTTATTATTTATATTGCTACATTTAATTATTGATTTTTCATCTGAACTGACAAAGGTGGGACCTGTACATTGCTCAGAATCAGCTTAAATTAGAGCTACTTATAAGTCTTGCAAATAAACAAACAAATAAAAACCAACTTGCCTTGGATTTGGTTCTTTTTTTGTTTTTCCACTTCTAAGCTGTATTGATTATGCAGCATGTAATACCCGCTCTGTTTTGTATTTAAAAGTTCACCCACGTACCCTGATCTGCATTGGGATCACCATACCCAAAGAAGGTAGGTTGAATCCCACCCTTTCTAGCACCTGCCCCCATACAGTCACCTCCCAAGACTCCATTAGAGCCATTCCTTCTATATGGTGGTACCTACTGAGATCCTGAGAGTCAGTTTGGTGTAGTGGTTAAATGTGCTGGACTAGGAGTAGAAAGACCTGGGTTCTAGTCTTCTCTTAGGCATGAATGCCAGCTGGGTGACCATGGGCCAGTCACTGCCTTTCAGCCCTAGACTAAGAAGTTGAAAAACATCCTAGAAGAAGGCAATATCAAACCATTTCCAAAAACGTTGCCAAGAAAATTGCATGGATGTGTCCATGCTTGACCAAGAGTCAAGCTTGACTTGAAGGACCACTATCACCAACACCATCACCTTGGGATCACATCCTAGCTGGTTCAAGGGCACCACAATCAGAATATGAAGTACAGGGGAGCTACAGAGCAGAGAGAGGGATTGGGACCCTTCCCTTGCTTACATGCTCTCCTTTTTTGTAAAAATCAGATTTGTCTCTGCTCTTGCTTTAGCTTCAACAGGGAAAAACCAGGCAGCTCTAAACAAACAGAAGGTGGATCAGCCTATCTGTTTCTACCAAGGTGAGCTAGTAGTAAATATTTCACAGATATACAAGACAATAAATGATAAAAGCCTTAGTGTCTATGGAATCATCTATCCATCCATCCATCCATCCATCCATCCATCCATCCATCCATCCATCCATCCACTCTCTTTCTTCATATACAGTATCTTGGAATGTACACACACACACACACAGACACACACACACACAGCCATCTGTTACAATTTCACTGCTGCCCCCAATAGTTTCCAGCTAGTGGTGGAATTGATTCCTCTTCTCCCATCATTCCTGCGTGACCCCTTGTTCTGTTCTGGAAGTTGGAAACTTTCCATAATGGTTTTAGAAGAAGGAGGACAAGACAGCAAAGATAGTCCTCAACGCATGAGTGAAAATCTACTAGTATAGTATTACATGTACTTCAATAACTTTAGAATTGAGGCAATATCTGGTCTACAGATTGAGGTTACAATGATTAAATTCTAGAAGGAAAAAACCCTAAATAGTGAAAGAATAACTTAGAGAACTTGGCCTATCCGGAAAAAGTTAAGCAGAGTCAGACCTGGTTAATACTTGGGTGGAAGGCCATGGAGAAACTAGACTGGAAAGTCTCAAAGGAAAAAAGAAAGACCTGAGAAGAAAGCATTTCTGGGCTGCAAAAATCCAGATTACCACTCGGTGGCAGCAGAGAGATACAAACTTTCTCTTTGCTGCCATTAGTGGTTATTTTTATTTTCTGCTACTCAGTTATGGTAGCCCTAACAATGTTGCCAAGAAAATGACATAGACTTGTATGCCCAAGTAGTCACCAGGAATAATCCTCATACTGAAGGAAACTATATAATTGTTTACAGTTAATAGATGAACACAACTGTAAGCAATCTGTTTTGTTTGTAATATTATTAAACTTAGAAACTTAGAAAGACCCATTCCCAATATTTTGTTATCTAAACCATGCTGGCTGGGGAATTCTGGGAGTCTAAGTCCACACATCTTAAAGCTGCTGAGGTTGAGAAACCTTGATCTAGACTGTTCAAGAACTGAAACAAAAAACTGAAAGCTTATTTCGGATGTATTCACAAATCAGGATTTATCATATCGCTCATGATCTGCTATAAGCTTAAGTTCCCTTTTCCCCTCTCCATTGCATAGTCAAAAAAGAGATTAGACCCATGCTTTGTGGTTTCTTCTGGATGTGGCTCAGTATGATCTACACAAATCATGGTTTGCCTCATTGAGGGGAGTAAAAAAAAAAAGTTGCTGCAAAGTAGATCTGCAGGCTTGTCTGTCACTCCATGGGAAAGGAAGGGGGTGAGAAGGAGAAGTATATAATACTATGTCTCTCTGCTGCTCATTGGCATAATCTTCATTTGTCACTTTACCTGAAACATGAGCCAAAGCATGATGCCCTTTAGAATATTGTTCAAATATAAGCTTTTTTTTTTTCATTTAAACCACGAATGATGTTGCACTCATGAGCGTCAGGAAGCTTCTTGTGTAAGCCTTCCTCAGCTCCAGAAGCTTTAAACAAACCTTAACGAAAGACTGAGTGGAAAGCCACCTTTGGATTAATCTTCTTTCTGCAGTCCTGAAATAATAATACTGATCTATTACCGCAGGACTGTTGTAAGGACTGCTGAGATAATGTATGTTGTCTGAAGTAGTAGGGGCCAATTACTGTGGTTAGCATCCTAGAAGTCAAGTCCAAAGTATGACTTAATATCACTCTGAAGTGTACTACAGTACAAATGCAGTCTCCTGCATGTTGTGTCTCTGGTCTATTAAGTAAATGCAGCAATGCAGAGAAGTAAGAGGGCATACTTACCCTCTGTCCTGGGCAGTCCTACTACCTGTCAGGGCCATTGCTGACCTGTACAGTGACTTTGTGCAAAAGGTTTTTTGCACAGCTTATATTTGTTAGGTTGAGCTTCCCGGAACGGCAACAATACATGCCCCAGAAGGTGCTAGTGATGCTGACAGTTTCAGATTGTGTGACACGTATGGTTCCTCTGCATTGGTATACAGCACTCATTTCAGAAGTGAAATCTGACATAAGCGAGCAGATGTGCTCGATGTTTGGAATGGAGAATTGATTTTAAAACTTAATTTGGTGCCCCCGGTGTAATGGCACCTTTGTGCGGTGCACAGTTTGTACATCTGCTTGCGGTGACCTTGCTACCTGTCCTTTCCCCACGTTCGCTGCTTGTACCATTCATTGCTTCAAACTACTACATATTTAACAGCTTTGCTAAACAACCCATATCAACAGGATTGCATTCTGCTCCAAGGAAGTTTGTTCAAGTACAAATAAGGCACTTCACACACAGTTCCTCCTTTTAAAACTCCTCCTGAACACGCATTTTAAAAAAGTCCTGCCTCAGTAGCTCTATCCAAAACTTTGTCTGGGGCAATATATTGAACTTGGAGGTAGTTTCTATAGCCTGGTGAAAGAGCAAAAGACCCCCATTTACCCATCATGCAGAAGCTTGGGATGGACATAAGAACAACCAGTCCTGTGAAGAAGGCCAACCTGTAGACCCTTCTTGGATTCTGCAGATGGGGAAGCTCAGGCATGTAGCTTAATTCGTTGATTGTCTATGTGGTCACGGGGTGGACCAGTTTCTCCACTATTTCAGCACAATCCTCAGCTGAATATATTAACTACAACTGGACTCCTGCAATTAAAAGTCCTGATCTGTATCTTCCAAAATATCACTTTTAATGGGAAAAAAAGCTGTTCCCATTCTCCTTTCTATTTCTCTCCTTGATTTGCTTGTCTACCACAGAGCTCAGGCAAAAGTGCATATTGTCTGGAGTGCGATCTAAGGAAGAAGCAGACAACTGTGCTACCACAGGTCCAAGCCAAACAAATGAGAGAAAACAGATCGCTGGCCCTAGTTACACAAGCTTTTATTTTATATCTGCAATCAAGCCATGAATTGGTCAATCATATTTTCATTAATTTATATTTTTAGTTCTGCCATGTAGCAGTTAAAGAAGTTGGTGGGATTTCTTCCGAACTGTTACTCTGTTCTTGTTTAACAATATTTGCCTAATCTAATCCTTTGTTGTAATATGGTTCCACTTCCTCTTTCAACCCTAAGCTAATGTGTATAGCAGCAGCAATCCAAATAGAGAAGTCTACCAAAAGAAAACTGGTATGTGATTGCTTGGTATCATTTTCCCAAGAATTCCCATAAAGCCCATGGGATTTTGTCTCAGACAAAATGAGTTTTCTGGGCACAATAGGATCCAGATATGACCATGATTCTATCTCAGACAGATGAGCTTTCTGCACATAATTAAGTAAAAATCTGGAGATATGAATACCAAGTTATAATCTATTGCTTTCTTCTTTTTCATTTTAAAGTCCATTACTTATTTTGTACGATTCTGATGTGGAGTGGATATAGATGAGTGGATTAAAATGGAATCTGACCCAGATGGACACAATAAGAATCATTAAAAGGCTTTGGATCGTGCATAGTATTATACCATCTTCAGTGTTTAAAGGGATCCATTATGATGCCTTAGAAATAGAAATGAGAGAAGTTCTTGTGCTGGTGCCTGATCCTCAGATAATGAAGGAGAAATCATGAAACAAGTCTTCCCAGAAATCAGATGTCAGCAGAGACAATGTGAATCACACATTAGTCTGAATATGGTAGAGGCAGACCTACCTCTCTCAAGTGATCTTCAGTGGGAAATTCATACCTTTCTGAACCAGTTTAGCCTGATGATTGCCATCCAGGCTTTTGTAACCTTAGACTACTGCACTACTGTACGCTCTAAGTGGGACTATTTTTGAGGATGTTTCAGAGGCTTTCAGGTAATGCCAAATCTTATCACTTAGTTTGTAGTGTTGTATAAGTCTGGAATCATATCATACATTGGGCATATCTGCACTTACTTTTATATTCCTCCTGTCCTGTGCTCATGCTGACTAACTCTAAGCCATCTTAAGAAAATTCTCTTTGGATTGACACACTTCAGCAACAGGTTGCAATGTGTTCAGAAGGATAGCAGGCTGCCATGTCTTCCCACTAGACAATTCCACTCCAGCTATGCCCTCCCGCCTTTCTGTTTTAGGAAAGCGGTAGCCAATTACTTCCCTTCTTGCAGAGGCAGGTCATCCTGGTCATGTACTTGTGTGCATTTGTGTGTGTGTGTGTGTGTGTGTATCAAAATGTACATACATGCAGGCATAACTGCGTATGAAATGTACATACATGCAAAAGTTAGGCAGTTCAAAGAAAGAAAATAGTTTTTAAAAATTGTGCTGGCTTTCCGACCAGCAAAAATGCACCATTTCAAATGGCCAGGCGTATTCAAGATGATATAACATCGAAAACTCAGAAAAATGTGCCCTGAGGTTGCTTTGATGGTAAGTAGTAGATTAACAGAGGGCAATTTTGTTGCTTCTACCCTCCAGGAATGGTTGTCTGCCCACTGGGGTGATGGGGCAAGGGAACAGGGCAGATTCTTTTCCACAATCTGCTTTGTCCACATATATTCAATTTATATTTTTATATTTCCATATCTTGAGATTACAAATAATATAATCTTTTAATTACAATATAAGCACATAATTTTATATTATTATACTTATATAATAATTATATTGTTTAATGTTAATTTAATTATATAATTATATTATTAACATTAAAATATTGGTAGTGACAGCAATAATAAGAAAAAAAGTTAGTAATATTAAATTTTCTTTCACTGTTATACAAATACTAACAAATTATATGGTCTGAATTAACAATGAACTGTATAAACACCATGTACAATGTAAGATTTAAATTGAAAAAATAGCGTCTGGAAATTTGTATTACAGGCCAAATAACTCAAGAAAATTTGACCACAAGACCTCTTTCTTGTTTTTCTGTTGAAACAAGACTAATTCAAGATTTAACAAACAGCACACGTCAGCAATTCACTGATGCAACTATTTTTCTATATAAATCCAATAATCAGTCAATCAACAAATGCTAGGCAGTGCTGTTAATGACTATTTGGTTCAGGAGTCTCCTCTTGAGAAATGGAAGTTATTAAGCTAAGGGGTCTGTCAAGAAACCTCTTTTTATAGGAGAAATCATGATGGTTTTCAAACTGCAGTGAAAATACAGTCATTTTCCTTTCAAGCGGAATCTCTGTGGTAGAGAAACCGGCACCGTCTGAAACCACATTCCACTGATGCTCCTTAAAAAGGTGTATTATTTCCCAGTTTCATGCCAGTATGGCTTCTGAGGTTTTGATATGATTGTCTTATTTCTCCAGGCTGGTCACATCAGCAAATCTGTTGAAACTGTAAAACACATCAGTATACTGTAATTTTTTAAAATTTAAAAATCCAGTACAATCTAAAACAAAGTATTGCAGCACAGGACAGTCATGCTGCAAATAACTTTTTGTAGTGTGCTTGTGTGCGTCCATGTGTGTGAATGAAAAGCCTGGGAGAATAAAAAGCTCTTGGGCTGGCACTGAAAAGACCTGAGTTTAGCATCAGACAGCCTTCTCTGGGAAAAGTACTGCAGAAGAAATCACCAGGACCACTCTCTAGAAGCCAGCTGCGTTGCTTCCTTCTGTAGAGGCTCCTAAGAAGGCAACTGACATCTGCGTAGATGTCAGTGGAGGAGAAACTCCTTCAGGTAATCTGGTCACAAAACAATGGGGACTTCCAAAGTGAAGAACAGCAGCTTGAATTTAGGCGGGGAAAGGATCAGAAGCCAATATGGATCATAGCACACGCAACTGTAATATCATCAAATTGCAGTGAGCATTTGCCATCCCATTTTGGAGTTGTAGAAGTTTCCTGGCCACTTTCAAACGCCACTCCTCTTATAACATTGCATGGCCATCCACCTGGGAAGTTTACAGTGTGGCTAAGGGTAATAAAGCTATTTCTGTCTTTATAAGGTTGTAGCTGGGAACTAGTAGATCAAGCCTGAATTGATCAAAAGCGTTCAATGTCAATCTAAGATCACTCCTAAAATGCAGTCCAGATTCTTTATAGCAGCCTTTCCTGTTCTGATGTCATCCTCTTGCTGGCTATATTGTGACAGATGGGAAGTTATAATCCCTCATATCTGAAAGACCCCTGTTTGGGAAGGTTGCTTTACAAAGGCCTACTCCCTCTTGAGAAGACTGAGCACTATCTTTTTCTGATGGAATTTCAGTATATTGGCTTTTATCTCATTTATCTCCCTGCAAAATTGTTCAGATCATCCATTGCTTTACTTGGACTACATGGAAAGGAACAGATGTCATCTGTATATTGGTGACACTTTGACCCACACCTCCAGGTAGCCTTCCTCCATGGTTCCATGTAAATATTTAAGAGCGTAAGCAATAAAATCTGAACCTTGCAGAACCATAATCTCTGAACACTGCCTTTTGGAATCATTCAAATAACAATATCGTTATTTCCAGAATCAGCTGAGATCATCTGATTGGAAGAGTCCCGTAACCGATAGTGTAGAAACCTCCAAAAGAGTTAGTACTAAAACCCAAATAGCCAGTGATTGTATCATCACTGATGTCAATTCCATTTATGCAGGAAATGAACCAATAATACCTTGATTTCATTCTCCTAAAGGTGCGTATGTTCCCTTTTCCCATAATGGCACAATGAAAGATTGCCTCTGTTCACAGTACAATACTTGAGAACAAAAGCTGTTTTTGTCTCTCAGATGTGGATTCAATTTCTACAACACCACCTCTGAAAAGCCCACCCTTCGTGTTCTGCAAATCACGAAACCCATTTATGGGACTTGACTTTCCTGTAGAATTTCTTTCAGGCTCATTTCTAGCAGGATAATTATTTCAGAACAGGCAAGTCACGGTGATCAACAACAGATCAATCTAGCTGCAAAGCTATTAAAGTTGTGTTTTAAGTATTCACGAGCTTTCTTGTCCTTCTGTACTCTTTGATTATGGGGAAATGAAGTAGCTCCACATTCATTTGACTACTCTAGGGTGACATCATAAACCAGGGAGTGTAACAGCATAAAGGCAGGAGTACTTAGGCATGTTAAACTGTATAAATAGCCCTCAGAGAGCATAAGCTCTTCTGTGCCAACAAGTATCTGAGATAAGAATAAAGCTCTTAAACCCAGAGTAAATTTTCTGAGCACGAAAGTTATGCTTTTAAAGCTTTCCGCTGAGGTCTTACTTATAAGTATAATATTTTAAGGCATAGATTGCACATCATAATTGAATGAAATATTTAGCTTTTTAATAAGCCTGCTGTAGTGCTTTTTCTTTCCAATTCATAGCATGTCCTTCATGCAAATGCTTCCATCTTTTACTAGAAACATGGTCGATGCACACCTTGCAGAAAACTTTTTTCCTAATGTTATGTTCTAAGAGAAGAATCCTATAGGGGTCTAATAAGGAATAAATCCCACTGAGTTCAGTGGATCTAACCTTCAGATAAGTATGCCTAGGTTTGTAGCCCTACTGCACTCATATACATTCCAATAGCTCCTTCACTGTTATTATGCAACCTGTTCTCACCATGACCATTGTGTGCACTGCACAACACATAAAAAACGTGGCAGATTTCAGCAGCAGGTCACACAAATTGGAAAGAATCCTGCAGGTGCAGGCCTTTCCTGTTGACATGATTACACACATTGGGGTTCTTGCCTCTAAGGCCAGTGAAGTAGAATTCACTGTTGTTTTGAGACTGTGCACCCAGAACGTGTTTGGCTCCTTGGAAGTTTATTAGATCTTGTAGCTATAAAGTTAGTAATGGTGGACAAGCTCCTTGAAGACAGCTGTTTGATTCCCTACTTTGTTCCTGCAACATGCAGCAGTGCCAAATAGTGGTGTGGATTTGGGGACTCTCACTTCAAACAGGGCAATGTCCTTTAAGAATTATACAAAGATTAATTAAATAAATATTAATTTGCCAGCACATAAAAATTAAATAATATATTTAATATTGAAAAAAACCCTTCTTCTGAATGCTTTGAGCAGCCCAAATACATATCAATGCACTGAGTTCATTTACATATGCCAACTCTAGGTAACCTTCCAAGAACTGCTTTTTCCATGATTGTAGCAGGTGTCTTCTTCCAGTTATTTCCATATACTCAGTAACTGTTAGGTAGATTGCAGTAAATTGATGGAAGCATGTCAAAACATCCCCAGGAGAAGGAAGGCAAAGACAGCAAAGAAAAGGGGACCAAAATAGGAAGTGGCACATTAGTGGTGTTTTCACAAAGGGTACTTGCAAAGGGTACTTGGAAAGATGGAAATTCTTTTAAAAAATTAATTAATCCAGGCCACAGAGACACTCTCCCATTATTTTTGAAAAAAACATAAAAGCACAGATTATGGAAAGGAAGCCGCATTTAGGATGTACTTATGAATATGGGGCAGCGGGTACACCTATGTGTAGTCAGAATACCAAAAATAATTATACCTAGGGATTGTGGATATAATAACGAGCATTTTGATATGTATGAATATTTTTTCCGTGGGGACAGTTGGTTGTTAGACCCCAGTAACTGAGGCCCAAAGTCAGCTATCACTTTTTGTATGGGAATTCCACTTGATTTTGACTACAAACACTGTCAGTGGATCTTATTATATTTGAAAATGCCAACTGAAGTCTCCCCCCAACTCCAATAGATTGTTTTCCAGTGAATTGAAGCAGATATTGTTTAAATGCCTTGTAAATAAATTATTTGGAAAAGCAAAGCATGGGAGAGAAGGAGGCTTGCCTATAATGTTGTTTTTCCCAATGGGATGGCACCTTAAGACATTGTCAGGTATATGATAGTTATTAACAACCACTTGATTCCTATCCAACAATGCCATAAATTTTGATGCTTGCTACACAAGGGTAGCAGTTATTGTTCCTTAATCTATATAGCTAGATTTGCCAGCAAGGCAATTTTTAGGATTGCAGCACTATAAACATTTTGTACTATCCAATACAATGTAATGACTTTTCTTTACCTTTGACTGCAAGATATTGTCCGTAACTCTTCTATTACATACTGGCTGCTGGTTAGTTTTTCACTGGCATTATTAGCGGAAAGATTTTTCTTCCAATGGTGGATTTTTTTCAGGATCTGTATAACACTCTTATCATTTACCCTGTGAATTATCAAAATACCTTGTTTACTTTTGTGTATTTTAAAATCTGGTTGTCTTTAAAAAGAGAGGCAAAAACTGATCTTCTAAGAAAGGTATTAGCTTTTGATGTACAGCTTTCTGAGTGAGAGATCTGATTGTCTATATTCATAACTATATTCTTATGCCATATTTTAACTCCAAGAATATTATTAGTAAATTTTGAGGTTATAGAACTAGTGACCCAATCAAACATGTACAGACTTTGGCCTCTGAGTTAATTAAATGTGGGTTAATAATATATTATAAGGAAATCATTGTTCTTATTACAGTTATTAGGTAGTTACTCAAATTATAGCTTCAAAGGAATGCAGAGCATGGAGAAACTCAGGATTAAATTATGCATTTGAACTACAGGCCAGCTTTTACTGTTCAGACAGTTCGCTGCTAAGAGAAATTGTGTGTCATTGAAATTAAATGCTTTTCTGGGGATGGAAGGCTCCAGTTTTTTAATGAAATTACTGAGTGTGGGATAGTGAAATGATTAAAATCTGTATTCCGGGAATGTGGCGGCGCAAAAAAAATCAATAAATGCTAGCACAATTTTGCTGCTGAAAGTGAATACTAGGAACGAAACAAACTACCACCAATTGCACAATTAAAATTGTAGGTCATTAACTGAGATTTTGTCATCAACTTGCCAAGACACTATTTCTACATTTTTTTTTCCTTTTGGAATATATTTTCCTGCATAATGAGGAGCTTTTCAGATAGCCTTGTTTGATGGGCAGGACATTTAGCCCTACCCCCAGTGGTTCTTGCATTGCAATCATTGTGCTTGCACTTATTATGTTACAAATGACCGAGGTAAGGCTGACATTCTCATTGCATGCAAAAAGACCTAGCCTGCCAAGAGTTTTTTTTTTTCCCCTAATGAAGCAGCTTTGTGAAATCTCTCCATGCGCTAATACTAATGAAGATCCTCCAGCACAATTAAAATCACAGCCAGGGCCTGAAGAGGAAACCCAGGACAATGGTATCTACATATGCATATAATTTTGATGTTGCAACCAGCTTTTGTTCAGAACTGATGTTAAAAAACCTGCAGAGTTCAGATGGCCCTGGTCAGTGCAGAGGATTGTTAGCAATTTGCATGCTCCAATTTCAGGGTGACAAAACTAAAAAATTCATCTTGCACTTTGCTATTTCTAGTCAAAATCTCTTCTTGATTGTATGTTTAAGGCTCTATGTTTTATAGTTTACAGGAAGCAATGATTTGCTTGCAGTCTGCTTTAACCCTGACTTAGCTTGACTTTAACACCAGGGCCAAGAGAGGTCTTTCGTGTAATAACTACAGGACTGAATCAGAAAACTGATTAAATTTTTTAAAAGTGTTTTGCTTTTCTCTCTCTTCTGGAAAACGGCAGAGAAAGATTTAACTATTTGTGTCTATCGTAACTACCACATCCCCATATATTAGAATGGCTGAAACGTGTTTATACACAGTAAAAAGGCAAAGAACTGATGGCCTGGATACTGAAGACACATTTGCTGCGTGGTCTTGGGATCAGAGTTGCAAGGCTTCTTCGTCTTTCAGCAGCAGTAATAACGAGAATGCAAAATGCTACTTTAAAAATTATTGGGGCATCTTTTTATATCATTCCGTTTAAAGGAGATTATTATTGGTGAGGGAACACAGCGTTCATCGGCTGGGGGGCTTACCTATGATCTTGATGGCCACCTCACCCGCTCTCCCTTTCCTCCTGCTCGGAGTGTGCCTGCGTCACTGGGTAGCCTGCACACTCCTACTCCGGAGGGAGTTGGATCCGCTCCCTTCCGCGCCGATCGTTTACATCCACACACCCCCCCCCATTTACCTCCCTAAAAATGTAAGTGTCCATTTCCCCGCGTGCTGCCCACAATACATTCGCCTCGCGACCCTGCCTGAGGGAGCCGCGCCTGGACAACCCCTTCCTTTTGGGGCGAGCGAGCGATCCCCCCTGCCCAAAACAAAGCGGCTCAACTTTCTTACAACTTGAGAGGACGCTCCTTTAGGTGCCTGAAATGCGAGTAAAGCAAGAGGGTGAACTTTGAGAAGCGGCGGCGCCCCCGGTCCCCTGCGTGCTGCTGCTTCTCTGGTCTGATAGGTCATGTATTACCGAGGCTGAACTGAGATAAACAATTCTCTTTCTCTCTCTCTCTCTCCCCCCCCCCCCGTCTCTTTAACAGCAACTTTCATTGTTAGAAAGAGAGGAGCGAGTTGGTTGACGTCACTTTGGGTCGGTGAAGCCTTCGCCTGGAAGTGAAGCTGAATAAACCTTGAGGAGAGGAGAATCTGCTTCAATCTGCCGCCGCTGGAACGAACTAAGCAGAGACGGAGCGGGAGCGAGGCGGGTTATCTATCATGAATCCTTCTAGTTAGATTCACCCCCCTCTTTTCTTCCTCCCCCCGGCCCGGTCTTTCTTCACTCCCTTCTCCAGCCTGTTTGGAGGAAGGCAGCGTTCCCAGCATCCAAATCACACAAGCGGAGTGGATTGCGTGTGGAAGGGGGTGAGGAGAGACCTCGCTCGCGTCCAAATTGCGAAGGTGAGTGCGAATCGATTCCGGAGGCGGAGGGAAAGGTGGCTTAAGGGGGAAGCGCAAGTTGTGCTGCTGGCCGAGGCGCCCCGTGCCTGGGCTTCCAAGCCGGGGATAGTGGGGCGGGGGAGAGAAAAAGAGACAGAAAGAAGCCGGGGGTGGCGGCAGGGGAAGCTCCTGGCACCCTCGGAGTATCTGGCGGTCCTCTGTGTCAGCTCTTTGTTGCCGGGGCGCTGGTGGGTTGTGCATCCGAGGGGCGTTCGCGGTGTGTCCGTCTCTCTCTCGGTCTCTCCGCGTTCACTCGCTCGCTCACTCACAGACACACGCAGACGAGGACCGCCGGTCGCCGGCTTGGTGCGTCTGCAGTGGCGGTGGCCCAACTAGTAGAGCAAAGTGAAACTGACCTTGTGCCCGCGAGACAGGAGGGGCGAGTAGATTGGCACAGGCTTGGGGGCTGGAGTCGCAGCTCTGCGCGGTGGATGGGGGAGACTTTGGTGCCAGGCGGTTTTGTAACACCCTTCCAGCCCCCCCACCCCACCCCAGCCCCCACCCCACGGCTGGCAATAAAAGTCTTGGACTCTGGGTGATCCCGAGAGTCTTTTTCGGTGCCCGCCCGCCAGCGACCTTCCTCGCCTGGGGTCTGCTGCTGCGCTTTTGTGCCCTCTCGCCCTGCCTCGCTCCTGAATCGCTTCTTTCTTCTTCGTTTGCTGAAGCGACTTTGGGCATGACAGCCAGCCCCAGATACTGGGGCGGTTGCCCTCTCCCCTCTTTGGCTGCCCCCCAGGTGTGGGAGAGGGCACCCCCCGGGAGGAAGGTACAGGGAGTCCGCGGCTCTGTCGCCTTCCTCGAGGTCCCCGGCCGTGCCCGTCTCTTTCCCCTCCCCTCCGCTTTCACAGTCAACTCCCCCTCCGTCCCTCCCGCCTCCCGCTTTATGCTTTTTCTTTTTAAGACGCGACACGGCCAGCGCTGAATCCAATGCCGCGGCCGCTTTGCAAAAAGCGGGGTGGGTAGGAGTAAGGAGGATGGGGGGCGGGCGGGGGTCGTCGATGCTTCTCGGGGCATTTGCTTTCTTTTCTCCAACCGCCCCCCCCTTCACCGTCTTTTGTGTGTGTTGCTTCCTTATAAAGCCGGAGACGCAGCTGCTGCCTTTAGCCCAGTTGTTGAAATTTATCCCTTTGTGTATATTACAATATCCTCCATTTTTCTGCCCTCTAAACAACAAGCCTTTCGCCATCTTGGGCTTTTTAAAAAATTTTCAAGTCCGGGTGTGCGTGCGTGTGTCTTTTAAAGGGTAAGAGGATGAAATGGTTCAAGTCCTGCTGAATAACCCACAAAGTTTAGGCAATCTTACAAGGACGGATAGTGACGTCATGTAAAGTTTAAAAGGGATTTTTTTCCTCCCCTCTCCTTTCCCTACAACGTTGCGTTCTTGGATGTTTGTTTTCTTTCAAGGGATTTCTGGTCGAGCAAGTTTTAAGCTGCAATGAAGGTTATAATTTACATTTATAAAATGTACAGAAGAGGGTTGTATAAACTGCATTTTTGGGACAGGTGGAGAAAGAATTGGTTTTCTATAGGGTAGACTATAATTTTCTTTATGGTGTTTCAGTAGTTCACCCATAGATTTTTGTTAGTTACCAGGTTTTAATCCTAATCTCATACAATGGATAAGACTTAAGCAAAATATAAGAATTATTTCCATTTGCAAATAGCTCTGTTTGTACCATGTATAGGAGAGTGCCTCAAAATCTTGCTGGCATAATTGAGGGCACAGAAAGTATCACATGCTGCAACTGCATTTTTTAAAGTTTGTGGAATGTTTTTCTTATGTTTACCAACACTGTATTCAGGGAATATCCTGCCCACATTCTGGAAAGGACCTGTGGATTGTGGCCCAGATGCTATGGCTTTCAAAATGCTATTAGTATGCTAAGTTCCCAGTTGCTCCCTAATAAGATTAAAAAAACAAAACATCTTAGTTGCATCATCTCTTACACCTTGATGTCTTTGCTTGTGAAAAGGGAGGCCAGAAAAAGTACTGTGCTAATTTATTTCTCAACAGACACCCTTTTTCATTTTATGAAGTTATCTTGATCATAGAGCAAAACTTAATGGAACATTGAGGACTTCATAAATAATAGAATGATTAAACAGAAATCTACTTTTCTGCTTCTTGCATTTGTTTTGTATTTACACTTGCAGTAACATTTCATGAAATTCCTTGTGTTTAATTTGCATTTCCTTTGTTTTTGTAAGTAGAAGAAAAGAAAAGAAACAGCATTTACTATAGTTACATGGAAGCTAAAAGGAACCTTTTTAGTATGTCGAGAAGTTCTTTTCTTCAATACAGTTAAAACTAAATGACAGATTTAGTGTATTTTTATGCTTGGGTTGGAAATATGCTTTCATGTTTACAAAATTAAGCTATTTACTTTAGAATGTCTTTTCCTTTCTTGCCTACCCTTTTTTTTCTTCATTTCTTTTAAAAGACACTTCAGAAAGCTTGGTTGAATTGAATGGCTGCCAGTTATATGGATCTTAGGTAGATGAAAACATTGAAATAGTTAAAAGCACATAGAACAGATGGCTTTAAATTATACATGCAAAAATGCCTGGAAGATTTGACAGATTATAAATGGCGAGCCACAGAAGATAAGCAGTTTAAGAAAATGGCAGTTAATACATTTGATACCTCACACCTATTGTAAACCGTGCGCACATTTTATGATGCATAATCAATAAAGCATGAAATCCCAAGAAAATTAGAGCTGAAACAATTTTCTATATTGGATATACATGGGAGAGTTGGAAATCTTGAATATTTAAGAGTTTCATTTCAAGTGTTCAAATAATTTCAGACAGTTTAGGTCTGTCCTGACAAGGAAACATTTTATTTTTAATTCTTGGGGTAGTGTTGATTTTGAAATACTGTAATAACATAACCTGTTAATCCATGTCTCTGTACTTTTGTGCCTGAAAGTGGTGATAGATAGTGAATATAAAGGTTTGAAGTTTTGGAGCTCTTAATTTTTTTTAAATGGATGATTAGCTGTACTGTTGTTATTCTTTGAAACTAATAGATAAATATATTCTGGGCAGTATGTTCCTTGGACTTTTTAACTGCACAATATCTATTTTACTTTAGTTCCGTATTTCCAACTAAGTGAGACCCAGTTTTAAAGTTAGCTGTAGTACTGTATATATTATGAAATGGTTAACATTTCTGTTTGTGTGAACTGTATGTGTGTGTGAGAAAGAGAGAACAAGCTATAGGTTATAACTGGGTGTCCATTTCATCTTTTAAATAAGATACCAGCACTTTTAAAGTATGTTTGTACATCACTTAAATAATCTACCTTCTGGTTGGTGATGGTGGAGAGTAAATCATTTACACTTTGGTGTAATGGTAAGAGAAGAGCTGCCACACAAATGGCTGGTTTTGATTTTGTTTTGATTTGTTTCCTCAAAAGACACTTATTTCAAATTTAGATAAAGGGGCAGTGGATACATTAGCTTTCCAGGTGCCTTTCTCCTTTTTCCTCATTTCTTTGTTTGCATGTTTATTATAAAACCGCAGTGCAAAGGAGCAGATGTTTTGCCAAACATCCTGATGTGTTGCTTTTTCTTAGGGGAGCAGAACTGTTCCTTCTGATGCATCAGCCTGACAGCTGGTTGATTTCATGGAGCTGCTAAGAAGCCATTAGTGGTGTCACTGAATTGAAACAGAACAGTCACTCCCAGCTTGAACTGCAATTGTTAATGTCTTTGTTGTACTTTTATGTTTCTACCCAAGATGAGGAATATCACAGTTGCAAGAAAGTCCTATCTTTCTTTTGGACCTCGGTAAATCAGTGGAAGGATATGCTGCTGTTTGGTTGTGTCTAGATGCTCAATAATCTTTTTTCTCCCCTAGAATATAAATAGTTTGTTTCTAAAGATTTAGCACAAAGGATTAAAACTTATATAAAGAACACAGTAGGATAAAAATATTCTCAGTACTGACACCATTCTCCTCCTAGCCTTCATAGTTAGAGGAGTACAGTAGTGGTTAAGATTGGCTACATGCTGTTATTTATTTTCAAGAGTGTATTTCAGCTTTAAAAGTAATTATCACAATCCAGCACAGTTCGGCACGCTTAAGTCCAATCGAAAACAATAGGACTTGCATGTAATAGATTAAGGCCCAAAGTGCAATATAATTCACAGATTTTCTCTTACAGGATTAGAAGTATATTTGTCTTTATTGTAGTGAGCTGAATATTGGGAAGACACTAATCTGCTTTCAAGGAGGAGAAGCATTAGCAGAAATGTCTGTATTTGGAAAATGTAGTTGAGGCTTTCCAATGTTATTACCTTGAGGGATTTTCTAGTTGGTCGTTTATATTGAACACTTTTTGACAACAAACCTCTGATCTTTTCTTTTTAAAATAAATGTATTTATAAAATGCTGGAATAGGCAGGAAAAATGCTGACAAAGTTAATAAGACGGACAATTATGTATTCGCATTGGAAGGCTGCTTGAAAATTGATCTGCAAATGAATCAGTGCTTTAATGAAATCAAGCAATGGAGAAGGTGCATATTTCTGTAAGACAGATTGTTAAGAAAACCATTTCATACTCACTGTTTATAGTCAAGGGAGAAAAAAAGTTGAGAGAATTATTAAAATAAGAATAGCATTTGTATAGCACATTTCAAGTGTTCAAAGCACTCCACACTTATTATCTGAGTGGTAAGCATTATTATCAGCATATTATAGTTGGAGGCCTGAAGCTAAGAGAAAAATGGGTTTCCTAATGTCATATAGTGACTTTGTGGCTGCTGAACTGGGAATTGAAGGAAGATCTTCCAGCTCAGGGTGCAGTCCTATTCACAGTCACTGGGGCCTAGCTGACAGTAAAGGCAGAGAGACTTGGTTCCAGTGATCCATAGTTCAGTGAGAGAGTCTATGTTTTGCATGCAGAAGTCCTAGCATCTTAAGTTAAAAAGATGAACTAAGGGTTTGAGCTGTTAAGACTCAGAAGATCCAGAGACAACCAGAATAGAAAGCAGCCTTCCCCAAAGTTATGCCAGTTGCTTAATTCTTGGAATGTTCTTTGATCTGTTTTCAAGATGGTTCATTCGTGTTTGTGTTTGTAGGTTCTAGACATAATTAAACTTAGAGTAGGCCTATGAATTCAAGGGACTTGGAGTTGGTCGTGTTCACAGTCCAGTGATTTTTGACAGATCTTTCATGTGACTGATTATCAAGCTATGTTAAGACTAGCAGCTTGTCTTGGTTTTTCTGTTGAAGCTAGGAGTCCATTTTTATTTTGAGTAAGAGACCCCAGGCAAATGGAAGGTTTAATCCTTCCTTCCCTAACCATACTTGTACCAATAGTAGTTCCATTCCTTATGGGGTAATAGGTCTTGGGAAAAAGTCACTATTTAAACCGAGTGGGACTTTTCTTCCCTAAGTCATGCACCTTATGTGTCATATGTTATGCACATATCACCAGGTGTGATGTGAAAGAGTTACCAATAAAATCAAGGAGGCCAGAAAGGTAAAAAATTACCTCTGTGCTTACTTGGTACGAACTGCTAATTAAAATCTCTCCCACTCCCAGTGGTAAAAAGCAAAAGCATATCTGTTAACTACAGTATATGTGTAATGTAATGTATAATTTGATCCTGTGTCTGGGTAGAAAGAAATTTCTTTTAGCCTAAGAAATTCATTTATTTATTTTAGTTATTAAATGTACCTACTGCCACACCTTGTGACTCTTAATGGTTAATGACAATAAGGTACAGTAATTACAATGTTCACAGTAAAATGTAAATAAATTAATCAAGTTGCTCAAGTCATGTAACAACATTGCATTAACATCCCAAAGCCCTCTAAAATAGGTTTATAACTAGCTTCTGGAAGGCTGTTCCCCATGGAATCAATTTCACCACCAGGGAGAGGCCATTCCAGAGGGCCCGAGACACCCCAGAGAAACAACACCTCCAGGTCCCAACCTCTGCATACCCAAAGAAATACTGCACTGCCAACAGCTTTTCCCAAAAAAGATGCTTTCAGTGGGTCTAATCTGGCTGGAGAAGGTGGCTGTGAGTTATCCAGTTGCGAAGCCATAAGTATTGTCCTTGTGCATTTCTATCTAATTGGAGCCTCCTCTGGATCAGAATTGGGGCATGCAGTTGGGGGAGGAGAGTGAAGGGAAGTCCCACTGTGTAATTAGAGATGGGCTTCTGTGGTGTGAGTAGAGTTGCTTCTCAGATGCTGAATAACAGATACCATATCGACTAGTTAGCTCATCTAAAAACAAACCTTTTTGCGATCAGCAGTACATTTAATTTCCACTTCAGTTCATGCATTCACACACAATTTTCTCTCTCCCACCCAGGTGACCATCCATAGTAGGGCTGTGCAAAGCATTCAAGAGTTGCTTTGCAATCTCTGCTAGTGAATATATTAATTGACAAAAGGGATGTGGGTGTGTATGCACACATATGTGGGTAGAGTTCTCAAAGACCCTTACAGAAGACCAGAGGTGCTTCACACTAAAACATTGTGAAGCCCCTCCTTCTAATGCTTTGTGTACCTCTAATAGGCAGAGAATCTGTAACATAGGTACGTATTGTATATACTGTATATTTGGTAGGGCCTGTTTTATGACACTTTTCCCACTTGCTTGCAGTCAGAGGTGTTTAAAGTATTGTTGGAACTGAAGTACCTATATTTCATATAGGAATATTTTATTATGTAATATTGTTTATTTTGGGCAGTTTTAATCTTGTTACCAATGTTAGGATTGTAAACCGTTCTGAGTTGGTTGATGATTAGAGCAGTGTGTTAGCCTAGTAAAATAAAAATAAATATTTGCATACAGTATTTTGAAGAGAGTGAAAATTGGGTAGAAGTAAACAGTATTTACTGAGATCAGGGAAAGAGTAGGCTTGTGTGTGATTTCCAATCTTTTCTTTAAATGGACACCTTAAATGGATATCTGGACTCAGGATTTCTTGACTCAGTAAGATCAGTAGCTTGTTTTGGTTCATGTCTATTTAGAAGTAAGTGCCATTGGATTGTACCATGAATGTATCCTTTCTTGCAACCAGCAAACGCACAGAAAGAAGATTTTGTATAAAGTTGTGTGCATGAAGTTGCTAATTTGAGTGAAGGATTTTAAAGAGGTATTTGTGTATAGATGGTACAGTGCAAATTGATGAAATTTGCCATTGACCTGATTGGGCTGTATGCGCTACATCTTTCTGATAGTCTTTGTGTATATGGAGAAAATATGTTGTATAGATCCATTCTGATTCACTGCAGATTTGCTGACTAAAGGTTTCAGCAAAAGAGTTACCTTGCTTGTCAAGGCTTCTCCATTCATTTTAGCAGAGGGAACAGGCCCAGGTTAGAAGGACAAATGCTTTTCCATTTAAAAGGGTGAGGAAAGGACCAAAGTGAACTCAACTAATGCATTATTTCAAAGAGGATCATATTTGGGGTATATATTGGCTTTAACATATACAGTACAATCAAATTCCCCACTATTGCAGTAACATTTCAGACCCATGAATTGGCTAAGTTCCCTCTGAAACTTTATTACAAAGGAAAAATAATATTTGCAATGTGTACAAAGTTGATTTGAAATGCTAGATCTGTTAACCTGCTAAAGGCCACTGTTGGCTTGAAATAAATTTGTTGCTTTTTCTTGTATGCACATCATTGTCTTAAGTGTCACTGTGTGGGCTTAAAAAAGCACACCAGTAAAATAGCTTCCACCAAAATTTGCATCTGGATTTGCAGCCAACTTCCAACATACATTTGATTGCTCCTTCCCAGCTCTCATATAGCAAAACAGAACCCGGCCACCAGATACATTCCTGAATTTTGTGAAAAAACTAGGATCACTAATGAATTATTGTGGTGTAATTTTGAGCACAGTCCTTATTCTTGTTGGGAGTGCAAAAAAATGCGAAGGGAGAATGAAATTGCGGATACTTGCTCCACCTTCCCTTTGTTGCCTGTTTTATCAATTTGCATATTAGCTCCGCCTCCCCTTCGTTGCTCTTCAGGTCAGTTTGCATACGTTGAAGGCGAACTTCTGTTTGAAAGAGATTTTTTTTTTATCAATATAGATTTCCCAGTGAATTAGTACCTTGATATTTCAGAGATAAAAAAGAAAAAATAGCTTTCTTGTTCTGATTCTCAACCTCAACAAGTAGCATACTTTCAGGTGTTGTTTACAGCTCAGTCTTGTGCGTATTCCTTTATGTGCAATTCCTGATTAGTTCAATAAGGCATATTCCTGGATGACTGTGATCTTATTAACCTTAATTGTTGATATTTTTGTAAAACAATGAAGCTCTTAAATATTCATTTTTAAAGCTAAACTCCATGAAAATGGCAATATTACCTTCATCCCTCTTTTTTTTTTTTTTGAAACAGAAGGAAGTCCCTGTAACACCATATAAACACAAGAATGAATGGATTCATTTCTGCTTGTTGCATAGCATTTAATGTTCAAAGAAAGTTCTTTAAGTGTTAGGGTAATCATAAAAGAGAAACTATGTTAATTCCTGAATTTTCTATTGAAAATACTTACTGCTGTATATAATGTATTACAATAAATTACCTAAGGTGAGGCAGTAATAACAGTAATGGTCTTTCAGTTTTGTAGAGATTTGATTAATAATGAACATGAAGCTTTAATGGATCTATAGAATAAGCATCTGCTTTATTTTTTACTGTTCATATTTTACTGTTCCCTTTGTGGGATTTGTGATGATATTCTTTTTCAGACCTAAAAACTGAAGAAAAAGAATATTCACAGATGGCACTAAACTTTAAAAGATTACTATTCCCTGTGGCTTTTATTTCAAGAATATTAATATTGCTGTGTTTCTGTTGCCATTGTGCAATTGTGATTGGGAGGGACCGGGAAATAAATAAACCCACTGGTATTTAGGACATTGATCACTAAGATGGGAATACATAATAATAGATGGAAAACTTTTATACCTATCTCTTTGATTTGTTCTTTTGAATCAAATATAGCTTGCTTTCATTTAATGTATTCAAGATTGGGTAAAAAATAAATGGAGACTTGGAAAACATTTTTCAAGAAAAGAAATCAAAGGCTGTTACATTGGAAGGGCAGCAGAAATGCACAGAAATGCACATTTACATTTGTATTTGTAAGAAAATATATAGAAAAGCTGTTTTTGCCTCAGTATTTGGATGAATCTATATTGTAAGCAAAAACTGCTTAATTTGTTTTCCCTGACAGGAAATTCAGCTCGAAGATAATTATTGCACTGGTCCAATGAATGTGCAGAGCCATAATTGTGTGTTTTTAACCCTGTTTTTCTGTTCTTACACTTTTCCACAAGCATGCACTCATTAATCAAAGACGCTGCACTCCTGCTGAGGGCGGAGAGGTTCATCAAATTGGCAGCCGGTTTGGTGCAAAGAACGGTGTACTGAAGCTCTTAACGCACTGGGACATAAATAAATCTAAGGTCTTTGTATGCAAACCCTGGAGGTTAATACTGCATAATTCAATGTCCTGTCTTTGTTTTTATGATTGATGTTTTTAAATGTTTGAAGCTTGATGCAAGTCTTCTGCTAGGTCAGGGCTGGCAATCTGATTGGATGGATTAAAAAGCATGAAGCTGGCAAGGAGACTTTGAGTATGCTGCAGAGATTGTGTTTTTTTTTCCTCCTGGAAGATCATTGTCATATTGCCTGAGCTGTTATAGGAATGTTCCAATGATTGACAATCCCTGCTGTGATAATGGACCTGATGCGTGAAATGCCAATAGTTTGGCTCTATTTGTTCTGAAGCTTACCGCTATTAGTATCCTTAACGGAGCTAACATGTCGGGGAAACTATTGAATTGCTCTGTAGAAATGGTACCGATCCTAAATAGGAACTTGAACTGGTTGTATATTCATCCTTTTAAGGATACTACTTACAAGTTTCAACCAACATACCATCATTTGAAAACCTGTATAAAGTGGTGATTCACTCATAGAACCTGGTTTTTGAGCTCAGTGTTTACCCCTATTGCTTGTTTATTGATTTACTTGTGTTTAAAAACTGGTTGCTGCTTTTCCTTTCAGCTGTGCTTGCAATGTAGGGAAGATGCAGTTTTAAATATTTAATTTTACCAAACCGCTGAAGGAAATGTTAAAACATGGGAAGCTTGGAAGAGACAAACTGCATGAAGCTGATACATCTTAAATGCAACTCAGATCTTGTATATTGGCAGCACGGTTCTCCAACCTTCTCAGTCCTTTGATTTCTTCTGTTGATCTGTACTCAGCTAAGGGATCTGCTGAGTACAGCCAAGGTTACATTCTGGATGTGACAGTTCTTAAAAGGTAGCCTAGTGGTTTTGTACTTGGTCCACGCCCCATGCGCTTGTGTGCAGGAAAGAAAGGGAAAGTGAAGGGAGCTATAAGCAATTACTTAGCAAGCTCTTATCAATTTTCCATAGTGTCCAGTGCTTCAGCAAATAAACTAGTCGAACTTCAGAAGCAGTCTTAGTTGCTTTGGAGTTACTGAGCCTTTGTTTTATTTTATATACTTTTCTTTTTTTTAAGTTGCTCAAAGCAGTACCTGCATTTGTTTGATTTTAACCCTCTTTCTGTGATGCTTCTTGTTCAGATTAATTGTATGTTCTTCACAGCAGGATGGCAGTATTTAAACAGGTTTCTCATTTATCTGGCATTGATTATATAGTGTTGGTGCTCTCTAGGCTTGTGATGAAGTGGCAAGCGTGGGATAGATTGTGAGTGTAAATGTGAAGTCCTGACTTAACCATACGTTTACTCAGAATTTCAGTGGGATTTACTTCAGGAGGGAAAATGTTTAGACTAGCATCCTGTTATCATTTTTCCATGATAAATGAGAAGAACATGAACTCTAGATTGCTTGTTTAAATTTGAATATTCACTTTCAGATAAAACTCGGGATGGGTGGGTGAGGAAAACTTATTTCCCTCTACTTCTTGAAAGTTCCTTCTGTTAACATAGGCTAATCCTCCCTGAAACCTTTAGGAAAAGTTGTATCCTTTCATCTCATAGAGTTGGGTCTAGCGTGAGATAAAGATGAGCACTGGAATGGCAATCTGACATTGTGTATAGAATGAAATCTTGTTCAACAGACATATAAGAGACAGAAGGCCAGAAAATGGCAATTTGTCAAGAATGTTTGGGGATATAAGAAGCTCTGAAAAAATATTAAGCATTAACAGAAATAAATATTGCCCATTCCTAGATGGGAATTGATTCCCATGTCAGCAAGCATTGCCAGCTCAGCTTGGCACCTGTTTTTCCATTAAAGGGAAGTTGATTTCTTTTTTTCTTCTTTTTGCCAGAATTCCTGGTTCTGTAAATCTAATAGCATAGCCCTTTGGAAATCATACTTCAGGAAAGGGGCTGTCTAACTTTTAAGCTGGTTTAATTACAAGCTTTAGTGCCCTAGAACTGTCAGTTCATTCTTGCTTATATGGTTTAGTACGTCTGTGTTCTGGAAAACTTAAACCTCTCTACAATCATATGTGGCTTTTTGATTAGTCCAAGTACATGTTTTGCCCAGTTGAGGTTTACAGGGTTTTTTCTCCTTAAGAACACATTTATCCTTGTTATTTAGGTTGCCTGTGGAGTGTTTATTATATAGTACATAACAAGCATTCAGATATACCCTCTGTATCCAAGAGTTATTTTTTAAAATAATTCTGTGTACTTTCCTCCTCTGAGTACATTTACTCTTGCCCATTGCTACAAGCAGTGATGATCTCACATTGCTTTCTCCCCATATCCCACTCACTCTTCATTGGGGCAGTGAGAGAAAGGGTCCAACCCTTGTCTTCACAATTTTTTTGAAACGTTACAGCAGCCACGACCTGGTAAAGAAACTCTGATCAAAGCACTGGCACTGAGGAAGAGATGGTTTCCCAAACTGAATAAGCCTGCTGAGGGGGGAAAAAACTTGGGCATTGTACAGGTACTGTCTGTGTTCTGAAATGGGGCTAACTGCAGCTGAAAAGGGGGGGTTGAGGGAGTTGGGTGCCAGAGTTGAGCCCCGTCATCCAGAATCATTGGTTTGATTAAATTTGGAAACCGCAGAGCCATATTAATGTTTTTAAGAAGGAGCGTATCTGATTTCCTACTCCCCATCTGTTTTTTGTTGTTCCAACCTGTCTGCCATTCCTGAATTGTAAATTCTAGGGAGTAAGGTAGAATGGTCTTCTTTCTTGCAACCTTCACATAAGTGGTAAAATTCTGAATAAAAAGTTAAATCTTTTCCTCATACTAGGAGTTTATTCACATAGGCTTTGTGAACTATTTTATAATATTTGTTGCAGCAACCATTGGTACTTGTATAGCTCATTTTCCAGATGCTTCCATCTTGACATTGCCATTTTAATTATTTATTCAATGCAGGTTATCCCTACTAATACATTCAACTTAGATTTTGCAGAAGTGAAATTGCAAGCAAATCACAGTTATCATGAATCTTTGAAAAAAGTCTTTGGTGCATTAACTTCCTTCTAAAGCTAAAAATATGTCCCAGATCAGCCTTCTACAACTTACTTACTACCTTTCTCTTTGTTTTTCCAATAAATGTCTTTAATGGAAGTGAAAAAGCATTTCAATTCCAAATTGTTTCTGCAATGTACATGTATTCATAATTTTGCTTCCCCTGGAAGTATGTTACCTAGGAGTAAAAGTAAGAATATAGGAGGAACAGTGCATGCAGAAGACCTTGTCAGTCTCTCAGATCAGCCCTTTATTGCAATAATATAAAATAGTGTAATACTCTACGAAAGAAGTCAGTGATGCATCAGCACCATTTCTGTGCATCAGCTGTGCTGTACATTTAAATGCTTTCTAAATTCTACGGTATTTTTGTTCCTTAAAGAAAGGTTGAACTATTTCTTTTTATGACAAAGGACAGATATGGAGCAATGAAATACTTTTTTATTACATTTGATGCTGACTACATTGTGTTTTGGAGGCTGTATTCTATTATTTAGCCTAACACTAAATAAATTGGACATTGTTCTGCTTTAATATGTGTAGATTTGATTAAGCATTCGCAGGTTGAGTAGTATTAAATAGGAGAAGAGCCTATGCAGGAATAGATTTTGTTTAATTACCGTACTATTGGAATTGTTGCAATACTGGTTTGCATAATTTTCTAGGTTGCATTATGCTAAAATTATTAATAGAAACTTTATAGGATAGAGGAGGAAAAGAACAACTCCAAGCTATTAATACTTACTTTCTGTTTTGCTCATCATCTGCTTTACAAGAAAAGAAGTGGGGCCATGTCCTTGTTTCACTTTCCAAACTATGTTATCTAAATTAAGTGCTGGTTCTTACTTGCAAAGTCCAAGGATATCTGAAAGATGCATCTTTTCCCATACAGTATGAACCTGTCTGAAGTTTAAGATTTGCTTCAGAAGTCCTTTTGTTAGGTCACCATCAAGAGAAGTTTGATTGGTGGGAATATAGATGGGGTCTTTTCTGTGACAGCATTCTGACTGAAAATTTGCTTCCTCTAAGGAAGACAGCTGTTCTTTTCATATACTATGAGGCAAGCTATTAAAACATTTTGTACCACGTTGTTTTTGAGTAATTTCTTATACATCAACTTAGCTCTCTGTTTTTTCTTCTTCTCTTCATTATACTGTTTAATGGTTTCTGGTTTGTAAGTTGTTTTAAAGTTTTAAATTATAAGTTGTCTGAGGAACCTTTTCTGGGCTGATACAAATAAAAAGATGATCTAACAAGAGGCTACAGTGCTGTTGACTTGGCTTATTGAATCTACTTCCTTTGGTTTATACGTCGTGCTAAGCCATAATGTTGCTTTGGTTTGGGTTAAATGTGCTATTGACACCAATTATTGTGGTTTGTAATCTATGGTTATGGTTTAATGTGTTGTGGGAATCCAACCAATTGAGAGTTATTCAAAAACTGTTAAACTATGGTGTAATCTGATGGGTGAAGTCAGCTTCTATGTAGCCTGTTTGCAGAGTTAGTCAGAATGAAGAGGATAGAAATAAAATGTGAACTTTGTAATTCAAGTTAAGAAATTTAAAAAATTAAGATCTCAGGACTTTATCCACTTACATTCAGTCCCAGTTAAAGGGAAGAACAGAAGGATGGAACATGGTCCAGCAAACATTCATTGCAGTCAGGGGTAGAAGCAGGAAGTGCTGGGTAATTCTACACTACCTTTTTTTTTTTTTTTGGTAAAAAAGGAAAGTATATTTTGCACAAGTACATACTCCATTCTTGGAAATAATGTCTGGACTGCTTGTGCTTAGCACAAATCTCAAAAATTGGGCTGTTACATAGTTATGAAAAAGAAAAAAATAATGACTTTCAATATTTTTAAGATGACAAATGATAAAGGAGACATAGAAATATGTCAGTAGTAAGGAACATATATATATATATTTAGAATTCCTGAGCAAATTAGGATGCAGAAAATTTTTCATATCTAAGAAATTATTTTAAAAAACACTGACAGTTCTATTTATGTCTCAAGATCCTCTTTAAAAGAAGCATTTAAAAATATTTAAAGCAATTACCTGTTGATCTTCATAAGTTTCAGAATTTGAGAACTATAGCTGGAAAGCATGCACGTTATATGTTCAGAGGGGCTTCTGATACCCATACTGCAGAGAGAACCTACTCATTTTCCAGCATAACAAGAACTGACTGCTTATACATATCACAAACCTGGGCTCCAGATGGTCTCTCCCCTGCTTGGGGGAGGCTCAGTCTACAGTACTATCAAATTTAAAACACACACAAGCACTTACGTACACCTACACACAATTTATTTGTGTACCCTCTTTCCACCTTTTGAATGTCACTGTTGCCAAATTAAAGCATGTGGCTGCTACTTCTTTCTTTTGCTTCTGGTCTTCTCCTGATGTATTTCATCATCTAAGGAAAAAGAAATACCTTGCCAACTTCAGGAGAAAGGAATGGTAGAGAGGCAAAGGGGCTGATGGAACTAAATTGTGGAAGGAGGCATACCTCCATCAGCTGCAAACTGTTAAGATACATACATGGTCTCCAGGAGAACCTGGAGGTGGCCCTTACATCAACCAGACTTAGTTTATGCAAAGATATTTGAAGTTGGTACATTCTGAAAAAGCTAAAGATGGATAGATTTGTTGGCTGTTGCTTTTGGAGAAAGGGTCTTTCCCTTCAAGAGAACATTTGGATCCAATCCATATTCTCTCTTCTGGGTCAAGTTGAGAAATGAGAATCCTTCACTTGATTTTTATGCATTTACTTCTGATTGTTTAAAGCACACTTAGATGTCAAACTTAAATATATGTACTTGAGGGTAAGTACCAGTTATTTAAATTCCAAGTAATTGTGCTTGGAATTGAAAAATCTATTGAGGACTTAGGTTAATGTCAGATATTTTTTCTGCAGAAAAAAGTTGTTGGTTTTTTTGAAGGCTAACATTTTTTCTCCATGAAAGTGTACTTCATGCAATGTCCCTTGATGCCACCTTGGTTGCCAGGGAAACTGGAAGCTTGAAACGGAAGAAGCGGGCCTGCAACTGAAACCGATAATCTTCTGCTTATTTCCGTCTTCTACTTCATTTTTCATGGAAACTGAATTCTTATCTTGGAAAAAAAGCAGGCGGCTTGGAAACTATTGCCTACTTTTTTCTAGCCATTTCAGTTTCTGAAGGAAATCTGAAAATGCTTTCAATGTTCAAAAAAATTGATTCCAGCGACTAGCAGGAAGTAGAGAACTTCAAAGTGATAGTTGCTCTGAGAACATATTACCCATTCAAGAAATCAAAAAGCTCCTGACATCTACATAGTGATTTTTATAAATAATGGGGAAAGGAGTCCCTTTTTAAATACATCTTTATACGATTCCACTAGTTTAAGATTTTTTAAAAAGTTGAAGAGATTATATCACATGGCATATTATTTTAACTCAGGACAGTACTTTCCTCAACGGTTGGTCATATAGGTGAATATGCAATGATTCTTTGTGTTGTTAAATTATTAAATGAGCAACCAAGCCCACGGTTGTCTAGTTTTATCCAGGGCATTGGACAAGGTTCTTTTGGTGGAAATATAGGAAGTAAACCTAGAATTTTCTACAGCAAAGCATTTCACTGCCTTACATTTCCTCATTGTGCTACCATTTCACTAGTTCTCCAACCAGAGAAAAATAACTGATCAGGAGATGATCCTGAACTTTTCTCTAAGAGAGAGGAGAGAACATACAGTTATGTATAACAAGTGGAAGATTAAAAATAGCATTCTTGCCACTGCAGTCTGAGAATTCTTCTCAGAATTCTTCTAATACATTTTGCTGCATGGATAGCTTAGGCTGCACTCTCATTGGAAAAGCACCCCTTGATGCTTTTAGTTGATAGAATCCAAGTCCAGCAATAGAAGTTCTTCTCCTGTCAGTTTACCATTTGAGTATTTGAGGAGCAACTTATTACAACATCAGTCCAAGAAGCTTGTATACCAGCATTGACTGGGAAAGCATTGTCTGTTTGTTTATTTATTTATTTAACAGGATTTTTAGACTGTCCTGACCACAAGCTTCTAGATGGCGTATATCAGTAAAACAAAAGCCCATAACATATCTCCCATCCCACCCACAAATCCATCGACATAATAAATACAGAAAGGTTGCACCATAGCATTCGTGTTGCATCAGCGTCCCACCAACTGTTAGAGATCAGTTTCACATCATGAAACTTGTTATCCTCTTTTGGCTCTGGATATTTCAGCTCTCCCAAGCAGCCTTTTTGAAATTGTTGCCTCTTCTGCTTTGCCTTTGTATGTGTGTCTGCGCAAGGGTGCACTTGCAGTTCCTTAACAGAGTGTTAATTGTACCTATTTGAGTTTATTTATTTATTTAAATTATTTATATGGCTGCCCATCTCATAGTGGTGACTATGAACAGCGTACAAAATTAAAACAATCCCACAATTCAAACCACAAAGTCTGAGATTAAAACAATACAATTTATAAAAACAACTTTAACCAACGGAGCTCACCTCATCTTTAACCCCCTGAACGAATGTCTCGGGGAGCAGCTAGGCCTTCAGTGCCTTACAAAAGGCTAACAGGGTCAAGGACGTCTGGATTTCCAGAGGGATGCTGTTCCAGAGGCGGACATTGTCACGGGGAAGACACAACTCCTGGGTCCAACAAAATGGCATTATTTGATGGAAGGGACCCAGAGCATGCATTGTGTTAGATCTAGTGGGGTGGGCAGAAACCATGGGAAAGGCTGTCCTGCAGAAAGATACACCCTACTATATCTTTTGGCTGAGGATGGCTGATAGTGGCTTTTCCAAATGTTGCCTTAAGGGGCTCATAATCTATGTGTAGATGTTTGTTTTTTCCCAATAAACTGAAGCGCGCATACCATGCCATCCAGCTAGATTGTTCTTTTATGAGCCAACAGTGGCTATCTGTTGAAGGAGGTTTGAAGAATCAAATGGTGTGGATGGTGACCAGAGCTCAGTCCCTGGCATGCTGGTGATTGTGTTTGTGAGTAGGGCTCTATTCCCTCTATCCAGATGAGGCAGAAAAAAGAAATTTTGCTTGGAAAGGGATGTTCCCCCTGAAAACAAATAGGTACCAAGCCAATTTTCCAGTTCTGATAGAAAGTTCCATTGTCTGCAGGGAGTCTGACAGCAACTCTCCAATCACAATGCAGTATATGGCTTTTTCATGCAGATACCCACACGCTCACAGAAATGTGCAAGCTGGATGCTGCCCCTCTCAGAAACGGGTGGCCTTTGTTGGTGGAGCTGCTGTTTTTTCAAAGGGAAATGGATGTGACCATTGAGTGCTTCCTTGAGTTGTTTTAGGCATTGTATTTGCCCCCAGGGATTATACACGTTACTTTGGTAAATTTCTATTCAGAACTAGTGACGTTGTTTCTTAGAATTCACAGTAAAGAGCAGTGACTTTGTATGGTTGGCTTCCACATTTACAGTCTACCTTGACCATTTTGCTTCTGGGTTTCAGAAAATTTATTTCTTGATGGCCCCACCATGTTTGGATTTAATATAGACTAGAGTGAGTATGAGAGAAATGTAGCACTGGCAGTGCTGACCCTTGTGGCAAATATTAATCTTGAATCGGTCTTTCCCAATCCAGAATCTTCTAGGTACAGTATATTGAATTAGTAATAGTATGCCTACTCTCCTGATTCTCCTGCCGTGTGTGGAAAAGGTTGTCCTAGCCTTCCTGCCTCTTCTCTGCAGGGGAGGGTAAAATCCCAGCTAGATCAGAAAATCTAGGCCATTCTATAGTTCCTATAGCAGCCAACTAGTTTCTAGTGGGAACCCCACAGGTGAGAAACAAGCATCATAGCACCCTCCTACTTGAGTTCCCTAGTCAACAGTGATTACGGGCTATTGCCTGCAAGACTTTCAACACAGATTTCGGAATATATTGTTGTATGTAGGCTACATTTTAGTTTAAAATGGCTTGAAGCAAAAATCTGACCATAACCCACGAAAGGGTTTCCTCTCCAGAGTTGCCATATGCACAGCTGATTACAATTTCGCTAATAAAAATAATTTTTTTCCTAATCAGTCATTGTTGATACAGATGAAAACCACAGGTTATGAAACCCACGTTTGAAACTATTCATTGAAATGCATGCAATGATATGTTTTTAAAGGTTCTGGCTCGGTTTCAAGCCTGCAATGGATTTTTTCTTCATTTCATATTTTAAACTCTAAACTAGATTAGCAAGATTCAAACCTGTTTGACAGATTTAAGACAACCTTTAGCAATCCTTACTTTAATATCATTTAAATTACGTGAATACATGCTTGAGCCAACTAACTTTTGCTGACAGTTGGAAAGATGTCAGTAACTTTTCCCTATTGGAAAATAGTCATGAGCACTAAATCCACCGCAACTTTATTGGACATGTCCTACAGCCTTCAGAAAACTGAAACATTTAGTCCAATAAAACATGGACATTTCCATATCATAAAAATTTTAATAGTATTTTGGAATGGTAAATCTGGAGAGCAATAGTAATTTGCCACTGGAAATGCTTCATAACATTTTAAATTAATTTGTAAACATTAGACATCAGCATTTTTTCAACAATTATAATTTTAATTCCACAATTTGCCAAGTAAAATGAGGTAGTTGAGAAATAATATTTCATATTGGCGTAATCTGCAAAAACATCAAATTGCATAGTAAGGTTTCTGAAGCATCCTATTTCAGAGGGTAGGTGAAAAATTGCATGACTGAGTATTCCTTGATATAAAATACATGGAATGCATGGAGAGAGGACTGTAGCCTAGTCCATCTGCTAGTTTTCTATTGGTATGGATTTATTCTTTCTGGGAAAATATGTAGACATAGATTGCTTCCAGATACATACACATATCTTCATTTCAAATAATGCTTAGGAGCAATCTTGCTACTCTTCATATAGGTAGTCCACTATTTTCTATATTCTTCCACATAGATTATATTTAAGAAGTACCATGAGTGCTAACTGAAAATAAGCCTATCGCTAATGACCATTTCCAATGTTAGAAGATATTAAGGACAATCAAAAACTTCAAAGTAAGTTCACCTACCATCCCCCCCTACAAAAGGACAAGTTGGGAAAGAGATTCCCAAAATATATGACCCATCAAGTTGACTAGAGATTTGTATAGCAGATCAGCAGGGATCAATGTCTTATATTGCTGCCTGGTTGGAATTAAGAACCCTGGGAATTTATCAAACTTGTGTAGGCTAAAACCGAAGGTTCGGGTCCTACATTTGGATTGGTGAATCATACATCCTTCATGGTGAGCTGTTTCCTTGGCTGGTGCAGCACTTTAGTATTCTCTCTCAGAGGCTCTTCTATGCCTTCAGTTTGGACTTAACCACTGGGCTAGAGGTCCAGGGACTTCTTATTTTCTGGAAGTTCATTTTCTGTGCTAGCTGATTTAGGCAGTCTTCAGCTTAGCCTATACTGATTGAGTCTCTGTGAAGAACAGCAGCTGAACATCTTGATATTCCTGCAGTTTAGTGCAATTTCACTGCACTTTTGGACTTTTTCAGTTCCTCTATATCAGTGATTCTCAACCTTTTTGAAGCTGCTGCCCCCCTAAGGAGCGGAAAATTTTTCAACGCCACCCTTTGTGAAAATCCTGTAATTTAGGGTATGGGGAGGGGGGGGAGTTACTGAATTATAAATAATATAATTATTTATAATTCAGTTTATTATAAATAAACAATGAAAGTAAATCGAAACTGAGGGGAAAAAACAAATGAAGCGAACGAAAAGCAACTCAAGAAACACGGGTCAAATCAAACATTCATATTGAAAGGACGTTCAACGCAAGGACTGCAATTAATCGCGCGGGAAAACAGCTGACGCATGCGCTGTGCTGGTTGGGATTGGAGAAGAATCGTAGTGTCGAGTTCTTCAAGGTCATCCTACCTAGAATACAAATTCGTCTCACCATTCTTAGAAGTGCGTGAGGGCAGCCATCGCGTAAGTTCGTTTTATTGCTGGTACAAATGGTGTAAATCGGATAATCGATTTAATAATTTTTTTTTGGAGTTTTAAAATTAAGTTCGAATGCCAAAACATGCTCATCGCCCCTCTACCGCCCAAAACATGCCCACCGCCCCCGTACCGCCCAAAACAAGTTCACTGCCCCTCAGCATCCTCCCACCGCCCCCTGGGGGGCAGTACCGCCCCCGTTGAGAACCAATGCTCTATATGGATATGTGCCTTGTTTTTCCAGTATTATTTTCACATATGCCACATCCATTTTACGAGAAGATAATGTTTGCAACTTGAACATTATGTTTTTCAGACTGTTTCCTCCCAGGAGGTATTGTGAACCTCCTCAAATTTAAAGTTTCAGTGTATGAGATTTACTTTGGAACCAATCTCCAGGGGAGCCCTCCTGCCTAGGTTCCATGAAATGAATGAGAAATACTGTACACAGAAAAAGATCTCCATCTGATGGACTCTAACTCTTTCAGTCTTTAATTTAAACAACAACAGTACTCTCTTTGTTAACTAATATTACTGAGATGAGAGCTGCAGTTTGCACCACTTTTTGTAAGGTGTGGACAATTGCTCCTTATTGAAACACACACACAAAATAACTTGATGTGATCGTCACCTTGTTTTTATCCCTGCAAACAGGCTCAGTCTGTGCTTGCACTGGGACTGAGTAGTCACAGATGGAGAAAAGTAAATAGAAGCGCAAGGTGAGCGCTGTAAGAAAACAAATGCAGGGTAAGTAAGTATTCACTAATGACAGCCACAGGCTCAGTGATATGTAATATGAGCTCTTACTCTCAGTTATAATCAATGACATACGCTGGAGCTTTCACATACTGTTGGGGCCATACGTTCAGAACCTGTAAGCAGCATGAAATAAAATGGCATGGTTGTCATTTAGCTCTTAAGTTTCAGCCCTTTTCTCTTATGCTTTATTTATCTAGCTCTCGCTTTCATCTTTTGCCCACTTGACTAGACAGCCAGTTATAACTCTGGAATCCGTGGCCAAGCCTTACATCATCACCACTCCAAGAACGGGCTCTTGGGGGAAGCAAAAATAAACACAGTCCATTCTGGCAGCTGAGAGCAGAGTGTCTGCCAAATTCTCACCCCCGTTGGCTGGAGGATCTGACTTCCCATACTTATTTCCAAGCTCTGGTTCTGAGATGCTATTTATAATCTGTTCCACATTAGCCCCAGTGCTGGCTGCTATGTCTCTAAAATTACAATCTTGGGGGTTAATTTTACCAGATCGAGGGACTCCTGCATTCCCTGATAATTAAATACAGTATATATAAAAAGTATGATTCCACACAAAAGGGGAACTCTGAGGTATAAGATTAAATTTTGCTAAAATAAATCAGTTGAAGGAACAATCAAAATGTTTTATATGGATAACTGCAAAGACATACACACACACACACACACTATATATATATATATAAATAAAATAAACATACACTTACAATAGACAGACAGATGGACTGAGAAAATGTCTACTTGGACAGTTCAAATCTTCTCTTTAGATCCGTCAGAGGACAGCTTATATTTTTAAAAAATATAGCATATACAAAAATGGAAAGCTAAACTGAAAAAGCAGGTACTGAATTGCCAAATACAATGCCAACTACTGTATGTTGTCCACTTTTATGAAGCTAAATTGCAGATCAACAGCAAAATTTCAACTTGGGATTGACCTTACATTTGAGAAGAAGGCATTGTGAATGACTTCTGTAGCTATGTGCCCTTTGATTGAAAATGTGAGTTTCTTCATTCTCCATCCCAGAGGCAAAGCCATTCCCTGAATCAAGTTAGATACCAGTGAACCAATGCCTTGGTTGTTTCTTGTTCCTGAAGTCAGTTGTTCATCAAAGAGAACATACCCCTATCAGAATTGTTGCAGCTTCCTACTGTGTATGTATTTGAAATTTGTGCATCACAGTTGTTGTCCAAATGAACTCATTTCAGACCCTGTGAAGAGTAGCCAAAATGGATTTGCCTGATCCAAATACCCACCTTCCAGAATTTTGTGACACAGTTTGTAACTCAAAATGGGCATAACAGTGCATACATTGGGAATAGGGGAAGAAGAATGCACACAACTAG